>NC_064925.1:516668681-517296895 GCF_023897955.1 Schistocerca gregaria | reverse complement strand
AAACTGCTGAGGTCATCGGTCCCTAGGCTTACACACTACATAATCTAACTTACGCTAAGGAGAACACACACACCCAAGTTCGAGGGGGATAGGACTCGAACCTCCGACTGTGGGAGCCGCACGAACAGTGGAAAGGCGCCTTAGACCGCCCGGCCACCCCCAAGGCAGTTATCTGATGGTGGCCTATAAAGCTTAAGGCGGTTCATAGCGAAATATTAAATAATTATTATTTCGCAACATCAGTATTCTGTATTCAATTTTTTATTATTCTATGTTCCTCGAAGCGTTGAGGGTCTGCAACTTTTAATTTGACACCTCTAGTGTCGTACTACGGCACTGTGGCGGTTGAATTTACCTGTGCACCACGACTGCAGACGTGTAACGCAAGCCGAAACATTATTATGTAACTTAAATTTTTTCGAAGTGGTAATTCAGATTTTATGACTATCCCTCGTACAGTCTGTGAATGGCTTACTTGAAGCCGCAGCAAAGGTTTAATATTATGATTGATCGCACAGCACTAAAATTCTAGACTCACTTCTGTTACATTATTTAAACACTTTGAACTTTCTCATTGGAAGTTAGAATTTGTAAGTATTGCCCACTCTTTATATCTCACAGTAGGTTTGCCTACAATATGAATTTGACTACTGTTGGGATTGGGTTTTTTGGAGGAGACCAGACAGCGAGGTCATCGGTGTCATCAGATTAGGGAAGGACGGGGAAGTACGTCGGCCGTGCCGTTTCAAAGGAACAATCCCCGCATTTACCTGGAGCGATTTAAGGAATTCATGGAAAACCTAAATCAGGAGGGTCGGACGCGAGATTGAACCGTCGTCCTCCCGAATGCGAATCCAGTGTGCTAGCCACTACACCACCTCGCTCGGCTTTACTACTGTGGGCAGGTGAGGGGGGGGGGGGGGGGGGGGAGAGAGGGGGAGGGGGGCGACTGTAGATGGTAGACCAAGTGCAGGTAAGGAAAGTTGGTTCAAATGGATGCACGTTACATCAGTGAAACATAGTTGATGAGGCTTCAACAGAACAGACTAGCGTATGGAGCTACATGCAACTTAATTTGCGTGTCCTGTGGACTATGTGAATCAGCCATGCTGAATACGTATGGTACAGTAAATAAAGTCACCAATTTCCTTTCTCACCCTCTTACAACCGATTTAGTCATTCATCTGTTATGTCCTCGGCCAAATTTAATTGCCTTTCCTTATTTTTCATTGTCTTCACAGTTTCGCGTGCCACTATTTTCACTGACAGGTGTACAAATATTAACTGCCCTCAGTTGTGAAAGTTGGGAACTGAATTAAATATAAACCCGCCACTTGATTATAATCATTAGTACTTGGGTCACATTTATCATAAGTTGTATCGAAATACAATCTTTGGTCTCCCACGCCACCTGGGCCGTTTTCATTGCTAACAGTTACGTCACGAAAAAGGAATAAAAGTGAGATAGTGTTCATACTTTCATCGTTCTTTAACTCCTCTGCATTACTGCAGATGACGTGTCACTGAGCACATTTGAACTGTGCATGCAGTACACGTGAGGTGCCTACTTGTTTTCACTGCCCTGTGTGGAATACGTAAGTTCTTGTACACTTCACTAACCTGCTGTCTTCATTATGATGATGTCCCCAGCGCAGAAAACGGTACGCAGGTCGTGGATTCTTTTTCTTGAGGCTGAAATTAACTACGCAAGGAACTGCTGCTACGAGTAAACTATAACTCATTTGGGATGCCCCTCACGTTTTTATTGATATAGACACGAGAAACTATTCTTGATCACAACGTATTGAACATATCTTTCCACAGTCCTTATATCTGGCTAAAAGAACATGAAATACATCCTGCCACAGATAACATGTCTGTCTACTGGAACCGTCAGAACTGGAGAATAAAATTACATGCATCAAATACTACTATTACAGACAACATGTCTGTACCTAGCGACGGTCGGGAATGTAGCAAATAAAATTGCATGAAACAAATACTGCTATAACAGACAACATACGTGTCTACTGGAACGGTCATAACTGGAGAACCGGACAGCCCGAGACACTTCGCGCGCCAAGACAGCAAGGCGTGACCCGAACGCCACCGAAGTGCATCGGCAGTAATATCGTCAGTCTTTTGTTTTAGTAAGTACTTTGATTTTAATAATTTTGAAATGACTGACTGATAGCTGGCTGTTGAGACATGTTTATTTAAGAAAATGAAGTAATTTGGATGGCAGGTTTAATTAATAATAGCAACAAAAGTTTAACGTTTTGGCACCCTACCGCCGAACACAGCAGCCAATCACAGAGTAGCAGCATCGTGCAGGCGGTCTTTCTCACGGGGATGGTACCGAATCTAACATCTGTCACCGG
The DNA here is from genome assembly GCF_023897955.1 of Schistocerca gregaria. Lineage (NCBI taxonomy): Eukaryota > Metazoa > Arthropoda > Insecta > Orthoptera > Acrididae > Schistocerca > Schistocerca gregaria. Next base: position 517,294,514 of record NC_064925.1, on the reverse strand, counting down.
TACCTCATCACACATTGCGCAATCTCTATGCTTCTTGCATCTCCACTGCCCTGGGAATAGCTTCGTGGAGCCTAATATGATGGCTGAATAAGCCACAAATGTTACACAGTTTTGATAGCATCGTCATCAGGATTATTAAAAACCCACCACGATGATGTGTAAGGTGCAATGTGCTGATACAAGACGCCCATTAGCTTATAACGTTCTGCAAACCGTTGTTAGTAGTTGTTGTTACAGTTGCTACAGTAAATTAATGACGTGATATTTGTGGGAGTGAAGCTGTTTTCTGTATTCACTTCCGGCTCTATACACGTACCTGCAAAACAGGATATTTGAGTGATTGGTTAGTCATCCGAAAGCTGGAGAAACACAGGCCGTGCAATGCCGGAATCGTTTTCGTTGAGTGGCGTTCGCTATTCACAAAAGCAGTCGAGCACTCATTGAACATAATTTATCGCACAATTCTCTGACGCTGACGCGACTGGTGTACGGAGCCTAAATCTGGTCCCCGACGAAGAGGGCTAATGGTGCAACACGGTCGCGTATGCAAATCGCGCGAAATGCAAACAGTCCGTTTATTTATTGTGCAAACAATTAACGTAGTGCTGGTTTATGGATGACTACCAAACAGGGCACTGATCGTCCACGCCCAAAATAGTCACATTGTTTTAATAACGTCAAATTAACTAATCTACACTTTTATGCATTTCTATTTATTAGTCACAAGCCTTTCGTAGCCTAACTGCATCTTCAACTGACCTCCGTAGCATTAATTTGCTCACAAGGAAGAAGCGTTCCTGCAATTCGACTTAATATTATTGTTTCGAATATTCTTCTCTCATAAACTTCCCTGCATTGCTAAAATCTTCACACTTGTCACGATGGTTAGAAAGACAACTACACGCAAGAAATGTAATAAGAATTGGATTGCACATCTCATATGACGTTTATGAAAGGGCCATGAACCTCATTTTTCACTCTACAGTGTTACAGATCGTGCATTTTGCACACGTAGACACGAGGAATCATCTCTATTTTCGTATAAACAAGTAGCTCTACCTACCTAGGAAAACATAAAAATAATACAAGAGCCTCTCAAATGAAAAGGAGTCAGACAGAAAGAAAGTATGTAAACTGTTTAATATTTGAAAATTAATCGCTATAATTGTTATTATATTCATGTCACTGTGACACTAGACAGACAGTGCCGTCATGATACGATGTCTATGGTTGCCTAAGGGGTCATGATTCTACTCAGGCACACATGTCTCCGTCCGAAGTAATTCGACGACAATGAAAGTCTTTCCTTCAGTCTCCAGAATCATGGAAATCGCATGGCGAGAGATCGGGACTGTATGGAGGACGTGTGTGGAAGTGCAAGCGTAACTTATGTAACTGTAACCGCTCTTATAACTGAGAACAACATTATCAGTATTATTCACAAATAGGGGAAAAGTGATCGATAATATCGGATATAATTAATAGCATTGAAAAAATTTGAATTAAAATTATCGATCCATCACCTGTCATCAGAATAACGCCCGCACCAAAGTAGCGCTTAATAAAAATCATAGAGGGTTCTACTCGGCTACTCTTCTTTATAAACTCTATTGTATAAACCATGCGGAGGTACTGTTAGTTCTCTTGTCATCTTTTCGGCGCTCTGAATAAGTCTATGTATCTTGGGCGTGAGATATTCTCTACTGGTCATTAAAATTGCTACACCACGAAGATGACGTGCTACAGACGCGAAATTTAAACAACAGGAAGAGGATGCTGTGATATGCAAATGATTAGCTTTTCAGAGCATTCACACAAGGTACGAGATGGTGGTGACACCTCCAACGTGCTGACATCAGAAAAATTTCCAACCGATTTCTCATACACTAATAGCAGTTGACCGGCGTTGCCTGGTGAAACGTTGTTGTGATGCCTCGTAATGAGGAGAAACGCGTACCATCACATTTCCGACTTTGATAAAGGTCGGATTGTAGTCTACTGAGATTGCGATTTATCGTATCGCGACATTGCTGCCCCCGTTGGTCGAGATTCAATGACTGTTAGCAGAATATGGAATCGGTGGGTTCAGGAGGGTAATACGGAACGCCGTGCAGGATCCCAACGGCCTCGTATCACTAGCAATCGAGATGAGAGACATCTTATCCGCATGGCGGTAACGGATCGTGCAGCCTCATCTCGATCCCTGAGTCAACAGATGGGGACGTTTGCAAGACAAAAACCATCTGCACGAACAGTTTGACGACGTTTGCAGCATCATGGACTATCAGCTCAGAGACCATGGCTGCGCTTACCCTTGACGCTGCATCACAGACAGGAGCGCCTGCGATGGTGTGCTCAACGACGAACCTGGGTGCACGAATGGCAAAATGTAATTTTTTCGGATGAATCCAGGTTCTGTTTACAGCATGACGATGGTGGCATTCGTGTTTTCGACAACGCGGTGAAAGCACATTGGAAACGTGAATTCGTCATTGTCATACCGGCGTATCACCCAGCATGATGCTATGGCTTGCCATTGGTTACACGTCTCTGTCACCTCTTGTTCGCATTGACGGCACTTTGAACAGTGACGTTATATTTCAGGTGTGTTACGACCCGTGGCTCTACCCTTCATTCGATCCTTGCGAAACCCTACATTTCACCAGGATAATGCACGTCCGCATGTTGCAGGTCGTGTACGGGCCTTTCTAGATACAGAAAGTGTTCGACTGCTGCCGTGGCCAGCACATTCTCCAGATCTCTCACCAATTGAAAACGTCTGGTCAATGGTGGCCGAGCAACTGGCTCGTCACAATACGCCAGTCACTACTCTTGATGAACTGTGGTACCGTGTTGAAGCTGCTTGGGCAGCTGTACACGTACACGCCATCCAAGCTCTGTTTGAGTCCATACCCAGACGTATCAAGGCCGTTATTACGGGCAGAGGTGGTTGTTCTGGGTACTGATTTCTCAAGATCTATGCACCCAAACTGGGTGAAAATGTAATCACATGTCAGTTCTAATATAATATGTTTGTCCAATGAATACCCGTTTATCATTTGCATTTCTTCGTGGTGTAGCAATTTTAATGGCTAGTAGTGTATTGTATAAACCAAGCTTGGGTACTGTTAGTTCTTTTGTCTTCTTTCCTGTGCTCCGAATATGTCTACGTAGCGCCAGCGTGCGATATACAATAATACAAAATCAGAAACAGTGCGTACAAGTAGTAAAGTCGGAAATTAGAAGTTCAACTAATAATTACATCCAAAAGCATTATTAACTATTTTGTCTTCGGTAACGAGGCAAAAAATCAAGTGTGATCGACTGTGCAAAATGTCAATAGTAAATATTATTGTGAAATAGCTGCTGGCAAACCTTTTGGGACGTGAGGTCGTGGTCCAAGAAACTATTCTGTTTGTGACGTTTCGTCCAGGACTGCACTGGGCATGCTCAGAAGCGCTCCTCCGCTGAGTCTTGATGACTGACCGGTCGGATGTCCGAGAGCGACATATACTCTGTAGGAAAGATGGCATGGTCGAAGTAAGGGCTACCGGCAGCTACGTCATCCGGTTGTGGAAGCCTTCATCCTATGGTTATTACGAAAACTCGTAATTTAGTCGCCGTTACAGTGAGGATGTTTGTGGCTGCCCCATCTTATGTGTAGATACAACGAAATGTCGAGCATATACAGTTGGTTACATCATCAACATCTTACGTCAGAGAAGTCGACGACTCCAGAAGGACGGAGGACGTAGTCGAAACTACCTTGGAAACTCGTGGGCGGGAATGTCCAGCAACAGAATGATTCTGTGTGTCAGAATTCCTGAGCGTTTAGACTTCAGTTTGTAACCTCACCCTCTATTATCGACCTTAATGACAGTGAAAAATTAAACCGCGTGTACCTAATGGGAATCTGGGAAAAGCAATCGTCACCGAAGCTTATCTGTCGGTAAAGAGGGAGGAAAGGGTTACATCTAAATGAAAGGGAAAATGCAAATGAAACTGGTGGAAATTAATTTTGGAAAAAAGTAAAGTTAATAAAGAAAGTAAATATGCGGCCGTTACGTTAACAGTTAACTAGCGGTAATTAGATATTTGAGATTTGGGGGAAACTACGGTCTCCAGTCCTATGGACAATTACGATAGTAACTGAAAAAGAAAGTTTATTACCATATAATTAGCACTAGAAGCGTGGCAACTGAAAGTTGACACGTGTAGTGTAAAAACTGAAAGTTTGTCAGAAGTAATAAATTTCGCTACACTCTGATTTAATTTAGCAGAAGAATTAATAAAACCGGAATATTGAAATTTAATTTAATGACTGAAATTAATAGTTAGATTTGTTTCTGAAGCACTACGAAATTCTGTAAAATAAGGTTAGCCTTGTGCTACCTCAACAATCATTTCAAAAGCCACTTGAATCTATGCAATTTAGTAATAAGAGATTTAACTTTGAACTTGAACTAAATGATTCTGGATAATTACGTAATAAGCTGAGCGGCAGTCACAGGTTAGCTAAAATATGGTAACAAGACTCGCACTCTTAATTTGTGCTTGTGTAATCTAAACACTGTAGCCAACTGTGACTACTTTATCTGAACTTTGAAATTAAGACAGCGAAATGGAGTAATATTACTTTAATGCAGGCGTTTGAATTTCAACGACACTCGGGTTCATTCCGGAAAGGGAAAGGAGCCTGCTTAGTAATGCAATTGGGACAATAAGCAACAAATGTTCATGCTAAGTTGCTCCAATTATAGTTACGAAAATGGTACAGTTTGAAAAGCTGAGGTCTGCCATACAGTTCTAAAACTTTACGTCCTTCCAGTCTTCCTTGTTGATTGATTGACGGTTTGAAGCCGTCGATCGAGGAGGTGACGACAGTCTCTCATTTTCGGCCGTCGCTGTTGCAGAAACTGGATGTTGGCGCGCCTACTTCTCGACACTGTCACCAGGTGAAAGGGGCTCTTGATGTGTGCCAGCTAATGCTTCCCGTGCGCGACACCGTGTCAGAAACAATCACAGCAAGTCGAGCGCAATTGCATACTGCCAAACCCCGAAAGCGCGGTAACTCGCGGGAGCGTCACACAACACACCTGCTCCACTGCCCTCCTCTAGCCAGACTCTCTCTGCCAGCGCTCCACGCGGCCGAGTTCACACTACCAAGGATTCTAAACACTTTAAACACTTTCGTTCTCCACACGACCTATCGATGTATTCGTTCGATAGCGTAGTTTTCCCTAGGCCAGACCCAGCGTAAAATACAAACAATATTTACAAAACAAACCAAATATACACCGACATATAAACAATTACAATACATAAAGACACAGAAATGTCATATCTTGAAGTAACAAAACAAGGAAAACAATTATAGTACAATAGATGGAAATAGGAGGATATGCATTTCCGGCGGTACAAGTTAACACGCAGCGGCACTCTATTACTTTTCAGAAATATTATCCACACAATTCAGAAAAATAAGAGCAGGTAAATGCGATAATTATCGCACTAGAAGCCCAACAGATCATGCATCAAAGCTGCTGGAATGAATAATATGTAGAAAAAAAAACGAAAGTGAAAATTCAAAGTCTCTTATGTGACGAACAGTTTGGCTTTACTTAAGGTAATGACACCTAAGGGGCAGATCTGTCGTTGTGACCATTTATGAAAACAAAAGTGTAGAAAAATTAAGTCATAGTAATAGGATTTGTCGACCCGGAAAAGAATTAGATATGTAAAATGTGTAAGGTGTTCGAAATTCTAAGAAGACTAGGTGTAAGCTATAGAGAAAGACTGGCGATGTACAATATGCATAATAATCAAAAAATAAGAGTGAAAAATAAGAATGAAAGACCAAGGACAAAATACTCGGATCAAAATGGGTGTGAGACAGGGAAGTAGTCTTTGGCAGCTACTAATCAGGCAGTACAGCGAAGAGACAGTGGCGCAAATACAAGGAACAGTCATGAGTAAAGTGAGACTGAAATTCAGAGTGAAAGGTTATCAATAACAAGATTCACTGATGACACTGCTATCGCCAATGAAAGTGACTAAAGATTACAGGATCTATAGAATCGAATGAACAGTCTCATGCTTAAGGAGTGTTGCTTAAGAGTAAACCGAAGAAAGACGAAAAATATGAGGAGTAGTAGAAATGAAATTAGAAACTTACCACCAGAATTGAGGACGACGAGCTAGGCGAACTGAACGAATACTCTCCACGCAAAGAATTTGGAATTCTCCTACGTTGGAAACAATATAACATATCACATACACGATGAAAGAAAGATGTAAAAAGCCGACTACTACAGGCAAAGAGGGCTTTCCTGGCTAAACGAAGTATACGATTGTCAAACATAGGCTTTAATTTGATGAAGAAATTTGTGAGAAAGTATGTCTGAAGCAAAGAATTGTATGTAAATAAATCATAGGTTATGGAAAAACTCCAAAGGAAGTGAATCGAGGCATTTGAGATGTGGTGCCACAGAAGAATGTTGAAAATTATTGGGGCCTTAGGACACGAGCAAGTTGTCCGTAGAACTGGTCAGGAAAGACATTTGTGGGGAAAACTGACAAGAAGAGAGGACAGGAACGAAGGACATGTGCTAAATCTTCAGGCATTAGCTCTCATGATACTAGAGGCAGCAGTAGTGGGTAAAAACACTAGAGGGAGACAGAGATCGGTATACATCCAACAACTAATTGTGGACAGAGATTGGAATATATCCAAAAATAATTGTGGACGTTGGGTGCAAGTGTTAATCTCAGATGAGGAGGTTGGCACAGGAAGAAGTTGAGCCAGGCTGCTACAAACTAGTCAGACTGACGTTCCAAATAATAAAAAAGAATTTTTTACATATATTTATTGAAAATAGTATCATTATCTTCCTAACTATAAGGACTTGAAAATATTTCGAATTATTTAATATTTACATGCGCATATAATCACAGCAGCAGCAGAGAGGATGCGTCGAAGAACTTATGTAGGAAAATGCGGAATTTTCCTGTCATTTTTTCTGAAACAATATTAAAATTCATTATACAGTTTCTAATGGACAGAAATAACTCTTCTCTATGTAAATGTCTGGGATCGGCTGTGGGCAACAATTGATTGTGGACAAATACTGGAACATATCCAAAAATAACTGTCGACGTTGGGTGCAAGTGTCAATCTGAGATGAGGATGTTGCCATAGGAAAGAAGGTTGTGCCAAGCTACGTCAAACTAGTCACACTGGCGCTCAGAATTTAAAAAAATACATAGTCACAAAACCTTTGAAACAATGGGTGTAATCAACTCAGAAGAATTCTGTATATGGGACAAAGAAATTTAATGTAGCTGGTTTAAACCTAAAACAGTAATTCATCAGGACGTTTCTTCACCTTCTTCTACGTACTTTCAGAATCTTTTTCTGATGATAATTTCACTTTAAAATCATTTCACTAATCATTATTAACGATTTTAGAGTGGCTATATTTCCACCTAATTTTACTTTCACAATGTTTACTTTCTCAATCTTAAAATGCCGTTGTGGTAAATAAATCTTACTAAAAGACTTTTCTTTTTAATTTTTGGTTCGCAGCTTTCCTACGAATTTATAAATATTTCTATCACAGGTCGTGTCGTCGATCCACAGGAAGAAACCAGCTTATTCGGATCTGAATGTTCATATTTTGAACTACGTAGTGACTGTGGCAATTTGGGACGAGCTGTGGACAGCTTACCTTGTAAACGGTTCTGTCCTCTATAATCCATTCTCCCAACCCAGGTGCACGTGGGGTATGGCACGAAATTACAATGTGCTTGATCAACGGGAGCTGACAGGTACAATACCGGCCTAATTACCCTGTCAGTAGCAACGTAGCTGTGTGTACGCTAGGCACCACGGTTACTTGTGACAACCATTGTGGCCAGCATGAGACGCTGCTTTGTGTCGATAAGACACTAATCCTCCACTGACAATTCAGAGGTCAGCGCCACTGATGGCGACAGCTAAGGCAGTAAACAGGTGCAGCCGATACGGGCGGCAGCGACAAATGTATGCATTTCCAACTACAATACAGATACTGTCTCTATTACTGACATCTATCAGACTGAGAACCCTTCTCAACATTACTACTGATTTACTGGGTGCACAAAGTTCATATACGAACGACGTCCAATATTTAATTCACTACTGGACATTAAAATTGCCACACCACAAAGATGACGTGCTACAGACGCGAAATTTAACCAACAGGAAGAAGACGCTGTGATATGCAAATGATCAGCTTTTCACATCATTCATACAAGGTTGGCGCCGGTGGCGACAACTCCAACGTGCTGACATCAGGAAAGTTTCTAACCGATTTCTCATACACTAACAGCAGTTGACCGACGTTGCCTGGTGAACGTTGTTGTGATGCCTCGTGTAATGACGAGAAACTCGTACCATCACGTTTCCGACTTCGATAAAGTTCGGATTGTAGCCTATGGCGATTTCGGTTTATCGTATCGCGACAGTGTTGCTCGCGTTGGTCGAGATCCAATGAATGTTAGCATAATGAATCGGTGGGTTCAGGAGGGTAATACGGTACGCCGTGCTGGATCCTAAAGGCCTCGTATCACTAGCAATCAAGATGACAGGCATCTTATTCGCATGGTTGTAACGGATTGTGCAGACACGTCTCGATCCCTGAGTCAACAGATGGGGACGTTTGCAAGACAAAAACCATCTGCAAGAACAGTTCGACGACAATTGCAGCAGCATGGACTATCAGCTCGGAGGCCATGGCTGCGGTTACCCTTGACAGTGCATCACAGACAGGAGCGATGGTGTACTTAACGACGAACCTGGATGCACGAATGGCGAAACGTCTTTTTTTTCGGATGAATCCAGATTCTGTTTACAGCATCATGATGGCTGCATCCATGTTTGGCTACATCGCGGTGAACGCACATCGGAAGGGTGTATTCTTCATCGCCATACCGGCGTATCACCCAGCGTGATGGTATAGGGTGCCATCGCTTCCACGTCTCTGTCACCTCTTGTTCGCATTGACGGCATTTTGAACAGTGGATGTTAGATTTCAGATGTGTTACGCCCCAAGGCTCTACCCATCATTCGATCCCTGCGAAACCGTACATTTCACTGAGATAATACACGACCGTATGTTGTAGGTCGTGTACTGGCCTTTCTGGGAACAGAAGTGTTCGATTGCTGCCCTGGCCAGCACATTCTCTAGATCTCTCACCATCTGACAACGTCTGGTCAACGGTGGCCGAGCAACTGGCTCGTCACAATACGCCAGTCACTACTCTTGATGAACTGTGGTATCGTGTTGAAGCTGCATGGGATGTTTTACCTGTACACGCCATCCGAGCTCTGTTTGACTCAGTACCCAGGCGTATCAAGGCCGTTATTACGGCCAGATGTGATTGTTCTGGGTACTGATTTCTCTGGATCTAAGCACCTAAATTGCGTGAAAATGTAACCACATGTCAGTGTAGTGTAATATATTTGTCCAATGAAAGGCGTTTATCATCTGCATTTCTTCTTGGTATAGCAATTTTAATGGCCAGTTGTCTACTTTGCTTTCTTGAACAATTTCGATTCAAAACTGCCGAAATTGTGCTGGAACATCGCGGCACATTTCCGTTTCAGCCACTATGTCTCATGAATTTACGTTACATAGCGGCGTCATACGTAGCCTTTAATATGGAATCTGCAAGGGGTGCGTTCCAAGAAATCAGAGCATCACAGATATTCATAGGCCCTTCCTGAATGTCTGTGGAGAGCTGGCAGTAAACAAAAGTACAGAAATGCAAACGAACTTTTCCTTCTAAACGAAGCCTCACACGTCTGCGCTTCCGAAGGGACCTCACAAAATTTCATTGGGCTGTTCTTCCTCATCCACCCTATAGCCTGGATCTCATATCTTCCCACTTCCATCTGTTTGGCCCAATGGAGGAAGCACTCTACAGACATAATAACCTTTCTATACTCTGAGAAGCTCATCTGCAGAAACCAGCACGGTTCTAGGAAACAGCGGTCATGCGAGACACAGCTGGACCTCTTTGAGCATGATATACATCAGGCTCTAGACACCGCCTCTCAGGTTGATGTCATACATTTCGACTTTCGAAATGCGTTCGACTCAGTTCCACACTGTCGCTTGATCCAAAACGTGAGTGCTTACGGTCTATCCGATGACATATGCTGTTGGACAGAAAGTTTTCTAACAGACAGGGAGCAGTATGTAGTCCTGAATTGGATCACTTCAACAGAAATACGCATAACGTCTCGTGTGCCCAAGGCAACGTAATAGGGCCGCTGATTTTCACGATTTACATAAACGATCTGGTTGATGATATTGACAGCAGCATTAGACTGCTGACGATGCTGTAGTCTACAGGAAAGTAGTATCACACGAAAGCTGTGAACAAATCAATGAGGAGTTGCAGAAAATAAACGCGTGGTGTAATGACTGGCAGTTACCTCTCAATATTAGTAAGTATTACCTACTGCGTACAACAAGGCTAAAGTCCCCATATGTACGAGTACAAAATAAATGCCCAGTCTTTGGAGGCGGTAACATATGTCAAGTATCTGAATGTGATTCTTCGAAATGATCTCAAATGGAATGATCAGATTATCCAAGTAACGGACAACGCGAACTCTAGATTGCGGTTTATTGGTAGAATCCTGAGGCGATGCAGTCCTTCAACAAAGGAAATTTCTTACAATACGTTAGTTCGTCCAGTGTTACAGTACTGTTCGTCTGTATGGACCGTTACCAGTTGGGTCTGATTCAATAGATTGAGAAGGTCCAAAGAAGAGCGGCAAGATTCGTGACTGTTACATTGTCTTAAAAAGACGGCAAGATTCGCGACTGGTACATTTAGCCATTGCGAGAGCGTTACAGATCACATAGAAAGTTAGAAGTGGAACACAATTGCAGATAGACGACGTTCTAAACGAAAGGGGATGCTCACTAAATTCCGAAATACGATCTTCGCCGAGGATGTAGAGCATTTATTATTACTACCAACTTTCAAGTCGAGCAATGATTACCATTCAAAGATAAAGTAAATTAGAGCTCGTACTGAGGCGTTCAGAGAGTCGTTTTTCCCTCGTGGCTACCGGAGTATATATGTAGATATAGATACAGAAGTAGAACGTTGACGATGGGAATTATATTTTTTACGCTATATTGTTCTTCTAAAAAGTTTTATTCTTGCTTGTTTATTCTCTTTTTCTTTGTAGTATATGCAATTTTTGTTAAATGACGTGTTCTTTTTGCTGTAATTTGATTTATTATCAAGTGATCTTTGACTTAACAATCGATTTAGTAGGGGCATAATTCGTGTCTGCAACAGCGGTTGCACAATTGGTACAAGTGAATATTATTGGATAAACAGTTGTTTATATTATTTGGGTCAAAGTATAAATTTTTAAGGTGAAATGTTAAAATTTGTTTACAGACCTTTTTACGAATCTGTGAAATTTAAATAATATGCTAGGATTAGATACCCTATTATTTTAAATGTTAATTATACTTACTAGGGTGCTGTTAGTTAAGGTCCTTAAATCCAAAGAATTTGCCGGTATCTCATTCCATTCAGGGGAACCTACCCCGTGATTGATAATACACTATTTACTCTACTTAATTTACTTGTTTGTATATCTCTGTTATCAGCAAGACGTTGACTCCAGTAGAGTGGTACCACACAGCTGTACAGGTCCTCCAAGTAACCTGGCGTGAGACCGTCGCAGTTGACGGAGATGACGTTAAAAAATAAAGCTTTGCAGCCAGAAAGTGTGGAATAATATGTGTATTCGAATCATGAATAACACCAACCTCCTTTCAGAAAAGAAACGTGTTTCATTACTTACGATACGCCCCTCATATATATATTGCTGGCAAAAAATAGTTGAGCATCACTTAAAAAGAAATGCAACGTCGTTCAAAAAATGCAGCCTTCATTCTACATCGATGTTATTCAAGGCGGTCACATAAAACATTCTTCTCGGATGTATTCAATTTATGTTCGAAATGTTTATGCAAGTCGCACTGTCGTAGCACTCTGTCAAGATAGGTGCGTCATTTGACACATGTCTAAACCAGTGTGCTGTTTATAAGTCCCGTTTCAAAAGCTGCGACATGGTTGTGAATTGCACAGTAACCCGAACATAGAATAAATTTCCTATACTTCACGTCTATGGTCACAAATACTTTTCACATCGGACTACCGGTTTCGGTCTATAATGGGTATCTTCACATCTGTTAGGTAAAAACATGCCCCAATATAGTAAAGCCATTGTGGCACCTTCAAATAATGCCGAAACTGGTAGCATTCAAAATAAATTAAAGTAACACCTCAATTACACGGCTGTTGGAGAATTTAATTACTTTCTCGGGTTTGGTGCCAGGCGGCCTTGGAACTTCGCTACTTGTGTCTACAGAATTCACTGGCGAATTAGGATTTGGGAGTCGTTTGGCTAATTGCTCCTTATCTCGGGCTCCATGATGAGGTAGCTGCTCCCTACTGCAAAGATGTTCCTCTGATTTTCGCAGAGGTTATATAGGGTGGGGCAGTTGAATGTTACCGGGCGATTGGTTACGATTTGCGGCAGCATTAACGGGGGAGGAAAAGACCTACAGTTACTTCCAGCAGGATGAAGTAGCTACCCATACAGCATGCCAAAGCTTGGAGCACAGTTTACACAATCTTCAGGCTTGACCGAGCTCTTAGCAGAGATCACACAGGTCGCGCCCCAAGCTGGCCACGGAGATCACCCGATCTGTCCTTATGCGATTTCTTTGTAAGTGGATCCCTCAAGTCTAATGCGTATCGCAACAAACCTCATAGTCTTAAAGAACTGAAGCAGAATATTTCTGAGGAGACTGCAGCAGTCCCAGCAGTCCAGCTTCGATCTGCCTTGAGCAGGGCTTCCTGACCAGTGCCCAAAAGTGCCAAGAGATGAATGGTGGTCACTTTCAACATCCGCTGTAGTCAGTAATGTATTTCCTTTCCTGTGTTGTGACTTTTTGTTCCCTGGAACTCTGTTCAACGAGCCTCTTTTATTTGCCCCATCCCGTATTTTACATTGATGTTCTAAAATTGCCCTTACAAACTTCTAGGACTATCAGAGGGGACTGACTATATAATATTTTGAACTGAAACCCATGTCGGACAAGTACCGTTTCCGTGCTGCAACCATTTGAAAACACGTCGGTAACGTGATCACTTTTGCAAATAATTTATTAGGCGTCATCCAGTATATAACTTGTTTTACAATTTCACTCATGAATGACCAAAGAAACCAAAAGGGAAGATAATTCATCACAAACACTATTGTTTAAAGTACGGCCTCTCCCAATTCGCGTGCGATTCATCTCCTTGAAGCACCACAGTCACGCCTGCTAAAGGGCAGATATCCCCTTCGCTAAGTCGTGACCTAATTGTGCCGAAAAGGAATTCGATGGAGTCGAACATTATGGATAACGATTCTGATAAAAGCGACGAGCAGCCCATCCATTATCATAAGCTTCCACATACGGAAGGATCATGTCAGTGTAGTCTGGAAACGAGTTTGAGCATGATGCTCCGACACCTACAATCACGTGAATGAATTTCGAAACAGGTCAAAGAGATAGGACAGATGTGAAATGACATCAGCCGATCCGACGTAAGCACCCTTTACCGTAACTAGCTTGTTGCATACCTACCTAGCGAACACGTTTTCAAATGGATGTAGAACTGCTATTGTATGTTTCGGACATGAGCTCCTGAAGTCCTAGAAGTTTGCAATGTGAATTTTAGAGCATCCTGTAGTTGCTCATGGCCTGTCGTGATTTGGTGTGCTGACAGGTGGTCTCTGATCCAATAATTAAACGTTTATTGATGTTTGATGTACTATTCGTTAACTCAATTTTTTTGTGTCTGGTCTAGCAGTACATGAATTTATACTGTGCTTTATTGAATTTATGTGAAAACAGAACCATGCGAGTGACGCCAACTTCTATGCAGTGCCACAATTTGAAATCTGAAAAAGTTATAGAGAGAATTAAAAATACAAAGGTTTTCAGATTTTCTTCGGTTATTATAAGTAACTCCATTCATTTGGGTTTGTCAAATTTCAGGTGTCAACAAATTTTCGTAATAACAGGTTGTTAAAAATGTAAATTTATCTTCTGTGGGTTGTGCGTTAAGTATTTTCTGGTCTGGAACATTACCGCTTGCATCTCCTCGCAAGCCACAATTATCAAATAGCATCATGCAAACACAGCAGAGAACACCAAGTTCAATTCAGTGGCGTCAGTAGTAAAAGTTATGGCTACTCCGTTTTATAATTCAGTAGGACTGTTCCTTGTGGGCACGGAACCATTGCCAGTTCTGACGCATATGTGGTAGCACTTAGGAAACTTCATGCTCGAATGCGTCGCATTCAACGAAACCTGCAATAATATGTTCTTTTGCTGTCGCATGATAACGGCTGGCCACATATTAGTATGAAACGTATCACCGAGATCACAAGTGTTGAATGGACCATATTAAAACATCCACCTTAAGAACTGATCTGGCACTGTTTGGTTACAATCTCCTCAATGAAACGAACCAATCCTTTTGCGGAACGATATTTGAAGACGATGTCACTCTTGTGAAGGATGGTAAACAGGGACACAATCTTGCTGGTAATGGCTTCTACCTTGCAGGTATGCGTGACTTACTTCCAGGGTATGGTAAGGCAGTTTACACGGACGGAGACTGTGTGGAATAATTAAATTGTATCTCCCAAGAATGTATCAAAACACACTGTAAACGTACCAGAAGAATGGAAAGAACACTGTGTTACACAATTAGAGTACCAATTTGCTGAAGCCCTATAATTCTCGCCCTTTGCAACACTTAATGTAATTTGGCTCAAAGATGCGAATAATTTTCCCCTGTAAAGGTCCAAAAGCGGGGCGCCCTGCGACATCACCCACATGCTCTACGAAGCTTCAAAGAACAATGTGTCGAGATATGCGAAAAGAGAGACACTGCTCAGAATTTCATGTGACGTGCAAGGTGTGTTATCGATGTCACAATCGTACCAAATTTCACCGTAATTCTCCCCGGTTCAGCTGTGGACGTTTCTTACCCATAATTCACCCACTCCTTTCGACGCGTTTTCAGTGGAGGTCAGAACCGCGACACCCAGCTTGAAAGTCAGTTGGTTTTCGTATTAGTGCCCGAGGAAAGCTTTTTAGACACCACACCGCTCAGAATAGGCACGGAAGGGTAGCAGGGCGAGGCTTATAGGGCATCAGTGATACCGCCCCATTCTCTGGGGCGTTGATTCTCACAGATTGCGCGATCGTAGACGACAGTTCGCCGTGCGACGACCTACAGGAAAACTTGTGGCACCTTCGGGGATTTCAACCCTTTTCTGAAGACACACATATCGAACGTGATTGCACTTATCCGGAGCGAGGCGTGACCGTAATTTTTCCTGTCGTGTACAGGGACCGTTGAAAATCATTCGACTAAATTTCAAGGTGATCCAAAGCAGATAAAAGGTTCTTTCAACGCTCCTATTTTGTGTCTTCCTGTGGTGTCGTCGCGGGGGAATGCGACATTCACTTACGCGTGAATTAAACGGGAAAAGTTTCTCCAAGGTCGGTAAAACCCGAATGGCACCCGCCAAGCTTCATAGGGAATTTTAAAAATGCACCTGTGCGTACAGAACCCATATCGAGAGTACCACGCGCCTGCAGATAGACTACGCTGCTACTCTTTCTCCGCTACAATGCTGATCTAGTGCCTGATAATGGGCTATCCGGAATGGGAGAGCGCAAAGTGGTCGACATGAGCTCTGACTGTACTATTACATTTTTAAAATTCTCAATAAAGGGAGGCGGAGGTCACGGAAAGTTTTGCCGAAGTAGTGGGTCTTAGGAGGACTCTTTCCCGTATTACTCGGGCATGTGTCATGTTGCTGCCGCCTGTACCCACTCCACAGGAGGGCGGAAAGAGGATGGCTGAAAAATCATGAGTACAGTATGCTGCTTCAGATCACGCTCAAATTTCGTCAAATGATTTTGATCGACCCTTGGTGGTTGCGAGCGTGTACACTACAGTCAAATTTACGGTCTCGCTGCGGTCCAAACGGGCACGATTCAACGGGTATACAGGCCCACAATGTCCTTAGGGAAGGGTTAAAACGCCCAAGGATGTCTGCGGTGACAAAGATTGCGTAGAAAATCTTCCTATTGCTCATCACACTATGAAAAGTCGCCTTCGACCGAGAAATATATGGGAATCAATGCCTCAGGGAAAGGGTGACTTCATTCACGACCTTTACGCCATTCTTGCTGTCTTTTCGTGCCCATTCGGAGCGACGGTGGGCGCCAAATGTTTTCCTAGGGCACTCATAAGAAAACAGCGTGATTTCAACTCTCTGACCATCTCCGAGGCGCCGTAAGAAGGGATGAAATGGTGAACGGGTTTGTGACGACTTCCCGATCGTATGGCGCGCCCGTGATGGAAATGGGCAGAATTGTGGTGAAATATGGTGCCAATGCGACATCCCTAACTCACCTTACACGTTACATGAACTGAGCTGTGGCCTGTTTTTCGCCACGTGGCGATACCTTTCTGTTTGAAGTGTAGCGGCGCCCTAGGGTGGCGTCGCAGTGAACCACACTTTTGGACCACAGAAGAAAGTTGTACGTACCTTTGAGCCAAATTTCAAACTTAAGATTCGCAGTTGGCGGTAATTACGAGATTTCGAAAAAATTTTCATTTACTTCTTTTCTGCTGTGTAAATCAAATATTAAAAAGAAAATTATACATTTTTTTGTAGTGACCCTCGTATCAATACCACGAAGGCAACATTCAACAGATTTCAAACTGACGTGAAGTGTCCTACTTATTAGGTTCTGTAAATGGCAGGCATTTGAGGGCAACCGTCCTAATTAGGAAGACGTAATGTTATCTTAATTCTGCAAGTAAGACTGTGTGGTGGGTGTCTTACTGAGAAATCACATTGTAATATTATTTCTTTGTGGGGGGATGGTGTTATGCCTCGTTTAAAAGTGAGGAACTCTTACCAGCGTAGGTCAAAGTAAGGCAGTAAGTAGATCGTGGTCTATGGGGGCTGCTGTTTATCGTCGTGTCGATGTTCTCTGTCCAGTCACACTAATGTGACCACTCGTAAAAACTATGAACAATCACCTTCTGCGTTGCGGAAGTGCCAGACGATGTAGAGTCGTACCAACCAAAGTGACGTCACTAGTTGCTGGGTTTCATGACTGGTGATCCATGGCGCGAACAGCCTGATCGAAAAGGTCCCACAGATTCTCGACTGCTTTTTAAAGCTATGGGTGGCGGTTGGTGGGGAAGAAGGGAGGGGGCGGGACGGTTGGTGGCCTGTGGAGTAAGGTAGACTCCTCTTGGTGCCCATCAGACCACGCACGTACAAAGTGAGCTGGGGACATGTGTCACTGTCCTGCTGGTAGATGCCGTAGTACTGAGGACGCATTTAAGGGGCGATGTTGTCCCCAAGCATAGGTAGTTTAAACGAACGGAGACTGTGTGGAATAATGAAACTGTATCGCTCAAGAATGTATGAAAAAACACTGTAAAAGTACCAGAAGCTTGAAAAGAACACTGTGCTACACAGTTAAAGTATCACTTTCCTGAAACCTCGTAATTCCCATCCGTTGCAAAGCTTAATTTAGAGTTTGGCTTGATGGAGCGTACAGTTTTCCTCTGTAATGGTGAAAAAGCGTGGCGCCCATCGATGCTTCAAAAGATAAGGTGTGGACACTTGTTGAAAAAGGTATACAGCTGAGAAGTTTATGTGACGTATAAGGTGGATTAATGAGGTCACATTGGCACCACATTTCTCCACAATTCAGCCCAGTGCCACTGTGGACGTTTCTTGCCCATAGTTCACACCTTCATATTGTCATTTTCAAACCCTTACAGGTAGGCAAGCACAGGCTAAGCTAAGCCGCTCTTCGGCCACAGATAATACAATCAGTACATAAAGAGACACGGAAAAACAAAAGAAACACAGTGGTTAAAAAATCAGTAGACCGACAAAGAAAATACATGGAGCTGTTCACAGGCGCAGTATACGAATAAAAAACGTTCAGCACTGGTACACGAACATAGACGACCGAAGTGACACGTGAACGATGGAGCACAAATGGTGAAACACTAAAGCACCAACACGAAGGCACACAAAAACTGTTGGCAATGATCTCTGGCACACGAACTGTCACTGTTCATGTAGAAATCCACGGACTTGCCAAAGGGGAAAAGGTGGGAGTAGGAGGAGATGGGGAATATGTAGATGTCAGTGGCAGAGGAGAGGGGATGGGCGGAAAGAAGGTAGGGGTGGTAGGGGAAGCCCAGGGGTAGAGGAGGGAGGGAGGATTAGAGGAGGGAGAGAAGGGATAGAGGGTGCCCTGGGGAAAAACACAGGGAAGGAGGGGGAGGGGAGGATCAAAGGTTGCCCTTGGGAAAAACACAGGGGAGGGAAGGGGAGGATCAAAGTTGTTAGGAGGGGTAGATGGAGGGCATGAGGGCATCGTCAGGGAGGAGGAGTTGGCAGAAGCCACCTTGGGCAAGGGCATGGAGGGAGGAGAGATGGAGAGCAGGTGGGATGTGGGCATACAAGCCTCGGCAGCGGATGGGGAAGGGAAAGGATGGGAGAGGCAAGCAGGTGATGGGGATCTAGGTCAGAATCGCGATGGCCAGCTTTAAAATCACAAGGATTTGTTGTGAGTGGCCGACGTCTTAGAGACACCACCGTTCAGAAGAGGCACTGAAAGGCCGTGGGGTGTGACATAAAAGGCGTTAATGAAGTCACCCCTTTCTCTGGGGCGTT
This sequence comes from Schistocerca gregaria, assembly GCF_023897955.1. Lineage (NCBI taxonomy): Eukaryota > Metazoa > Arthropoda > Insecta > Orthoptera > Acrididae > Schistocerca > Schistocerca gregaria. Next base: position 517,275,646 of record NC_064925.1, on the reverse strand, counting down.
GATTCTCATAGATTTCGCTGTCGAAAGCGACAGTTCGCAGTGCGGTGAGCAGCAGGAAGAAGTTCCTCATAAACTGCGATACTGCTGACACCCACGGCCGTTTCAGAACTTACCTAAAGACATTGTAGGGTCTGCATAGCAATCCAACATGATCGCAGCCGTTTCTAGTGGAGCTTGACCATCATTCTTCATGTTGTGTGCAATCTGGTACCACTAGGGACCGTTGAAAACCATTCGACTAAATTTGAAGGTATCCAAAGCAGGTAAGGGTTTTTCCGGCACTCCTAATTTGTGCGATGACAGGGGAATGTGACATTCACTTACGTGTGAGTAAATCGGCAAAGGATTGCTCAAAGTTCGGCTAAATCTTCGCAAGCTCCTACCCACATTTACTGGGAATTTTAAATAGGCACCTGTACATACACCACCCGTGTCGCGACTACCAGGCGCCTGCAGATAGGCTTCGTTGTTGCCCTTTCACCTGATAGTAGCCGGCCGCTGTGGCCGAGCGGTTTTAGGTGCTTCAGTCTGGAACCGCGCGACCGCTACATCTACATCTACATTTATACTCCGCAAGCCACCCATCAGTGTGTGGCGGAGGGCACTTTACGTGCCACTGTCATTACCTCCCTTTTCTGTTCCAGTCGCGTATGGTTCGCGGGAAGAATGACTGTCTGAAAGCCACCGTGCGTGCTCGAATCTCTCTAATTTTGCATTCGTGATCTCCTCGGGAGGTATAAGTAGGGGGAAGCAACATATTTGATACCTCATCCAGAAACGCACCCTCTCGAAATCTGGCGAGCGAGCAACACCGCGATACAGAGCGCCTCTCTTGCCGAGTCTGCCACTTGAGTATGCTAAACATCTCCGTAACGCTATCACCGTTACCAAATAACCCTGTGACTAACCGCACCGCTCTTCTTTGGATCTTCTCTATCTCCTCCGTCAACCCGACCTGGTACAGATCCCACACTGATAAGCAATACTCAAGTATAGGTCGAACGAGTGTTTTGTAAGCCACCTCCTTTATTGATGGCCTACATTTTCTAAGGACTCTCCCAATGAATCTCATCCTAGTACGCGCCTTACCAACTATTAATTTTATATGATCATTCCACTTCAAATAGTTCCGCACGCATACTCCCAGATATTTTACAGAAGTAACTGCTACCAGTGTTTGTTCCACTATCATATAATCATACAATAAAGGATCCTTCTTCCTATGTATTCGCAATACATTATATTTGTCTATGTTAAGGGTCAGTTGCCACTCCCTGCACCAAGTGCCTATGCGCTGCAGATCTTCCTGCATTTCGCTACAATTTTCTAATGCTGCAACTTCTCTATATACTACGGCATTATAGCCACACCTGGCTATAAGTCTGGTTCCAATGGCGAGTGGACCCATGTATTGAACGCAGAGGACACATGCTACTTAGTAGCTACTACATCGTGTATCGAGAAAAGGTTATTCTTGCACAGGTTGAAAGCAGCTTCACTGTAACTTTCTGACTGACAGACGTTTTGTTGAATCAGAATGTGAAAGGCTTCCACATGACAATATAATCTTTTCTGATAACATTTATAGTGCAACTTACAAATTTTATATATGTCTTTCCTATTTCTTAAGGGTACCGCACCCTGCCTATCTAACCCACGTTAACTTAGGCAAGTAATTGACCCAGTTCTGAAAAAAACTATTTGATGCAGGATCTTAATATTTTTACTGTATGTTACGTGATGGTAATAGAGGCAACTGTAGTAAAATCTAGTTTGTTCATTTTGTAGTATTTAAGAAATAGTTTTTTAGATTTATTAATAAAGTGTCATGTTTTTCTGACGAAAATACTTTTTTATGAACTTCCTATTGGGGGAATATTAATGAACGTAGTACCAGAGGTGGGTTTTTAATCCAAAGAGACTGAAAATTTCACTCACTTATCTATAATAGTTTCTGATATAATGGGGTGTATGTACTGAAAATTTTAGTTTGCGAGAAACTGACTTTAAGGAAAAAACTTTTGAAATTTATTACCGACAGTTAATTAAAACTGTCCTGCTTTATATGATGGCCCTTCCTTGGCCTCGAGCAGGGCTTCCAGCCTTTTTTTCACATTCCTGGATGCTTTCTTGGCCATATTAGATACAGACCTCTCTGCATCGTCTATCCTCATTCTATCGCAATGTGGCAGCCCAGTGATCACTTTTTCATCAGGATTAATTCTCAGCTTTTTCAGTAGCCAACACTTTTTCCATATTGCCACAACAGAATGTAATAACAGCATCATGAACTCTTAGTTTCATTGTATGCATTCCTGCAAATACAGTTTTAGGAAGGCGGCTCCAAATTATGCTGCTGAAACATTCATTTGGATTTGGTGTCTGCCCATACAGACATTTCCTTAGAAGGTCAGGATGATCCATGTCTCTGAAAATAGGTTTAATTGCTGTAATAGCAGCAGCAGGAAGAGAATGCTGATGAGAATAAGATTTTCCAGTTGCCTGAGCAAAATGGTTCAAATGGCTCTGAGCACTATGTGACTCAACATCTTAGGTCATAAGTCCCCTAGAACTTAGAACTACTTAAACCTAACTAACCTAAGGACATCACAAACATCCATGCCCAAGGCAGGATTCGAACCTGTGACCGTAGCAGTCCCGCGGTTCCGGACTGCAGCGCCAGAACCGCACGGCCACCGCGGCCGGCGTTGCCTGAGCCCTATTTTATTTCCGCCACGAACTTTCTCCTAATGCACACAATCCATGGCATGGTTTATCATCAGTAGAGGGCTTATGGAAGAAAAATGTCCCAAATATCTATCTTCATTGCCTCAAGATTTTGTTTACTTCTCGTAATTGCCTGCCCATGGTATATCTGCAAGTTCTCTGTTTCACAATTCACTTGAACAAAACCAACCACGTGTTTATAAGCGTGTTGTTTACAAGCAGCAAAAACAAAAGAATATCGACCGTTGCATTCCTAGGGCAGCCAACATACTCGTGAGTAAAAGAAAATCCCTAACGTGCACCGTTGAGGATATAAAGATCTAAAACATATGCAGAAAAGTGGGTGACAGAAACTGGGCATGGCACATAAATACACGTGGTAGGAAAATGCTCATTAAATGACCGAAAATAAATTTTTCAGCAAAAACACTTTTTACAGTACTTAAATAAAACCTTAATCTATCGATACATGAAGAAATCCGAAAATCGATTTTTTTCGACCTGAACCACGGTGTGGTTCCCCTTATCTTCTTGTGTCACTAGATTTCTCCCTATAACTTGTGGAATGATTATTTTCAGTTGCGACCTCCTAATCATCTTCTCCCTCCCCTGCAACCAATACCATTCAGCCATCAGACCAATACACACTTGTTCTCCGTTTTAAAAGACTCTATGTCCCAAGTCTGAAATTCTGATAACTTTAAATTCCCGGTCTACGTTGTCTGATACATCCAAGTGAGCATCTGTCCTATTCCTGTAATAAAAGTTTTGGTAACCTCAGGTTTGTTACGCTGTCAGTACGAACCAAAAATCTGTGTCACCTAAAGTCAAACCGCTGTAACACTCTTCCTTCGTTCCGCTGGTGCATAATCGTGGCTGCCACAGTGCCCGACACCCTGTATAATGTGACCTAATTTAAAAAGCCCAACTCCACAATAACCAGCTTCGAATGGAACATTCGAATGAATTCAGGATCAGCATTTGCTCACTAGGCGCCATTTGGAACCGGTCGGATTTTGCTGCAGGTGGCGACCCCGCCCTTTGAAATTTTTCGCACACTCGCATCAAAGCACTTTAAAAGCAGTGCAAAATTTATGAAACGCCTCCCTGTTTCCTTTTTTTTATTTGCGGTTTGGCACTAGGATGAATACATAAAAAATGGAAAGCGCATGCGCCGAGCTGCAACTGCTCGCGAACTCACACTCGGGCTCAGCCAACGGTGCTCATTCAGCGCGCGGCCTCTGCTGGAATTTACTGGCGACCGCAAAGTTAAATTGAACCGCAGTAAACTGCGCATAAAGCAAACGGCTTTATTATTCATAAGCACGGCCCATCCATAATGAATCCGCACGCCAGCCAAGGCGGGACGCGACAGCCGGATAAAGAGGAATGGCGTCCGAGAGTCGTCACTCATCACGCGTAGCCCGGTCGTGCAATCCATGGCCCAGTTTTTCCCACGACAGGCGTTAAGCGCACTGCAATAGCCTGTAATGAAATGATCTTTCTACCTTTAGGGTGTCCCACCTGTGATATGAAATGCAGTAACTCACAGCAATACGCAGTGTTATTTAGTGACATACATTTTTATTACTCCGCAAGCAACCTCGTGGTGTTTACTGGAGTGTAGTTTGTGTACCACAGTCATTTGCCAACTTTAGTAAGTAAGTAAGTTAGTTAGTTAGTTACTTGTTCCATTGATCAATAGCACGGAAAAACCGTTATGATGTGGAACGTGTCAAATGCACAAGAAATGCGCAAAGGAAACAAGGTTTTTTTTTCCATTATTGTGTTGCACCTAAATATTTCCATTATCTATCCCATTCCCTTAAATGGCAAAAAATGCATATATTATATCTCCAGATTTATTTACTCATATTCAAGAATTCATCTATGACACAGAAGGAGTTGTCAAGGACGTATGATTTTATTTTTTTAAACTACTACTGCTGTCTGCCAGATATTTTATTTCATCTGATAATTTATCAAAAACTTTCATAGCACAATATTTTACCCCTTTCTGTGCCAAAGATAGGTCCAGTAAAGGATAGTGTAGGTCTTTCTTTTTTCTGGTATTGTAATCATGAAAGTCGCTGTTGATTTTAAACTGGTCCATGTCGTTGAGAAAAAATGTCATTACTGAGTAAATGTACTGTGAAGCAGTTGCAAGAATTCCTTACCTTTTAAACGGATGCCTACAAGATGTGCGACTATGAACACCAGACATTATTCTAACTACTTTCTTTTGAGAAGTGAATACCTTTTGCCTAAGTGTTGAGTTGTCCCAGAACATTATTCCGTATTACATCAGAGAGTGGAAGTGTGCAAAGTATGTTAGCGTACTAATTTCTACATCCTCAATATTGGCAATTATTCTGACTGAAAAAGTTGCTGAACCTAGCTGCTTTAGGGGATTCAAAATATGACCTCTCCAATTAAGATTTTCATCTGTATGTGCACCCAAAAACATTGTATGCTCTACCCTAGTTACTGACTTCCTTGGATGTGTTATGTGTATTGAAGGAATTATATTTCTTGCCGCAGAAAATTGGATGTATTGTGTTTTTTCAAACTTCAGAGAAAGCCAATTCACAGAAAACCAATTATTAACTTTTCCAAAAACCTTATTTGTATCATTTTCTATCGGACTTTCTTTTACTGGATAGATAATTATCCTTCTATCATCACAAACAGTGTCAGTTCAGTATCTTGTTTCACATAAGAAGGGAGGTCATTCATATATGTAAAGAACAGGAGGGGACTAATGATCGAACCTTGTGGAACAGTTAATGTAATTTCACCCCAGTTAGATGAAGTGGCAAACTCCTTTGAATCACTTGAAGCATATAAAGAGACTTTTTACTTCCTGTTCTGACTTATACCACTCATATGCTATTCCATTTATACCATAGAATTGTAATTTCTCTAACATAATGTCATGGTTCACACAATAAAATGCTTTGGATAAGTCACAAAATATTCCTACTGGTGACATTTTACTATTTAAAGACTCTATTATGTGGACAGTGATATTGTATATGGCTGTCTCAGTGGAACAGCATTTCTGAAATCCGAACTGTGATTTACTAAGTATCCCATTACTGTTGAGATGGCTAACTACTCTTGAGTCCATTACTTTCTCAAACATTTTTGAAAATGCTGTAAGCAAGGATACTGGCCGGTAATTATAGACATCTGTGGTTTCCCCCTTTTTTGTAGAGAGGCCTGACAATGGCATATTTTAACCTGTCACGAAAAATACCCTGAGTCAGTGATACATTACAAATGTGACTCAAAACATCAGTGTAACTGCTCCACATTGTTTTAATAACTTGTTAGAGATGTCATCTACTCCAACAGACCATTTATTTTTCAAAAATTTAATAATTTTCCTTATATCACAAGAGGTTGTTAGATCAAATTTAATCTGACTACAATTTTTCAAAACTAACTATTCTATGTACTGACTCGCATTTCTTTTGAACTATTCTCACCAATTTCTTCTCCTACATTTAAGAAGGGATTTGGCACGGACTTCAATGCGAGATGCCTTTAATAGGTCCCACAACTAAACATTGTCTCAAAATTTGGTAGAAAATCCGAATAAATTCTGATCGTATGTGAAGTACACAAGCGCCAAAACGCAGTCAATACCTTCGCTGCGCAGTGCCGATGGTACTGTTTACCGAGGACTGTGCCGCTAAAGCGGAGTTATTGAACGCAGTTTTCCGAAATTCCTTCACCAGTGAAGACGAATGGAATATTCCAGAATTTGAAACACGAACAGCTGCTAGCATGAGTTTCTTAGAAGTAGATACCTTAGGGGTTGCGAAGCAACCCAAATCGCTTGATACGGCTAAGTCTTCAGGTCCAGATTGCGCAGTCATTACGTTCCTTTCATATTACGCTGATACAATAGCTCCCTACTTAGCAATCATATACAACCGCTCGCTCACCGACAGATCTGTACCTACAGATTGGAAAATAGCTCAAGTCGCACCAGTGTTTAAGAAGGAGAGTAGGAGTAACCTATCGAACTACAGACCTATATCATTGACGTCGGTTTGCAGTAGGGGTTTGGAGCAAATACTGTATTCAAACATTATGAATCACCTCGAAGGGAACGCTCTATTGATACGTAATCAGCATGGTTTCAGAAAACATCGTTCTTGTGCAACGCAACTAGCTCTTTATTCGCACGAAGTAATGGCCGCTATCGACAGGGGATCTCAAGTTGATTCCGTATTTCTAGATTTCCGGAAAGCTTTTGACACCGTTCCTCACAAGCGACTTCTAATCAAGCTGCGTAGCTATGGGGTATCGTCTCAGTTGTGCGACTGGATTCGTGATTTCCTGTCAGGAAGGTCGCAGTTCGTAGTAATAGACGCCAAATCATCGATTAAAACTGAAGCGATATCAGGTATACCCAAGGGAAGCGTCCTGGGACGTATGCTGTACCTGATCTATATAAATGACATGGGTGAGAACTTGAGCAGTTCTCTTAGGTTGTTCGCAGATGATGCTGTAATTTACCGTTAGTAAGGTCGTCCGAAGACCAGTATCAGTTGCAAAGCGATTTAGAAAAGATTGCTGTATGGTTGGCAGGTGGCAGTTGACGCTAAATAACGAAAAGTGTGAGGTGATTCACATGAGTTCCAAAAGAAATCCGTTGGAATTCGATTACTCGATAAATAGTACAATTCTCAAGGCTGTCAATTCAACTAAGTACCTGAGTGTTAAAATTACGAACGACTTCAGTTGGAAAGACCACATAGATAATATTGTGGGGAAGGCGAGCCTAAGGTTGCGTTTCATTGGCAGGACAATTAGAATATGCCACAAGTCCACTAACGAGACAGCTTACACTACACTCGTTTGTCCTCTGTTAGAATATCGCTGCGCGTTGTGGTTCTTTACCAGGTGGGATTGACGGAGGACATCGAAAGGGTGCAAAAAAGGGCAGCTCGTTTTGTATTATCACGTAATAGCGGAGAGAGTGTGGCAGATATGATACGCGAATTGGGATGGAAGTCATTAAAGCAAAGAAGTTTTTCGTCGCGGCGAGATCTATTTACGAAATTTCAGTCACCAACTTTCTCCTCCGAATGCGAAAATATTTTGTTGAGCCCAACCTACATAGGTAGGAATGAACATCAAAATAAAATAAGAGAAATCAGAGCTCTCCCGTTCGTAGGGAGATAGTATGATTGTGGTTCGATGAACCATCGGCCAAGCACTTAAATGTGAATTGCAGAGTAATCATTTAAATGTAGATGTAGATGTTAAGTACATTGGCTACCTGTGTACTGATGGTTAAGATGCTTTTCAATTCGCGAGTGGGTCTCTGGAAGACCTCCATGTTAGATCGAACCCCTCTAATATTACCTGCTTTGTTCATCTTTTATACGGGTGTGTGATTCCGTGATGATGCTACAGACTTTCAGGGATGATTTAAGGTAAGGCACTATGGTCCATCAAAAAGGACTCGAAGTTTATAATCAAAATTCGTTGTGATAATCTGACAGTAGATCTCTTCTACTATAATTGTTCCGGCGTAACGGCAAGCGCCCCAAGACGATGAAGAACGGAAGAGCAAAGAGGGCTGTGAGACAACGTCAGCCAACAGTATGCTGAGCAGGACGACACCACAACAGGAGCGGCATCTATACGAAGAGAATATTAGCACCGTGGCGTCTAGCCGCAGCCGGAATGGATGACGAGCCGCCATACAAACGCTACAACAGTGACTTACGAACTATTTTGTTTAGCTTGCATTGAACTTGTATATACCAAAGGACATTGATTATTTGCATGTCGCCATTTGCTTGCGACACCCCTTTGTGAATACGCAAAGTACTGTCAATTTAACTATCTGTATTAAACTCCATTATTATGATGTGCTTGAACTGTGGTCTGCTACGGTCGCAGGTTCGAATCCTGCCTCGGGCATGGATGTGTGTGATGTCCTTAGGTTAGTTAGGTTTAAGTAGTTCTAAGTTCTAGGGGACTGATGACCGCAGTAGTTTAGTCCCATAGTGCTCAGAACCATTTGAACCATTTGAAACTGTGGTCTAGAGATACGAGAAAACAGCTTCCTATATTAGAATAGTGAGCAGAATACTACACTCATGCTCATAAATTACGGGTAATTGCAGAATCTGGTACCACACCGTGGCATTACACAAAACTGGCGCTAATATCATAGGCACATAGGGAACACAGATCTGTAAGTCCACGGTATTGGTGATAAGTTGAGAAAACCGTCCCGAAACACATGTGGTACAAAACGCCACTGCTTCCTGCGCATGTACCCTGACATCAGTAAGGGATATGATCACAATGCACACGTACACAGGCCGCACAACGGGTTGGCATGCACTGGATCAGATGGGCGACCAGCTTCTGGGGCATAGCCTCCCATTCTTGCACCAGTGCCTGTCGGAGCTCCTGAACTGTCGTAGGGGTTTGAAGACTTGTAGCGATATGCCGACCGAGAGCATACCAGAAGTGCTCGATGGTGTTTAAGTTTGGAGAACAGGCAGGTCACTCCATTCGCCTGATATCTTCTGTTTCAAGATACTCCTCCACGATGGCAGCTTGGTGTGGCAATGCGTCATCATCCATCAGGAGAAAGGTGGGACCCACTGCACCCGTGAAAAGGCGTACATACTGGTGCAAAATGACGTCCCAATACACCTGAACTGTTACAGTTCCTCTGTCAAACGTGCGCCGATCATAATCCGCCCCTCCCCCCCCCCCCTCCCATCAAACCATGACTTCCATACAGGTCCCTTTCAACTACATTAAGGGGTTGGTATCTGGTTCCTGGTTCACGCCAGATGAAAGCCCGGCGAGAATCACTTTTCAGGCTATACTTGGAATCGTCCGTGAACATAACCTAGGACCACTGTTCTAATGGCCACGAACTGTGTTCGTGACACCAGGTTTTATGGGCTTTTTCTGTGATCAGGGATCAGTAGAATGCACCATGCATGTCTCCGGACAAACAAACTATGTCTCTTCAGTCGTCTGTAGTCTGTTTGTCTGGAGACAACTGTTCCACTGGCTGCGGTAAGGTCCCGAGCAAGTCTACCCGCAGTACTCGGTGGCCGTCTGAGGACACCGATCGTGACATTTCGGTCTTCTAGTGGTGTTGTACACTGTGGACGTCCCGTACTGTAGCGCCTGGACACGTTCCCTGTCTGCTGGAATCGTTACCATAATCTTGAGATCACACTTTGTGGCACACGGAGTGACCGTGTTTGTGTCTATCCAGCCTCCATTCGCCCTAGTATTCTACCCCTCACAAAGTCATCAATATGGTTTCTTTGAGCCATTTTCAACACCATTGGCAAGTCTGAAAACGTCTGCATACTTATCCGCTGCACCGTACTCTGGCATGCATCAACACAGCTCTGCGTATTTCGACTGCTGCCAGCGCCAACATGCGATGACCGCAGGGCAAGCGCACCGCATGGTCATACCGCTCCGTGATTTAAACCCGCAAAATCGTCCACCAGAGCGTTGTCTCACCATTTATCAGCATTATCCTTAATTTACGAGCATGAGTCTACGTTGGCGACGGGGATGGGATACAGCATCTAACTAGTGCACCTTTTAGTACACAGTCAAACTGCGATGCGGAACGTTTTGTGCAATCTTTCAAGCAGCAGATGGCCAAACTTCGAACAGGATCAAGCTTTGCAAGTGTTTCTCGGTCCTATCGTTCTCATCCACGAGATGGACCATCGCCGGTGGAATAGTTTCACGACCGCCGCCATCAGACACTGCTCGACCTGCTCCACCGTCCTCAGCGACAGGCGCCGAAGGAAGGCGCCAAGTATTGCTTCGCTCTGTATGGTATTGTGTTTTACAGGGTTTTTAGCGGCAGCAGGCGGTGGGCGCGGGGCTGCATCGTCCGTCGGCTAGGCGCTTGCATGTATCTCATTTCAGTTCCAGATGGAATGCAGTGCCGACATACAACCAACTTCGCCACTGACTTGTACACGGTGATCCTTTTGTGTCTCTTCTGCCAGATTCACAGATCCGGGGGACACCGCGGCCACAGCAGCCGTCAGAGGATGTCATCACGACACCGCAGGACGACTCCAGGGAGGCGGAGAATTCGCCGCCTCCAACCCCTCACCTTCTACCAATGGAACTGCACACAACCATACTGCCGCAGCCGACGCCTTCTACATCTGGACATGGACGCTTACTCTTCTGGTCGTTTTACGGGGGGGTTTCCGCCAGAGCGAAGGGTACGATCGGAAGTTTGAAGGGCCCGTGCAGCGACAGCTTCTGGTCCAGGGAAGAGTCAACACTCGTGTCTCCCCCGCCATTGTCGCGCTCCCTGCGCGATGGCGCTCCGTCGCTTTGGGAGGGAGGAATGTTCCGGCGTAACGACAAGCCCTGGCACGACAATGAAGAACGGAAGACTACGTCAGCCAATAGTACGCTGTCCACGACGACACCACCGCAGGAGCGGCATCTATACGAAGAGAACATAAGGGCTACGGTCGCGCACGGAGTGGACGACGTGCTGTCATACAAATGCTACAGCAGTGAGTTATGGACTATTTTATTTAGTTTGCATTGAACTTGTATAAACCGCACGACGTTGATTACACTACTGGCCGTTAAAATTGCTATACCACGAAGATGACGTGCTACAGACGCGAAATTTAACCGACAGGAAGAAGATGCTGTGATATGCAAATGATTAGCTTTTCAGAGCATTCACCCAAAGTTGGCGCCGGTGAAGACACCTACAACGTGCTGACATGAGGAAACTTTCCAACCAATTTCCCATACACAAAGAGCACTTGACCGGCGTTTCCTGGTGAAACGTTGTTGTGATGCCTCGTGTAAGGAGGAAAAATAAGTACTATCACATTTCCGACTTTGATAAAGGTCGGATTGTAGCCTTTCGCGATTACGGTTATCTTATCGCGACATTCCTGCTCGCGTTGGTCGAGAACCAATGAATGTTCGCATAATATGGAATCGGTGGATTCAGAACGGTATTACGGAACGCCGTGCTGCATCCCAACGGCCTCGTATCATTAGCAGCCGAGATGACAGGGATCTTATCCGCATGGCTGTAACGGATCGTGCAGCCACGTCTCGATCCCTGAGTAAACAAATGGGGATGTTTGCAAGACAACAACCATTTGCACGAGTAGTTCGACGTCGTTTGCAGCAGCACGGACTATAAGCTCGGAGACCATGGCTGCGGTTACACTTGACGGTGCATCACAGACAGGAGCGCTTGCGATGGTGTACTCAACGACGAACCTGGGTGCACGAATGGCAAAACGTCTTTTTTTCCGGATGAATCCAGGTTCTGTTTACAGAATCATGATGGTCGCATCCGTGTTTGGCGACATCGCGGTGAACGCACATTGGAAGCGTGTATTCGTCATCGAAATACTGGCGTATCATCCGGCGTGATGGTATGGGGTGCCATTGGCTACTCGTCTCGGTCGCCTCTTGTTCGCATTGACGGCACTTTGAACAGTGGACGTTACATTTCAGATGTGTTACGACCCGTGGCTCTACCCTTCATTCGATCCCTGCCAAACCGTACATTTCAGCAGGATAATGCATGACCGCATGTTCCAGGTCCTTTACGGGCCTTTCTACTTACAGAAATTGTTCGACTGCTGACATGATCAGCACATTCTCCTGATCTCTCACCAACTTAAAATGTCTGGTCAATGGTGGCCGAGCAACTGGATCGTCACAGTATTCTAGTCACCACTCTTGAGGAATTATGGTATCGTGTTGAAGCTGCATGGGCAGCTGTACCTTTATACTCCATCCAAGCTCTGTTTGGCTCAATGCCCAGGCGTATCAAGGCCGTTATTACAGCCAGAGTTGATCGTTATGGGTACTGATTTCTCAGGATCTAAGCACCCAAATGTCTTGAAAATGTAATCACATGTCAGTTCAAAAGTTGTTCAAATGGCTCTGAACACTATGGGACGTAACTTCTGAGGTCATCAGGCCCCAAGAACTTAGAACTACTTGAACCTAACTAACCTAAAGACATCACACACGTCCATGCTCGAGGTAGGATTAGAACCTGCTACCGTAGCGGTCTCGTGGTTCCAGACTGTAGCGCGTAGAACCGCTCGGTCACACCGTCCGGCTAACGTGTCATTTCTAGTATAATATATATGTCCAATGAATACCCGTTCATCATCTGTATTTCTCCTTGGTGTAGCAATTTTAATGGCCAGTAGTGTACATGTCGCCATTTGCTTGCGACACACCTTTGTAAAAGCGCAAAGTTAAGAATTATGATTTTAACTTACTGCAATAAAGTCACTTAATGTGATTTTTATGAATTCTGATCTAGCGATCCGAGAAAACAGCTTCCTAGGCACCCTATATTAGAGGAGTTGGCAGGATTACTACAATAATCTCTTTGCATTCCATTTTTCGTGAGGAGGTCGTATGGACCAAACAAGAAAAACTTGCCTGGTAAACATGCCTATTATAACGCATACCTTAAGAGCTATGAGCACTTTTTCAGTAGAAGAGATGTGTTTCAAAGTGGCAGAAATGAATTCCTGGTAGAATTTAAGGTGCACTTTGCGGCACATGTTTATTCGACACTTTTTTTCTAGCTTTGAATCATACGTCCCTGTCACAAACATGGAAAACATATAGCTTGCAGTGACAGAGGTCTACTGTTCAAGGTATGTGAAGATTTTCGCTTATAGCTTTCGACGCTTTCTTCTTCCGGAGGAGAGTCTGCTACCTCACGTTGATATGATTACCCTCCTCCAACACCTCTGAGAACTTGCAACACCGTCAAGGAATTTCTTCTGGGAAAATTTATTCTTGGAATTTTAACAGTGAACCACACCATGTTGTAGAACACATCTCTTGCACCGCCTGCCACGGGAGTTTTCTCACTTCGTAAATGAAACTGTGAGGACGCTCTGCTTTACTTTTAATCTTTGTATACAAAGGTAAATGTCATGATTGATTCACTGACTCATTATCCCCCAGGCGAAACCGCTGACAGAAACTTGATACTTGGATGTTATATTGAGATTGTTTAAGACGGGATTTTTCGAAATTCTACGACTAAGGGGTGAAAAAGGGGACTAAATGATATTTCAAAGTATGTCAGTGTTAAGGTAACTTTGAATGTAGAACTACGAAAATTGACATTTGCTTTCTGTACCAGAAATTAAAATCTGTGAGTTAAGCGATTTCAGAAATTCAACCCCTAAAGGCAAGTGCACTCTTGTATACAAAATAGAACGATTGTCTGTAGATATAGTAGAGAGACTGTTTGTACTATAGCTAGACAATATCTAACAGGGGACAGTTTAAAGACTGTCGCGTTGTGATATTCGCTATTTTTGACTTCATTAAAACAGCAAATACGAGTAGTTAATACTTGCAGCCAGAAGGCAAATACTTGTTTATAAATAATGATTAATTTATAAGAATTTTCTAAATAATGTAATTCGTCGTCTTTGGGCGGCAATATAAACAGAGAAATACCGATAGATATGCGATCCTTCAGTATTTTGTTCGCTGGAGAAAAAATGAAGCCTTCAGCATTAAAGACTTGTACTATTTTTCATAACTAAGACGGAGGCAGATTTATGGCGGTCTGATCTAATGTTTTTACTAAATAAATAAGAACGTGTTCCATCTAAGTTTGAGTGAGGTGTAAGAAGAACTGTTATATTCGAGAAGCTTTACGTTCCATTACCACCAATGCTCAATTAAGGAAGAAAGGCTATAATAAAAAAGTAAACAAAGTTGTAAATTACCATGTAGGTGAAAAGGTATTACTTAAGACTCATTTCCACCCATCCTTAATATGTAAGAAAAATCGCAAGTGGCAACATATATATCAAGGTCCTTACTTCATTTTAAGGAAACCGCACATAGGGAGTTATTTATTAGCTGACCCGGGTACGGGGAGAGTAAAAGGCTTATTTCACCACCAAGACTCAAAGAAATTTTATAATGGTAGTGGTTAAGTACTGTCGTGGAAACGAATTCTTGCGTACTGGAAATTTCCTTGTGTGAACTGTTAATGATAATTATTGTGTTGAACAGCGCACTGACTACATGGTAACGGCTATTACATGTAAACTTTAAGTATTAAAATTTAAGTATGGAAAAATTGTTTATAGTGATGGCCATGGAACTGATATTTCTTCAACATGCTGTAGTAGGAAATTGAGGTTGTACCAAGAATTTCAATTTAACTTTAAGTTAGTATACAAAAAAAAGTGCTTGCGAGGTTATTGCCCGGAGCTATATAAATATGTAAATGGAGGAGGGTGCGTAAATAAGCACTTCTCCCAAGGTACAAGAAGATTTATAGATTTATATTTAGTAATATAAGTACTTCAAGTTCTCTTGTAAACGCCCAAATTACCTGCTAAAAAAATACATGTTCAAAACGTCCAGACAGTGAACAGGAGTGGAGGAAATAGCTTAAAGTTCAGATAAAGAGTGTTGTTAAATGAGAAAGCAAGTGGTAACCGACATGTGTTCACGAAAGGAGACGATAAGCTGTAGTAAACAAAGTTAGTTGAACTACAGTACAAAAAGAGAGGCAAACCATGAAGCATGTATAATGTAGCGAAAGTACACCACGAGGCCATTAACTGCTATGAAAGTAAACTGTTTCCTTGTAATATGAGCCCAATGTAAAGCGTATATGAGGAATGTTAGCTGACGAATTGATTTCAGTAGAATCACGGTACTAAATAACCACACAGCAAGCCCCCTGTATCATAAAGAAGTCCAAGTAAAGATCTTCAGAAGTTTTGTAGTGTAATCTAGCAACCATTCAAAACCGTAATTGAAGGCTAATCTAAAGAATAACCAATTCAGTGATATTTTAACTTAATACTGACTATAACCAGAGTAAGACGTAGAAGTGGCAAAGCATGCTGTAATGAAAGAGGTTGAAATTTATATATGTGCCTCTGTTTATTATGATAATTTTATTTACATGCAGATTTTGTTGTAAAAATGTCTCCTAAGACACTCCTCTTATGAAATCCATTTTCCTTGTGCCCGTTCCTTTTGATCCTGGTTCATTAACCCAGACCAAGGGTCGAATTGTAAAAGGCATGTGTGCTTGGAGGCAAAGCAGTGCTTATGAGAAATGAGACACGTAGTGCAATGAACTTCGCTAGCTTTGGTAATGTTTGTTATGGACAGGTTGTGTAAACCCAGTGAAATGTGGGTAATTCCATTCATGCGAAAAATAATAGACACGCACGCGTTACTTTTTTTTTTTTTTTGTCAGAGAACGATTCCTGAGTACAGGAAGCGAAGAGGGAGACCTATTGTTATCCAGTCTGCCCTCAAATATAAAAAATTTTGGCAAGCACAAAGGAAAGCACAAAACAAAAGCTTCAGCATGGCAGTAGAAAATGATCTTGGGTGCACTAAATAATAAATGCAATTAGTGTTGCGAAATCTGTAGTTCTCATAATGAGGAGATGAGCCCTTAAAAGAAAATTGGAAAGAATAATTTTAGATTCACTAGTGAAAGTAAACCTTGAGATATAAAGAGTCCATTCATAAAGCAGTTGTTCACTGGACTTAACGAAAGGAGTGACCATTAATTGTAAATATTAGCTTGTAAGTGATCTCTTGTGAATAGTAGAATATAAATCTTTCTGTACCAATGGAGGAAACCTGCAAATTTGATTGTTTTGTAAATGAACGCTATCGACGAAGGAACTGAGCACGAATGCTGTGTGAAGATGCACACTACAGTGCGAAGTGCATAATAAAAATAACTGTTCAGTGTATGTATTAGTGGTAGTGTTGTACTGCAAGTGTAAAAAGAAGTCAAGGCTACGACAACAGGTGCAACACGAAGTTCCGTGTTGTTCTAAGTGCAGCGACAACTAAAATATTCCCCGTCACTTACCTGTGAGCCTCAGGGAAGTATGGAGGCAGCTTCAGTGTCCGGCTCCTCCGATGGAAAACGCGCGCGAGGTGTTTGTATCGATGCACTCGCGTGATACGAAGTTCACAAAAAAAGAGCGATCGACGACTGGCAGGTCTGTTACAGCCTGAGCGCGAACGGGCAGGTCTGTTACAGCCTGAGCGCGAACGGATGCTGAGTATTGGAGCTCACGCAACACTGTGCAGTCGCTGTGAGTGGCTGATGTGTGGGTGACGAAACAATCCAAACTTTAAACTGCTAACCGCCATGACTTCAATCGTACATACTGGAGGAAAGACATCTGCACACTAGTGTGACTACATTTTCATACGTAAATTAAGCATTTTTCTTGAGCTGAAGTTAAGATGAGTGAGAAGTAGATTGTTAGATTACTCATACCCTAAAGCCATTAATAACGGCACTCCTGAACACTGCTAAAATGAATTATAATTCTGTCTCTTGATGGACAAAGAAAATGAATGTGCACCATAGGAAGACCCTGAACTCAAGACCAGTCCCGATATTCAACAAATGTATCCAATAGGTTGTAAGTTATACTAATAATTTTCCACTTCTCCTGTTTCAGATTGTAAATAAAAACCCGGGACGCCACTTGAATTCCTGGCACCACAGTGGAAAGGACAGATATACTGCATGATGAACGCCGTAGACAGCTAATACAGAAAGTGAAAGCATCACGAAGTGTAGTGCTACGTTATTAAACTGTAACTGAACCACAATGAGTCAACAGAAGCTCGAACGTTGTCCACTCTAGTTCAGTGAAAATAAGCACTCACTGTACTCATGTATTAGTTGTTAAGCTCAAGAGAATGTAAATTCTGAATTCTATCCCCTGAAGTTTGAAATGAACATTCATTTATTGTTATAAGCAAATATGGACCAAACTTAAATATGCACATAAATGTGATTTTTGGTATTAAGGAATGAAGTGACTGATGAAAAAAGAGTGAAAAACTTTATTTTGAAAAATGATAAATATCTGATATATTTTTTATAAATGTAATTTCAATTTATGTACTTAGTACGCCAGTAACATTATGTAAATGTCACACCAAAAATCACGAATATCTCATGAGGACATGAGGATCGAGGTAATCCATCGGCATTCCCTCTCTCCTCATGGGAGGCAATGCGATATTCGCTATTTTTGACTTAATTAAAACAGCAAATACGAGTAGTTAATACATTCAGCCAGAAGGCAAATACTTGTTTATAAATAATGATTAATGTATAATAAGGCGTCGCATAGCAATGGTGAAATTTTCTAAATAATGTAATTCGTCGTCTTTGGGCGGCAATATAAACAAAAAAATACGGATAGATATGCGATCCTTCACTATTTTGCCCGGTGGAGAACAGATGAAGCATTGAGCGCTAAAGACCTGTTCTGTTTTCCTTAAGTAAGACGGACGCAGATTTGTGGCAGTCTGATCTAGCTTTTACTAAATGTATAAAAACGTGTTACGTCTAAGTTTGAGTGAATTTTTTAAAAAAAAGAAGAACTGTTATAACTTATCGTGACGACGCACGGGTGACTCAAAAGGACAGTGGCTATATAAAAGAGCGCTCAATGGACATGAAACGGACATTAAAATCTACCGTCATTGTAGTACTAAGCTTAAGGTACGATATATGTTTTAGTAATTATAAATATTTGCTCCGGGAATACTGAATAATTTAGCAGTGTTCACCGCTATCATCTCCTCAGTATTATTTTCATTTTAATTATGCATTTTGCTAAGATTACAGACACCAAGATCAGCAGTCCAATGTGCGTGTTACATTGATAAAAAGAAAACTGTTTTATGGTCATATTGCATCAGCTTTAATATGGAATTTCCCTTTTGTGTGATGTTACAGTTGTTTTTACGCCCTTAAGAACTTTCTGGTCCAGTGGGAAATTGTTCTGTCATAACAATAACTTCACAACCGGGTATGATCGTATCTACGATCATGAAGTAGTTAGAAAGACGATAGCGCAATTTCTTAATCAATAGCACGCTACTTGTGACTGCCTCAAGCCACATGAAACTGCAAGTAAAAACTATTCACATCCCATAATGCAATATTTTATGACAATGGTCAATTCATGATTTTTACGCCAATTGTGATTGATGAAAGAGTAAGCGAAATCTCAATTTCCGATTTTTCCATTGAATAACAACCTCATTTTTATTTTGTAACATCACAGCGTGTTACTCGATATTTACTAAGTATGGCTGACCGGGTTGGGCTGGTGGTTTGTGCAGTGATGCTACTGGTTAGTGAGCGAAATCGAAAGAGCACTTAGATAATCGGCTTGTTCTAGTTGCAGTTTTTATTTTCGGAATTACTAACTTCCTACAACAAGGTGTCGCTTGAAAATCTTCCAACACTTGCTTCTCCAAAACATTCTCCGTCGGTCACGCCTTTGTAAGTGTTGTTTGACAATAGTAAAAACAAAAAAAAACAAAAAAACCGTTGGCGTACAAAGAATAACTGTAAGTCAGGTCTGCCCATAGATAAAATATACAAAATTTTGAGCAGCGTTGTCTAAGAATTGTCTCATGTCACCAATTTCTAAGGAGAGTCAAACGTTCTGCGATTTTGTTGCAAAAGCTTGTCTTATAGACGAGAAATTTGTCTCAATTGCCCGTATACAAAATCATTACATTATCTACAGACACTATGTATATTTTGTGTACGTGTATGGACAAGGCCTAAGTCGGTAAAACATGAATGAAAGAACACTGTTAAAGAATTACTAAAGCCTTTTCAATGCTACATTT
Source organism: Schistocerca gregaria (assembly GCF_023897955.1). Taxonomy (NCBI): domain Eukaryota; kingdom Metazoa; phylum Arthropoda; class Insecta; order Orthoptera; family Acrididae; genus Schistocerca; species Schistocerca gregaria. The sequence continues at coordinate 517,256,182 of NC_064925.1, read as the reverse complement.
ATGATAACTGGTATTTGAATTCTCAGAAATTTAAAAAAAGTTTCAGTCTTTTTCGGAAATTCAGGTTCTAAGTGGGTGAATAGGGACTTTTTAATGGAAATATTTGATTATGGAAGCATTTTTGAAGCAAATTCTATTAAAGACTTCTTGGTTACAAACTAAAAAAACGTGTTACAGTGTTTCTAGAAACTAAATGCCTAAGACGGTTAAATAGGGGATGAAATTTTTATGGTAATAGTTGCTATAGTCCGGAAACGTATATAAAGCTAAATCTGTAAGATTTGATATCTGACTTCTCGGTTAGAAATAAAGAAATGTGTATTAGGGGAAGAACGTTTATATGCAAATATCACGAGAAGATGTCAAGAGACAAAAGTAACAAAAAACTCCGACTCTAGCTATCAGACTCATTCTTTGGTCCAACGTACATTCGGAAATGACCACGATTCAAGGGCCTTAATTACCACGAAAAATTTAGGTTTTAGAATATGTGAGCTAAATCAAAGAAAGCTGCTTTACAGTCACTACATCATTGGAAAAGAAACGCCCGTTTAACAAATTAATTTTTCAAAAAGCGCAAGCATGTTTATAAAACATTTTTGTTTTGTAATTACTCAGCAAACTCGAGCGAAACAACGGACTCTAAGCCAGTCTTCTCTATTTCCTCTGTCAGTCCTACTGCAGACAGGTGAGCAATATTGGAGTATTCGGATGAGGCATTCAATAGCCACGTCTTTTGTGTGTGCACTGCACTTCCTTAGGAATCTAATGAAACTTAGCGTGCCATCTGCCTTGTTGTAATTTATTTTGTGTCGATGTTCCACATTAAATCGTTCCATTGGCACAATCTTAGATATTCAGTGGATAAGACGACTTCCCAGCGATTGTACTACAAGCGTCCTGTTTACGCACAGCATACCACATTTGTTTATGTTGCGGTCACATTCCAATCCCTGCACGTGAGGTGTCAATTCTCTTCAGATCAACCTGAACTTCATGGCAATTTTCTAGAGTTGCAACTTGAACACAACAGCACCGTACTCTAGAAGAAAACAGTTTAGATCAACATTGGGCCTAGCAACACGAAGATGGGTTTGGAGATCCAATGAGGATCTAGTTAAGCTACCCCACAAACCTTCGGTACCGAACATCGTCAAAGCGAAACTTTTGCAGTGGACTTCCCGTATTGTTGGTAAAGACCCTGGCAGAATACACCATCAGATATGTGGGAGGAAGATGGAAAGTTCGAGACGCCCTGGACGGCCTAGAAGTAAATGGCAAGGTGAAGTGACGCCAGAGAGCTGAGAGTGGTGCCTGTCACTGGATGGAAGGAAGCAACGTAACACTGGAAGAACCGGATGTATTAGACATTTTGCAAATACAGAAGCGCGCTATTAAGTCCAGTCGCCCAGGATTTTTGACAGACAGCATCGTTCTGTTCCAAGTTAATGCCGACCCACGCACAGTCTCGCTCTCTCCCCACGTGATTGCCATGGTTTTCACACCCTGACACAAGGCATTCGTGGCCGCCGATTACTTCGGACGAAGAGGTTCACCTCTGAGTACAATCGTGGTTCCGCAGGCAGCCTCAAACGTCAAGGTACTGACAGACTTGTCGGTGTCTTCAAAAAAGTCTCTCCGCAGTACCGTATGACTCTTAGCCGCGCGTGCCGTATGATTGTTCGCCTACCTGGGTTATTTCCCCTCAAGTGGACTCCCCCAACATTCAACTGTTTCGTTTACCTCAGCCAGAGTCAGTAGTATCGTCGGTGTGTGTCGTTACGTGTTGACGTGAACGTGCAAGTTGAATTGAAACCTGCAGTGTCCACATTCACTTCTGTTACAGAAGAAAGTTACAGCTTACGTTTGGAAACATGATTAGACGAATTGAATTGTGTATTAAACAACAGGAGGGACACTTTTAGCATTAAATGTGAAAATTTGTAAGTTAGAATGGTTCGAATGGCTCTGAGCACTATGGGACTTAACATCTGTGGTCATCAGTCCCCTAGAACTTAGAACTACTTAAACCTAACTAACCTAAGGACATCACACACATCCATTCCCGAGGCAGGATTCGAACCTGCGCCCGTAGAAAATTTGTAAGTAAAAATGAACATTCAATAAATTAATAACTTGTATTTTAGTGAGTTTCATTTCGGTATATTCACTGCGGCATACGGCAGGCGCGGCTAACAGTCATGCAATACTGCAGAGAGACTTTTTGAACACCCCGCATCAAAATGGGATGATGTATTAACTGTTAATGTGGTTAGTTTTGATATAATAAACAGTTTACTTACTTTTTAGGTTCTGTACGTCAATTGGCACTACCGGAACTCTTGTAGGATCACTTTCTTGTCCCGCTTTCTATCTGTCTGACTGTTAAAAACCCCTTTCTTCTGGAACGTCTAAAGGCACCAAGGTCACATGTTAGGGCTATGGTCCCTTTTCGGTGTAAAAAATTGAAGCTTCTAAAGTCAATGCAGTCAAAACACACAGCCAGTTCTATAAGATATTTTGATGCTCACAAACTCACGCACTTCATGTTGAACTAGAATGATAAAATTTGGCATGAGGCAAGGTTCAACAGTACAAGTAAAGGATAAAGTCCTAAATAATTGAAACAATGAAAACCTTTAATGAAATGGAAGCATGAGAGCATGATAATATTTTCAAGAAGGGAAAATACGAGGAGTTAGAGAACATGTATGCCTTCATCAATGAGACACGAGTAATAAACATCATCGATCCCAAGAAAAAAGATTAATTGGTTATGTTCGATTAGCTAGGTCCTAAATATCATCAGTTCTTCAAGGACATCTGCTTTTCATAACTTTTTGTTGTTGTGTATAACAATGACTTTAATATCTTTTGTTAATATATATATTGAGTATTGTTCACAACACAAAACTAAATTGATTCCACCTAAAAATTACAAGCAATAAAGCATTTATAAAGTCCCAGTTACATTTTCTAAAGTGTCGAAAAATTTACTTTTTGGCACTTGCATCGTTTTTCATGTCAACTCTTCAATTCTTAATTTGTAATTATATCTCAAGGAAAAAGTATTTGCGATGGTGAAATATGGCAAGCAGAAGGAAAGGGAAAGGATATCTGGAAAATAATGACGGCTAATTGGACAGAACACTGTCGTAATGCAGTGGCGAAAACTGAAAATTTATGCCCGACCGGGACTCTAATCCCGTTTTACCGCTTCTCATAAACGGTTGCCTTAACCGCTTCGGCCAGCCAGACACGGTCCCTGGCCGTCTCAAATTTCCAGCTTATCGCACGCTGCAATGCAGTGTCCCTCGTTCATTAAACTTACTACTCGCAAATTCTGATTCCAGTTGGAATTCGGACGATATTTCTGCAGTCGCAGTGAAGGGCACGTCGAGGATCCCTCCACCTCTTTTTCAAAAGGGAGTACATTTTTCTGGTGTCTGCCCTGTCGGATATCTCCGAAATAACAGGCATCACTCCAATAAATGCTTTTTTTTAAGTGTCTTATGTCATTTGTTATCCAAGTCTCTCTCTATCCGTCGCTCTGCTACTACTGCTTTTTTTTCCTAAGGAACCCTGTAACATTTCAAGTTCAAATTACATCTACATCTACGTACATACTCCGCAATCCACCATACAGTGCGAGGCGGAGGGTACCTCGTACCACAACTAGCATCTTCTCTTCATGTTCCACACCCAAACAGAACGAGGGAAAAATGATTGGCTATATGCCTCTGTACGAGCCACAATCTCTCTTATCTTCGTAGTCTTTCCGCGAAATGTAAGTTGGCTGCAGTAAAATTGTGCTGCAGTCAGCATCAAATGATAGGTCTCTATATTTCCTCAGTATCAATTCACGAAAAGAACGCCTCCTTTCCTCTATATACTCTCACCCGAGTTTCTGAAGCATTTCCGTAACACTCGCGTGATGATCAAACCTACCAGTAACAAATCTAGCAGCCCGCCTCTGAATTGCTTCTATGTCCTCCCTCAATCCGACCTGATGGGGATCCCAAACGCTCGAGCAGTACTCAAGAATAGGTCGTATTAATGTTTTATAAGCGGTCTCCTTCACAAATGAACCCGAAGACGACTATCCGCCTTCCCAACAACTGCCATTACATGCTTGTCCCACTTCATATCGCTCTTCAGTGCTACGCCCAAAGATTACTCGACGTGACTGTGTTAAACGCTTCACTACTAATGAAGTATTCAAACATTACGGGATTCTTTTTCCTATTCATCTACATTAATTTACATTTATCTATATTTAGAGTTAGCTGTCATTCTTTACGCCAATCATAAATCTTGTCCAAGTGATCTTGTATCCTCCTACAGTCACTCAACGACGACATCTTCCTGTACACCACAGTATAATCAGCAAACAGCCGCACATTGCTATCCACCCTATCGAAAAGATCATTTATGTAGATAGAAAACAACAGCGGACCTACCACACTTCCCTGGGGCACTCCAGATGATTCACCTCCGATGAACACCCACCATCGAGGACAACGTACTGGGTTCTATTACTTTAGAAAACAATTTATGTCACTTACTAAGGTCTATCGTCTCTTGGTGGTGTAAAACCATTAAATCTCTTAATCAATGCAGTCGACACGTTTTTATCACATATTTTGGCACTCGCAAAATCATTCTTTAAAACCTATAACGTATTAATCGTTGACATAAAATATGAAATTTGTAAGGAGTAAGGTTTGTTGCTTGTTTGATTCAGGAGAGGGGAAGGACGGCGAAGGAAGTCGGCGTGCCCTTTCGAAGAAACCATCCCGGAATTCGCCTGAAGCGATTTATAGAAATCACGGAAAATCTAAATCAGGACTGGCGGACGCCGGTTTGAACCGTCGTCCTCCCGAATGCGAATTGCGCCACCTCGCTCGGTGAAATGAGGTTTCACAGTACAAATAACGCAAAAAAACAGAAAATTTTAAACTTTTAATTATTTCACACGAAAGAAACTCTTTTCTTCGTCAACCGTTATTTGTTTTCAAGCTTAAAATTAAAATAAACAACTTGAAGCTGAACCTCGTCTGTCCGTGTTTGCTTGAAAATAAATTTGTTTTTGAAGACGGTCCGCCTTGAGCAAAACGCAATTTTTATTTTTATTTCCCAGACATGTTTCGCTGAAGTCTCAGCATCAGCCTACTCATGCCACTGAAACTTCAGCGAAACACGTCTGGGAAATAAAAATAAAAGCTGTGTTTGCCTCAAAGCGGACAGCTCTCCGAAAACAAATCTTGAAAATAAAACATTCTCGATGGTCTTGGAATTCCTGCCAGTGTCATTCTCGATAACAAAGTAAATCGGGGACATTTTCGATCCCGGGATGGATGATCTGTCAGCATACATAATTTGTACGGAAACCTCAGAGCGCATGTCCTACTGGTACCTGGCATTTTTTCCATCTTCTTCATTTTCATCTGACTGCTCCTTATAATTCATCACCAATTTGACTATAATGGAAGGTAGAATGAAAAATAGTATGCTTTACAAATGTATCAGGATTTGTAGAGGTCTTTTTCCTTCTGCAATGAATGCTACATCATATCCGATTAATTACTGTTGTCACTGCTCACATGAAAGCAATGAATTATCGAATGCAAATAACTGAACTACTCATGCAGTTTAGGAATTCAGTGCGCGTTGCGAACTGACACGCGATACAATGAGTGTAAATTAACATGAACTGTTGCATACGTTTAGATGCGGCAAATGCCTGAAATGAGATCGCATTTGTGTTCATCTGTGGCATAAGAGTCACGCCATTGTAGCTCGTCTGTCTGGCTAATAACACGTGAAGCTTTGTGGGGTATCTTGAACCGCAGTAATAACGCTACTCGTATCAATATATATGGGCTAATGTGAGAGAATGCAAGCATTCACAGATCAAAGGTATACGGTAGTGGGTGGGGTCTTTCATGATAATCGGCACATATTTAATGAGTGAAGTATTGGCAATTTGGATCGATACAGTTAATGTATACACATACGCTGGCTATCATAGGTATTGCGTTACAAATGTCTGTCTTGGCCTGTACATTTTCTATGTGCAAAGAAGTGTAAAATCACTCCCATTAATCGCACAGTACTTTCATTCTGCAGCTGTTCAGAGTCCGACAATGAGTGTACTAGCCATTGCACCCTATCGAACTATCTTTCTAAAGGCACGAAGTAGGGCTCACTTTAAGATAGCTGTTTCCACAGATTATGGAAGGATGAGAGTTCCTAAAAACTTTCTGCCTGGTTTTATTTGTGAAGACAGGTTAACAAGACAATAATTGTGACGTTTCCAAAGTTGTGTGTTGTGTTCTGTCCACTGACGTTCATAAGCCTCCCCCTGGTGTATGTTTGTGGGCAGTTATGAAACGAACGATGCAGAGCGATGTTACCCATAACAGTTGAATTACTGTTGAAACCTTGCTACAGCACGCAAAGAACAAGACACAGTATAATGTCTAACAACGAGACACTTTATAATTTCTAAGGATGGTAACTTCCACAGATCACCTTATACTGTGCTCGTAATATTATTGAATTTCAGATACTTTCCATATGAGAAAAATGCCATAACAGAAAAGGACAGCCAACGAGCTGTAGTTTGTAAAAATGCTTAGCATCACAGCGCTAAAGGGACGAAATATTTTGTTTTAATATGCGCCTATACCAAAACGCGCGAACAGCGTTTAAAATTTCTAAATGAACACTACGACCCGCTGGGCGCAGATATTTAAAATCATTGCCGCAACGCTGGATAGCAAGAAACTGCGAAACAGAAGAAAGGACAATCTATCTTCTGTTAAGAAATATTCTAGAGACTTCGTTATCCGTTGTACTTTTGGTCACCGACATTTTAAGACGTACTACATAACATAGCTACAAGTTGTATTTTTATTTTATGTAAAAACTATGTGAAAAGACGAACAAACATTTCGGTAACTCGGGTGTGGATACAATGTACTTACACACACACAAGCACATTTAATTTTAAGAATGAACGGACTGACAAAGCAGCGATCATTGGACTGCGCCATTTACAAAAGACATATCAGCTGTAAATCATGCAGTTATTGTGTATATGTGTATGCGTAGAAGTTTGAAGCCAATTTGTTCAAAATATATATGAATATTTTACGATGCACTAATTTGCTTCTTATTCTTTCTTTCACTAACCAAAAATAATGTTCAAATGGTATATGAGCTTTGTTACAGATTCGCTCTTTATCGCGGTGTCTCGATTGTATTTGGGAGACCACTAATGTGTTCAACTTCCGATCTGTTAATCTTTCTCTTACGAAATTTCAGTAATTTGATTTCATTTCCATTTTTATATTAAAATAAGTCCCTTAGGTATTTTCATCAAATACTCTGATTGCGTGACGGCAATCCTGGTCAAAAGGTCAATTATTCACGTAATCAATGCGTACTTCTCCTGAACACAATCGAGAACCGACGCATCGGTGATCAATTACTAATCTCTCCCTCTTTTTAAGTCATACTAAAAAATTGCCACAAAGGATAGCTGTAAGTACGCAATCTAGCGTTAGGTTGCATTTTGTCAGTAAATATTACCAATCAACAGTTACAGCATCTCTATTATTAATAAGCAAGTTCATATCGTCAGATGCAATAAACTTTTGATTGTTATTATAGATCGATACCCTGTGTTTGTTATTATTTTCTTTTGTAATAAAATAAAGGAATACTTGATGTATGTTATTTATCACTTGCTTTTGTGGCTAAGACATCGTTTCCTCATGATGGTTTAGCCTAGATATTTATTCAGATATTGCAACAAATCACCAGAGGCGCTGACAAAGTATCAAAGATTAAAACAGCACTTTCAGAGCGAAATGTGTTCTAAAATATTTTTATTGACAGCCGTACGAAGATTCATGCACTACCTTAAAACAGAAATGAATAAGTGACATTTTGGTTAGTACAGCTCAGTGTCAGATAGACAATCAGAGACAGAGCACCTCGTTATCCTGCTGCTAACAAGGCGATTACAGGAGCGACTTTTTTTCAGTTTCCTGTGTACTTACTAGATTATTTTTTCGATTTTTTCGTGTTCGATTGCCTACTAGACACAAGCTTTTTTTATAACAGTGAAGCATATAGTACCGCCATTGTTATAGATCATCATATTGTATAGGCTTTTGCTTGTTTTGGTTAGTGTAGCTCAGTAATATTTACACCATTGGTGGGAGCACACTTCGAATTCCTGCTGCTAATAAGCCAAGTACACCCTTCGTTTGCTACATATTTTTACGAGCTTCAAACAGGAGTGGCTGCAGTAATGGATAGGAACTCTGATTGCTGTGTGCAGATGCTAGCTGAGATGGCGACCGATCACTCACAGCTCCAGACTGCATTGCCTTCTGTCACACATCTTGAGGCTGCTGCCAAGGGGCATTGCTGTGTGGGGTCGGTTGCGGGGATGCAAGGGACATCTAGCACGTCCCACATGTCCTCCGATCGGTGCACTGCTGTAACTGCCCTCGGTACCGCCTGCACTGAGGTTGACCCCTCAGTCGTGGTTGAGTGGTAGATCATTCCAAAGTCTGTCAGGCAGCGACAGACTTTCTGAGGGGCCGATTGTAGGGCCTCCCCAGTTCGTTCGATGAACAGGTTTCAGGCATTATCTGTGGCTGACAGTGTCTCTGAGCTGGATGCAGTCGTACACCCTATTCCAGAGCAAGCTTCTCGGCCCCTCGTCGTCTGGGCAATCACAAAGGGTGGCTTTAATGGTAGCTGAGAGCTCCAACGTTAGGCGCTTGACGATCCCCTTAGGAACATGGCTGCCAAGGAGGGGAAGGAAGGCAGTGTGCACTTTGTGTGCAGGATGGGGGGGGGGGGGAGTCATTCAAGATGTGGAGAGGGTACTTCCAGATGCCATGAAGAATACAGGGTGCAGCCAACTGCATGTGTCGCTATGGATCGGAGCAGATTCTGTCTGGTTTCGTGCGGCTAGCGGAAATGGTAAAGACTGCCAGTCTTGCTTTCGAGATTAATCATCTGTAGCATCGTCGATAGAGCCGACTGTGGTCCTTTGGTGCAGAGCCGAGTGGAGGGTCTGAATCGGAGACTCAGGCGGTTCTGTGGCCGTGTAGGCTGCAGATTCCTTGACTTGCGCCATCGGGTGGGGGGTTCCCGGTTTCCGCTTAACAGGAGTCCACTACACACAGGAGGTGGCTACGCGAGTAGCGGGGGCTGTGTGGAAGGACTCGGCGGTGTTTTAGGATAGAGGGTCTGAGAGAACCACAGAAATGACGTCCGTCTAAAAGTGGGCATGTAAAACACAGTAAGGCAGTTGTAGAACCGATTGGTATTGTAGTTGTAATCTGTCATACCTGTGTCGGGAAAGAACCATAGCTCCAAGCGCTAATAGAAAGCACTGAAGCTCAAATAGTTGTAGGGTACAGCGAGCTGGCTAAAGCCGGAAACAAGTTCAGCCGAAATTTTTTCAAACGATCTAACAGTGTTCAGAAAGGATAGATTAAATACAGTTGGTGGAGTATTTACTGCTGGCAGAGGTACTTTGCCTTGTAGCGAAATTGAAGTAGGTAGTTCGTGTGAAATAGTACGGGTAGAGGTTATACCTGACAATACGACCAAACTATTAATTGGATCATTTTACCGACCCCCCCCCCCCCCCCGGGCTCAAGAGATATAGTTGCTGAACAGTTCAAAGAAAACGTCTCATTTCAAATAGGTACCACACTCATACAGTTATACTGGGTGGTGACTTCAATCTACCCTCGGCATGCTGGAAAAATTACACGTTTAGAGCCGACGGCAGGCATAAAAAACGTCATCCGAAATTGTACCTAATGCTTTCTCAGAAAATTATTTTGAACAATTAGTTCATAAGCCCACTCGAAGCATAAATGGTTGCGAAAACATACTTGACCTCTTAGCAACAAATAATCATGGACAAATAGTGAGTATCGTGACGAATACAGTGATTAGCGACCATAAACCAGTTGTTGCTAGGCTGAATGCCGTAACACCTACAACCATCAAAAAGAAACGCAAGGTACATCTATTTTAAAGAAAGCTGATAAAAATGCTCTTCACGACGTTTTAAGAGACAGTCTTCACTCCTTCCGGTCTAATCATGTAAGCGTAGAAAAGTTGTGAAATCATACCAAAGTGGTTGTATCGACAGCAACTGAGAGACATAAATTAATAAGTGATGGTACACAAAATGGGTCAGATCGCTGTTGCAGAAGTAGCGAAAACCGCTTTACAAAGTTTAAAAGAATGGAAAATCCCCAAGACTGGCAAAGTTTGGTGTAAGTTCAAATATAGCGCGTAAGTCAAAGCGAAATGCTTTTAATAATTTGCATCACGAAACTCTATCTCGAAATCTGGCAGGAAACCCACAAGAAATTCTGATCATACATGAATTACACCAGTGGCAAAAAGCAATCGATACCTTTACTGAGCGATAACAACGGTGAAGCTACTGATGACAGTACCACTGAAACAGCGTTAATAAATACGGGTTTCCGAAACTCCTTCACCAAAGAAGACGAACTAAATATTCCTGAATTCCAATCAGGAACAACTGTCAAGATGAGAAACATAGAAGTAGATACTCTCGTTGTCGCAGAGCAGCTTAAATCGCTTAATAAAGCCAAGGCATCCGGTACAGACTCTATACCAGTCAGCTTCCTCTCAGAGTATGCTGACACAATATCTCCTATGTAGTAATTACAATCGCTCGATTACAGAAAGATCTGTTCCTAAAGAATGGAAAATTTCTCAAGTCACGCCAATACCCAAAAAGGGAACTAGGAGTAATCTGTTGCATTACAGGCCAATATCACTCACATCGATTTGCAGTGGGGTTTTGGAAAATATACTGCATTCAAACATTGAGAAGTACCTCGAAGAAAACGATTTATTAACACATAGTCAGCACGGTTCCAGAAAATATAGTTTTTGCAAAACACAACTAGCTGTTTATATTCATGAAGTAATGAGTGCTATCAACAGGGAATGTCAGAATGATTCCATATTTCTATGTTTCCAGAAGGCTTTCGACATCGTTCCTCACAAACGTCTTCTAACCAAACTGCATGCCTATCCAATATCGACTCAGTTGTGCGACTGTTTGTATTAACACACGGAAAGTTATCGAGTAAAACAAAAGCAATATCTGGCGTTCCCCAAGGAGGTGTTGAAGGCCCTCTATTATTCCTGATCTATATTAGCGACATAGAAGACAATTTATGTAGCCCTCTTAGATTGTATACAGATGATGCCGTCATTTACCGTCTAATAAAGCCATCAGATGATGTAAATGAATGCACGCTTTCGTAATTTCGTTGTAAATATGTCCGTGATACGCAACGCCTCCCTTGTAGCATCTCCCACGCGAATCCGATGACCATATTCGCAACGCTATTCTTCCAATGAATCTGATCCCCACACCTGGTTTTCCTACAACTAGTTCTATGTGTTCGTTGTATTTCTGGCCGCTCCGTACCGTTACTCCTAAACATTTTACGAATGCTACGGCCACCTATTATTTATTGTCATTAGTGTGATCGGACAGTACTCGGTCTTTCTGCCCATTTTTGGGAGAACGTTACGTTTAACCACGTTTGCTAGTCAACTACCAGTCCTTTCAACCAAGCGTCAGTCAGCTGTAGCCCTTCCTGCACTACGATACGATTTCTGAAATAACAGATTTCCTGTGAACAGTTGGCTTATCCGCTAATACATTCATGAAACAGTCTGCGTCATCCACCGCATCATACAGCAACGACGTATTTTCTATGCTGGGATCGTCTGGATCTAGTCAAAAATCTGCTCCGATGCTCCGTTAGTTCGTATCTTGTACCCTTGCGACAGCACGGAACTATATATCGAATAACATACCTTACTCAAGGAACACGGCAGCAATCTGTTGTTGTCTACATTTCTCAAAATCTCATGGATGAACTTGACAATTAAACAAGTCCTCAGTTTACTAAATCCATGTTAATTACCGTAGAGAAGATGTTCGTTAGCCAAAAATGTTTGGGATGCGTAATTCTACAACATACTCATGGCAGCGATATGAACCTACAGTTATAAGATGCTATCCAACAAACCTTAATGCAAATGGAAGTAGCCTGTGGCCTTTTCCAATTTTCAGCAACCCCTGGCTGCTCCAGTGACCTACCATAAGGTTCTGCTAGAAGAGGAAAGAGTTGACTCCAGTAATATCTCCAGAATTTCACATATATCTCATGATGACCCGGGTCTTTTCACTGTAGACCGATTTTAGCCGATTTCCTATTCCGCGGAAGCTTGTCGCAATACGAGGGTCGTTCAATAAGTAATTCCTCACATTTTTTATCAGGACATTGTTATTGTTAAGAGCCGGAATATGGTGACAATACACATCAACATTTCTTGCCCATGTCTTATTTTTCTAAGTAGTCTCCATCACGTTCTACGGCCGTATGGCAACGTTGTGGAAGAGCACGTATTCCCAGCTGCTAAAAGCTCTTGTCCTATAGGCGTAGCCATGTTTTCACTTCATGACTGACACTCTCGTCATCTTCATAGTGTGTTCCCTGTAGAGAATCTTAAAGCAGCGTAAAGAGGTGGAAGTCTGAGGATTCCGGGTCTGGACTGTAGGGTGGGTGAGGAAGTGATGCCCAACGAGCGTGGATGATGGTGGAGTTCTGTTTCTGCATTTCCTGAGGCTGTAACTTTCTTTACCCATCGCCAAAATGTACTCCTATCAGCTGCAGCATCGCCATACACTACACTCAAACGTTTATGGATGTTCACCACGGTTCTTTTCTGCACACAAGAACTCAATAACAGATCGCTGCTTGTAAAGTGAGTAGTATGTAGATGCCATTTTGACGCTGTACTAAGGCTCTGCCATCTGCCAGAACGGTTCGAAACTTCACCGGTACACACAACAAACATCAAATGTGAAGCGCCAACAAGGACATTTGTCTATGTATATTAATGGCTTTTTAAAAATGTGGGGCATTACTTATTGAACGATCCTCGTATTTTCCATTTTGGTTTTCACGGCATCTTTGAGAGGCGGAACCGTACTAAGGTCTACAACAGTGAAACGCTCTCCAAAGAAAAAATGACTTATTTCGGCTTTCGCTTTCCCATCCTCCATTTCGGTGGCAGTGTGGTTACTGAGAGACTCTATAGGTGACTTGATCCGTCTATATACAAGTACTTTAGGTAAAATTACGTTTCATCTTTTTCTCGTATAGGTAGGCACAGTTTTAGTTTTCGCATCAGTAATCCCCCTCGCATTGCTTTCTTTATCCTTATCCTAATCCTAAGTGGTTTCAGCTTTTGTTTACGAAGAAGGCTTCGAATTCGTTTGGGTATTATGATGATCTTATTTTCGCTTTCTTACCTGGCTATTGAACCATAGAAAAGTTTTTCCTTCGCTCACAGCCTCGCACGGCACCTACAAATACGCTGACGGTAAAGAATTCCAACACCAATAGCGAATTGTGAGAGATAAACGATAGTTGGTAGGCGTGTTTCTACGTTTGGAAAAAGACGTCTATTCAAATTTCACGCCAGTCGCCTAATAGTGGCGCTAAAAGTGTCACCACGTGAGTGCAAATCAAGTCTCGGCTTATAGTTCGTGCTTTAATGGTGGTGAGCTTTAGCTACCTTTGAGACTAGACACGAAGAGTTAATGTCAGTCAAAACCACGAATATGCCATTATGAGTAGCTCACTGAGTTTGAACGAGGTAGTGTAATAGGGCTATAAGAAACTGAATGTTGATCTCACGGTATTGCAGAAAGTTTTGGTGTAGCCACTGTGCATGATTGCTGTATTGCTGGTGGCGGTGGGAACCGAAAGGTACGGTCACCAGAAGTCCGGTCTCTGGACTGTCACGTGGCATTACCGGGAGGAGAGACCATCGTCATCAGCGTTTGACTCTAGCGGATCGTACTGCATCTGCAGCAGCAATTGGAGCAACAGTTGGCCCCACTGTGCACAATGAACTGTTAAAAATCCATTACTTCAACGACAGCTTCGAACTAGACGCTTTGCAGCGTGCATTACACTGAGAGCAGTCGTGTAATAGTGTCAAGCGACAGCTCAGTGGAGTAGTGGACGGCGTATTGGAGGTCTGTAGTATTTTCTAGTTCTGTGCCAGCAGTGGCCATGTGTTGGTTAGCAGGAGAGCAGATGAGCGCCTGAAACCAACTTACATGCGGGCTGGACACATTTGGCCTACACCTGGAATTGTGGTCTGGGGCGCGATTTCGCATAACAACAGGAGCACTCTTGTGGTTATCCCACGCATCATGAATGTAAATTTGTACTCAAATTAAGGATTCGACGTGTTGTGGTGTCATCCATGAACAAAATTCAGGAACGTGTTCTCCAACAGGATAACACTCACCAGCATAGCGCATTTGTAACCCAACATGATCTACAGGGTGTTGACCTGTTGCCTCGGGCAGCTCGTGGACCAGATGCGTCCTCGATCGGCTACGTATGGAACCACATCGGCATACAACTGTAGAGTTATCCACAACAATCGTTTACCGACCCTATACTGACCGATAGAGAGCAACAGGCGCTGAACGCTGTCCCACAAACTGACATCCGGCACTTACACAACACAATTCATGCACGTTTGCGTTGTTTGCAATTCAACATTCTGGCGGTTATAGCAGTTATCTGAGTACTAGGATTTCACAACTGCAACGGCTTTTCTCGAATTTACATTGACATATCAGCTTGAAACGTTAATCACTTCAATATGTTATCTAGACAAATGTCTTCCACGTATTTCATTACTTTCTTGGGTTGGGATGTTATTTCCACCAGCGCATTGTACAGCAGTTCAGAAATCTGTTCATTGGCACAACCATAGATGAATGTTTTAAGTTCTCTTGCTTGGATAACTTATAATCTGTTCTCGTGTCACACGTGGAAAGCAAAAAATAATTTTCTACATTTGTTAATGCGTTATTTAATTGCGGTAGTCGACGATTCCATATCATCATCAGTGACTCACACATTACTGAACTGAAATATTTGTGCTTTTTAGTTACTAGAAAATATAAGTCCTCAGACATCGCCGGCACGAGTCGGTTCTCTATCTTTTGAGTGCAATTTTCGGAAAATGTTTTCTGAACTATCCCTAACGAATCCCTTGGCATCCGTACACGTGAATTCCGTTCTGTAGCTGGAAAGAGGAAATCACTTACTACAGCATTATCAGGACAGTATTACCATTCTTTTCCACTTTTCTATGAAGTGTTCTGTTATCAAACCTCTCAGTAGGCAGTCTGTAAAAAGGAATGGTTGTCTGATTGTTACCTTCACCCATATTACAAATGTCTCCCGATGAGTAAGGTCGCATAATTTTTTCCGGAACATATTTATTCTTTAGAGTTAGACCATATCCCACAGAAATTCATTTTACTTGTACTATTTTTCTACTTAGTCCATCACTTTCTATGGCTTTTCGCCAGTGTTGTGAAAGAGCATGTAGTCGGCGTTGCTAAAGAAAATTATTCTATGCTCGCAGCCATGTTTCCACTTCTTGAACTACGCTTTTATAATCCTCAAAGTGCACCAACGTAGAGAACTGTTAAGTGGTCGAAATATATGGAAATCCGAGAGCGACAGGTCTTGGTTTTATGGTGCAGTGCCTGTGCCAGGATATCCAGAACTTTGTGGATCGAACCAAATGTGCACCTGAAGCTGTCATATAACTATGGAGACTTGAGTGTTCTTTTACCTCAGTCTCAAAATCTCGTCTCATCTGCGAATGTATAGTTAAAACATTTTGCCTGGTATACTTATACTGCAATTTTTTTGTTATTAGTGATGTGACATAATTGAATTTTAAGCAGTTCATATGTCTGGAAATACACTGTGCTGTTACGGAAATATTTTTCAATCTCTTAGGACACCCGACCGTAGCAAGTCATTGGAGGAAACGCTAATTTTTACGTCCTTTGTGTAGTGCCAGAAACGGTGTGCTCAGCTCTGCGAACGCCGGATGTGTGGATCGCGTGTGTGTCGAGGCTTGGCCTGTCTCGACTTTGCTCCGTCTTTCTTTCAAGTGTGCAGTACAGCAAGATATTGCTTATAGTATTGTGGTGTGGCATTTTGTGGTCGCCACAACTGTCTTCAGTTCGGCACAATCGTCGTGTCTGCGCTGTTTACTCTTCGCTATTTGTTCATGGTATGGCACATTGGTACAGAGGCTGTTTGCACAAAAAGATGCAGTTTATCAATCTATCGCCACAAGCCTTAAAAATGAGTGGGGATGACAGAAGAGGGCATGAGGATTTTCAGTATGCAAACGCATAAACGATAGGTTCTGAAGTTTTCTCTGAGACGACGTTACAGTACCATGCAGAACGAATTTAAAGATTTGGTTGACGATGAAAGAGCCAAAAAATTACAATAACCGAAGGACGGAATTCACTGATCTGTACATCAAGAAGCACACTGTGTTAAACACTGAAGAGCCAAGTAAACTGGTACACGTGTCAAATAGCGTGTAGGACCCACGCGAGGACGTAAAAATGCCGCACCATCCTCCTTGCATCCCCTGTGGGATCCTGCCCACTCGTCTAACGTAGATTGCCTAGGAAGATGCTTTCTCGGATAGTTAAACAACATTGATGCAAATCATATTAATGGAGTTTATTAAAATGATTTAACTGACAATACTTAACTTCCGTATGTACAAGATGGTGGCACAAGGAATTGGCGACATGCAAATAATCAGTGTCCTTCGAAATATACAGTTTCCATACAATCCAATCATACAAGTTCATACGTCACTGTTATCGTTAATATCACTACTCCTCTTCTAATGCTGCCCTTCTAGTGCGGATCTTCTAGTACTCTCTTCCAGTGCGCCAGAGGCAAGGCGGGCGTCGATTTTTATTCTCTTCGTGTAGAGGTCGCTCCTATCCTAGTCAGCGTGCTGTTGGCTGACGTCGTCTCACAGTCCTCTCTGCTGTAACGTTCTAGCCGGCCGGAGTGGCCGCGCGGTTCTAGGCGCTACAGTCTGGAGCCGAGCGACGGCTACGGTCGCAGATTCGAATCCTGCTTCGGGCATGGATGTGTGTGATGTCCTTAGGTTAGTTAGGTTTAATTAGTTCTAAGTTCTAGGCGAGTGATGACCTCAGAAGTTAAGTCGAAAAGTGCGCAGAGCCATTTTGTATCGTTCTTGATGTTCGTGTCGGCGCTTGTCAATATGTCGAAACAGACCCCCATATCTTCCCATGTGTCACGCATAGCTTCGCCCTGTTAAGAAATCTCTGAAACATTTGAGTCTTACCTGTGACAGGGTACTGCAATGTGGAGAACCGCAACCCAGGAGCACACTGGAAGTATCCACTGCCATTCTACGCCGTGCTTGGATAGGTACATGAGTGTCAGAGGAAATTATGTATAGCTGTATTGGCCGGCCGCTGTGGCTGAGCGGTTCTAGGCGCTTCAGTCGAGAACCGCGTGACTGCTACGGTCGCGGGTTCGAATCCTGCCTCGGTCATGGATGTGTGTGTTGTCCTTAGGTTAGTTAGGTTTAAGTACTTCTAAGTTCTAGGGGGATGATGACATTAGATGTTAAGTCCCATAATGCTCAGCCCATTTGAACCATTTTTTATAGCTTTACTGTTCCACATTGAGTGTAGTTGTAATAATGTTTTTGAAATATCCTTACATATTATGCTTATCCATCACATATATTCTAGAACTGTGACTGTAAATTGATTGTACATAAGTTATATGAAACTGTAACCAGTCGTTTCTCTGAATAATTCTGTTTTATTCCATGAACCTGTTTTCGAACCATTTCAGGTTTATTTTCAGATGATTTGTGGAAGTTACATCATTATTTCTAGCACAGTGCTGGGTGCTGGCTCTGTCACAAAATGATGGAAGACGCTTTAATGTATCGCCATTATTATTGTTTATCGGTCGATATGAATGTTGAAAATGGTTCAGATGGCTCTGAGCACTATGGGTTTCAACATCTGAGGTCATTAGTCCCCTAGAACTTAGAACTACTTAAACCTAACTAACCTAGGAACGTCACACACATCCATGCCCGAGGCAGGATTCAAACCTGCGACCATATCGGTCGCGCGGTTCCAGACTGAAGCGCCTAGAACCGCTTGGCCACTTCGGCCGGCGATATGAATGTAAATTTAGTTTTTTTTTACTTACTGCGACAGCGGTTTTTTCGGTTAGTCACCATCTGTCTGCCTCCATTTTGCTGTCCAGTTGTTACGTCACTACACAAACTTCCACACAGACTGTGTTAATTTACTATGTGACAGCAAGACTTTTCTAGAATCGAGCAAGCGCTTTACAACTGTTGCTTGTAGCAAAGGTAGTTTAGGCCTACTTTACACAGAGGTGTAATTTGTTCGTTTTTACATGTATTTAAGTCGATAAAAGGGCAAATATTTTAATCAGACTGCCGATAACATGAGAACACAGAATAAAATTAATTAATTACTATAAGAACATACTTCAGGTGATCTGATAACATATTTCTGTTTGTATCTTTACGTATAATACAAGCAATTTATAGCAAATATTTTTATCATGATTGGTGTTAACATGAATGCCCGGGAATCAATGATACAGTGTTATTGTATCTGCAATGAGATACAGCTGTCTGTATGACTAGGATCTTTACATTTAAATTTAAATTTTTAAATTAATAACAAACTTTCAAATGAACTGTTGACTTACTTATGAAACGGTTAGAAAACTGATTCATGGAATAAAACATAATCATTCCAAAAAGTGACTGGTTGCAGTTTTATGTAACTTATTTACATCCTTAAACACCATTGTAGTTTTCTTTCAGTTGGGCACACTTTATATTTTAGACGAACTTGAAATTCATACGCATAAAATGCTGGATCCCATAAATGTGCTATACTATCAGAATTGTTCCTCCCAGAGCTCTTTTTACAGTGTTTCCCACAATCTCATTCTTCAGTGAATTGTAAAAAGACCAACTTGGAGAGCAGTTGCAGCTGCCGGACGCAGTGACTTTGTGGGACGAAGCGACCAAGCCGAGCCAGCCGCACGCTGCTGAAAACATGGAAGTAAACATAACGATGGCGACGGCAACGGTGACAAGACACCACCACCACTGCTACAGTGATATCGCTGTATTTTATTATAGTTTGATTTTAACAATTTTAATGACTTTGTTTGCACTATTTTTACCATAGGGTAAACGTTTGCAATTTCTTGTAGTTGTGACATTTGTGTGTTTTCGTTTTTCATTAATGACGCTTATTTTTATAAATTTTACTTCTCGTGATTCTGCTGATCATCTACTTGTACACGTTGAAGTGTTTATTGTGAGTACACATTTTTAGAGCTTTGGCTTTGAATTCTAAATTAGGTAAGCAGAATCCTCACATTTTGTATGATTTCAAAAATACCTGTATATGTTATTAATTTTTCACATTATCGTTAAAAAAAATTTAAGTTACGATTGCAGAGCAGCCACGAATCCCAACCTTTTTTTTACAGTTTCAAGTGAATTATACCAATATAATATGTACACTTGTTCTGCTTTACATACATTTTATGTGTGATCATAGCGCTAAGAGCTATCCAATACTTCCAATGTGTGGTCCTCGGCTACGCAATCTCTGAAAACGCTCTCGTTCCTCATGTGACACATGTAAAAATAAAGAAAAATTTCGCTCTTCCCCTTCAGATAAACGCTTGTGCTTGCTAAAAATTATATATTTTCTTTACGTTTATTAAATAGCATTATTCAAAATGTTTCTTAAAATACCAATTTCACTTGCTTTACTGCAGAAAACAAATGCAGTTGAAAAGTACGCACACTTATCCTCCCACATTGCCTACTTTTCCCCCTCTCCCCATTACCCCTCTCTTTCAAATAGCTACAGAACAACACAAAACGATAATCTAGTGTCAGCCTTTTATCGCGTGACAATATGATGTACATTCACTGAAATTTTAAATAACTTTATGACTTTGTAAGTGCCTAACAATGGTTCAGACGGCTATGAGCACTATGGGACTTAACATCTGAGGTAATCAGTCCCCTAGAACTTAGAACTGCTTAAACCTAACTAACCTAAGGACATCATACACATCCATGCCTGGGGCAGGATTCGAACCTGCGAACGTAGCGGTCGCGCGGTTCCAGACTGTAGTACCTAGAACCACTCGGCCACCCCGGCCGGCCTGCTAACTATATCTGCTTATCTTCACGAAGCTTTTTAGTCTATTAAGCACATATGAAGGTGGCAAATATTTACCGAAACCCGTAAGATAAATATTTTTCTTCTACATTTAAGGGGACCACATCCTGCCTGTCTAAACTAGGTTTATTTAGGCAAGTATTTGACCCATTTATGAAAAAAAACTATTTGAAGCAAGACCTTAATATTTTTACTGTTTGTTACATGATGCTACTAGTCAGCTATGCTAAGATCTACTTTATCCACTTCATAGTTTTTGAGAAAAACTTTTTTAAATTTATTTACAAAAAATATTAAGTTTTCCTGGAGAAAATATTTTTTTTGAACTTCCTAATGGGGGAATGTTAATGAATGTAGTACCAGAGGTGGCTTTTTATGTGACGCAGAGTCTCTGAAAATTTCATTCAGTTATCTATGATAGTTTCTGATATAATGGGGAATGTGTACTGACATTTTTGTTTGTGGGAAATTGACTTTAAAGAAAAAAACTTCTAAAATTTGTTACTTACAGTCAATTAAAACTGTCCTGCTACATATGATGGCCCTTCTTTGGCCTCTAGAAGGTTTTACAGCTTCTTTTTCAGCTTCGTGGATGTTTGTCTTCCATTCTTGGCCATATTAGGTGCACACTTGTCTATGTCAGCTGACCTCATTTTATCGCACTGTTGCAGCCCAGTGATCGTATTTTCACCAGGATTAATTCACAGTGTTTTCAGACCCAACACTTTCCAATATTACCACAATTTAATGTAATAACAGCATCATGAACTCCTAGTTTCATTGTAGGAATGCCTACTAATACAGTCTTAGGAAGGCGGTTCCAAATTATGCTGTTGAAACATTCATTTGGGTTCTGTCTGCCCATGCAGACATTTCCTTAGAAGGTCAGGATGAGCCAGGTCTCTGAGAATAGGTTTAATTGCTGTAATAACAGCAGCAGGAAGAGAATACTGTTGAGAAGAAGATCCTTTGCCTGCGCCCTATTGTATGTGCACCGCGAATTTTCTCATGTTTTACACAATCGATGACATGGCTTATCGTCAGTAGAGGACTTATGTAAGAATATGGCCCAAACTTCTAGCTTCATTGCCTCCAGATTTCCTTTATTTCTCCTAATTGTCTGCCCATAGTTTGCCTGCAAGTTTTCTATAACAACTAGTCGCAATCACACCTCAACAAAACTAACTGCGTGTTTGAAAGCGTGTTGTTTACAAACAGCAGAAACAAATGAATACCGACCGTTGCATTCCAAGGATAGCCAACGCACTCGAGAGTAAAAAAAAAAAACCTAACGTGCAATGTAGGTCATATGATGATATAAAATTTATGCAAAAAAGTGGGTGACAGAAAAGTGGGCGTGGTACATAAACACACGTGGTAGGAAAATGCTCTATCAATGCTCGAAAAAAAATTTTTCAGCAGTATGCTTTACAGAGTGCTTAAATAAAACCTTAATCTATCGAACTATGATGAAACCCGAAAATCGATTTTTTTCGACCTGAACCACCCTGTGCTCCCCTTAAGCGATCGTTGATGGAATAAATATTTATGCAAGAAAGTAACGACCAGCTTTAAAATATCAGATTCTTATTACTTCGACGACTGTCTGTGCTATCCACATGCTGTTCCTGCCGTTCCCATTAAAACAAGAATCATGATGACAGACCCCAAGTTATGACGATTAATGTAGTTATAAAGTCGACGAATCCGTGGGTACGTTTTTAGTATACATATGCGCGATCTATTTTCCAGTACATTAGGTTACAATGCTCACAATAAAACTTATTTATTGCGTTGTGTGCCTGCTAATGTAGGGCAGGCCTCTATTTACAGACCATTAACGCACCAGCGGAATCCGTAACCGCTGACAACAGTAGCTCCAATATTTACTGTCTAACAGTGCTGGCTGTGTAGGGTATACCATGGTGCAGTCCGCCAGCGAGTGGGTGTAGTTTATCTGGTGACCAGCTAGCTGTCAGTTATGGTGCTGTCACGTTCATGAACGCCATTAAATCGCATACAGAGTAGCACACAGTATTGTTTTTTATGGTGTTATGTAGAAAGATAATTTTTGAAGTTTGTCGATTAATAAAAAGAAGTGATTGGAATGAAGTTTTGTTTGCCATTCAAGTAGTAACCAGTAAGAATTAACAATATACTTAAGTCTGAGTTGATATTGTACACAGGAATCTGGTAAAAACAGTGACTCCGGCCGCTGTCTATGGGGCCAAAAACTTAAAACTACTCTACTTACAGTTTCACATCCTCTGGAAGAAGTTGCGGAAAAAGCATGGGGAGTTGATAATATGACATTAAGTACAAGACACGAAGAAATGCAAGAAGGACTGTATGTCCACGTCAATATAGATGATTAAAATGGAGGGTTGTGTTGTTGTTGTGGTCTTCAGTCCTGAGCCTGGTTTGATGCAGCTCTCCATGCTACTCTATCTTGTGCAAGCTTCTTCATCTCCCAGTGCCTACTGCAACCTACATCCTTGTGAATCTGCTTAGTGTAGTCACCTCTTGGTCTCCCTCTACGATTATTCCCTCCACGCTGCGCTCGAATAGTAAATTGGTGATCCCTTGATGCCTCAGAACATTTCCTACCAACCGATCCCTTCTTCTTGTCAAGTTGTGCCAAAAACTTCTCTTCTCCCCAATCCTATTCAACATTTCCTCATTAGTTATGTGATCTACCCATCTAATCTTCAGCATTATTCTGTAGCACCACATTTGGAAAGCTTCTATTCTCTTCTTGTCCGAACTAATTATCATCCATGTTTCACTTCCACACGTGGCTACACTCCATACAAATACTTGCAGAAATGACTTCCTGACACTTAAATCTATACTCGATGTTAACAAATTTCTCTTCTTCAGAAACGCTTTCCTTGCCATTGCGAGTCTACATTTTATATCCTCTCTACTTCGACCATCGTCAGTTATTTTGCTCCCCAAATAGCAAAACTCCTTTACTACTTTAAGTGTCTCATTTCCTAATCTAATTCCCTCAGCATCACCCGACTTAATTCGACTGCATTCCATTATCCTCGTTTTGCTTTTGTTGATGTTCATCTTTATCCTTCTTTCAAGACACTATCCATTCCGTTCAACTGCTCTTCCAAGTCTTTTGCTGTCTCTGACAGAATTACGATGTCATGGCGACCCTCAACATTTTTATTTCTTCTCCATGGATTTTAATACCTAGTCAGAATTTTTCTTTTGTTTCCTTCACTGTTTGCTCAATATACAGATTGAATAACATCGGGGAGAGATTACAACCCTGTCTCACTCCCTTCCACACCACTGCTTCCCTTTCATGTCCCTTGACTCTTATAACTGCCATATTGTTTCTGTACAAACAGTAAATAGCCTTTAGCTCCCTGTATTTTACCTCGCTACCTTCAGAATTTAAAAGAGAGTATTCCAATCAATATTGTCAAAAGCTTTCTCTAAGTCTACAAATGCTAGAAACGTAGGTTGGCCCTTCCTTAATCTAGCTTCTAAGGTAAGTCGTAGGGACAGTATTGTCTCACGTGTTCCAACATTTCTACGGAATCCAAACTGATCTTCCCCGAGGTCGGCTTCTACTAGTTTTTCCATTCGTCTGTAAAGAATTCGCGTTAGTGTTTTGCAGCTGTGACTTATTAAACTGATAGTTCGGTAATTTTCACATCTGTCAACACTTGCTTTCTTTGGGAGTGGAATTATTATATTCTTCTTGAAGTCTGAGGGAATTTCGCCTGTCTCATACATCTTCTTCACCAGATGGTAGAGTTTTGTCAGGACTGGCTCTCCCAAGGCCGTCACTAGTTCCAATGGAATGTTGTCTACTCCGGGGGCCTTGTTTCGACTCAGGTCTTTCAATGCTCTTTCAAACTCTTCACGCAGTATCGTATCTCCCATTTCATCTTTATCTACATCCTCTTCCATTTACATAATATTGTCCTCAAGTACATCACCTTTGTATGCAGGGTATGGGAACAATTAGGTTGATAACTAAACTCCAGCTGGATTTTTTATCTACCGACAAGCATTGTGAGGCTGCTCCAAATACGTTCTTTGAAAACCTTCCAAAGCGAGAGCAATTAATTCAGGTTTCTCTAGATGCTAATTATCTACTCACAATAATTCCTCAAACTATCCACGATTGAAGAAAGAAATTGTTAAAAAAAGGGTAGGTCGAATCAGTACTTGCAACATCGCAAATGCAGATAAAATACCTTCTGCACCATACAAAATTTTCACCTTGTAGTTTATGTGGATAACTTGTACTGTACTTCTGCTTCTGAAGCTGTAAGCTGTATTACAGAAACTATATTTAATAAGTAATCGAAGGAATAGTGTATTCATTTCTGACTATACATAATTGATTGTAATTATGATGAAAATATTGTAAATTGGCGTGTAATATTCAAGGGAAGTTTATTTAATGTATCGACAGTAATGACGAACTGGAAGTAGCTGTGCCGTTGTTTATTTTTGCGTATGGAGAGGAAGCAGAACAGCTTGAGTGATGATAGAGTGCGAAAGTGTTTGTTGGCGCTCCCGCCGACATGGCGTGCAGCTATACTCGCGTCGGTGTAGACGCACCTGATTCGTTAACCCGCGAGTTCTGAGAGCACGGTAGAAGTGACAGGCGGAGAAAGCCGCTATTCTGACTATTGTCTGTCCCGTAATTATCCGTCGCTCTGGAGAGGACTCTGGGTTCTCAAACAGCAGCAGCAGCAACATCGCCAGCTTAGCGTAGTCGTCGGCTACATTCTACCTCGTTCGCATAGATACAATTTCGTAAAACTGTTAACTGACAGATATAGGAATGCAGAGGTTTTACCCAGTTACATTTCTTTCACAAAGTATGATTAACTTGAATAATAATTTTCAACAGTTAAGACTTGTAGGTCAATTGTATTATCATTGTCCTCAGATATTATTTTGCAAAAACAGACATAATGTCTTATGGGATAACAGCAATCAGTGATTTTGTAATGTTACGTAAAAACCGTTTTGATTGCAATTTTTTTTATTCATATGACCGGTTTCTGTTCATTCAGAACCATCTTCAGATCAGGTATGAGATGTAGCATGTGAAAATTGCTGGATTTGGACGGGTTACTCCTGTAACTGAAATATCAGATCTGAAGATGGTTCTGAATGAACCGAAACCGGTCATATGAATAAAAAAAATTGCAATCAAGACGGTTTCTAAGTAACATTATACTCAGATATTATTACAAAGCAGGGTCCCTTTTTTGCCATCAATCACCGAGTGTCGTAAGAACATGGAAACTGATTAACTATTTACTGCCAGTTTTGTGTGTTTGCTAATCGTCAGTTTCAGTCTAGAGTTTCTGCCTCAGTAACTACTCAGTCTTGTATTCCATAACAGAAGCTTAATTAATTTGATATTTTGCGTATTAACTTCATTCACATAATGTAAAATTTCACTGGCGAAACTAATGGCTAAAGATATAGCCAATTTAAGAGTTCGAAACTTTATATAGTTTGTATCTAGCTTAGCGAGTGACTTCTGTTATCTTGGTATGTATCCTATTGTTGTTAAAGTAAAGTCAGGTGTTTATTTACTAAAGAAAATTTAGTTCAATCTATCAATAATCACAAGCAAATTGCTTGTCTTTTTATTAAATTTTGCATTACGATACACTTAGGTTATTGAAGACATTTTTACGTAATAAGATATAAGTTAAGCCAGTTGTTTATTTTACCAGTAACTCCGTTTAATTTTACTTTCAAAATTTATTATTTCAAATGAAGTAACTGCAAACTCAGTGCTTTCTAATTCATTTATTTTCTCATGAACTGTAGTGATGTGGAGATGCAAGACAACCTTCTGTTGCCACGCCAGTGATTATTTACTTGAATTTCTTTGCCGTTACCTTTCTTAAGATTCTGAGATTCATTGCGCAAGCGGGCTGCCGACCTTCAATTACCGCTTTATTAGCCAATCAGTATTTTATTTGTATTATTAGAGACTTTTGTAGTAAATATTACGTGATACCTCTTTCGTGCGCTTCGTGAGCGATTGCACTATATCCACCCAGTTCCAAATTATCAGTATTTACTCTAAATTTAGAATTGATTCTTCCTTCAGAAGGGTCTGTTGTACGCTTTCCTCCAACAAATCGGTGTCATTTTCTTTCAGTAACGATAGCCTTACTCACTGTAAAATTTCATTAGGCATATGCGATCACGGTCAGTTATATTGCAATCCAGAAAGCACTTCAGGGAGGTGGAGGTCACATGCTCCTGTAATACATCTTCCTTATTTATGCGTGGGTAGATGGCATATCTTGTCTCGCAGTGAAAGTAAACGTCCAGACAGTGAATAACGGTATTACAAGAAAATAAACGATGTATATCATCACTACGGTGTCTTTGCCCAAGGGACAAAGAAGGCAGTGGAATTTCCGTAGGTTTCACTCCTAGTATGCGACAATGGCTGATGGTCTAATAGCAATTCTGCTAGAGACATGCTAGAGTGCGAACGTGTTGTGGACTTTGGCTTTCTGATGTAGTTGATAAGTTTCCTGTTATATGGTTTGCATTCCGTCTCTTTGTGAGTGATTACTCTTGTTCTTTATACGGTGATATCGTGTGTTCATTAGTTATTAACTTGTGGCGTTAATTAGCACGCTGTCACGTTACCAAGGACGAATATCATGAAATTTCAGTTCCGCAATTCTACTCGTGCTGTGCAGTGAAGTTCACCAAAAAAGCGCACCTGGATTTTTGAACCAAAATTGACCATGTTAACACGGCTTATTGTAACTTGAAACAGTGCAGCTTTTTTCGTAATACTGCTGAATCGTCTGTTATCTGACCGGTTACTGATGAAACACAGAGTCGTTACCAGAGTTCATCATCACGAGTAAGCTGTAAGTATTACTTCTCTTTCCAACGCACATGTTGATTGTACAGCTGTTCGTGTCTATAGCTTCCTGCCTGAAATATAAATCTGCCATCTGAAATAGGCGCTAAGAATGTAAGGTGAAATTAAAAACGTTACAAATGAACACTGATCCAGTCAACGCTAAGTTGCAAGCGCGGTCGATAAAAATGCAGAAAAATATCAATATTGCATTAAGTGTCGTGGTTTCAGCGTACAAGGTCAAGGTATAATAGTCGAGTTAAGATTTTATATGCTTCATATTTTGCCTGACCAAAAAAGAATTAAGCACGCTAAGGGGAGGAAGAAGTGAAATGAAATGACGCTTCCCGTGTGGAGAGGATATGTGGGGCTATTTCAGTGATCACAATATCGAGTCAGGAATCAACTTTAGAGAGAGAAGACTTCTGTGTAACATCTACGTGAAACCAAATTGGTTCTCTGTGGCGCTGAAGAAGAATTAGCTACCATTCAAAAGGGGGCACGGCAAGTTTATTCCCTACCCCAGTTACATACAGAAGGCAGTCGACAGGGTGAAAAAAGAAGTAAACGTAGGAATAACAATTAATGTACATAAGGTAGAGGTGATGACATGTGTCGATGATAAACCACTAATTGCAGAAAGCGAAGGAGGCCTACAAAAATTGATGATCACAGTGGATAGACTAATACAGGAAGAATTATTTACGATAATAAACACACATAACACAATACTTCTAGTCTGCAGTAGCAACAAAGAAATCAAGACTGCGTAAAGTTAAAAAATGAAACAAATGAAGATGTGAACTAGTTTAATTCAATGAGACGCAAAATCACGCCTTCTGGAAGAAACTATACCTAGATAGTGTGCAGCATGGGTTTCGAAAAAGACGATCGTGTGAAACCCAGCTCGCGCTATCCGTCCACGAGACTCAGAGGGCCATTAACACGGGTTCCCAGGTAGATGCCGTGTTTCTTCACTTCCTCTAGGCTCTTGACAATGTTCCCCACAGCCGTCTAATGAACAAAGTAAGAGCATATGGACTATCAGACAAAGTGTGTGATTGTATTGAAGAGTTCCTAGATAACACAACGTAGCATGTCATTCTCAATGGAGAGAAGTCTTCCGAAGTAAGAGTGATTTCAAGTGTGCCGCAAAGAAGTGTCGTAGGACCGTTGCTATTCACAATATAAATAAATGACTTCGTGGATAACATCGGAAGTTCACTGAGGCTTTTTGCGGATGATGCTGTAGTATATCAAGAGGTTGTAACAATGAAAAATTTTACTGAAATTCAGGAGGATCTGCAGCGAATTGCGCGTGGTGCAGCGAATGGCAAGTGAATCTCAATGCAGACAAGTGTAATGTGCTTCGAATACATAGAAAGAAAGATCCCTTACCATTTAGCTACAATATAGCAGGTCAGCAACTGGAAGCAGTTCATACCATAAATTATCTGGGAGTACGCATTAAGAGTGATGTAAAATGGAATGATCATATAAAGTTGATCGTCGGTAAAGCAGATGCTAGACTGAGATTCATTGGAAGAATCCTAAGGAAATGCCATCGGAAAACAAAGGAAGTAGGTTACAGTACGCTTTTTCACCCACTGCATGAATACTGCTCAGCAGTGTGGGATCTGCACCAGATAGGGTTGATAGCAGAGATAGAGAAGATCCAACGGAGAGCAGCGAGCTTCGTTACAGGATCATTTAGTAATCGCGAAAGCGTTACGGAGATGATAGATAAACTCCAGTGGAAGACTCTGCAGGAGAGACGCTCAGTAGCTCGGTACGGCCTTTTGTTGAAGTTTCGAGAACGTACCTTCAACTAGGAGGCCAGCAGTATATTGCTCCCTCCTACGTATATCTCGCGAAGAGACCATGAGGATAAAATCAGAGGGATTAGAGCCCACACAGTCTTTCTTTCCACGAACAATACGAGACTGGAATAGAAGGGAGAACCGATAGAGGTACTCAAGGTACCCTCCGGCACACACCGTCAGGTGGCTTGCGGATTATGTATGTAGATGTAGATGAAGATGTCAAGATTGCTTTTAAAAAGAAGAAAAGCGTATTCGCCGTAACGAATATAAGTCCTGGCGTGAGATAATAGATGTTGAAGGCCTATTTGTGGAGCGTTGGAACATACGACAGCGAAGCGTTGACGATAGCACTGAGAGGAGAGGAGACTTTCTGAATTCGAAAAACACCTTGCTACACATGCATGATGAAAATCATCTGGAGAGTAATGAACACGAACGAGGAAAAGAGAAAATATGCTACATGAAACACCTGAAAAGAAGAAGGGCTCAACTGACAGACAATATAATCTGACATTAGGGGTCTACTGGAGAGAATAAGTATGGGAGCAATAGAAGGCAGAAGTTACAGAAAAAGACCCAGACTGGGGTACAAGAAGGAAATAATGCAGGATATGAATTGTTCTTTATTCTACGAGCTGAAACGGAAGGCAGACAAGAAAGAAGAGTGGGGAGCTGTCAAGACAGAGAGAGCAGTCAAATTTAGAAAGCACTTGGATGTATGAGCGTACTTAAATCAGTATCACGTTGCATACATTTATTCGGTTGGGAAGAGATACAACCGTTATCTCTCCAAAGGCAAGATGGCCCACACCTGTTGTAGCTGGTCCTTGATATGCTCGATATTGGCGATGTGACGGAGTTGATGTCCGAGCTGTTAGCGTACGCGTTCTGTCGAGTTCTGTCGGGGACAGGTCTGGAAATCTTGATTGCCACAGGAGTAACTCGACATTGTACAGACAGTTCATAGATACACACTCCATGTGATGACAGGTACTGTCCTGTTTGAAAAGTGACACCACGTTACTGTCGCGTGAGTGGACAAAGGATGTCGGTGACGTACCGTTTTGCCATAAGAGAGCCCTCATCAGTATCATCTATGAAAAGTCATACACGATGGCTCCCAACTCCATGACGCCGGGAGTAATACCGGTTGTTCCTCTCCAAAACAATGGCATTACAAGAGTCACTACCTCGTAAGTCCCACGGATGACTGGATGATAGCTGAAGCCATTCAACCTGTAAACAGCATAAACACCGAAGAAGACAACAGAGGATTTGTAGCTGATGACAGCGTGCAAGAAGTTCTGGAATTAGTAGTTAAATCTCCATCCAACAAAGTTGCACGAGCGGATGGAATTCCCAAACAGTTTTATCACATATTCTTTGGGACTACTGTCACAGAAATTTTAAATAACAGAATTAGTGGCATGTTTGTGCGTAATTAGCTGAAAGAAAGCAAAACTGTTCAGGTTACACAGAAAATTCGTCTGAAAAACTTCGATCTGTGGCCTACACTGTTGAACTTTGACTATAAGACAAAAACCAGAGCCATTAACGGCAGGATGACCATGCTTAAAACATTAAAAAAATAGTCAAAAACGTAAAGTTTTCGTCTCCTAGAGGACTGTTTTTGAAACCTCAGAAGTCTTTTCGGCAGCTGCTATGACCATCATAAAATGCATCCTCTTTTTCATTTACGTCCAATAAAGCCGTTGAGAAGATCAACCATCAAAACATAAGGAGAACAATGGAAGAGGTGCAGTTAAGAAAATATTTTAATGGTGAGAGGTGTTTGCCTCAGGCTACTTTGCTCTTTGCTCAGGATCTTATAGTAATCGCAAAAGCATTAAGGAGATGATAGATAAACTCCAGTGGAAGACTCTGAAGGAGAGACACTCAGTAACTCGGTATGGGCTTTTGTTGAAGTTTCGAGAAGATACCTTCACCGAAGAGTCAAAGAGTATATTTCTTCCTCCTACGTATATCTCGTGAAGAGACCACGAGGATAAATTCAGAGAGATTAGAGCCAACGCAGAAGAATACCGACAATCCTTCTTTCCACGAACAATATGAGTCTGGAATAGAAGGGAGAACCGACAGAGGTACTCAAGGTAGCCTCCGCCACACACCGTCAGGTGGCTTGCGGAGTATGGATGTAGATGTAGATGCGTCTGGTCGTGCTGTAGTTAGAGCGGTTGCTATTGTTCTTTTATTATAAGACACGTTATTACGGCTGATGAGTCGCTAATAATGAGAGCATATGCCGATGATGAGATCACTGTCTAGTAAAACGTTAAAACAGGATAGCACCCTTGGAACAAGACACAGGCAATTACCACGCCACGTTGAGAGCATGAGTCAGTAATCTAAAATGAAAAATCCTAAACATCAAGGGATTAGACAACCTAGATACACCAAGGGCACGAACAGTGGAAAAGCTCAAACACTAGGAGTAATCCTAGGCAGATTTCCTCTGAAGATGGTGGCCAAAACTGGAGATCTGTAACAAACAAGTTACTGAAAAACAAGTGAGTCTACACTTTTCTATTTTCCGCAGTTCCAAAATTACAAAGTAACAGAGTAATGCGGCGAACTTGTAGGTGCGTGTAGAAGGGAATGGATATTCAAGCTGTAATATGATACACTAGCCAAATCGTAGGAGTCTCGTCGGCACGAACTTGCTCAGATCGAGAGAAAAGTAATGACGTCGTTTCTCAATTGAATAACAACACTGGCACACGAACGCCCAGGGAACCACACAACAAATCCTTTACACACCATGTGCTCAGCAACTCTGCGTCTCCCGTTCAATGTAAGCATTTACTACAAGGAAAAATACGGCTTCTTTAGAGAAGTCTGCATGGTCCACTCAAATTAACGTGACTGCTGCATGTGTTGACCGCGCCCAATAATCGTTCACAGACGGTAGGTGGCAGCAGGAGCAGTGAATATTATATAAAGCTTGTCGGCAGAGTGAGGACAACAGTGCAGTTCCTCTCGTAATGCCGGCAGCGGTGGTCTCGCGGTTCTAGGCGCGCAGTCCGGAACCGTGCGACTGCCACGGTCGCAGGTTCGAATCCTGCCTCGGGCATGGATGTGTGTGATGTCCTTAGGGTAGTTAGGTTTAAGTAGTCCTAAGTTCTAGGGGACTAATGGCTACAGCAGTTGAGTCCCATAGTGCTCAGAGCCATTTGAACCATTTTTGAACCTCTCGTACTGTGGAAAGGGAGAGATTTATCTGATGTCCGAAAGTGCACGATTATTGGCTTTCGGGCTTAGGTGAAGGTATCGTGCATTGCAAATTGGCGCTATCCAAAACAGCCCGTAAGGCGGCACGGGCCATAGGTGACGACACCTACGGAACGGAGAGGTGTACCGGCGAATAGACGTGGAGCTATTGAGCAAATTGAAAGTGTCTTATATATTTAAACTCGTGTTTGTGTGTGGTATCTGAGAAGTGTGTAAAAGTTATTTTTGATATCGATGTATGTAAATCTCAGTGCAAGGGAACAGAACTATATGAAACTTTTATGCCGAGCGGTCTAAGCCGGTGCAGTCGTAGACTGTGAGGCTGGTCCCGGCTGAAGTTCGAGTCCTCCCTGGGGTTTGGGTGTGTGTGTTTGTCCTTAGGATAATTTCGGTTACGTAGTGTGTAAGCTTAGGGACTGATGATCTTAGTAGTTAAGTCCCATAAGATTTCACACACTTTTGAACTTCTTTTTTTGAGCGCGAATATGAACTCACGCTGCACTATGGTACATCCAGACTAGCCAGTACAACAAACAATTCATCTGGGAGAAAAGAATCCGTTTTCAATAAAATTTACATACGGCATCTGACTAGAAAATATTTCTAATCCTTACCTTTAGTCTTGCAAACAATCACTGTACCCGAATTGTCACTGTAATTACACAGTAAATGAGCATAAAAATTAACGAATCTGAAATTCTGATATGCCTCTTGAAAATTCGCAAGACAGCACTTTACTGAAAGCCTTTACTGGTATTAAGCCTCTGAACTGATATTGATATTATTTTCATAAATACACTCTCCCTCTCACTATACCTTACAGTGGACATAAACTTTAACAGTTCAAAAATGGCTCTGAGCACTATGGGACTTAATATCTGAGGCCATCAGTCCCCTAGAACTTAGAACTACTCAAACCTAACTAATCAGAGGACATCACACACATCCATGACCGAGGCAGGATTCAAAAATGCGACCGTAGCGCTCGCGCGGTTTCAGACTGAAGCGCCTAGAACCGCTCGGCCACAACGAAACGTTGACAGTAATTAAATTTTTTGGTCTACCTGTGCGCACGCAACGTTCGTCTCTTCTGCAGCTTTTTGGTGTTAGGAACAATGATACTGCCGCGCGGGATTCGCCGACCGGTCTACAGGGCTGCAGTCATGGACTGTGCGACTGGTCCCGGCGGAAGTTCGAGTCCTCCCTCGGGCATGGGTGTGTGTGTACGTTCTTTGGATCATTTAGGTTAAGTAGTGTGTAGGCTTAGGGACTGATGACCTTAGCAGTTAAGTCCCATAACATTTCACACACATTTGAACATTTGAATAATGATACTTAAGATGGGAAACCCAAGACGATATCTTACCTATTTTTGTAAGTGCTTCTCAGTACACAACCAAGCTACCAAAAACTTCTCGTGATTTCGTGATGTCTCCATGACGTAATGATGTCAACTAAACCGTAAAGTACCACACAACCTATTAGGTTAGTGTGTCAGTTAGCTGCTGAGGGAGATGACAGAGAAAGTCGCTCAAACCTTAAGTATACAAACACATTTTCCGAGTGGGAAAACTGAAAAGAAAATTATCAAAGGATGACGGCGCGACAAAATTATTTTGTGAAATATTGCCTGTGAAATCGAGGGGAAAATAGTTCTGTCCATCAAAATGAGATGAACATTCTATGGTTATTAACTTTACTGGTTGGATACGTATTTGATGATTTTTTTTTTCACTGAAGTTTTCTTGCAGAAATCTTCCATGTACCTGCAAATCTTTCATAAAGTCATACTTCGATTTATACGAATTCTCTTCATGTCCATAAAATTCGACAATCGACTGACAGGATGAGTAGCTACAGAAAGTTTCGTAATAATGAATGTACTCGTGATCCAAACAACGCCTTGAAACCAGGACCACCGACGCTTTCTGAAGAGACGCAAGATAAAATCGATTTTCAGGCCTCCGACAAAAATCCAGTTACGGAGACAAGTTACAGATTCAGCAGTTCTGAGAGCATCTGGGGTCTACGAAGTACCTTGCGAGTGCGGCCAGTCTTACATCACACAACAGCGCTCTCTCTAGAGCAATATGGGAAGGTGCATGAGACGTTTTGTCGCCCACGCTGTACCTATAAATCCACTTTAGGACAGCAAGCCTTAGAAAATGGATCAAATGTGACGAATCCATTGTCGTTGCTCGCACTCGAGACAAATGATCACGGATAACACTCTTCATAGAAACGGTAGCCTGCAACTCACGAGACTAGGGCCCAGAGATCGCGAGGTTGAAGGAAATGCAGACAGAACGTCTTCCCATATACGGCGATGCCGTGAACAAAAGTGACGTCACAGCCGGTAGGTAGTCGATGTAAGGGCGATGCGGCAGCCCCATGGTAGTCAAACCACTTGACAATGGCCAAGGAGTGCCTGCCCAAAAAATCATGGACTTCTAACCACTTGAAGCGGCTGCAACTCTGAGAACATTTTATTCGACGTTGCCGCCGCGGGACTCTGAGTTCTGACAATTTGAAAGAGGGATTCGTTAAGTGGGTGAACTGAATAAGGTACTTACTAACTGTAGCGAAAATTGTTTTAAGAAGGAATGCTCGAATTTGACTATGTTGTAGTAATTCCTTAGTGGTGTTTCAATGTATGTGTTCGTTGGAGCGTGGGCGGGAGCTGTGCCTTTACAGACGAACGCCTCTGCCACAGGTCGGTGAAAAGCGTCTGTGGGTTTCTCGCATTTATGCGGACCAAGCATCACGGAAAGCTCTTTCAACTCCTATGAAAGGATGAAAAGCTGAAACCTCGCTCACCACCCAACAACAAATTCCAAGTCTTCACATCTATTTCAAAGAGACTGCGACCTCTAGCAGAGACAGTGAGGAAACGGCAAGTACCCACATCGGCTCAGTAAAAGGCCTGACAGAGGACAGCACTGTCGAGTTTACAACCAAGATCGAGAGAATCGGTAACATCAACAGAAAAATTACACTCTTCGGCATCGTCAAAAATCAAGTCAGTCACAGGTTACAGGTGTAGCAACATTCAGACGTTTACCACCCTTTTGTTCGGCAATAATCACCACTCACGCTACAAGACCGCCATCTGATCGCTGCATGACGTTTGTAATTCAATATCTCGTCGAAATGAACGACATCGTATTTGAATAATGACGCTTTTTTCGTAAGACATTCGCAAAATATTTTGTCGTTTTCCTTCTTCTTATTCTCCTTTTACACTTGAAGCCATACGAGCACCATCTTAAATCGGACCAGCTTCACCTCTTACAGTCATCATTCTGCTTCAGTATTATTTCATTCTTACACATTTTCCCCCTTTTGACAATGATGTTTTTCTACATGGTCTAGTTTCGCCCTGTAAACGTTTGGCAATTTGAATTTGTGATTTGAAATTCATTTTGTTGCAAATCTCTGTTTACTATTGTCGCAAATCTTTCACATCCCAGAACATCTCTTGGATCCAGCGTACTTCTGCTTCCTTATCCGATGTTTTACCCTCCACTAGTCCATAGCAACGAATTGTCCGAAGCACATAGTCCATCTTTTTCTGACAATTCAATGAATATTGGTACATAGTTCTAGGTTCGTTCGTCTTCTATGCTTACCGTCTGCCGTTCTCCAGTGCTCCAAAATTCTCTTGAGAATCTCCGCAGGATCTACCGTCCGAAGTAATACTGTTGTTACAAAGTTCAGACCTCTTGTACCATACAGTGCCTTAGGGCCCGTTACACTCTGGTAATGTCTTAACTTTGAAATAATCGAGAAACATACTTTTATGTTCAAAAATGTTTAAATGTGTGTGAAAACTTAACTGCTAAAGCCCCTAAGCTTACACACTAATAAACCTAAATTATACTAAGGACAAACACACACACCCATGCCCGAAGGAGGACTCGAACCTCCGCCGGGACCAGCCGCACAGTCCATGACTGCAGCGACTCATACTTTTTATATTGCGTATGTATGCTATATCAATATTGCATATCTATTCTCCTATATATTCTTTTCTGTCAAACTAGTTTTTTTCCAATCTCCTAGGTAATTAAATTTTTTTCTACTTTCTGAGAATTTTCCTCTCGTTTATCTAGGAACTGTCTTGATGTTCATTCCAAAATGATTTTTTTTCTCGATATCGATCCATAAATCTACTTTAGCAGCTTGTCTGTGTAGCTGGGTCGAACAATATAGTATGTGAATGGCATTATTGTATGGTGAGTCACGTAAGAGGTGACACCCTTTTATTTCGTGAACGGTTCCTCATATCTAAACGCGCTTTTCGTCAAACGTTAGAGCGTCGACGGGCAACTATGCTTTTGTTTAGTTAATGTTTCTAACGCTGGTATCAACGGAGATGTTGAAGCAAGAAACTTTTTTTAACGGAAACGTGCAATTTTTATAACTGCATTTGATAGCTACTGAGAAGACAATTACAGTGATCCAGCGTTTGTTAATGCTGACGTTGAGACTCGTCATAAAAAAAATGAGAAATGTCGTAGGACTTTAGAGCTCTGTGTCCTGGTGCAAACACTGCCAAGCAGGAGTCTCGGACCAGGCTGCGTAGTTGTATACCGTAAGGTAAGTCTGCGCTCCGAGAATAGAGGTTTAATTCCCCTTGAACCAATTAACGACCTAGATGCAGATTCATTTACGAATGTAGTATGTGGGTATTCTAAACAGGCTAGACTCTCTCACAAAGGGTTTAGGAAAAATACTACACATTTGTGTATCCCAGATTTACCCTAGCTGAAACAGAGAAATCAACTGTCTATTATTCAGAAATAAAGCGGCCTTATAAAAAGCAACTACTTTACTAAATATCTATATGTTAGAAGGAAGATTTGAGCTATCTTACCCTGTACGTGGTTGTGTGTTTCTTAGAGATAAAATACATGCAGTCGGACATGTCTCTGCCTACACTGTTCTAAATTACATCATACGAGATACGCTCGTTGAACTACATATTTTATTACAAACACCTGTACACCGAAAAACAGATATTCTTCTTAGAGAGAGGTCGTCATGCTGATCATAAGCACTCGAAGACAGTGTATTCAGATACGTGAAATACATGCTGTCGACTTTTTGAGACTGCAGTGCAATTTCGGACACACCTAAATACAATAAATAATTTACTAACAATGATTTGTTATTCACCCATACACGTTATTATCATTTAATACAAATTTTCTCTTCCAAAAAGTAGCATTTTCGTTCATCTAAGCATGTTTTCAAACTGTTGAGCGTGGACTGAAACGCACATTTGCAGTCGCCGTTCGAAAGACCGACGAACATGTGTATTACAAAGGATGATATGGTGGAGCATTCACTGGTGATTTGACGACACATAACGTGTGGCGTAGTTGGGGCTTCGCTATAGAATGTACTTTTGCGTGCTCCCCAAAGAAATAAATACAGAGGAGTCAAATCGGAGGACCACGTAGGCCATTTGGCAACAGAACGTCTTCACATCAAACGTCCAGGAAAGTTCTCATTTAGTATCTGCGTTGCAACTCGGAACGAGTGAGCTCGATAACTGTCGCGTTGTGGCCACATACACTGTCGAATATCCACTGGTACCTCTTGCAGAAGAACCGGCAGTATGTTGGTCAGAAAACTGCCAGGAATTGTGCGTGCGAATGTCCATTTAGAACGCCTGAGATGAAGTAAGGTCCCACAATATAATTTCCTGTGTTGCCGCACCATACGTTTACGCTCCACGGTCGTTGATGTTGCACCTGACGAAGCCGGTGTAGATATTCGGTTGCCTAGTAATGCATGTTATACAAAGAAATTACCATGGTTAGTAAACGTTGCTCCATCGGTAAAGAGCACACGGTGGATAACCGTAGGGTTGTCCCTCAGTTTCTGATGGCAAACCGACCAAATTATGTACAACGTTCGAAATCAAGGTCGTCGAGTTCGTGATGTAGTGGCAGATAGTAGGGATGGAAGTTCTGTAACGCATATTGCGAAAGGTACTCTTCTGGCTGATTCCAGATTCCTTGTCAATATGTCTCTTACCACTGTGCGGATTCGGTATCGTCGTAATCAGAATAGCACATCTGTCGTCTTGTCAGTTGCAGTCTTCTTTCTTCTCCTCTTTTTGGCATTCAAGCAGCCCATCCGCACTATCGTCTGAATAATTCGTGCAATGGCTTTGCTCATCGGACTTTGTCTATAACTTTGTATTGTTTTTACGGCATTTCTCTGACATTCACCGTCTGCACGCAACGGATGTTGAAGCATAAATGAGCGGCGCGCAGAGCAGGCAGGTAAACAGATAAATGTGTTGACATTCTGACACAGCGTAGCACGAGGGCTCTGCTTGGCGGTGTTTGAACCGCTAATGCCGATTCCAGCTAACGTGACCTCAAACATTAGGACATTTCTCCATTTTCCTTTTCTACGACGCGTTTCAATGTCAACTGTAACAAACTGTAATTGTCTCCTCAAGCGCTAAGAACCATATTAATAAAAAGTACAAAGTTCCATTAAAAAAAAACCTGCTTGCTTAAATATATCCGTTGATACCAGTGCTAAAAG
Organism: Schistocerca gregaria; assembly: GCF_023897955.1. Lineage (NCBI taxonomy): Eukaryota > Metazoa > Arthropoda > Insecta > Orthoptera > Acrididae > Schistocerca > Schistocerca gregaria. The sequence goes on along the minus strand of NC_064925.1, from coordinate 517,217,385 downwards.
CTTTAACCAAACACAAAAACACGTACAACTCGGCCATCAAACATTTACTGACAACCGCGTTTCAATATTTAGAACCGTAACGAAATAAAAGGGTTGTATACGTCTTACTTGACTCACCGACTCACACACACGCTCACACACACACACGCACACACACACACACACACACACACACACACACACACACACACACACACACGTATACATACATCAAAGAAGTTTTGCATCACCTTGGGTACGTAGGATTCCAGAATCTGTACAGAAAATTGGAATACAGATCAACATAAACATCATTTCTGCCCTTTTTATTACTCAGGAAAACCACACTTTGCATATTGTAACACCATGCAGCAAGACCTTCAGAGGTGGTCGTCCAGATTACTGTACACGCTGATACCTCTAATACCCAGTAGCACGTCCTCTTTCATTGATGCATGTCTGTATTCGTCGTGGCGTACTACCCACAAGTTCATCAAGACACTGTCGGTCCAGATTGTTCTACTCCTCAATGGCAATTCGGCGTAGATCACTCACTGGTTGGTGGGTCAAGTCGTCCATAAATAGCCTTTGTCAATCCATGCCAGGCATGTTCGATGGGGTTCATGTCTGGAGAACATGCTGGCCACTCCGGTCGAGCGATGTCGGTATCCTGAAGGACGTCATCCGCAAGATGTGCCCAATGGGGGGCGAACTGTCCTCCATGAAGACAAATGCCTCACCAATATGCTGCCGACATGGTTGCGCTATCAGTTGTAGGATGGCATTCAAATATGGCACAGCCGTTACGGCGCCTTCCACCAGCGGCGTATGTCGGCCCAACATAATGCCACCCCAAAACAGCAGGGAACCTTCACCTTGCTGCACTCGCTGGATAGTATGGCTAGGGCGTTCACCGTGATCGGGTTGCCTCCAAACACGCCTCCGATGATTGTCTGGTTGAAAGCATATGCGATACTCAACGGCGAAGAGAACGTGATGCCAGTCCTGAGCGATCCATTCGTCATGTCGTTGGTCCCATCTGTACCACGCTGCATGTTGTCGTCGTTACAAAGATGGATCTCGCCGTGGACGTCGGAAGTCACGTGACGCATCATGCAGCCTATTGCGCACAGTTTTAATCGTAACACGACGTTCTGTGGCTGAACGAAAAGCATTATTCAACACTGTGGCGTTGCTGTAGGTAGCGGTCATCCACTGCTGTAGTAGCCCTTGAACGGCCTGAGCGAGGCATGTCATCTATCCTGCCTCTCTGTATCTCCTCCATATCCGAACAACATCGCTTTGGTTCGCTTCGCGAAGCCTGGATACTTCCATTGTTGAGAGTCCTTCCTAGCACAAAGTAACAATGCGGACGCGATCTAACCACGGTATTGACCGTCTAGGCATGGTTGAACTACAGACAACACGAGCCATGTACCTCCTTCCTGGTGAAATGACTGGAACTGATCGGCTGGCGGACCCCCTCCATCTAATAGGCGATGCTCATGCATGGTTGTTTACAACTTTGGGCTGGATTAGTGACATCTCTGAGCAGTCAAAAGGGCTGTGACTGTTATACAATATCCACAATCAACGTCTATCTTCAGGAGTTCTGGGAATCGGGGTGGAGTAAAGCTTTGTGTGTGTGTGTGTGTGTGTGTGTGTGTGTGTGTGTGTGTGTGTGTGAGTGTATGTGTGTGTGTCACATGCGACAGCTGTATACACATATACAGACGGCGTTGGAATCGCATACACAAGGTACAAAAGGGCAGTTGATTGGATGAGAAGTCAATTTGTACTCATGTGATAAGATGCCCGTCGTGATTCTGGACGCACGACGGCAATTAACAGTCTTTGAACGCGGAATAGTAGCTGGTGCTAGACGCATGGGATATCCAATATCCTAATATCCAAAGTGTCAAGAGCGTACCGAGGATACCACATTGCGGCCATTATTTCTCACCACGGACATAGCAGTGGCCGATGGCCATCGCTTAAGAACAGTACTAGCATCCTTTAAGAACAGTTGTCAGTGCTAACACACAAGAAACAATGTGCGAAATAGCAGCATAAAGCAATGTGGGAATTACGGCGAACGTATCCGCAAGGACAGTGTGTGAAATGTGGTGTTAAAGGGCTATGGCAGCAGACGACCAGTACTGTTGCCTTTGCTAAAAGCACGTCGCTTGCAGCGCCACTCCTGGGCTCCACCATATCGGTTGGACTCTAATCGACTGGAAAACCGCGGCGTAGTCAGATGAGTCTCGACTTCAGTTTGGAAGAGCTGATGATAGGTTTGGGGTGTGGCGCAGAACACCATGAAGTCATGGACTCCGGTTGTCATCAATGCACTGTATAAACTTGTGGTGGCTCCATAATAGTGTGGACTGTATTAACATGGAATAGCTGAGTCCTCTAGCCCACCTGAACCGATTAGTCACTGGAAGTAATTATGTTCGGCAACTTGGAGACAATTTGCTGTCATTCATGGACTTGATGTTCCAAACAGTGACAGGTTTTTATCAATGAGAAAATTCCCCATGTCACAGGATCTCTATTGTTTGCAATTGGTTTGAAAAACATTCTGGACAAGTGTAAGGAGTGTGTCAAAACTCTCCTTTACATTGATTAAATATTACATTCTGTATCAAACCAATGTAGCCAACTTAGGGCTATTCTTTGCATTGTGTAAGATTCTGCGATTCTCTGTGGTAATAAATAAACACTCTGATATCGATAATAACAATCTGAGGGTGAAACATGAGAGCGCGATTCTAGGCATTGTTCTGAGACGAAGTATGCCTGCGAGAGTAAAATTTCAGTGGTGCTGGTGGACAGCTCGGAGACAGACATGTCACGCTGCCCTATATGCCCAGGAGAGATTTAAATGGCTTAACTACGCTTGCAGATGGAATTCAGAATAAAATTCGCAAGCATAGCATAAAGTGCAATTGCAGGGTTAGGCTCGTGATTTTTAGTCCAAGTTTTCAATAATCCCATGTTTTGATTGTCAGTTAAAGAAGCCTCGTTATCCTCCAAATGAAGATAATTATTCTTCTCATCTAATTAATAAATATGCTGTGGTTATTAATTGTAACTTTGAAACTGAAATAATCTGATAATCTGGCACACAGCCATTATTGATACTTATAAGATCATTGTAAGGAATTTCGCCATTACTAATACAAGTCATACTATTATTTGTCAATATGATTTCTGAAGTTTTTAAAAAGACTTGATTTATGAAATCCCTTCTTACATGTCATTTAGTAGTTAACAGGACGCAAGTAAACTCCTTTTTGTTAAATTCATTCTTAGTAAAAATAAGCTTTCGCCACTGCTGCTTAATGCTGCTGGGACTTGCTATAAACTACTTGGAAAAAGGTAGTCATCTAAAGAGTGCCATACTAGGGGTCAAAACAGAGACATGACACACGACAACACGTTATGTATTCTAACCCAGTAAACTCCGTTGCACCAGCCAGATAGCTTAGGTATTCATTGTTACAGGTTCATTTGTTCCTGTAGTTTTTCATATTCAGAAGCACAGTCACATAGCTTATCCAATTGCTCGTTTCACGTTTTTCATGTAACGCTCTGTTGATGGCTTAAATGACAGTGAAACTGACACTCATACAACACGCACACAGTGTTATGCATGTTAGACTCCTATTACTGATAGCTCAGGTTGCTTATCGAGTCCATCTTCACAAACGACCTTAGAATTTATTTGTTGTAGGTACGTTAGACAATTCGAGTGAATGATTTGGCCACCAATATCGCCTGACATGAATCCCACCGAACATCTCTGGAACGTAATCGACAGGTCAGTTCGTGCATCAGTTCGTGCACACGATACTATGAGGGAGTGCTGGAAAGAAGTATGGTCGAGTTCTTATGTACAAACTCTTAAGGTTACTTATAATGCGTCTTGATTGCAAAATAGTATTTATTCATATGGCCAGTTTCGGTTCCTTTAGAACCATTTTCATATCTTCAATCTCTGTTACAGGAGTAACCCGTCCACAGTCAGCAACCCTCACATGCTGACGCAGCGGGTGAAGGTTGCTTGTGTGGATGGGTTACTCCTGTAACCGAGATTGAAGATCTGAAAATGGTTCTAGAGGAACCGAAACCGGTCATATGAATAAATATTTTGCAATCAAGACAGATTATAAGTAACATTGAATAAAAAGGTGATTTCGGTATCCCTGCAGACATTATGTCTGTTTTTGCAAACTCTTAAGGCTTTATAAGTAACACAAATGTTATTAACATCACAAATCTTTAGTCTTCATGTCTAAATACTTCTAGTCCTCTGCGACTAGAGGGCTCCGAACTGTTGCGTGTAACACGGCGCTGTGTTGTTTAACTGTGTCGGCCAACGGGCTACAAACGAGTTTCGAATTGGAAGAGTTCGTCCACACATGGAGCACCATCTCTTTCAGCACAACACTACGACGGCTGAAAGACTCTGATATTTCGGGGCTCATTGTCACCGATCGTCCTCCACACAATCCTGTTTTGGCCCCAACCGATTTTCATCTGTTTCCAAACTTAAGGAGTACCATCGAGGACTTGACTTTGATATTGATGAAGTGGTGCAAGCAGAGGTGAGGATGAAAGTGCGTCAACAAAGCCAAACATTTCACTGTGACGGTTTGAAAAAAACTTTTTTCTTGTTGGGAGAAATGTGTTAGCCGCCTGGATGGCCATCTTGAGAAATAAGTAAGTACACATGAAGGATAAAGACGTATCATGGTAATAACGTTTGCTTTATTTAAAAAGCCCTTAGATTTTCACATCCAAAACTTGGAAGCATTAATCTGCAGCACGCCATCTCAGTTTAGTAATTGAGTCTTTATTTACGATTCTTCCTTGTATGAAGATCACAAGACAGATTACTACTAACAAGACAGAGCGGATTAGGTTGTGGAAAGGGGCCAAATGAGTTCCTGTCAATTACACTCAACATACAAACTTTATTTATCAGCACACAATATTACAACAAGGATGGAAGACACTCAAAATTTTAGTCAACCTCCTCTGATTAACTTTAGATCAGCTGAAGGACACACTCAAAATAGAAGACACAAGGCTTAAGGAAAATTGAAATAAAAGGTTCTTCCGGAGATTTCAGCTAAGAGTATTTTCTAAATTTTCAATCTAATCAGCTGAAGGCCTTAGTAATTTAATTTTAATGGAACTAGGCTGGAGGTCACATATGAAGCAATAAGAGCAATTTCAATCAAAAGGCAGAAGGCCTTATCTTAAAACATTTCATACAAATTGGGCTGAAGGCCCCATTCAAAAACATAACAATCTTACGCCTTAGGAGCAAGAGAAGAAGATTAGTTTAAGAGATATTGCTCAACAACAAATAATTTAACGGCTTAAGCCCTAGAAAGAAGAGTTTCAATTTTAAAGGGCAGAAGGCCGTATCTTAAAACAATTCATATAAAATAAGGAATAACAATCTCATGCCTTAAGGGCAAGACAAGCACATTAACTTATGAGATATTAATACTTGGCTGAAGGCCACATATCAACAAAATATGTTTAACTAAAATTCAAAATGGGATCGGCGCTCAGAAGTTTCTAAGGTTCGGCCTCCTATTGTTAACACAAACGCCCGTTTAGGTGAGACGGGCAGCCTGTCCAAGGACTTCTCAATCTGGAGGCAACCCAACCGACAGACAGCCGACCGACCAATCAACCAAATCATTTCCGCTCCACGCAACCAGCAAAACGACCACAAGATTTCAATACACGACACACAGAATATTGGCAGTCACAACGACCAACAACACCTCTGCTGTAGAACTACAAGCCGCGCTGGACAGCAGCAACACGACGAGGAAAATGCACTGCCTAAAATTGCGTCAACAACCAGGGCAGGTAACCGGAACGTGAACGGCCACAAGGCAGAAGATACCGCTGGTGAACTTCCATAACAGGGAACACATCACGTTAAGTTAAATATCACGGGAAAACATCCGGAATCTTAGCGGACTTAAATACACACAGTATTGCTCGCGGCAATGTCCCAAAAGCGACAACCAGGATCAAACGAAGAAATGTAAACAGTTGAGGCTCGATAGTAAGTTAAGTGAGGACTCAACTTTCATGTCCAAGATCGGTGGGCGACGAACTTCGTAGCAGTCGGAAGCACAACCTCACACTCCAACCGCGCATGCACGTCACCAGCGACTCCAGCCCGATTCCGCGCGACGGGTGCTTGCTTGCTGCTCCACGCGCACCGACCGACTGGACTGCTGGTCCGTCCGCGACTGCACTGCTCGTGCGTCTCCCTCTCACTCGCTACCCAACACACAATGACCCGGAAATACTATCAGTTGCTCCAGAGATGGTACGACAGTGCACTTATCGATACGCGCTGCTGCTGCCACTCACGGGCAAGTAAGGCAGGAAGTTAGTGACCCCAGTAAATGGAATAAGGAAACTAGGCGGCACTAGCGTAATAGACGTCCGCCCCCGGTAGCTGAGTGGTCAGCGCGACAGACTGTCAATCCAAAGCGCCCGGGTTCGATTCCCGGCTGGGTCGGAAATTTTTCTCCGCTCAGCGACTGGGTGTTGTGTTGTCCTAATCATCATCATTTCATCCCCATCGACGCGCAAGCCGCCGAAGTGGCGTCAAATCGAAAGACTTGCACCAGGCGAACGGTCTACCCGACGGGAGGCCCTCGTCACACGACATTTCATTTCATTTTCCGTAATAGACGATGACAAACAATTAATGGGATGAAGACGAGCCGTGCACGGCTCAATTCTTATCTGATGAGAGGTTTGATGGCGATCATGTGAAACCTAACTTGCACTTGCTAGGTCCCAGGGTATTTCTTGAATTCTGAAAAGCATTTGACTCAGTATCACACATGTGCTTACTGTCAAAAATACGATCATTTGGAATATCAAGTGAAATTTGTTACTGGTTTTGACGACTTTTGGTAGGGAGGATGTAGCATGTTATCTTCGATGGAGAGTCATTGTCAAATGTAGAGGTAACTTCTGGTGTGCCCGAGGGAAATGTGTTAGAACCCTTGCTGTTCATGTTTTATATTAATGACACTGCAGACAATGTTAATAGTAACCTCAGACTTTTTGTAGGTGTTGCGGTTACCCGTAATAAAGCACTATCTGCAGTAAGCTTCATAAATATTTAGTCATGTCTTGATAAGATTTCACAGTGATGCAGAGATTGGCAACTTCCTCTAAACGTTCAGCGCACTTAATAAAACAAAACAAAAAAGTAGTATCCAATGACTATTGTATTGTATTGTATTGTGTTAAACCCTGGGACCTAGAAAGCCTTGTGCAGGCTTTGGAGTTTGTTGGGTTAATGGAGCCAGCTGATTGTGCGCTAACTAGGAGAGACATTCAATTGTTTATTCTATCTGGTACGGTGATTGTGTTGTTATAGTCTGTCGCCAATGTCTAATGCTGGCCTTGAAGTCGGAAGAGTGCGCTGTACTCAGCACGCGTTCTTTGATGACATGACCAGCTTTCAGCACTAACCAGCCTGTAGCGGGCCAAAGTCACGCTAGCAGCACCCTGGCAGTCAAACAAGTAAAGCTTCAGAGTCTAGTAGCAGGCAGCTCTGACGGCCTCTGGTCGCATTGACTGATGCAGACGTGCGGAGTAATTGAGGAAATACTCGAGCACCCAGTGACGAACCAAGGACCTCACCGCAGAGATCAACGACAGGGGCCTGCAGGGCTGAGTATGGCCGCACAAGGCAAGTACCGGCTCGGCTGATAGGTAGGAACCCACAAATAGGCGTCCTGAACTCGATAGTCAGCTAGCAAGTGGCCCATCAAGTCGAAAGCACCAATTCAAACCCCGGAGCTCATAGGTCTGCAGCACCGTCTGGTATATCAAACGGGTGACCCGCTTCTGGTCGCTGGTTTGCTCCTGCTTTGACAGTACATCCCTCTGTGTGACGTACGCCGCAGTGGGAGGCTCGGTCGTGTAGCAACCAAGTCATCACCGCTACAGTGCAGCTTCCGTATTTTTGTTGTATCAGCGGCAATACAGTCTTGGCTGCGTTCGTCAAGGCTTTAACTCAAGCTTCCGTAGGCCTGGCTGTAATTCTTAATTTGTCGGCAAAGTGTGCATGTAGTTTCTTCTGACGGCTTTGTTATACTTCATTTCCTTCACTTTTTTGTATTTTCAAAAATACATTCGTCCGTCTTCCTTTGTATTTCGATTTTTATAATTAACTGTTGTTTAATTCAGTTGTTTCTATTTTAATGTCTCAAATGAGAACATGTCACTGTACATGTCCGATAGGCTGCGCAAGTTGTATTGTTTACGAGGCAGCAATGTAATCCTCTGAGCTGACGAGTCTGTTGTTGTTCCTAGTAAGGTATACGTCGCCATAGGCCATAGGCTATAGGTGTTTCACTTTAATTTGTGACTTGAGCATAGGTGCTCAAGACTGTGACCATTGCTTTCTCTCAATGTAACTTTACGTAAGTACCATTTGTATGCCATAAGAACTCTCATCTTGGTTAATATGTTCGTCACACTTAATTTTGTACCCATTATTTTATAGAGTTCCTTAAAATTTCATTCTGATAAAGCCATCCTTCGCGGTGCCGAAACCAAGGTCAATGTATCAAACAGTTATTTGTGTCACTCCTATGCTGAAACTTATATACGGTTGCTCAGAGACAGCCGTGTTTCAAACTGTAATTTTACCTGTGACTGAATACCTTGGCGGCTCCACACTGCCTCACTTCTGTAAGGCATCAAACATCATACTGCACTTAAGTTTTCTATTATCTAGTCCATTTGTTTCAAACGCCAACAGAAGCAAGGAATTATCCCAGTTATTTGAGACTATTTAACAAGGAGTAATGTCTCACTTGTTATCCAGTAGTACTCAGTTTCATATACTGCTACGATCTATCCCATAAGGTCTACGAGGAGCGGTCGAAAAGTTTCTAGCCAAAGATAGTTACCCTTACGTCTCGCTCAAACAGCACCACCTACTTTCATGGTGACTCTCTGTGGGTATGCAAGCCAAATTTCGCGGCTCCATCTTCATTAGTATTGCCGCTACGGTGCGTTGTATACCGAAGTTTAAGCAAAATGGCGAATATCGAGAGAATAGAGAACAGTGCTGTGATTGGATGTTTGCATTTGAAGGGAATGACGCCCATAGGAATTGCGGAGGACATGCGGAATACACTTAAGGACAGTGCTCCATCTTATGCAACGGTGAAAAACTGGTTGGCCAACTTCAAACGTGGAAGAACGATTGTGGAAGGAAACAACAGCTGGATGGGCGTGAACATGACATTGTTGTGGATATCTTGGGAATGCGGTGGGTCCCGAAACACTTGAATGTAAATCAGAGACGGCAGCGTGGGCAGTGTTGTGAAGAAATCGTCCGCTAATTTGAAGCGGATGAAGACGGCTGTTTTACTAGGTATGCGACATCGGACGAAACGTGAGATCACTACTTTGAACCTGGGACAAAACAACAGTCACAACAAAAGAAATATCTTTGATCCCCTAACCTGAAAAAATTCCGGGAACAAAACGCAGCAGGTAAAGTGATGGCATCGGTTTTCTGGGTTGCAGAAGGGGTAGTTATGGTGGATTACTTACAAAAGAGCGTAACTGCCGATGCATCACACTATTGGAATCTAGGACAACGCACCGGCGCAGAAAGCGCTGGCAACAATGGAAACTTTGCGTGATTGCGGGTTCCAATTGTTACGTTATTCTCCATATTCCCCAGATCTGGTTCCATCATACTTTTTCCTATTCTCAAACCTAAGACCTCGAAGGATGACGATTGGACAATGATGACGCAGTGACTGATGCTGTGAACGCTTGGTTGGACTTGAAATCAACGGCATTTTATTTGAATGATTTGCAAAAGTTATCTGAGCGTGTCCGCAAGTGTATTAATGTACACGGGTATAACATCGAAAAATAAATTGGTATTATGAAATTTCTGTCATTCTTTATTTGTTAGGCTAGAAACTTTTCGACACTCGTCATACTTTCAGGAATAAGCATCAGATCGATGGTAACATTTTGCCTCCTTAAAATATGACGGATGAAAACATGTTGCCTCTGTAAAATATAGCGGACGATACAGGCGACAGAAATATGCATGAATGTGGAAGCTGTTTTGCATACAGACAAGAGATACAGGGTGAAGATTAATAAATCCGACGAACTTCAGGGGCGGATTCCTGACTGGAAATTGAACAAAAAAATGCACTATGAACATATGTCCGGAAACGCATCGTTGACACGGTGGATGGCGCTGATGAACGACACTTCCTCTGACCACGTGTTGTGTGTTCTTTGTTACAGGCTGTGTGATTGACGCAGCTTACGTAAGCACGAGAATGGTCTGGTACACATTACGGGAACCAGACGAAATGGTGTTTGTGTACGGCCAAGCAAGTGGAAAAGGTCGATAGGCAGCACAGGCCATTGTTTTATCCGTTTCCAGTCAGGAATACGTCCTTCCAGTTTGTCGGTTTTATTAATGTTCACTTTGTATACGTTGAGGTAGTATAGCGGGTGTTGTTGCTAAGACAGGCTACCCAAATAATTCTGCCTAACAAAAAATGAGGCACCCGGAGGACATTGTTGGTTATTAGTGTAGCTTCATACATGCACACATCGTCAGGAGGTGAGGCGTGAAGAGAATCACATGTTGAGTGATAACTGTGGTAAACAGGGAGATGCCGTGTAAGATGACGAGGCTTTCACAGAGGCCCCTATGCGGTCGTTAAGTTTGGTAGAATCAAGCAGTATCCGGATGTGGAGACACTGAGGTGTGTTGCAGTGCTTGGAAATGGGAGCACAGTTATAAAAGTCTTCAAGCTCCCGATTGACTACGTCTAATAGCCACAAGGGATAGTCGCCGTATGGTGCTCCAAGCACTTCATAAACCCTCCATATCTGTGCCTGCCATCCGAGAATAGTAATGTACTCCGTGCTGCATTCTGTGCCATCGCCCTCGCACCTCTGGTCAGAGGCTAGCAGCGGCAGTAGCAGCAGCCAAGCTAAGGAGTAACAATGACTTGTGTACACTGCTGTGACAGAAATACACGGCCTGCTGATGAACAGCGATAAATTCTGTTTTAGCGTGCATAACCACCAGAGAGTTTCAGAGAGAGCATAAGGGAACAATTGACAGGAATGGAGGAAAGGAATACAGTAGAAGAAGAATGGGCAGTTTGAGGAATGAAATAGAGAAGGCAGCAGAGGATCAAGTAATTAAAAAGACGAGGGCTAGTAGAAATCCTTGGGTAACAATAGAGATACTGATTTTCATTGATGAAAGGATAAAATATAGAAATGTAGTAAGTGAAACAGGCAAAAAGGAATACAAACGTCTCAAAAATGAAATCGGCAGGAACTGCAAAATGGCTAAGCAGGGATGGCTAGAGGACAAATGTAAGGATATGGAGGCTTATCTCACGAGGGGTAAGATAGATACTGCCTACAGTAAAATTAAAGAGACATTTGGAGAAAAGAGAACGACTTGCATGAATATCAAGATCTCAGATGGAAACTCAATTCTAAGCAAAGTAAGGAAAGCAGAAAGGTGGAAGGAGTATATAGAGGGTCTATACAGGGGCGATGTTCTTGAGGACAATATCATGGAAATGGGAGAAGATGTAGATGAAGATGAAATGGAAGATATGATACTGCCTGAAGAGTTTCACAGAGCACTGAGAGACCTAAGTCGACACGAAACAAGGCCCCGGTAGTAGACAACATTCCATTAGAACTATTTCCAGCCTTGGAAGAACCAGTCCTGACAAAACTCTACCATCTGGTGAGCAAGATGTATGAGACAGGCGAAATTCCCTCCGACTTCAAGAAGAATATAAAAATTCCAATCCCAAAGGAATCAGGTGTTGACAGGTGTGAAAATTACCGAACTATCAGTTTAATAAGTCACAGCGGCAAAATACTTGCGTGAATTCTTTACAGACGAATGGAAAAACTGGTAGAAGCCGACCTCGCGGAACATCAGTTTGGATTCCGTAGAAATATTGGAACACGTAAGGCAATACTGACCCTACGACTTAACTTAGAAGAAAGATTAAGGAACGGAAAACCTACGTTTCTAGCATTTGCAGACTTAGAAAAAGCTTTTGACGTTGTTGACTGGAATACTCTCTTTCAAATTCTGAAGAGAGACACAGTGGTGTTACTCCAGGTGTCACTGTGTGGGGCGCCATCAGATATGACTTCAAATGACGGCTGGTAGTGACTAACGGAACTCTGATGGCACACTGGTACGTTACGGACAAGTTGCTTCCTCAGGTGTTTTCTCTGATGCTGCGGTATTGCTATGAAATTTTTCGTCAAGACAATGGTCTTTCACACAGGACTGCATCTCTGTGAACAGCCAACGTGATATTAAGGTAATCGGAAGGCCAGTGAGATCGCCAGCTTTGTCACCGAGACAGCACGTGTGGAACCACTTCGGATCTCCGCTACGTCACAGAGCCATTAGGCAGTATATCAAGGTTCAGTTACTACAAAATTTTTGGTAACATTTTCGGAGAGCAGCGATCTTGTAAGGTACGACAGCTGTTTGGGAAGTAACGTACGATCGGTCGTGAAATGAAAACCACAGTGAAAATCAAAAATCTTTTATTGGCAACAGTTAGCCACACCTTCCAGATACCTCTCTAAATAGTCGCCTCTCCGACTTAGGCATTTGTCGTGGCGTTGTACAAACCTTCCAGTACCCTCGTCACAGAAAGCAGCCGCCTGTGCTTTCCGATAATTCTCTACGCTGGTCTACCTTTCGTACTTTTGCTCCAAAATGTGGTCTTCGTAGCCAGTGGTTCATGAGAGCACAGGTGAACAACGAAGGGAGCCAATCAAGGGCTGCATTGGGGTTGATCAAACACTTCCCATCGAAAATGCTGAAGGAGCGACTTCACCGCCCCTGCATAATGCGGCTGAAAATTGTCTTCAGGAAAGAAATGCATGACATTTATGTTATGTGGGCTGCATACTTCAGCGAAATCTCTCGCGAGATCCATATACTTGATGGAATACGCTGTTGTTTCAGGCATTTCTACGTGATCGCTTTGCGCTCTGAACTTAAAAGAGCGACGTGAAGCGATCGATAGACACACTAAAGATACTACCCAACACATCTGTGCAAAGTTCCATCTGATTTTTAGAGTGGTTTCTATTTCGGGCCTAATCGAAACCTACTTTCGGAATACGCCTCGTATATGAAATCGCAATTTTATTTTATTTAAAATGACAGGTTTCGGCCTAGTCTTCGACCATCTTTAGAATATCACTGTGAAGGACAGAAATCGTGCGTTACATAAAGACGACAGTGACCTAAAATGCAGTATTTTTACACTTGTTAAAATCGAAGAGTTGCTACCCACCAGGCAAAGTGCACAGTGCTGTTCTGAAGATGGTATAAGTCTGGGTCACAATTGGTCATTTTAAATAAAATAATCAATGTGACATAGACTGTTGTTCACTAATTTTATATTCGATTTTCTAATCCCAGAAATAATATCGCATATTCTCTCTACTCTTGGTTTCATTGTGTTTACTCGTTCCCCTCACGAAATCTATACCCAGAGTGATTATATGTCGAGGTTAATTTTCGTAGAAAACAACGTGATTAATTCTCTGAATAACGAAAGAAATGTTAAACGCTCATGGCAGTTAAATTTCAACACTGATGTTTTAGAATGTTATTACACATATTTTGAATGTTGCAATGAGAAACACCTATAAAGAAGGTTTCATCGGCATCATTTGGGTGGAACATGGCCGGACAGTAACAAGATAACTGCCACAAACGTCTGATCGCTATCAGCAGGAATGGTCAGACAAAGATGTCCCCTGCTCTACTGAATGTAAATTATTCACGTAACTCAAGTACGATTTGAAGGACATCATCTTTATGCCAGTAACTGTTATAAGTTATTGCAATTTCGGCCTTTGGCAATTATCAAGTGCTGATATTATGGCTTTCAGCCATGTCAACGTAATGTAAGCTGACACATTTCTATGTCGTTGTCAAGATTGTTAAATATATTCGTGTCGTTGTTACACAGTGTGCGCAGTGTGTAACAGTGTTTTTGGAAATTCATTCCCCTGAGGGAGTGAAATAAGGAACGACAAGTTTTATAAAATTATTTCATTCTGCAAATATTTTCAGAGAAAGAACTATGAAAATTTGTGTTCGGCTTCTGTGTTAAAAATTAAAAATATATAATTCACTGTTTTTGGAGATTCAGTCCCTTATTCGGTGAAATAAGGATAATAAAATCGAGCCGTATAAAGCAAGTTCCTTACTAGACTGCTGGCTCTTCGATAATCCCCTACGCTCACATCGCGTCTTATCTCGCGAGCACCTGATTCTCTACTGTACAGCCCGCATCGCCTGCACTGCTTGCTAGCATGGCCACTCTGCGCACATCCTCTCTCTCTCTCTCTCTCTCTCTCTCTCTCTCTCTCTCTCTCTCTCTTTCTGTCTCCCTCAAATACACACACACACACACACACACACACACACACACACACACACACGCACACACACGGTCCAATAAACAGATTCTAAAATACTTTTAAAGTGTATTTCTTGTGCAAAAATACATTTTTTTTATATGGAACAATGCCTATTGACACTAACACATTAAACGTAAGGTAAATTAGAATGTCAGTGGTAGTCATTGCAGGATTCTAGTACGATTCGCCTACGAGATATCATATTTTGAAACGTTTCCACAACGACATTTCTACAGCAGCGGTGGTAATGGTAAAATGTTTGAGAAAGTATTTCGCTTGTATAAAAAGAATTTTAAATCTAAATCTGTGAAAATTGGAATTTCACTCACACATATAGAAATATGTCTTAGGGGATGAAAATTTCTATGGAAATAACACCACAAGAACGTAAAAGACAAGATTAACAAAAACCTTGGGCTCCAGCTATCAGAATTGCCTTTTTGGTTAGAAGTGAATTCGGAAAAGACTATGTTTCTATGGGATTAGCGAAGAAAGTTTAGAAAGTGTTGCAGTTGTGAACAACTTAAAAATTTAATTAAAGCAAAACATAAAGTAAATTATCTGCGCAGACAAGACAGACTACGTGGGCAAAGCAGCGGGAACTATACAAGTACTGAGTACATAGCTTAATATTAAATATATTTTTCATAAAAATCTAGCATAATATGTCACACATTGTGATGGAGTTTACAGCATATCAAACATAGAATTATCATATTCATCCCACAGTCTATCCATTATAGACATAGTTTGTACCATGCATCTATGACCGAGAAATATATATCACGTATGCTTAAATTTCTCATTAAAATGGCTCGCCTGAGTTGTAAGTAGTTCCAGCCATAGACAACAGTTTCCTGCGTTATTCACAATAATAGACAAACTAACTAAACATGGTTCAAATGGCTCTGAGCACTTTGGGACTTAACATCTATTCTCATCAGTGCCCTAGAACTTAGAAGTACTTAAACCTAACTAACCTAAGGACATCACACAACAACCAGTCATCACGAGGCAGAGAAAATCCCTGACCCCGCCGGGAATCGAACACGGGAACCCGAGCGCGGGAAGCGAGAACGCTACCGCACGCCCACGAGCTGCGGACAACTAACTTATAATACACATTAGTATCTGCTGCAGCTACGTTACTGTATGGCCTATATAGTATTATTATTATTATTATTATTATTAGTGGTAAAGGTCAGACAAAAGCACTGGCAGTCTGAAGTGTTCGATTTCCTGCGAGTTTAGAAGTAAGACGTCCCGCAGTCACGTTATTTACAAACATTAGTACAGCGCATACATTTTAATTTGCAGAAATCAGCTATCTTAGAGCAGTAAAGTTATGGAATGACTTTGTTATGCTACCAGTTTCGGTGCCTCACTGGTTCCATGTTCCAACCCGTACATACCTTTCAAGCCATTCAGTGGTGTGTGCTTATAAAGGAAGCACTGTATCAAACTGGTTTCTGCAGATAAAGCAGACGTGGGCATTTCACGCCTCACAGATGTGCGAAGTATCCACGTCTGCTGTAATATATCTACTGAAACCACTTTCATGTAATGGTTCGTTTATAAGCCCAAACTACTGAACGGCTTGTTTCGTGTGTAGGGATGTGAACATGGAGCTAATGAGACACCTAAACTAAACTGGCAGCATAATAAAATCATTCCATAAGTTTACAGGACTTAAATATCTGATTTCTGCAAGTCACTATCTAGCCGCAGTCGCGTTCTCCCATTTATGTAACACGAAATTACATAAATACTTTAACTTCGTTGATATTAAATGGGGTTGTCGCTAGAGAGAGAGGAATGCTGCAGAGGATAAGAAGAGATAGATAGCTATTTTGTACGTAGCTCTAGCGACACACTTCCAACTGGTTCATCATTCTACAAATAAAGTTTGTTAAGGTCATTGGCTCATGGACTCTTTTGTTCGTGGTTTAATAAAACACTTACAGAAACTAAACATCCCATACGAGGCGTACGAGTAAGTAAGGTCCGATCAGTAGCGAAATGGAAACCACAGTGAAAATACGATAAAGCTTTGTACAGGTGTGTTGGGCAGTGTCTTCAGTATGCCCGTTGGTCGCGTCACGTCTCTCTTTTCACTTCTGAGAGCACAGTAAGCACGTATAGATGCCTAGAAAACAGTGTCTGCCGCCACGTATGATTGCCCACGAGAGAATTTGCCTGATATGATGCAGCCCACACAACATAACTGTCATACATTACCTTCTTCGTGACAGTTCTCGGCCGCACTCTGCAAGTACAGTGAGGACGACCCTGCAACATTTTCTATGAGACGTTTTGATCGCCCTCCATACAGCGGACAAGAACCGATGGCTATAAAGTCAGCATTTGGGCATAAACAGCGGACTGAAAGTCAGCGTAGAGAATCGGCGAAAAGTACAGGCGGCTGCCTTCTATGACGAGGGTGTTTTAAGTTGGTACAACGTTATGACAGATGTCTCAGACGGAGTGGCGACTATGCAGAGACGTTGCTGGACGGTGTGGCTAACTATTGCAAATAAAACACTTTTGATTTCACTGTGGATTCCACTTCGCAAGCGATCGAACCTTACTTACGAAATACGTCTCGTATCTTTCGTCATTTTTTTAAAAAATGAGTGTTCGAAGTAACTGCTTTCTAAATTTTAGTTAGTACACTACTGGCCATTAAAGTTGCTACACCAAGAAGAAATGCAGGTGATAAACGGGTATTCATTCGACAAATATATTATACTAGAACTGGCATGTGATTACATTTTCAAGCAATTTGGGTGCATAGATGCTGAGAAATCAGTACCCAGAACAAACACCTCTGGCCGTAACAACGGCCTCGATACGTCTGGGCATTGAGTCAAACACAGCTTGGATGGCGTGTACAGGTACAGCTGCCCATGCAGCTTGAACACTATATCACAGTTCATCAAGAGACGTACCTGGCGCATTGTGACGAGCCAGTTGCTCGGTCACCATTGACCAGACGTTTTCAATTGGTGAGAGATCTGGAGAACGTGCTGACCAGGGCACCAGTCGAACATTTTCTGTATCCAGGAAGACCCATACAGGACCTGCAACATGCGGTCGTGCACTATCCTGCTGAAATATAGTGTTTCGCAGGGATCGAATGAAGGGTACAGCCACGTGTCGCAACACATCTGAAATGTAACGCCCGTATGGCGATGACGAATATACGCTTCCAATGTGCGTTCACCACGATGACGCCAAACACGAATGCGACAAACATGATGCTGTAAACAGAACATAGATTCATCCGAAAAAATGACTTTTGCCATACGTGTACCCAGGTTCGTCGTTGAGTACACCATCGCAGGTGCCCCTGTCTGTGATTAAGCGTCAAGGGTAACCGCAGCCATGGTCTCCGAGCTGATAGTCCATGCTGCTGCAAACGTCGTCTAACTGTTCGTGCATATGGTTGTTGTCATGCAAACGTCCCTACTCAGGGATCGAGACGTGGCTGCACGATCCGTTACGGCCATGCGGATAAGATGCCTGCCAATGGACTGCTAATGATACGAGGCCATTGGGCGACCTTTATCAAAGTCGGAAACGTGATGGTACACATTTCTCCTCCTTACACGAGGCATCACAACAACGTTTCACCAGCCAACGCCAGTCAACTGCTGTTTGTGTATGAGAAATCGGTTAGAAACTTTCCTCATGTCAGCCACTTGTAGGTGTCGCCACCGGCGCCAACCTCATGTGAATGCTCTGAAAAGTTAACCATTGCATATCACAGTATCTTATTCCTGTCGATTAAATTTCGCGTCTGTAGCACGTCATCTTCGTGGCGTAGCAGTTTTAATAGCCAGTAGTGTAGTTACGTGTCAATTCTGATGATGGGTATGGCGGGGGGATTCCATGATATCTAATTACTCTCAGGGGTAACAGGCAGAGAAAGATCGAGCACCACTGCTGTAGACCATTGAGATACTTACATTCATCCCTAATAGTGCAGGGACTAATTACGCAGGCGTCATCAGGTAGATGTCTTCTGCTCTTTGTATGGTCCGTGGGTACTGAATGTCGAAATTTAATTAAACGAGGGAAAAGTTCGGAACTAGACGTTTTCCAAGCAGCTGAGTTCGCCTCGTCCAGCGTGGAGCTGCGTCATCAAAGCTGTGTCTCCGTCCACTGCGCCGTCAGCATTGTCCTCGCGCTCTGTCCGGCGGCTGTGGTCACTGTACTGTTCTGTGCCGGAAGCTGCGAGGGGACACAAAACCTTGCGTTCTACTCGTGCGGTGAGCCGTTTAACTTCTCGGAGGGAAGCGGCGTGTGCAAAATGGACGTAACAAAATTTTTCGGTTAGATACGTCCAACAAGACTGCGTGGCGCTCTGTTGCCCTGTCTCTTTATCTTTCTCTTCCTCTCTCCCTCCACTCCTCCCCCAAACCCCTCTCTCTACATCTCCCTCTTTACACAGTCTTTTTCCTCTCTCTCTCCTCAGTATCTCCTCTATGATATGCGCTGGTGTGTGCCTGTGTGTGTGTGTGTGTGTGTCTGTGTGGGTGCGCGCGCAATACTTGCGTTTGTGCACGGCGGTGCTTGCGTCCACAGCCTTCGCACTTCCCTCGAAAAGGGAAAGGCCCCGTAATAAAACCGTGTGTACAGAGCGATTAACAGAGCCTTGTCGCCTCGTACATTCCTGAGGTAAAAAAAAAAAAATGGATGTACGCAAAAAAGGGCGTTTTACACGCAACTGCACCCAGCTGTGTGCGAGGAGCGAGTTAAATGTTTTTGCTGCTGCCGACGTGTCCCCCTAGGGCCGCCGTGCTATTGGTGGGCGGTTATGACGCCTGGATGGCCTTCTACCCACCATACGGTGCAGAAATGCGGGACACCGTTACACCTCAAAGGATTCACGTTTAGTTCGTCCTCCAGATGTAACTTTTCGAGTGAGCTTAAAATATGAGGGATTTTTTTTGTTGTTGTTGTTGTTGAAATAGAAGCTGATACACAGTCTCAATGGATGCTTATAGAGGGTTATTTCACTGTTAAAGACATCATGCAGGCCAGTCGTCTCTTTATAGTTCAGCATATTCGATGAGCAAACTTGTGAGAAGAGAAGTGTCGGACTGTTTGGGAAAAAAACGAGAACAATGGGCTGAATTAAGCATGAGTGTAGCACTCTAAAGGAAAAGAAAAAAACGTAATTTTCCTTTGTATGAACACATGCTTAAACTATAAATTATATTTGTTATTTAGTACGGAATGTAAAAAAAATTGTTCAAATGGCTCTGAGCACTATGGGACTTCACATCTGTGGTCGTCAGTCCCCTAGAAGTTAGAACTAATGAAACCTAACTAACCTAAGGACATCACACACATCCATGCCCGAGGTAGGACTCGAACCTTCGACCGTAGCAGTCACGCGGTTCCAGACTGAAGCGACTAGAATCGCACGGCCACACCGGCCGGCATGGAATGTAAAATAGCCTCGTAAAAGGAACACTAGTTTGATGCAGCACTCCATGGTAGTCCACCTTGTGCAACATTACACAATCTCTACATTGAGACCGTCACTTCTTTTTGAACGTGCTTAGTGTTTTCGAACTCTGGACTGTCCGTACAGTTTTTAACATCCCCACTTCCCTCCACCAGCAGACTTGCATTTCCTTGATGTATCAGGATGGTTCCTACCATCCTACCGTTTGCTTCAATCATTTCGCCCCATACAGAGTTTTATCATCAATTCTATGCAGCAGCTCTTCATTGGTCATCAGGGTGCTGTTGTAATTATGTCATCACAGCATTCTTCTGAAGTACCAGTTTTTACGTTTCAAAACCTTCTGTCCTGTTCATGTCAACACTATTTCAATTCCATACAACCCCATACATTAGCGTCTAGGCAAATATTTCCAGAAAGACTTATTGAAATTTAAATTTAAAGCACTTCATTTTATTAGGCCAAGCTCCATTACCATTGCCTTGCTTTTTTGTCTTCTCAAGATTCTATCAAGTCCTTCAAACTTACTTTCGAAGCCCTCTGCATCTCTTGCAGATTTTTTCTTGAACTTCAGTTTCATTCTAATATGTCTCCTTAGTTTCTTTTCCTGCTTGATCGATGTACGGACGGAAAAATTACTCTTGTTTGAGTTGAATGGGGGAGCAAGAAAGAGACTGTTGAAGTCAGGGAGGTAGACCATAAAGATATAGCACGCTATTTGTGTCTTATATATTTTAGGAGTGGTAAAGATGCTGGAACTGTAAGACGTATTTATTTAATCAAGCAACGGGTGTGAGAAGTACAGTACATCGTGTTCTCTCTAGCCGCCTCAGTCTGGAACCGCATGACCGCTACGGTCGCAGGTTCGAATCCTGCCTCGGGCATGGATGTGTGTGATGTTCTTAGGTTAGTTAGGTTTAAGTAGTTCTAAGTTCTAGGGGACTCATGATCTTAGAAGTTAAGTCCCATAGTGCTCCGAGCCATTTGAACCATTTTTTAAAGGTCGGATCACTTTCAAGTCTTACGCTTCACGCTATGGGAATAAACTGCGAACAGGGCGCTGTTATAATTATGTCATCAAATACAGCTTTCGTACGAATAGAACATCGACTAAGAGAAATTGGTATATTTGCAACTCGGAGGGTTGGCTGTGGTACCCCACGGATTCACCGCACTCTCGACCTTGAAGGGGATGTCCTTCATAACATAGAAGATAACGTGACGAAGAGCTGTTCAATCAATTCCAGTTCAATGGGCGCCCGTATTGGACAACAGGTGAGAGATCGTAAAATTTTTCGGACACAGCTTCCTGACCAAAGCTCTACCTCCTATCTCCCATGTACAAACCCTAGATGTCTGTAATAGTAATTATAAACACCCCGTATTTTCCATCACCATTACAACTTTCTCTTCTATGCTTCGTACTGGATCACCACCTGAGCTCTTGATATTCGTACAGTTCCCTCTTTCTTTTGTCCAAAGTTCTTTTCAATTTTCCTACAGGTGGAATTTATCATTCGCCTAGTAAAGATTGCTGATTAGTTTAAACAAATCTGGTCAAACATTTACAGAGCTACGTAACGAAATTCACAGTAGAAAAGTCAGAAACCAGATGAGATTCCTTCTAACTAATAAAATACAGTACTTAATATCATTGTAATATTGTATCTGTACATGTGCGTGTTGCTGAATGTTTGTTTTTGTGTGTGTGGGTTTTATTTTCCCGTATATTTTGAAGTATAGATCTGAGACTTGTCCGCATGTTTGTCGAGAACAGCTACGTATTAGATCAGTTAAGGCATCTGTCCAGGACTGACCTGTTCCAATAAACAGTAACAGATGTGTAAATAGTAATTTCAGTGTGCTCAGCTACAGTGATAGTCTGAGATCCATCAATCATTTCTTCATACCTATGTTGGTGAAAGACCAGTACTTAAGTATATGTAAATGGTATACCAGTATTTTATTAGACGAGCAGGCAGTGCTATTTCATATATCTACCTTTTCAAACGAGAATGGATTGCACGCGAGAGGCGTACATTGATAAGACAGCTTATTTTGTTTCCTTTGCAATGCTTTGTTTAAACGGACAGGAAATGGTGTTCACCTGAAGGTCCAACGCAAATACTCACTGTTGCTATGTAGACATTGAGTCATACGATCTGATAGATACCGGCTTGTTTGACGTTTCTCTTCAGTTAAGTCCCTGTCGTTTAGTGATAATATTCACCGAAAATACCAACAAGCGTTGTTGCCATGTGATTCTACATTATTGCGTTAAAATAACAGGGTGGAAATGTGACTGCACTGTGCCGAGAACTCATCAAAGTCG
Organism: Schistocerca gregaria; assembly: GCF_023897955.1. NCBI lineage: Eukaryota > Metazoa > Arthropoda > Insecta > Orthoptera > Acrididae > Schistocerca > Schistocerca gregaria. The sequence continues at coordinate 517,195,036 of NC_064925.1, read as the reverse complement.
CGAGGGTTGAAAACCAACTCGACCACAAGAAAAGCAAACACACATTTACTGCTACATCAACACGTACCACCGATTAGGATAATTCTTAATAAACTGAGGTCGTGCGTGTAAGCACGACACATAATTTCATTTACTCACCTGAACACAGATATAAAATCTAAATCTTCAGTATAATATTAGTAGCAACTGAACTGTAAAATAGGTAAGCAATATTAACGAAAGAGGAATTCGCCTGGTAGAATTTTACACAGCGCATATTTTAATCATAGCCAACACATGGTCTAAAAGTCGTCAAATGTGATTGTATATTTGGAAGAGACATGGAGATAGAGGAACATATCAAATAGATTAAATAATTGCAAGACATTTCGAAACCAGATTATAAAGTGCAAAATATTTTCAGGGCCAGATGTGGATTCCGCCCTAATATATTGTTTATGAAGTGAAGATTCAGACGGAAGGAATTTAAGACGTGTAAGATATAAGTAGAAAGAAACCTAAGTAAGTTGAAAGAACAAAAAATTTAATAAGAGTGCTTTGGCCCCCACAATAAACAACTTCTCAGTAGTTTATTCGTTCACAGTTCATTTTCTTAGACAGGATAATCAATAAATGTCACTTTTAGGTATATAGTCTTGTTGTTCAACCTCACCCTATCTCTTAGACGAAATAAAGCCATTTCATTCTTTGCACACAGTTTCTGCTGTCACACCAAATACTCGCAGTACTGTGATAAGAAACGCCTGCTGTTGTCATCATTCTGACGTCTTTTAATGTCTCACTTCCTAGTGTCTTCTGGACTGAACTTCTAGGTAAATCTTCAGTCTTCTCACTTGTGTTTCCTTCATTTATAATTTCAAAACCCGCGTCCCTTCTTAAAATATGGTTAATTGATAACAAAAAGTGCCCTTATGCCAAGCCTCTGAGAAGTGCTTCGTTTTACTCGACTCTGAACTTAAAAACACAGCAGTCACAGTCGCAGTATTTTAATTCTCTTCTCCACCCTACTCCAAACAACTATTGTTGTTGTCGTGGTGTTCAAATGGTTCAAATGGTTCTGAGCACTATGGGACTTAACATCTGAGGTCATTAGTCCGCTAGAACTTAGAAGTACTTAAACCTAGCTAACCTAAGGACATCACACACATCCGTGCTCGAGGCAGGATTCGAGCCTGCGACCGTAGCGGTCGATCGATTCCAGACTGTAGCGCCTAGAAGCGCTCGGTCAAGTGGCCGGCCTTGTGGTCTTCAGTCCTGAGACTGGTTTGATGCAGCTCTCCGTGCTACTCTACCCAAGGCAAGCTTCTTCGTCTCCAAGTAACTGGATACTTCTGAATCTGATTAGTGCATTCATCTCTCGGTCTCCGTCTATGATTTATACCCTCCACGCCGCCCTCCAATACTAAATTGGTTATCCCTTGACGCCTCAGAACGTGTCCTGCCCACCGATCCCTTCTTCTAGTCAAGTTGTGCCACAAATTCCTCTTCTCCCCAAATCTATTCAGTACCTACTCATTAGCTACGTCATCTACCCATCAAATCTTCAGCATTCTTCTGTAGCACTACAATTCGAAAGCTTCTATTCTCTCCTTGTCTAAACAACTTATCGTCTATGTTTCACTTCCTTACATGGCTACACTCCATACACATATTTTCAGAAAAGACTGCCTGTCACGTAAATCTATACTCGATGTTAACAAATTTCTCTTCTTCAGAAACGCTTTCCTTGCCACTGCGAGCCTACATTTTATATCCTCTCTACTTCGACGATGATAGATAAACTCCAGCGGAAGACTATGCAAGAGAGACTATCAGTAGCTCGGTACGGGCTTTTGTTGAAGTTTCGACAACATACTTTCACCGAGGAGTCAAGTAGTATATTGCTTCCTCCTACGTATATCTCGCGAAGAGACCATGAGGATAATATCAGAGACATTAGAGCCCACACAGAGGCATGCCGACAATCTTTCTTTCCAGGAACAATACGAGGCTGGTACAGAAGAGAGAAGCGATAGAGGTACTCAAGGTGCCCTCCACCAAACACCGACAGGTGGCTTGCGGAGTATGGATGTGGTTGTAGATGTAGATGTATCAGTTATTTTGCTCCCCAAATAGCAAAACGCATCTAATCTGATTCCCTCAGCATCACCTGATTTAATTCGACTACATCCCATTATCCTCGTTTTGTTTTTGTTTATGTTCATCTTGTATCCTCCTTTCAAGACACTGTCCATTTCGTTCAACTGCTCTTCCCCGAGGTCGGCTTCCAACAGTCCAATTATTACCGCTAAGAAAAATGTCTTCTTTCTGTGAAATACAACTTTTTTGACGACAAAAAAGCGATATAGATATCTCTACCCTTCAGCTTTCTAACCTTAACTGATCATTGTCAGATTTAGTTCCGTCTTAACAGAGATTTAAAGGGATTGAACTTGAATTATGGGACCGAAGGTGTAAATTACGCAGCAGTCTCATAAAATATAATAGATATACATTTATATTTCATTTTCTTGACTTTCGTGTCTTTACACATCTACAGAGCGTGTGCCTCCTAAGAGACATCAGGCGCAATTTCTCGGTTGTTGCAATTTCAGTTAAGTGCAACTACAGTCACTCCAAACAAATATTCGTCTCTCACGTGGTGCCCAGTGCCGACGGAAAGCGGAGTTTTGTTTCTCGTTACAGAGAAAATGGTTTTTAAACCTGAATTTTTCATTGACATTCGACAGAACGGCGCAAAATTTTATCAATATGTATTAGCATGGACACAAAAACAGGAAGAATAATGAGTATGCCAGCAGCGATTGAGCAGCGCTGCACCATGGTAGCAACAGTCAGCCGTACGGTGGCCCTGCTGGACTAATGGTTAGTGTTTTACGCATGTGTTCTTAACTTTACACTGGAGCAGAAAGACGCAAATCAACATGGTATTGGTTGGGCGACCACTGCTGTTATCCAGGAGAAACAGTGAAGGCCGTCGCAGGACTGGAGGCATTTAATAGAAGAGATATTATCGCTTATCTCAAAAAAATGTTCAAACTTGTGTGAAATCTTATGGGACTTAACTGCTAAGTCCATCAGTCCCTAAGCTTACACACTGCTTAACCTAAATTATCCTAAAGACAAACACACACACCAATGCCCGAGGGAGGACTCAAACCTCCGCCGGTGTCTCTTATCTCACGTTTCAAGTAGCCGAGGGGTTCAACAGAGATACTGGTACGTCATATTTGATGTTAAATGTGCCATTTGTTGTGAGGACAAGGAAACATCGTGAAATAAATAAGACTGAGTCCGTGGCTGTTTGGTGTAAAGAACAAGGAAGATGTGAAAAATTAAAGTCACTGGACAGATGATCTAACATATTAATAAGCAATGAATTGTTATTGAAATTATATATATATATATATATATATATATATATATATATATATATATGTGTGTGTGTGTGTGTGTGTGTGTGTGTGTGTGTGCGTGTGTGTGTGTGTGAGTGTGTGTGTGTGTGTGTGTGTGTGTGTGTGTGTGTGTGAGAGAGAGAGAGAGAGAGAGAGAGAGAGAGAAACTATACTGTGAGAAGCTATTATAAATCTAATTACGATTACCAGCTCGTACTAATGTTGGCCGACTTAATATTAAGAGTACTTAATTTGTTGAACACTTCTGAAATTGTGCTTAATACCATCATAAATGCAAAGATAATGTCAGAGCAGAAGACTGGAATGAGGGTGACAGCAATCGTTAAAAACTATCAGACTGTTCAATGCAGGATTCTGTAACAAGTACGAAGGACAGAAGCTGTTGTGGTAGGTGATACACAATGATCTGACACTTAAATTTTGAAAGAAGACTAATTTTTCTAATATTCTGAGGATGATCTTTCAAAACTCAGTTTCTTTCCAAGACGTTTGTCGTGGAAAGATAGTTGTACTATGTTTTGGTATAGAGATGATTTGCTTTGTTGATGAGCATGTCTACCGTGACTGCTTACAGATTGAAAAAACTCTGATGGCTTTCTTATTAGAAACGACAAATGGCAGAATAATCGAGTACGGTGGATTTGTTGAAGCTGTAGGTGAATCCAAACTAAAGATGGTACAATGAAAACCAAAATAATCTTACGACCTTTATGATTTTCATAAGATGGTACGACAGAAGGTTCTTGATGAATAAATGCAACAGACCTACGACGTTATACAAATTTAGGGATTCAGCAAGAGAAGTGACATGAGCATTTCTCCAGTTCTGAAAGTTGCCGCCAGTATTGTTGCAGAATCTAGTTATCATCCGCTAAGTTACGCTGCACAAACCGACTACAAGGAAACTTCGCTTTGTGACTCTCTCCACTCATGTCGGAAGTTCGCCGCTCTAATTGGCATCTGTCTATAGTTTGAACTGTCATTAACGAATACAAAGCGTGGCTGTCTATGCTGAAACTTTTTCAACTCGTGCAGGCACTTAAATTAGTGCAGACGTTTAAGTATTTTTTACTTGGAAAGTATGCGAAAGTAATTTATTCCTTCAGACACGAAACATTTCAGCAAACAGTGTTGCCATAGAAGTATTGAATGTATATACTTTCTTCTGTAGCCTTTCATCTATCCTCTGACCATATCTGTAACAATTTTGCACTTTCTCCCTCTTATGGTTTAGACGTCTGCAGTCCCTTTCGTGTGCTTCAGTTGTTTAATGTTTATATACTTGTGCCATCCTCAATTTATTTCTGCATCTCATATTCAAGGATTTCTACCTAGGCCTTGTCTTTTTACCTAGTTGGTCCTCTGCTACCTTCACTATTTCGCCTCTCAAAGCTACTCATTCGTGTTATACTGACTTCCTTTCACTTCAGTATTTCCGTAGTGCTCTCTCTGAAACTTTCAACAACCCTTTCCGAGTTCCACCGCTTAAATATCTTATCTTTTAGCTCTTTCTTTAATTTCAATCTACGGGTGATAAGCAATTAAATATGATCAGTGTTCTCTTATGCCCCTAGAAATTTCTGGTCGTTTAAAATTTGGTTTCGAAGTATGTGTCTCACCGTTAGATATAAAATCTGAAATCATTAGACAGCTAATCCTAAACCCAGTGAACATATGATTGAGATATTAGGCTCTGAAGATGTGGTTTTTGGAAAATAGTTCTGATCCAGTAACAAAGGACTAAACGCAGCTGGAGGTTCTAACAGGACATCCTCTTCTGACATTGCTTTCCCTCAATAGTAGCTGTCGATAACAGTATTATTTTTTTTTTTGTAATTTAGGACAGTTCAGTATTATCTCCCTTCCTTTTCTGAAAATTTGCATATAATTTTATACAATGTATGTCACATTTGAAGCTGAAATTTATGAAAAGGAATTACCTTATAAAATATTTTAGTCACGATGTTATAATCGATAAGAACTAGTTCTGAATGTACAGTTAAAAACTTTTTTTTGTTTTTGAAACATTCGAAGTTAGCAATTATTTGGACACTTATAATTTCCATTACTATTTACGCAGTTCTGTACTGTTTACTATGTTTATTTCTGGATTAATTTATGAAATAATAATCTAATTTAAAAATGTAACGAAAACTAGTAGGAATTCACTTATTAAGAAAAACTGTAAACCTTTGATGTATTGTTATTTCTGCAGTCGGAATTCGTAAGTTCTGATGCGAACGGACGCATTTTTGTTTAATGTGTGCGAACAATGTAATTTCGGCTTTGTTAACGTGAAAAATCAAAATACTGTTTGATATACTAAAATGCGAGGAAATAAGTTGAATATTTATTTACCTAAGATAATCTGCAACCACACTCTTCCAATTTATTTAGTTCAAACCAACGTTGAGGACACGGTGTTAGACTTTCAGCTTCATGAACCAGACTCCCCAGACAAGAAGAACTGAAACCATCTCAACATGACAAGCTAAGTAATCTTGAAAGTTTATTGTAATCTAAGCTCTTCTCTAACCTTCATAGAAGACTTTGCTTGTCAATTACCTGGACTGGGCACTGTTTAATGTGGACGAAAGATGGAAGCATGGTGGAAATTACAAACGGTTATTAATACCCTAGAAGCATTATTTATTTATTTATTTATTTATTTATTTATTTTTGATACTGAGAAACACATCTCTTGTGTAGCAAGCCCTTCGTTTTCCATATTTTGGAAGGAGGTTCCAACAGGAAAAAAATGTGAAATAAACATGGGCTCCAAAACGCTTGCTTCAAGAGCTATGAGCACTGGCTCACATTCGCTACTGTCAAAACACATCTCGTCAATTGAACAAATACTGATAAGCGTTTTAGACCGCATGTGTACTGGGCACTACTTTTTCTTGTTTGGCGCCATCTACCTCCACCCAAAGTACAGAAAGAAAAGGGTAGGAATTAGAAGAGATGTATTTTAGAGCATAGGAAATAAACAAGTACTCATAGCACTTAAAGTATGCATTTTACAGAAAATGTTTACTAGATAATTTTCTATTGTTCTTGTGTTAGGAACCTGTCCTCAAAGTCTGTAATTTAGTTATATCGTGTATGAGTGACACGTCGTGCTACGACAATAACATATCTGAAGATGTTCAGTACTTGAACGAAACCGGTAGTCAATATAAACACAAATGCAATATCATCTATATCATGTAACAAAAAATGATAACACGCAATTAAAGTTTTAGGAAGGATATTTTTAACTTCTCAGACAGAAGTACGGAAAGCGTACGACCCTGTCGTGGTACGAGTGTGTGTGTGTGTGTGTGTGTGAACGTACCCTTACTGAACGAAGAATTCTGACAAAATCCGCCCTAACAAAAAGAAAAAAGAGTAACGTATGGTACGCGGCAAATACGTTACTTGAAAACTCTTCTAAGCGAGCGCGACTGATCTTAACCGCGAAAAAGCCAGCACCCACTCTGCACAATAACGATTTTGGTTCTCTTGAATATTCAATGCTCGCGCCATTAACAGGTGTACAATAATATATAAACAAATAAACACACAAATAAGGAAACGCCACCGCGATCACGGAATGCCCACATGACGCTGTAGATCTATCGGTGGAAACTACCTCTCTCTGGCAGGCCTAGACGCCCCTACCCGAAGTCCCAAGAGGGCTGCGAGGAGGGATTGAGGAGGACGTTCATTAGAAAGATTCGTCCTAGAAGAACCGTATGGGAGGGCTAGGTGGTCTGATTGGAGACATCCCCTCCAGGAATTGGAAGGCCCGCGGGAGCTGGCAATCTACTTAAGGAGTCGCATCAGACCCGAAAGCAGAGCCCGTGAACAAAGAGAGCACACCCAGAATAAACAGCACGAAGAATCGAGTAAACGTCGCTGCCATGTCGTTCTTGCTCTTTCATGTAATTACTCCCTCTTTTTTCCTGGCGTTTTAAAGTAGTTATCTCTCTATTTTATTATAAAACTACCTAATTCCATTTTTTACTGACGTATTCTTTCTGTATACTGCCAACATAAATTGCTCTTTTATTCTTACATCCGCAACTAAATACAAGTCTAGAATTCCTTATATTTACTTAATACAAACACTTTTTTTGTCATTATTACTTCCGTTTCCGTAATTTCGTTTGATCTAGCCATCAAATTACGATAGTGTCACATCAGAATATTGCTTGGGTGGATAGAAAGGTTCTCTAGTCTTTCCATATTCAGCGGTGTAATGAGCATAAGTACTCTGCTTTTGATTGTGACGTCTGATTAAATTGCATAATTCCTGTACCTCTCACAGACTGTAGTAAATCAGAAACTTCTAGCCACTTTTACTGCCTTGTTTGAGTCCATATCATTTAGTGTTTTGTGAAATTAATCCTTTCACCGCTCGTGTTTCTCTTCCCACTTCAAAACGTCAATTCTCCCAAACATAATATGCGGCAAAGAGCTTCGAGTGGCTGCCAGGGCAACAGACGTCATCCAGAACACTTTCTGAACACTAAAACTCAACTAGCCTCAATGCTCATACTTCGTTAGATACCCACTGATTTTCATGAGTAAGCGCTTCATGTCATTACTTTTGAACTGAGACTCCTGTTCTTCACTGCTAATTCATGATTTAGTTATATCAGTTGCAGCACTCGTATGCTTTGCTCTTCAGTATTTGATATGTGAATCTTCTTAGAACCATAATGCACTCCAGATGAATAATTCTCTACCAGATATTCCGGAGAGTTTCGAAAAAAAAGTTTCAACATATGCCTTAACGCTAAGTCTCCAGCATGAATGATGAAAGAAACTAACAGTAAATTTTTACTTCCACTTAGGACGAAAATATAAATTTTCAAAAGCAAAAATCTAATTTTACAAGGGTAAATATTTTGGGTGAATGCATATACAACCCTCAGATATATCTTCAGTTAACGTTTAGGATGAGAGTTACCCTTACCCTTTAGCAAATGCTCATTGTGGTCGTGGGCGTCGGCAGACATTTACCCGAAAGAGCCCAAAACTTTAAAATTGACCTTTTTTGTGTAAGTGATTCATCAAGTTTGAAACTTATTATGTCTCAAGAACAAACTTGGACGGGATGTATACAAACGATTTCTAACCATCTACTTACTACTTTCATGGTAGATTACAACGATATGTTAACAATATGCACGTTTCAGTAGAGTAGTCAATCTTTCCACATTATTACCTGTAACATGAATATTCAACTGTCTCGTATTAAAATATCAGATGATTACATCCAGGGTAAAAATTAGTTACGAAATAGAAGTAGAAAGCATTCAAAAGAAAGTTATTGTATTCCAGTAATCTTAAACTGAAAATAAAATATATGAAATATAAAAATTCAGAACGACTGAGAAAAATCGAAATGTATAACCTACAAAGAAACCAACAATGTATCACACTTATCTGTTCCACGAAGTAGAGAATCAGGGAATGAACTCAAACTAAAAGAAAACATTTACTCAACTCTAATGGCATGTACAACACTTACTTTCATTGCGAAAATTCACGTCTGATCACGTTAAAGAATTTATTACGTTACTTCCACACTTCCTGTTTTTACAGTTCATTGGTACAATTACAGATAAACAAAACCGTTTTTGTAAGCAACTTGTTTGGGGTCTTTGGGCTGAATGAATGCGGGGAAAAGCTCCAAAAACCAATCCCCAAGTTGGCCTTTAGAACTGTCTTTTAATAGCCTAGGCCAAATGCAAGGCACTCCTCGTTCCTTAAGCTTGTCACACGGTTGTGCAGTCAGGCCAACTGGACTCCAGAGTGAGTAGCTCTACAACTACTTTGGCACCCTGTTGCATTCCATGGAGTTTGAGGGATTCAAAGTCCGTGGACAGGACATCTCTCCGACCTTGAAACACGACATTAACCTGTCTTCTATCAAAGAAAACAGCATTATCTTCTTTGCACCCGTTTATTTAGCTCCTAAGGTTAAAATTGAATGTACACACCCACAGTAGAAAATCGGGGTGTTTTTAAAAAGCACTACAGTATGTCGTGTAAAACTGAATGCTGAATCTACAATCCATCATGGGATATCTTCGTCCACAGAAAACTATTTCTTACTGTTGCGACTCCATATAGAGCAGGGGGACGGACGTCCTTAGGAAAACTGTGGGCAGATGCCGACCCACGCGTATTGGCATCCACTGCAGACTAGAGCTGCAATCTTCGCCGCATCTAGGAATCGTCAACAGGGCTGCAAGCAGGAATTTCAGAGCATATAGTGGCTATTTATGTCACACTGTTTCCTGTCGGGCTCAGCAACTTTAAACCTGCAGTTCAGTAGAGTCGCTGACAATCCGTGCTGGAAATATGGGAGAACCCATTCACGTTATAAAAATGTATGTAAGGATCAAGTATATACGTTCCACATCTCATTCTATACTACTGGCTCGATTTGAACCAAACTTGGTACACATATCACTTACTGTCTGCCTAAGAAACGCCTACCTATTGAAAGGGGTGGGTTGGTGATGGGGGAGAAAAATACGTTTAGCCCAAGACGCCCAAATATCCAGATTTTATTCATTTAATATTTGAGAACTGCAGCTCTTAATCACTTTCTACAACCTTTTCACACAATTTCAACCTCTTATGAAACATTTCTCGCCGACATCTCGCTTTCAACACACACACAAAATGATTGAAGGATAATAAGTTTATCGCTTCCTACATTTTCGATGTACATGCATCGAAACTGCGCATTAGACATGTTAGCCATGACCATTTTATTTCTAACTTCCTTACTATTACCTTTATTCGCAACACATTTTGCTACAGTATTCATATTCGGGTTATTCGGAAGGTGAGGAACGATCGGTCGCGAAATTGAAACCACTGTCAAAATCCGATGAGGCTTTTCACAGACGTTCTGGGAAGTGTGTCTACTATGCCCGCCGATCGCATCAAAGCGCTCTTTTCAGTCGTGAACGCACTGTGAGCGATTAAATGTGTCTAGAACGACAACGTCTTACTCAAAGTAGAAGGGCGCACTGCGAGGCTTCGCCTTAGTGAATGCAGCCCACCTAACACAATTGCAACGCACTTCCTTCTTCATGGCAATTCTCAGCCGTACACTGCCAGGGAAGTGAAGACGCTCCTGCAGCCCTTTCGATGGCAAGTGTTCGATCAGCCACAACACAGTCTTAATTGGCTCGTCCTGACAAGGGAACCTCCCCATCGCACCCCCTCAGATTTAGTTACAACTTGGCTCAGTGGATAGGCCTTGAAAAACTGAACACAGGTCAGTCGAGAAAACAGGAGGAAGTTATGTGGAACTATGAAAAAAGTAAGCAAAATATACAAACTGAGTAGTCCATGTGGAAGATATGCAATATCAGATGCAACTGCAAGCTGAGACGTGCCGTCGTCCCGTGGATAGCGGTAGGACCTGCGGTCCGAGAGATCCATGGTTCAAGCCTTCCCCTGTATGAAATATTTTTCTTTTTTTATTTTCGCAAAGTTATGATCAGTCCGTTTGTTCATTGACGTCTCTGTTCACTGTAATAAGTTTAGTGTCTGTGTTTCGCGACCGCACCGCAAAACCGTGCGATTAGTAGACGAAAGGACGTTCCTCTCGAATGGGAACCGAAAACATTTGATCGCAGGGTGATAGGTCAAACGAATCCTCCACAGGAAAACACGTCTTATATATTCTATACGACACTAGTGACGGCATGACAGGAACATTTTCTCGACCCACCTAACTTGTACACTTGGCGAATGGGTAAAAAGATTCTTCTGCCTAGCCCGATTTAGGTTTTCTTGTGGATGTGATAATCACTCCCAAAAAAGTGATGAAAACATAAGAGTTTGTCACATAAACGGCAACCAATGAATGAAACCGTTTCACAGTCGCACAGTTTTCCATGTGCGCAGTCAAAACATATGTTTTTAACGTATTCAATTTTTTCCGTGCGTCGACCGTCAAATCCTGAATATGCCCCAGCAAATCTGAACATGTCCTGGAATTTTGGAGAGCGAATTTGATTATGTGCGAGGGCCTGAACTTTGATAATTGTCTGAACCAAGGACCTCTCTATCCGCAGGTGCCCACGCTAACCACAAGACCACGACGCGCTTGAGCTGATAGACTACTTGATTTTGGTTATGCTGCACATGGACTACTGAGTTTGTATATTTTGCTTATTTTTTTCATAGTTCCACACAACTTCTTCCTGTTTTCTCGATTGATCTGTGTTCAGTTTTTCAAGGCCTATCCACTGGACCAACGTATAACTAAATCTGAGGGGGGTGCGATGGGGAGGTTCCCTTGTGAGTAACACCTCCGTTCACATGAAATGCTGGTTACGAAGACAACACTTGGGAGCTGGCTACACGCTATAGACCATCGTAGAGAATTATTGGGAAGTACAGGCGGCTGCCTTCTGTGACGATGGTGTTGGAAATTTGGTATAACGCTCCTGCAAATGTCTACGTCGGAGCGGCGACTATGTAGAGGAGTACCATTAAGGTGCAGCTAAATTGATTTTCACTGTGGTTTTCATTTCGCGACCGATCGTTCTTTACTTTGCGAACAGTCCTCGTACATCATTAAATTGTCGCTATTAGAAGTGCTGGAGTTCTTTTGAAACTGGTGATTACACGTTTACCTAAATCATACAGGCCGATTGCTAATCATTTGAAAGCTTTATTCGCCAATTTGACACATATATCACGAGATATGACGTCCTAATACTGGGTGAAAAGCTTCTACATCATGTATGAGGTCTTAATTTATTATTTCTCTACTACTAACTCTATTCAAAACACGTTTCGTAGCCAGTATCCACATATGGCTGTGAATTTAACTGCAAAATTGTATCATTGTGCGACGCATACTTCTGCAGATGAGACGCCATGAGCATTGAGCTTCGTGAAAACGAAACTGCTTGGCAGAATTCGTGAGAGATACAGGCAAAATATGTGTACAAATATGTGTGAGGTATGTTGAATATATGTGAAATTTATATGACATGTGCGTACATGGGTGAAACAATATGGCGTAAATCCCATCCGAAGCCTCTCTCTCGATTTCAACCAAACTTGATACCCATGTTGCTATCTGGAAAGAAATACTGTGAGGGTAGGAACTGCCGTCATCCTATTTGGGCTAAGGAGCGGCGGTGATGGACAGATAAGGGTGGGGGAGTAGGAGATAGAGACTGGGAAGAAGGAAACGGACAGGAGGAAATAGGAGACGGACAGAGAAATGGGTATGTGGAGGTGGACAGTGAGGAGGGAGGAAGAGATGGACTGAAACAGCGAACGAAGAAATGGCTCTGAGCACTATGGGACTTAACATCTGACGTCATCAGCCCCCTAGAACTTAGAATAACTTAAACCTAACTAACCTAAGGACATCACACACATCCAAGAGATGTATCTCCGGCAGACTGAATCTCCTAGAACCGTTCGGCCACCCCGGGTGGCTTGGACAAAGAAGTGAAAGAGCTTATGGACAGAGAGAGGTGGGAAGACAAAGACAGGATAGCGAAAGAGGGAACGAAGAGAAGATACGGGGAGGAGCAGGAGACGGATAAGCAGACAGGGAAGGAGGAATTGCATTAATAGAAGTTAAAAATAGGTACACATCCGGGCAACGCAGAGTATTTAGCTGGTTTTGTATTAAATAAAATTCCTGTTTTCACATTCTAGGAAGGGGCGAATGCTCCCTCTGCCCCCCTCAACTTCTCCCCAACCCCAACCCCCCACCCCATCCCAAGACGCATGTGGTCTGTAACTTAAACCAGAAGTACGGCAAACGCCCAGGCGATTGCAAAACTCGTCCCATACGTTCGTGAGTATTTTGACGCAATGTGAAGCCCTTACCGCCAATCCACAGTTAAGGCTCTTTCTTTCAAGTTCAAGTCGGGGTTCCTAGATTCTGCTGAATAATAAAAAATTTCTCCGTTTTCTAGCAGCTGTGAAAAGGGCCATATCTCTAACATTATCCAGGTAAATGATTTCTATAACCATCTTTTTCGCAAAAAGAAATGGGCCCTAAATCTATTCTTTGGAGAAAACGCAAGAGCGTTCGGTGAATATGTCTTGCGCTCGTTTATGGGAGTGGTAATTACCCACTGAGGGGAAAATTGTAATTTTCTGAGAGGTAAAAACAAAAGAGTTTGGTTGTGTTTTGGTCACGAAGCTAAACTGGGAAGAACAAACAGTCACAGCTTGCCGGAAATCGCTCTCCTCCCTACATGCAATTCAAAAATTTAGAAAAATATTTCCAACCCATGTTAAACAAAAATTAGTCCAAACACTAGTCTTGCCTAATCTTTACTACTGCGATGTAGTTGAACACGGCACAAATAGTAAAAATTCTAGATGCCACGAGCTAGTGATGAATGCTTGCGTTAGATACGTGTGCAATATTCAGTTGTATGATCATATCAGTGCTTCATACTCCCAGCTTGGTTGGATACGCCCACATAAGGCACGCGATCTCCACACGATGTGCTTACTTCATCGATTTCTTAGCCACTGGTGCCCCCAATACTTATCTTCTCACATTAAACACCTATCATCATTCCACAATCGCAACACCAGGTCGGATACGTCTATCATCTTGGCTGTACCTTTACATAACACAAAATCTTTCTCCGTGACATTCTCCATCTCAGCCATACGACTATGCAACGCGCTCCCCTGTGATCTGCGTCTTATCCAAAACTACTCAACATTCAAGAGGGAACTCAAAACTTACATATTAGGGACGGTATAGCCACCATTCTTGTGCCCCTCCCATCTCTTTCTTTCTCCTCTCCATCACAGCTTCGAATTTTACCATTCTATTTCTCTTCCTCTAACCTATCTACCTCTTATATATCTCTTTCACCCCATTCTATCGTCTTATGTCTCTGCTCGATGAGAATAACTCACAAGCTGCAAGAACATAACGAGGAAATTCCCAACTAACAATGGGACTGACATTCAGAAAAGAAAAGTACGTTAACTTTCATATACATAGTCATTATTATTATTATTATTATCATTATTATTATTATTATTATTATTGATTGTTATAATTATTTTTTATTGTTATAATTATCATTGTACTACTGTTATAATATCTATTTTTTTCTTTAACATCAATACTGCATAATAGGCTATATGTCCTTAACGTTATGTAGAAACAGTAACTCGTTCAATCTGAGTATGCCTGGTTAGGTGTAAGAGAGGGCCTGATGGCCCTAATCTTGCCAGGTAAAATAAATGCATAAATAAATAAATAAATAAATAAAATATTTCTGAAGTATTAGCATTATTTTTAAAGTGTTACTACTGTTATCATTATTTCATAAGACTATCAAATTGATAACGTAACTTACCAATAATATATATTTTTTTCAGATATCGGCATTAACGCCTTACACGATTACTTCATGTGTTGTTGTCTTCAGTCCTGAGACTGGTTTGATGCAGCTCTTCATGCTACTCTATCCTGTGCAAGCTGCTTCATCTCCCAGTACCTACTGCAACCTACATCCTTCTGAATCTGCTTAGTGTACTCATCTCTCGGTCTCCCTCTACGATTTTTACCCTCCACGCTGCCCTCCAATGCTAAATTTGTGATCCCTTGATGCCTCAAAACATGTCCTACCAACCGATCCCTTCTTCTAGTCAAGTTGTGCCACAAACTTCTCTTCTCCCCAATCCTATTCAATACCTCCTCATTAGTTACGTGATCTATCCACCTTATCTTCAGTATTCTTCTGTAGCACCACATTTCGAAAGCTTCTATTCTCTTCTTGTCCAAACTAGTTATCGTCCATGTTTCACTTCCATCCATGGCTACACTCCAAACAAATACTTTCAGAAACGACTTCCTGATACATAAATCTATATTCGATGTTAACAAATTTCTCTTCTTCAGAAACGCTTTCCTTGCCATTGCCAGTCTACATTTTATATCCTCTCTACTTCGACCATCATCAGTTATTTTACTTCCTAAATAGCAAAACTCCTTTACTACTTTAAGTGTCTCATTTCCTAATCTAATTCCCTCAGCATCACCCGATTTAATTTGACTACATTCCATTATCCTCGTTTTGCTTTTGTTAATGTTCATCTTATATCCTCCTTTCAAGACACTGTCCATTCCGTTCAACTGCTCTTCCAAGTCCTTTGCCGTCTCTGACAGAATTACAATGTCATCGGCGAACCTCAAAGTTTTTACTTCGTCTCCATGAATTTTAATACCTACTCCAAATTTTTCTTTTGTTTCCTTTACTGCTTGCTCAATATACAGATTGAATAACATCGGGGTGAGGCTACAACCCTGTCTCACTCCTTTCCCAACCACTGCTTCCCTTTCATGCCCCTCGACTCTTATTACTGCCATCTGGTTTCTGTACAAATTGTAAATAGACTTTCGCTCCCTGTATTTTACCCCTGCCACCTTTAGAATTTGAAAAAGAGTATTCCAGTCAACATTGTCAAAAGCTTTCTGTAAGTCTACAAATGCTAGAAACGTAGGTTTGCCTTTTCTTAAACTTTCTTCTAAGATAAGTCGTAAGGTCAGTATTGCCTCACGTGTTCCAACATTTCGACGGAATCCAAACTGATCCTCCCCGAGGTCTGCATCTACCAGTTTTTCCATTCGTCTGTAAAGAATTCGCGTTAGTATTTTGCAGCCGTGGCTTATTAAACTGATAGTTCGGTAATTTTCACATCTGTCAGCACCTGCTTTCTTTGGGATTGGAATTATTATATTCTTCTTGAAGTCTGAGGGTATTTCGCCTGTCTCATACATCTTGCTCACCAGCTGGTAGAGTTTTGTCATGACTGGCTCTCCCAAGGCAGTCAGTAGTTCTAATGGAATGTTGTCTACTCCGGGGGCCTTGTTTCGACTTAGGTCTTTCAGTGCTCTGTCAAACTCTTCACACAGTATCGTATCTCCCATTTCATCTTCATCTACATCCTCTTCTATTTCCATAATATTGTCCTCAAGTACATCGCCCTTGTATAAACCTTCTATATACTCCTTCCAACTTTCTGCCTTCCCTTCTTTGCTTAGAACTGGGCTGCCATATGAGCTCTTGATATTCATGCACGTGGTTCTCTTCTCTCCAAAGGTCTCTTTAATTTTCCTGTAGGCAGTATCTATCTTACCCCTAATGAGATAAGCTTCTACATCCTTACATTTGTCCTCTAGCGGTCCTTGTTTAGCCATTTTGCACTTCCTGTCGATCTCATTTTTGAGACGTTTGTATTCCTTTTTGCCTGCTTCATTTACTGCATTTTTATATTTTCTCCTGTCATCAATTAAATTCAATATTTCTTCTATTACCAAAGGATTTCTAGCAGCCCTCGTCTTTGTACCTACTTTATCCTCTGCTGCCTTCACTACTACATCCCTCAGAGCTACCCATTCTTCTTCTACTGTATTTCTTTCCCCTATTCCTGTCAATTGTTCCCTCTGAAACTCTGTACAACCTCTGGTTCTTTCAGTTTATCCAGGTCCCATCTCCTTAATTTCCCACATTTTTGCAGTTTCTTCAGTTTTAATCTACAGGTCATAACCAATAGATTGTGGTCCGAGTTCACATCTGCCCCTGGAAATGTCTTACAACTAAAAACCTGCTTCCTAAATCTCTGCCTTACCATTATATGATCTATCTGATACCTTTTAGTATCTCCAGGGTTCTTCCACATATACAACCTTCTTTCATGATTCTTAAACCCTGTGCAAAATTCTACTAGGCGGCTTCCTCTTTCATTTCTTAGCCCCAATCCACATTCACCTACTATGTTTCCTTCTCTCCATTTTCCTACACTCGAATTCCAGTCACCCATTACTATTAAATTTTCGTCTCCCTTCACTATCTGAATAATTTCTTTTATTTCATCGTACATTTCTTCAGTTTCTTCATCATCTGCAGAGGTAGTTGGCATATAAACTTGTACTACTGTAGTAGGTGTGGGCTTCGTATCTATCTTGGCCACAATAATGCGTTCACTATGCTGTTTGTAGTAGCTTACCCGCATTCCTATTTTCCTATTCATTATTAAACCTACTCCTACATTACCCCTATTTGATTTTGTGTTTATAACCCTGTAGTCACCTGACCAGAAGTCTTGTTCCTCCTGCCACCGAACTTCACTAATTCCCACTATATCTAACTTTAACCTATCCATTTCCCTTTTTAAATTTTCTAACCTACCTGCCCGATTAAGGGATCTGACATTCCACGCTCCGATCCGTAGAACGCCAGTTTTCTTTCTCCTGATAACGACATCCTCCTGAGTAGTCCCCGTCCCCGCCCGGAGATCCGAATGGGGGACTATTTTACCTCCTGAATATTTTACCCAAGAGGATGCCATCATCATTTAATCATACAGTAAAGCTGCATGTCCTCGGGAAAAATTACGGCTGTAGTTTCCCCTTGCTTTCAGCCGTTCGCAGTACCAGCACAGCAAGGCCGTTTTGGTTAATGTTGCAAGGCCAGATCAGTCAATCATCCAGACTGTTGCCCCTGCAACTACTGAAAAGGCTGCTGCCCCTCTTCAGGAACCACATGTTTGTCTGGCCTCTCAACAGATACCCCTCCCAACTGTGGTTGCACCTACGGTACGGCCATCTGTATCGCTGAGGCACGCAAGCCTCCCCACCAACGGCAAGGTCCATGGTTCATGGGGGGGATTACTTCATAAGATTGAAATATTGACTACGTAAGTTACACATAGTATCTTTTTTTTTTCAAATATTGGCGTCAACACCTTACAATATGTGTATTTGTGAAACAAATGTGTGAACAACGTCTTCCTCACATAGTCGACACAAAACACACATACTTCGTGCTTTGTAGGATGCATCTATGAAAGTAAATCTGTGACACATCGGTCATAGATTCTTAAATACATCCATCTCCAAATTGTAAGCAGTTCCTGGAAGTGTACCAGAAATTGCTTCATTATTAACTTTACGGCAAAACTGGCAGCACAACGTAAGTTTGTAATGGCTACTACAGTGTTACGTAGTATTATTATTACAGTGGCATAGATCAGACACAAAACGTAGCAAACTTAAAATCTTCCAATTTCTATCCGTTCAAAATCAAAGAGTCCTTCAACCAAGTGATTTACAAACAATAAGTAGAGCGCAAATATTTTAACGGTTGATTCAAAATAAGGGAACGGGGTGTGGGTGAAGCACGTGTCGCTAGAGAGAGATGTAACGCAGAGGAAGCATGTTTTGCAGCAAGTCTATCTGAAATGTGGATAGTTAGCAGAAATTAGGTGAAGTCGTAGGCAGCAATGGCAACACACAAGAGATTTCCTTCATCATTCTATAAAAAAGTTGTTAGAAATGAGCAATACCGATTATCTCATTGACTCATTAGTCTTTGATTGAATAAATCTACAAACACAAAATGTAATTTATTTTAATACTAATACTGATATTTGAGTTCTAATAGCTTAGTACCGAGCGAGGTGGCGCACTGGTTAGACACTGGACTCGCATTCGGGAGGACGACGGTTCAATCCCGCGTCCGGCCATGTAGGTTTTCCGTGATTTCCCTAAATCGCTCCAGGCAAATACTGGGATGGTTCCTTTAAAAGTGCACGGCCGACTACCTTCCCCGTCCTTCCCTAATCCGATGAAACCGATGACCTCGCTGTCTGGTCTCCTTCCCCACAACAACAAACCAATCAACCAACCAACCTAATAGTTTAGTACTAATATTTTAATACTAAAAGTGTATTAGTACTAAAATGTAATAATACTAGAATAAGTGTAATAATAGTAATTGTAAGTATAATAACATTAAAGGGAATTATTTATTAATTTCAAAGCCTCTTCAGGCGCTAATGTTATGAAAGATTTTTAACCACTGATCAGTGGTATGTGTGTGTTGTGTTCCTAATTTCCTTAAGCTGTACCGGTTCACGTTTCCACTTAAACGAAATGTGGCCTTATCACTAAACGAGAAAATAAAATGTTATCTGGCATCTGAAGTGAGTTGACAAACCTCTCTTTGTTGTTGTTTATAACCATCATGAGAGACTTGCGGCAATTGAATGCAACATGCCTCGACATACATGGGTCACTGGAAAAAGCGTCATGTAGACACTGCTCGACTGCAGAGCGCTGAGCAACTTCCTGAAAGAGCATACGATGCGACCTTCAGGTGTTCCATTATGAACACAGCCATTGTCTCGAAACTGCTGATCACATTGTCGAGTAGTACGAGCTTTAGCAAGTGCAGTGCCACGAAAACCACCACGCGCAGTAGTAACTGAATTCTACCTGTTGAAAAGGAGAAAGCAAAACGCGATTTGTTGTTCAGTTATAGCCATTTTCACTGAAGCGCATTGTTTAAAGAGTGAAGAGCCGTATGAGCTAGCTCAACAGGGGAGACAGTTACCTGTGTTCACATTAACCGATAACTTAAAGCTATCGCTCAGGTAAATGTTTGGTTTCCATGCGAAAGTTAGATCCTAGAGCAAGTTCCTGTTTTAGCTACTGTCGAAGAGATTGTTTTGCGAAATCGTACAAAGCTTCTTGAAACATCCCCTACATTAGATATGAATAGCATCTTTTCTGGTGATTTAGAAATAGAACTTTTTTCAGATTTCTTCATGAAACTAATCTGGTTCTGCTCTTCTAGCTCTGGGATTAAATGAATTGCTAAAGGTATAAATAGTATACGGTTACCTGAAGAATATATTGCAGCGGATGTCTAGAGAGTTGACGAAAGTAAGAATTATAATGAAGTAGTTTTACAACTGGTTCAAACGTTGATAATAAAATTGCCAGTTCACATAATAAAATAATTATGGAGTGGTGGTTGTTTGATATTATATATTGTGAATGTTATGAACTGATCAAATCGCACTTTGGTGCGTCAGAATATTCCCGCCGATGTTCTTTCATAGTGTTTTTAACTTTCATTAACACTAGTCGTTAGTGTTCTCTAAAACTTCACAGTATTAGTCAGTAGCGTAGGGGTTTAAAACCGCTAAGAATTTTCGCCCTGCCGACCATGAAACATTAGAGACATCTGTAATCGCTTATTTGAAGCTAACCTTAATACAAATCCCACGAACAGATTGATATTAGATTCTCGTATTAACTTTATTTGTGTTTCGAGCTTTCCTTTTGTTATGAAAAATGTTATGTAATGTGCAACGGAAACCCCGAAGGCTATTAACAATGTATTACTAATTAACCAATCTATACACTTTGGATAAAATGATAGAAAATATGGGTGCTCTGTGGTCAGAAACTTTCTACAGTCAGTCATTGCCGAGACTTCGGTTCACGAATGCTGTACTCTACGAGTCTTTCACGAAAGATGTTTCGTTGCAAAGACGCTACAGTTTCCTAATACAGATCTAAATATTCAGATTACCGTCACATTTAGCACAGTATTCTCTGCTACCACCGGAACGGTACTTACTTTCAAGAGAGTTTAGACTGTGTAAAAAACACACTTTACAAACTTTCCTCCTAGATGGAAGCTACAAACGCAGTGCCAGTTTCTCCAGGCCTTTGCCTAGTTGAGAATTCAGAACAAGTTTCTTCTACATCTCCAGATAAAAGCTTTATTCTATAAACTTGAAACTCTATTACGTCTGCTTTGCACGCGCACAGTAACAAAAGGTTCAAGTCAATCTTACTGGATTACTGAAACTTCTCTAGCGGGAAAACCAATCAATTTCAAACAGATCAACCAAGTGAGAAAACTTTAGCAGAGGACTGGGACTGGAAGACTTTTGCAGCACGCGAGGTCTAAGGGCTTCCTTCCCACAGTCAGATTTTTTACGAACTAATACAAATGATTGTCCATCTTTCAGAAACATTATATAGGTGCTACTGCGGACCAAAAGAGGATGTTAACGCTAACGTAGTAAGATAGTTTCCTATTAATTGCGCTACACCATTTCAGATCAGTGTCTTTAGTCAGATTAATTTAATCACTGACTTATTTATTTAGCCAATGCAGGTATCACCTGCAGTGAATTCAATGACGTAGTAATTAATGTAAAGATAAACTATCGCGTGTTCTTCGGTTCACATACTAGTTTCGTTAAACATTACCAATAGAACGACACTGAACTCATATACTTGAGGTTAGAGATTGCTATGCCGGGATATCCGGATTTAGATTTTCCGTGATTTTTCTAAATCACATATCCCCGTTGTGGGTAAAATCTTCTCAGGTATTGTTGAAAGAAAAGTGCGAGTATTAATTGAGAACCAATTGGATGAAAATCAGTGTGAGTTCAGGCCTCTTGGAGGTTGTCAGGACCAGATCTTTAGCTTACGGCAAATAATGGAGAAGTGTTATGAGTGGAACAGGGAATTGTATCTATGCTTTATAGATCTAGAAAAGGCATACGACCGCGTTCCTAGGAGGAAGTTATTGTGTGTTCTACGAGATTATGGAATAGGAGGCAAACTTTTGCAAGCAATTAAAGTTCTTTACATGGATAGTCAGGTAGCAGAGTTGACGGTAAATTGAGTTCATGGTTCAGAGTAGTTTCAGGGGTAAGACAAGGCTGCAACCTGTTGCCACTATTGTTCATATTATTTATGGATCATATGTTGAAAACAATAGACTGGCTGGGAGAGATTAAAATATGTTAACACAAAATAAGCAGTCTTGCACATGCGGATGACTTAGTTGTGATGGCAGATTCGATTGAAAGTTTGCAAAGTAATATTTCAGAGCTAGATCAGAAATGTAAGGACTATGGTATGAAGATTAGCATCTCCAAAACGAAAGTAATGTCAGTGGTAAAGAAATATAAACGGATTGAGTGCCAAATATGAGGAACAAACTAAGAACACGTGGACGGTTTCAAGTACTTAGGATGCATATTCCCACAGGACGGCAACACAGTGAAAGAACTGGAAGCGAGGTGTAGCAAAGCTAATGCAGTGAACGCTCAGCTACGATCTACTCTCTTCTGCACGAAGGAAGTCAGTACCAAGACTAAGTTATCTGTGCACCGTTCAATCTTTCGACCAATTTTGTTGTATGGGAGCGAAAGCTGGGTGGATTCAGGTTACCTTATCAACAAGGTCGAGGTTACGGATATGAAAGTAGCTAGGATGATTGCAGGTACTAGTGGATGGGAACAATGGCAGGAGGGTGTCCTGGGAATGAACTCTATAGATGTAGCAGTCAGGACGAACAGGCTTAGATGGTGGGGTCATGTTACAAGCATGGGAGAAGCAAGGTTACCCAAGAGACTCATGGGTTCAGCAGTAGAGGGTAGCAGGAGTCGGGGCAGACCAAGGAGAAGGTACCTGGATTCGGTTAAGAATGATTTTGAAGTAATATGTTTATCATCAGAAGAGGCACCAATGTTAGCATTGAATAGGGGATCGTGGAGCAATTATATAAGGGGGCTATTCTCCAGACTGAACGCTGAAAGGCATAATCAGTCTTAAATGATGATGATGATATTGCTGGTGGAACAGGGAGAAGTGCAATATTGAACAAGTACATGTCTCAGTCAATAGTCGCAGTTTATATTTTTCGGACTGGTTACCGGTTTCGGTACACAGTGCCATCTTCAGGACAACCTATGATAAAAAATTTCGATTACCTATTAGGAACAGTAGTGTACAAGTAATTTTTATAAATATTATCAGCTATGACAACAAATGTATGGTGGTAGTGTAATCTTAAAATCTGTAGGTAGCCTCTTACCCTTGGTGGGCAGTCGTCTCACTCACTTCGCAAGTAGGTGTGACAAATACTAAAAGGAAAGGCCAACGTTCAGTTTTAAATGGATGTAAATTGCGCCCAGCATTGATATGACTGCCCCCCCCCCCCCCCATGTAGAGAGTTTATTTTATTTATTTATTTATTTATTTTGTATTTCTTTTACCTTCAAAAGAGTCACAGCGTAAAAAAATATCTAAGAATAGCATCCTATTTGTAATTATATCGTTTCATAACAAAATAGTTCTATAGTTCCCACTGTAATAAACTATTAAAAGCAAAAGCAAAATTGTGTATAAGTAAGTTTGCCATTTACAATTTACCATTATGCAGGGTAAAGAGAAATGTAGGGGCATCGGCAATCGGGAAACACTGTAATCACGTGAACGGTAAATACATCTGTCGGGATATAGGAGTAGTGTTGAGCAGTTTGTAAAGCAGAGAGCATTTTCAGTAAGCATATAGGGAAGTCGGGGGTTCGATTCTGGGTCGTGGTTTATTTGTTTTTATTTAGTAAACGCGGTCTGTGTGGTACGGTACCTGGCGTCATAATCGTCATACAGCGATCACAATGGGTTTCCTACAAAACAGTGGCAGTTATGTTTTACGAACACAGAAATGGAAATACAATCTTTTTCATTGGTCAGCTCTTAAAGAAAGCCTTGTTTCGCACCACTATATCTACTAGATTCTAAGTTTCTTTTCTGTCTACCCTTCCTTCAAAGCTCCCATCGATTCGTACAAATCATTATTCTTGCCATGCTCGTGTCCATTACAGTCCGTTAAGGACTTAGTCACCTGTGAGTTACCAATGGCCTTTGCAAATAATTTCGGTGGGGCCATTTGGGAGGTTTTCTAACCGTTTTGGAATCTAATAGATACAGTGGTGCGAAACAATTCGTGTCCACGTGGTGCAAAAGGCCTCGTTAAAAGCTGACCAATGAAAACGATTGTACTTCGATTTCTGTGTTCATAGTATGTAATTCCAAATATTTTGTAGAAGACCCAATGTGACCGGTATATGACGATTAAGATGCCAGATACCTTACCACGGAGACTACTTTTAACAATATAAAAACAAATATGCCTCAACCCAGAATCGGACCATCAGCTCCCTACAGGCCAACCCGAGTCACTATCCACTACACCAACAGCACTTCACGGTCCTATCTGCTCACAGAGGTATTCATCACACATCTGATTACAGTCTTGCCAAATTGCCACTATTTAACGTCCATTTACTACGCGAATTATGCGCAGGACGAAATTTCGTGAGAGGCATTTTTGTATTTCCAGTATGTGAGGAATCGCGCTGCGAAGTACTAGTGCCCGAATGTTTCTTCGCCCTGTATAGAGTTTAAACCAGTATAGTACATCGATCTCACCAAGGACCTTCAATGAGGCAAATATCATCGTAATAACAACATCATACATTACAAATACAAAATTAAATTTATTGAAACTATCAAGCGACCAGAGCAAATGGTGCCATACTATGGCTATGTATTACTTTGCAACATTCGTTTGACGAGTCAAAATGATCTTCAGTGATAGTGGCCCTGGCATCTTGATATTTTAGTGCTCTTGACTTAATGTTTTTTTTATGCACGTAGTCAACTTAAACTCGTTTCATGACATAGAGCACCACCAGGTTCAGAACACAATGTGGTGTGGGGGAAAATGGACAAATGATTTATTTCATATTTAATTAGAATAGTGCATAACTTTGGAATTAACAGCGCAAATAGTCTGCAAAAATCAATAGAGTCTTCTAACTAGGGAGGTATCAAGTATGGTGTCCCACAGGTTTCAGTCTTGGGTCCCATATTGTTCTTAATATATATTAATGACTTGACACTCTATATTCATGGAGATGCAAAACTAGCTATTTTTTGCTGATGATACAAGTATGGTAATCGCAGCCAACAAACAAGAATCAGCTGAGGAAATTGTAATTAATGTCTTTCAAAAATTATGAAGCGTTTCTCTGCAAAGTGACTATCACTATATTTTGAGAAAACAGAGTTATACAATTCTGTACAGTACAGTGCATAACACCACTGATAAATATAGATTACGAACTGAAGTCTGTTGCTAAGGCAGAATATTCAAAATTTCTGGATGTGTGCATTGATAAGAAATTGAACTGGAAGAAACACAGCGATGATTTGCTGAAACTGTTTGGTTCAACTACTTATGTTATTACGAGTTTTACAAATTTTGGTGATAAACATATCAGTCAATTAGCCGACTATGCCTATTTTCTTTCACTGCGTTCATATGGCATCATATTTTGGGGCCAGTCGCCGTTAAGAGAGAAATTATTCATTGCACAAAAGCGCGTAATCAGAATAATAGCTGGAGTCCACCCGAGATCACTTTGCAGACATTTATTTAAGAAACTCGGGATATTCACAGTATCTTCGAAATACATATACTCACTTGAGAAATGTGTCATTAATAACTCATCCCAATTCAAAAATGTCAGCGAAGTGCATAGCTACAACACTAGACGAAAGGATGATCTTCACTATTCTGGAGTAAATCTCGTTTTGCCAAAGGAAGGGGTGAACTGAGTTTTAGAAATGAAAGAGTAATTGTAAATGAAATTAATTAACTATTTCATGTAAAGGAAACTTACGTTAAAGTGACACGTTCCACATCAATACGAAATGTCATATTCATGATCTATGGAAGAAGAATTAATGTATGTATGTGTAACAATTAGACAGTGTCACAACAGGGTAAAGTTCACAGTATGGCACGTTTGTTTACTCTCCACTGTGGTTGCCCAATTTCACAGCCCACTGATGCAGCCTTTCACAACAGCATGTTACCTGCATAGGATGGCTACAGCGGCCGTGGATGGTCGTTAAGCTGCGAAGCGGCTTGGAGAAGGACATGTCCGAAAGAACAGGCACCACGCACTCATGTAACTGTTTCGCCTCGACGGGCAATGAATCCACAACCTTCAGTGTGGATGCGCATTAGCGTTCAACCTCCAGAGGGAATCTAAAATTAGTGAGCATGGAGGACATGGATCGGGACGGAAGATAAGTGGTGCTAGGTGTGACTGTGTGTGTGACTGTGGGTCGGCTGCGCCGGCTGTGTAGTGGTTAAAGCAGCTGCCTAGTAATCAGGAGATCCTGGGTTTGAGTTTCGCTCCGGCACACATTTTCTCTCGTCGCCGCTGCATCTAACTTAAGTTCCGAAGCAGCTGACATCATCTTTCCTTTCCTCTTATTTCTCCCCCTCCCGTTTCAATTTACATAACAACACACATGGACATTAGTGCGACAAAAAAGAAAAGGGAGATGAGACCACAGATCGTCAACTAACGGTTGCAAAATAATACATAGCGACATTATGTCACTGTTCCCGCTGGACGTTTGATTTCTTTTCAATAAAAATATAAAAATAAATTTGTATTTTTAATGTGTAAAACCCTTATTACGATACCATTTGATTTAAGATTCATCGTGAGATTCCTCTTCGATATTGGTATAAATTCTACATAACAGTAAATTGTAAACTAGCCTAACACATGTGCGATTGTAGTTTTAATGTACGTAATTTCTTAACTTCAAATATTATGCTATTTCTAGACATCTTTTATACTGTGAGTTCTTTAAAAGGTAAAAAAGGGAAAATATACAGAAAAATATATAAATAAAATAATCTCCCGCAGCAAGGCGGCTTTAAAAATCACTGCTGACCGCAGTTTACATCTATTAAAAGGTCAAAATTGACCTTCTCTTTTAGTGTTTCCGCATCTATGTGGAAAGCAAGTTGAGGAGCCCGTGCCAGACTAAGAAGTTACCTATACGTTTTAAGGCCCACTGTATAGCATAAATTTGCTGTTGTACAGGATAATACTTTTGAGAACTGCTCTTACGCAGCTGTTCTAATTAGAAAATCGATTTTTTTTATCATAGCGTAGCCTGAAGATGGTATTGTGTATGGAAACCGCTAGCCAGTTTGCACAATAAACAATTAGCCCCTATGGACTTAAACATGTAATTTTTCATTTGCACAGTCATTACAGGCAAATCCAGGGTTGGTTTCTTCAGTAAGGCTGCGCCCACTGGTCGTATCATCATCAAACCATACTTATATAAGGCGATCGCGCCTGCAACTGTAACAATCGCACTGAGTGACACCGAAATTTATATGCTTTTCATATCTGTACCACCAAATGCCTTCCACCTTTGATAGTGGATGATTGGGAGCAAGGATATTAAAAATTTATTCGTTAGGTTTGAACGAAATTTTAACTTCGTGTTGTGTAAATAAGTATTACTGTTATATGTTTCAAAAACAGTAACTGTACTTCATAAATTACTTGCAGTAAAGTTAGTTCCCTACTTTATAAATCACCATTGCTATAGAAATAGTTTGCGGTTAGAAAATTTGACTACTAACATAGATACAAAAGTGGGTGGTAGTTGAAAAAGCATTTAATAGCCCTGTGCAAGAGGATGAAAAGACACTGGTGGAGCAGTATTTGAGAAAACCAAGAGAGGGCAGTATACAAGCTGTTGTTACGTGTCGCACCAAGACACTTCACATGATTTTTGTACTTTTGCAGCATATTGGATCTTGCAAAGGGAAAATAGCAAGATGTTTATACGGCAAAATGCTTTGTGAAACTGATAAACACTGTTTTATAATGAATCCTCGTGCTATGAAAGCGTTGCAGAAAAGGATTTTCAGACAGATCCATGTGGTACTGCATCATCATCATCATCAGAGGTAAGCGTCTGCAAAATGCAAATACATAGCATGCCATATTATCGCATGTGACTGTGTGACTTACCATGACAGCGCAGTCCATGTAGTATTCTTAAGCAATAATGAAATGCTTAAGGATGTGGTGATGTTGGAGTGGTAGAAAAGTGATCTCACTCTCGTCAGAAAAAATTCACAAATGTATTTAACACAACAGTTTACATAAGTTACACGGCGATAAGTTGATCATGTTTAATGATTCAGTTAAGTCCTAGCAAATAACTGTTAACAAACAAACAAAAATGTGAGAATATTTAAGGCGCTAGTGAGAAGGTCTGATTGTCTTACAACCAAACAAATGTTTAAATGAGCCAATAATTAAAGCATCAATATAACATCAAATTCTTTTTCCGAGCCCCAGTGATTGATGAGCACAATTTAAGATCAAAATTATTTAATGCGCAAATAATTGACTCAGAAGTTGCTATTAGTAAAATAGAGTACATGTGCCACTAAGCAGTATAAAACCTTGATACAGACAGCATTGCAATAATCTAGGTAGACACACAACGCGTAATTTGTACCAAAACCGTCGGCCAGACACCAACGACGGACATGAAACTCCTCATACTAACCACTGCGTTCTGAAGTTGGTTTAAACATATCTAAATACAGCGGATGTCCCTACAGGCCGTCCCAAGGGAGCTAAAGTCACAATAAGACAATTAAGCTTCAGAGCTCTAAAACAGAAAATAATGTTTTCAATATATAATAACAAGTACAACCAATCACATAAAATTTAGGAGTTTTGGACCTCTATCACATTTTGTCAATATAAATCCTAGTATAGTTAACTACGCGGAACTTCTGGTCCAGAAGCACACATTTAGGCTGAGTATCAGCTCAAATTGATTAACACAAAAGCGGTTTGCGGAAAGATAGCACTAACGCGGTGAAATACTTACAGACAAATTAAATCACCAAAACACACACATGTTACTGCCGGAACTCTCGTTGGAACTTAATCCTTCGAGAACCAACAGCATTAATAATTGATTTAATTTCAAATATTTACACTAAATTGCCTTTCATTATCATAGTGGCTAAGAGTATAAGAAAAAACTTGGCTGAAAGTAAACCCTTATATCATGGAGGTGGTTTCAGTTTGGAATATAATTTTAAAATGTTCACAGAAGTAACCTTCATTATCGTAGTAAGCAAGGAATACAAGAAGAAACTGCCAAAGAGTAAACATTCAAGTGGTTTAAAGTTGTGGCTCCACATTGCAAGTATTGGGATATGCAGTTTTCAAACACCCAACGTTTCATTATATATATTTGTAAGCAATATCTCACTTTTCCCAGACACGATACCACATCTCGAAATCTTTATGAAGTCATAATGTCTAAAACAAATTAGCTTTCTAAATAACATGCAATAATTACACTACAATTTAATAAATTCATATCAAACGTACATACTATCATTCTGGTTTCATTACGGAACCACACATAAAACAGTAGAACAACGTCAAATTAGGTTATAATAACTTTAGATATACTTACTTTCACTGTCAATCATCTCCTCTGTATGATCACTATATAAAAAACACGTCACAGTTTCCTACAATAATGTAGCGCGATATTCCCGTCGACTGTTGCTTTGAACGCTGTAAATGACTGCTACGATTCACTACATTCGTAGAAGTACTCCATTGCATAATTTGATGTGCAACAGCAACAGCATTGGTGGTTTCACGGAAAAGACACTGGTATTACTAATAAAAAAGATTGTCATTTCAGTCAGAAACCTCTGGTAGTTGTCGGGGTTAAATAAAAAAGTACATAAATGATGGAGCAGCCGGGTTCCCACGGCGCCATTCAACATTGGTCTACACCAATACAGTGGTTACTCGCCTTTGGCAGACGGTAGCCCACGGTAAACCTCCGTTGTAAGATGTTAATAGCTGCCACAATGGTACTGCAGCAGGTACACCTCGGGGAAGTACTTTTGTGGTCGAATCAATGGAGTTTATATGTGGCTACTTATCACACAGCCGACACCAACCAGGAAATCCTTCCGCCTTCCCAAGTTAGTACTCCTCACCGTGTCGGCAACCTTCACGTGCAGACTCCCTGTGTGCCACATATTGCTTACGCCCTCTTCCCTCACACCGTGCTTGCGCATCGTCTTCTAAGCTGACACATGGGTGGCGTCCTCTCTCAGAAAGCCAAGAAACTTAAAGTCACAGCTCTGCCGCCATCTTACCCAAAACATTCATACGAATGTATCAGATATTTAACGGAGCCATCAACTTTAAGACAGTTTAGAATACATTTTTATGGACTCCATTAACCATAAAAGATTGTTACAATTGAGATAAGCCTCACTAGGTACTTGCTTTAGGGTTATTGTTGCTTGTCGAAGTGTAGTTGCTAAGTTGATGTATTTTTCAGTTCACTTTCGTAGGCGCATGTTATTAATAATTTTTGCATTTTATTTTCTTTCACAAGGAGCGAAAATTAACTTCTGTTGTTAGAGAGGTGGTGATCTATCCTGGATGTAAGGCATCGATGGTGGCTGTGGACATTGGAGTCGATTAAAAGGGCTAACTTAAGAGAAGAGAGCGACTAGTGGAATTAACGGAATGAAGGTAAGTCAGACCTACGCTTCCATGAGTTTCCTTAGTGTCCTACTTAATAATATTGGTAGCAGCAATTTTAACGTTCACCGTCCCAGAATGGAGGCACATTCAGCACCTGACAGGAGTCAGACTCTGCCCCATTTGGGATGGGCTGCCGGGACTGAAGCCTGCACAACACCAGTTACCCATTTGCTCCTCTCCCTAGTACTCATCTAAGTTCTCCTCAGCCTCTCCCAAGGAAAACACATAGCATCCTCCATCGAATTAGAATCATGGAACCTGCCAGAGAGCAGAAATTAATGAAATGATGCCGCCCCCGGCTAAATGAAGTTTGTGAATGGGAAACAAGATTTATACCACCCAAAAGTAGAAAAGTTCGTTGTATAACAATGTTTCTTGCGCCCGTCTGCTGCCACAGTAACTTTTTTGTGCACACAGTGTTGTAGACACCAGCACGGTCGGACCACAGTCTGGTCGCCTTCAGTGAACATTTTGATGACTAGTTCGTGAAGAACTATGGCAAGTCGTACATACCCTCGTCATCCCTCTGTTTGTGAGGACATGACAAAGGAGACAAGATGCCTATAGAGTTATTTTGCATCGGCGCCAGTTGGTCAACCGCAATTCCCCATAAGCGACGCCACCCCCCTCCCACCCAATACGTCAGTAACTCCACCATGGGGACACGGACGACGGGGTGTGTTTGACTGTAGCGTCTCATGACGCCTTGGCGCCGATGTGCCATGCACGCCGCTGTAATTTTTAAGGATTAATCCCTCCAGCCTTGCAGGAGTGACCAATGTTTTGTGAACAAACGACTGAAGGTGGCCCCCTGACCGTTTTCGGCTGGACTGGAATGAAAGAACGCATCACTCTGCAGCCAGGGCGCGCCCATACGAAAATCTAACAAAAGGGCCAGAATGATTGCCACTGTACTTCCATTGATTCATAGAAATGTATCTAATTATTACAATCGATCTTGTGCAGTGTCATGCACATGGAGTGCCCGCCTCTGAACTGTCCCTGTAGTGTCGTGTGGACACAACGCTGTAAAATGTGTTCATAAAAATATGATATCCTTCTGCTTCTAACGTTTTCTGAAGAGCTATAAGGGGACTACGCCATAATCGCAAAAAAGACGCCCACACCACTGCATGCTCTGTACTTGACTGTGAGCACTAAGCAGGTACCGGTGCGCAGGCATTTACCAAAGACAAACCCATCCATCCGATTGCCACAGGGTATAGCATGATGCATGATGTAGGTCACTCGATTCCATTCATCCACTATCTAGTGGCGCCAGTCTTTACAGCATTTCAAGCATCACTTAGGCTGGCTGCACAAAGTCGTGGGCGACGACAAGCT
This sequence comes from Schistocerca gregaria, assembly GCF_023897955.1. Classification (NCBI taxonomy): domain Eukaryota; kingdom Metazoa; phylum Arthropoda; class Insecta; order Orthoptera; family Acrididae; genus Schistocerca; species Schistocerca gregaria. Next base: position 517,163,150 of record NC_064925.1, on the reverse strand, counting down.
GCTCGACCATTGCACCCCATCCTTTGTCACTAGCTGCCAACGGTCACTGCCCTAGCAGGATTGCTGGTGGCAGTCTGGGTGTCACGAGTAACTCCTTTCTCGTTTTTATAGTCGACTTTCTCTCGACGGTCTCTGTCCGTCTGTTCGTGAGGTCTGTCTGGTCGTGGTGTAGCAGTGGTTGTAGCTTCGCGTTTCTGCCTCACAGTCACTTCGCCGACAGTCGAATTTGACTCCTTAGAAGTGTTGAAATGTCATTAATGGATTTGTTACTCAAGTGACACTCAATGACTGCTCTGTGTACGATATCACTAAGCTCTCTTTCCCAAGTCATGGACTGTGCTGCTGGTTCCGGCGGAGGTTCAAATCCTCCCTCGGGCATGGTGTGTGTGTTTGTCCTTAGGATAATTTAGGTTAAGTAGTTGAAACGTCCCCTTTGAACAATTATACATGACTGTGCTTAAACTGACACACAATATTTTTTTTTACCGCAACGCAATCTCACTTTCAATAATCCCTACAAAAGAATGCCAGCTAAATAAAAGATTCAAACTACGGAAGGCACTAACTACTGATAGGCATAGTTAGCAAATGAAAGATTTTAATAGAGAACAAACAATGTATTTACCTTAATAGTCATAATATATATAGCAGTTCATGACATCCATTCTTACAAATGTACTGTTTCTGATGGACACACACCTCCAGATTATCCATTCTCAAAAATCCGCCATCTCTCTACCCACATCCACCACTGCTGCCGGCTCACCTCCAACTTCGCAAGGCTACATGCTGTTAACATCCAGCTGCCCAACACTACAATGTCGAGTATTACAACAATGCCAACCAGCCACTCACTGCACACAGCACTGCCAGTGATTTTCATACAGAGCGCTACGTGGCGTTACCAATATAAAAAAACCTAAACAGCCTAGTGTGTAAGCTTAGGGACTGATGACCTTAGCAGTTGAGTCCCATAAGATTCCACACACATTTAACCTAAAAACATTTCTCTTGCCCGAACCACTCAGCTACTACTGCTTCTCTACTGACAACACAGTGCCCACGTCTCCTTTATAGTAGCGCTCGTGACATCCGGTGGGCAGTCCTGCATTACATAGCGGTGACAGATACTTTTGATGCGATGTGTCACATAAAATCGATGGCATAATTGAAAGAGAAAATAAAATAAATGGTTAACCAAACGAAGGTCCGCCACAAATTTATATTTCTTTATCTTTAATTAGGCTTATTGAAAACGAAACGAGCAGGAGGGTGTACAACGGAAACCGCTTACGAGATCGAAAACACTACGCATCGACCGTCCACTGCAGTCAGTCGTTGTCGAAACAAAGGAATACGTGCTTAAGAAGAAGAGCCAGGGGTTGTCGTGTGTTGCCGGAAAGAAGACGGAGTTCTGGGAAAGGAAATTGGTCACATAAGTACACAAGCGTGGCTGTTGCAAAAGCCACGGCATGGAACAAGCGATTCGAGGAAGGGCGAAACTCGTTGCCCAATGACATACAGTCTGGAACGCCATATCGCCTTACCGACACCAGTATCCAACAGGTGGAGGCCCTCATTTCTGAACACCGGAAAGTTACGGTGGCACCATTGCACCAGAGGACGAACTGAACGACGGAAGTGCTTTCCGTACACTTGTGCTATTCTTTGATGAATTTCCGTTTCCCACACCCCTGTAAGGAAACGCAAAACACACTACACCCCTTTACTCGTCTTTTGAAACCTCCAGTCCTCTGTTTTAGACCGAATTATTGCGCTTGGCAGCCGACGTGTGCACGTGAGCAGTCTGTTATCACGTGTCTACACACCCATGTCTCTCTAGTGATAAGTCTGGGGTCTGAACGCTGTTATAGGGACCATACCTTCTTCCGTAGGCAACGGCATTACGATCCCTTCGTTTTTTCCATTTTACAACATCCGTCTCTATTCTTATTGGACGAGCGGTAATATATTTTAGGTCTTTGCGTAGAGCAAACCAGCACTGTACCTCATACTGAAGCCTATCAAGCATATTGCCAGTTACACTCAGGACGGGAGTTCAATAAGTAGTCCAGTAATGCAACACATTGTTTTTCTGAATGCACGTTGGTTTACTCTGGACTCAGATACACCACATTATCACCCACTCTTTGTAGGTTGAGACAAAACTGTCCGTGGAGCGAAGCGATCTGCATCTATACTTGGATTAAAACAACAGTCGAATTCGCAATAACTTTTGTTTATTATGACCGGTATCACTTTGTCTTACATACGTTCTCGGATTTTTTCAGCCCCCTATGGCTGGTGCTGGCGCACTCCTCTGTGTTTCACGTGATACCACGATTGTATACTCTTTTGGCTAAAAATTCTATTTTTCAGCGCAGTCTTCGCTCAGTGGGACGGTCTTACGCCAGCTTACTGGAAGGGCTCAGTACCGATTTACAGTCGTTGTCGAAGCCAACTTCTTGCTGCTTCAATGACCTCTCTATCATCCCAGTACTGCTTCCCTGGAGCGTGTCCTTCATTGAGTCAACCGGACGGAAGTCGAAAGGTGTAAGGTCTAGGCTGTTGGGTGGATGAGGGACAAAAGTCAAAGAAGTTTCATGAGCTCCCCTCACGTGTACAAACTTGTGTGAGCGCTTGCGTTGTAATGGAAAATGAGAAGTTAGTCTGTGTTTTTGTGGCGACGAACATGCTGAGGTCGTTTCATCACTTTCCTGAGGGTATCTCAATAAACTTCAGAGTTAATTGTTACACCGTGAGAGACCACATCAAATAGACTAACTCTTTTAGAGGTGGTGTTGTGTGGTGTCACTCCATCAACTGTCGTTTGGAGCATGATTCGAAGTGATGAACGCGTTTGATTGCCTGTGATGACAATCGACAAAAATTGTCACTCTCAGCCTCCTAACACGCAAGCATCTCTGCACAGATGGACCTTCGTTGCTCTTTCTTGTCTTCCGTTAGGTGTCGAAAAACCCAGCAGGTTCACACCTTTGAGTACCGAACTCGTGACAAGTGTGTGAGCGCTACCAGTAAAGGCGTCCAGTTGAGCAGTGAGACGTTTGGTTGTGATCAGTCGATCACCTCGGATGAAAGTGTCCACACGTTCCACCATTTCAGGAACCACAGCTTTGTGCGGCCGGCCAGTACGCAGGAAGTCGGACAGGTTTGCCCGACCTTGTGAAACCTCCCCTTAGAAAAATTTATGAATGACTGTGCCGATATACCTTTTACATTATTTGCTTTTCAAACAGCCGAGCAAAACTGAACGTACTCAGAGATTACTCTCTTTATCTGTTCTGATCAACACTAAACTGACATACAATATTTTTAGCGCAAAGCAATCAGACTTTTAATAATTCCTACAAGAGAATGGCCCTGACCAACAATAACCTACACGTTTCATAAATCACTTACCTCACAAAAATCTTCGTTACTCGAACTACTGCAATACAGCGAGCGCCAATACTGCCAGCTAAATAAAAGATTCTAACTACTGAATGCACTAGCTATTGATATGCATAGTTAGCAAATGAAAGATTTTGATAGAGAACAAACAATGTATTTACCTTAATAGTGTTCAAAAGTCGTAATATATATATATATATATATATATATATATATATATATATATATATATATATATATATCAGTTCATGACATCCAGTCTTACAAATTTACTGTCTCTGATGGACACACGTCCAGATCATCCGCTCTCAAAACTCCGCCATCTCTCTACTCACATCCACCACTGCTGGCAGCTCACCTCCAACTGCCCAACGGTGCGCGCTGTTAACAGCCTACTGCCCAACACTACAGTGGCGAATATTGCAACAATGCCTACCATCCTCAGACTGCACACAGCACAGTCGGTGATTTTCATACAGAGCGCTTCATGGCGTTACCAGCATAAAAATCTAAACAGCCTACTTACACTTGATGCGATGACGACAGATCCCTCGCCCAAAGACTCACCGTGCTTTTGTTCAGAGCCAGGTCCCCGTAGACATTCGACAGGAAACTATGAATGTCTCCGACGATCTGGTTTTCTGCTAAAAGAAAACCAATGACAAATCTGTGCTGGCAACCCACCTCCGTTACAGACGCTATTTTAAAGAAGTATACCAACGCCATCTAGAGGAACTTCAGGAAACCATAAAGATAAAGCGGTACTATTCCACGATACACTCCGCATTTTACGGGAAATAAAGTGCTGCATTACTTATTAGACTCTCCTCGTGTTTGATTGGCTGAATGGCTTAGCAGCAGGATCGGAGCGGCACGCGTGGGTACCCACTGGAATGACGGCGCGGTTCGCTGATTGCCTCTTGGCAGCCGATACAGCGGCAAGCTGGGCAGCGCAGCACGGCGTAGCGTTTCCCGCTTCTGCCGGAAGCTCGCGGCGCTGCCTCTAATGGCCCGGAAAGCGACACGCTCGCCTGCCTGCCGGATGTGGCGGGGGTGGAGGGGTGGGGGTGAGGGAACGGCCGAGAGAAAGTGAGGCGCCGCTCCTGGGCCGTCATCTTTCCACGAAGAGCCGTGCCGAAAGTGAAAGGAGGCGGGCACATTCATGTTACGCCTACCGACAGTTCTCTATTCGCTTGTGCTTCCCCCTTTCACTAGTGGTCTCTCCTGTGGTTTAACATATGACTCCGTTTCCGTCAATATTATTGCTCTCCACCTCTTTATATGTTAACATTTATTTCTTTTTATGTCGCAGGCATCAGTCATCTGAGTGGTTCTGTATTGTCCACCAGGGATCCCCCTCTGGTGCCAACTTCTTCCTCTCAGACTAGAACTTACATCCTAAATCTTCAATTAATTGTACGATGTACATACAACTCTCTTTAGTACCTTGGATGTTATCCTGTGACATCTTAACATACAATACTGGCCTTTAAAATTGCTACACCACGAAGATGACGTGCTACAACGCGAAATTTAACAGACAGGAAGAAGATGCTATGATATGCAAATGATTAGCTTTTCAGGGCATTCACATCCTTGTGTGGCGACACCTACAACGTGCTGACATGAGGAAAATTTCCAACCGATTTCTCATACATAAACAACAGTTGACCGCGGTTGACTGGTGAAACGTTGTTGTCATGCCTCGTGTAGAGAGGAGAAATGCGTACCGTCACGTTTCCGACTTTGATAAAGGTCAGATTGTAGCCTATGCCAATTGAGGTTTACCGTATCACGACATTGCGGTTCGTGGTGATCAAGATCCAATAACTGTTAGTAGAATATGGAATCGGTGGGTTCAGGAGGGTAATACGGAACGCCGTGCTGGATCCCAACGGCCTCGTATCACTAACACTCGATAAGACAGGCATCGTATCCGCATTGCCGTAACGGATCGTGCAACCACGTCTCGAGCCCTGAGTCAACAGATGGGGACGTTTGCAAGACAACAACCATCTGCACGAACAGTTCGACGACGTTTGTAGCAGAATGAACTATCAGGTCGGAGACCATGGGTGCGGTTACCCTTGACGGTGCATCACAGACAGGAGCGCCTGCGATGGTGCACTCAACAACGAACCTGGGTGCACGAATGGCAAAATGCCATTTTCTCCGATGAATCCAGGTTCTGTTTCAGCATCATGATGGTCGCATCAGTGTTTGGTGACATCGCGGTGAACGCACACTGGAAGCGTGTATTCGTTATCGCTATACTGGCGAATCACCCGACGTTATGGTATGGGGTGCCAGGCGTATCCAGGTTGTTATTATGGCTAGAGGTGGTTGTTCTGGGTACTGATTTCTCAGAATCTATGCACCCAAATTGCGTGAAAATGTAATCACATGTCACTTCCAGTATAATATATTTGTCCAATGAATACCCTTTCATCATATGCATGTCTTCTTGTTGTAGCAATTTTATGGCCAGTAGTGTATGTATGAAGAAGTTGTCACATGTTCCCTTTATTGCATATGAAGGATAAATTATCAATGCTAATATTTGAAGATCATTTTCCGTTATTCGTTAATTGCCTGTCTCTTGATATGAAAAGAAATATAATGAACTAAAATACATGTATCAATTAACATTTCATCAACTCCTCACGAAAAAGTATCTCACACTTGCCATTGCTCACGACTGAGTACAGTGTAGTGCGGGTGGCGCTCCCCTTGAGCTGTCAAATACAAGCGTTGTCATGTCCACACAGGCATATACGATTTTTCAAAATTTTGGCTGTATCAGGTTGTTGTTGTTGTGGTCTTTAGTTCTGAGACTAAGAGTTGATGCAGCTCTCCACGCTACTCTATCCTGTGCAAGCTTCATCTCCCAGTACCTACTGCAACCTACATCCTTCTGAATGTACTTAGTGTATTCATCTCTTTGTCTCCCTCTACGATTTTTACCCTCCACGCTGCCCCCCAATACTAAATTGGTGATCCCTCGATGCCTCTGAACATGTCATACCAACCGATGCCTTCTTCTGGTCAAGTTGCGCCACAAACTTCTCTTCTCCCCAATCATATTCAATACTTCCTCATTAGTTATATGATCCACTCATTCTACTGTAGCACCACATTTCAAAAGCCTCTATTCTCTTCTTGTCCAAACTACTTATCGTCCATGTTTCACTTCCATACATGGCTACACTCCATACAAATACTTTCAGAAATGGCTTCCTGACACTTAAATCTATACTCGGTGTTAACAAATTTCTCTTCTTCAGAAACACTTTCCTTGCCATTGCCAGTTTACATTTTATATCCTCTCTACTTCGACCATCATCAGTTATTTTGCTCCCCAAATAGCAAAACTCCTTTACTACTTTAAGTGTCTCATTTCCTAATCTAATTCCCTCAGCATTACCCGACTTAATTCGACTACATTCCATTATCCTCGTTTTGCTTTTGTTGATGTTCATCTTATATCCTCCTTTCAAGACACTATCCATTCCATTCAACTGCTCTTCCAAGTCCTTTGCTGTTTCTGACAGAATTACGATGTCATCGGCGAACCTCAAAGTTTTTATTTCTTCTCCATGGATTTTAATAACTACTCCGAATTTTTCTTTTGTTTCCTTCACTGCTTGCTCAATATACAGATTGAATAACATCGGGGATAGACTACAACCCTGTCTCACTCCCTTCCATTGCTTCCCTTTCATGTCCCTCGACTCTTATAACTGCCATCAGGTTTCTGTACTAATTGTAAATAGCCTTTCGCTCCCTCTATTTTACTCCTGCCACCTTCAGAATTTGAAAGAGAGTATTCCAGTCAACAATGTCAAAAGCTTTCTCTAAGTCTACAAATGCTAGAAACGTAGGCTTGCCCTTCCTTAATGTAGTTTTTTAAGATAAGTCGTAGGGTCAGTATTGCCTCACGTGTTCCAACATTTCTACGGAATCCAAACTGATCTTCCCCGAGGTCGGCTACTACTAGTTTTTCCATTCGTCTGTAAAGAATTCGCGTTAGTATTTTGCAGCTGTGATTTATTAAACTGATAGTTCGGTAATTTTCATATCAGTCAACACCCGCTTTCTTTGGGATTGTAATTATTATATTCTTCTTGACGTTTGAGGGTATTTCGCCTGTCTTATACATCTTGCTCACCAGATGGTAGAGTTTTGTCAGGACTGGCTCTCCCAAGGCCGCCAGTAGGTCCAACAGAGTGTTGTCTACTACCTTGTTTCGACTCAGGTCTTTCAGTCTCTGTCAAACGCTTCACGCAGTATCGTATCTCCCATTTCATCTTCATCTATATCCTCTTCCAAAATATTTTCCTCAAGAACATCGCCCCTGTATAGACCCTCTATATACTCCTTCCACCATTCTGCCTTCCCTTCTTTGCTTAGGGCTGAGTTTCCATCTCAGCTCTTGATGTTCATACAAGTGGTTCCCTTATCTCCAAAGGTCTCTTTAATTTTCCTGTAGGCAGTATCTATCTTACCCCTAGTGAGATAAGCCTCTAAATCCGTACATTGGTCCTCTAGCCATCCCTGCTTAGCCATGTTGCACTTTCTGTCGATTTCATTTTTGAGACGTCTCTATTCCTTTTTGCGTGCTTCATTTACTGCATTTTTATATTTTCTCCTTTCATCAATTAAATTCAATATTTCTTCTGTTGCCCAAGGATATCTACTAGCCTGCGGCTTTTTACCTACTTGATCCTCTGCTGGCTTCACTGCTTCATCCCTCAAAGCTACCCATTCTTCTTCTGCTGTACTTCTTTCCCCCATTCCTGTCAGTTGCTCCCTTATGCTCTCCCTGAAACTCTGTATAACCTCTGGTTCTTTTAGTTTATCCAGGTCCCATCTCCTTAAATTCCCACCCTTTTGCAGTCCACATCTGCTCCTGGAAATGTCTTACAATTGAAAACCTGGTTCCTGAATCTCTGTATTACCATTATATAATCTATCTGAAACCTGTCAGTATCTACATGCTTCTTCCATGCATACAGCCTTCGTTTATGATTCTTCAACCAAGTGTTACCTATGATTAAGTTGTGCTCTGTGCAAAATTCTACCAGGCGGCTTCCTCTTTCATTTCTTTGCCCCAGTCCATATTCACCTACTACGTTTCCTTCTCTCCCTTTTCCTACTACCGAATTCCAGTCACCCATGACTATTAAATTTCCGTCACCCTTCACCATCTGAATAATTTCTTTTATTTGATCATACATTTCTTTAATTTCTTCATCATCTGCAGAGCTAGATGGCATATAAACTTGTACTACTGTAGTAGGTGTGTGCTTCGTATCTATCTTGACCACAATAATGCGTTCACTATGCTGTTTGTAGTAGCTTACCCGCATTCCTATTTTCCTATTCATTAATAAACCTACTCCTGCATTACCCCTATTTGATTTTGTGTTTATAATCCTGTAGTCACCTGACCAGAAGTCTCGTTCCTCCTGCCACCGAACTTCACTAATTCATACTATATCTAACTTTAACCTACGCATTTCCGTTTTTAAATTTTCTAACCTACCTGCCCGATTAAGGGATCTGACATTCCACGCTCCGATCCGTAGAACGCCAGTTTTCTTTCTCCTGATAACGACATCCTTTTGAGTAGTCCCCGCACGGAAATCCGAATGGGGGACTATTTTACCTCCGGAATATTTTACCCAAGAGGACGTCATCATCATTCAATCATACAGTAAAGCTTCATGCTCTCGGGAAAAATTACGGCCGTAGTTTCCCGTTGCTTTCAGCCGTTCGCAGTACCAGCACAGCAAGGCCGTTTTGGTTATTGTTACAAGGCCAGATCAGTCAATCATCCAGACTGTTGCCCCTGCAACTACTGAAAAGGCTGCCGCCCCTCTTCAGGAACCACACGTTTGTCTGGCCTCTCAACAGATACCCCTCCGTTGTGATTGCAGCTACGGTACGGCTTTCTGTATCGCTGAGGTACGCAAGCCTGCCCAGCAACGGCAAGGTCCATGGTTCATGAGGGGAGGTGTATCAGGTTATGCCATCATAAGACATATTCTGAATTATTTGTTGTATGCTTGTCTGGTCGGCTCCCTGCCCTACCTGCAGTGTTTCCCTCTTCAGGAACCACACGTTTGTCTGGCCTCTCAACACATACCCCTCCGTTGTGGTTGCAGCTACGGTACGGCTTTCTGTATCGCTGAGGTACGCAAGCCTGCCCAGCAACGGCAAGGTCCATGGTTCATGAGGGGAGGTGTATCAGGTTATGCCATCATAAGAAATATTCTGAATTATTTGTTGTATGCTTGTCTGGTCCGCTCCCTGCCCTACCTGCAGTGTTTCCCTCTTATTATCCCACTGGAAGCACTTTCTTCTCGATTTTTCTCATTTTCCTTGCCTCATCGATTCTACAGAGATGCGTATCACCATATGCACAAGCAGTTTTCAGCATATTTGCTGTTGCTATTTTGGGTGTTATTCCAAATGCTGGTTTGGTCAGCTCTCCACGCCAATTCATCCTGTGCAGACCTTTTCCTCTCAAAATAGCTACTACAACACGTATCAAGTCCCATCTGTTTGCTTTATTCGTCCCTTGGTCTCATTACGCAATCGTACCCTCCACATTCCCCTCCATTACAAAACTGACGATTCCTTGATGCTTCCGATTGTGTCCTATGATGCAATAATGTCTTCCTTAAGCCAAGTTGTACAATAAATTCATCACTTTTTGCTAATTCTATTTAGTACATTCTCATTAGCTACTCAGTCTAATCATTTAATTTTCAGCATTCTTCTGCAGCACTACATCTCAAATCCTTCTGCTCTCACCTCATATAAACTGCATACCGTCCATACTTCACTTCCATATAAGGCTACACTCCAGACAAATACCTTTAGAAAATTTACATTCGATGTTACCAACCGCCTCTTTTTCACAAATGCTTTTCTCGCTGTAGTCGGTATACATTTTATGACCTCTCAGCTTTGGCCAATCTCAGTTACTTTATTGCCCAGTTAGCAAAAACTCATCAACTACTTTTAGTGTTAATTTCCTAATCTAATTAAGTCGGCATTGTCTGGTTTAATACTATTACCCTTATTTTACCTGTCTTGATATCCGTCTTACAGAATCGTTTCAAGACAGACTTTCTTTTCAATTTTTTTTTCCAAGTCCTTTGCTATCTCTAAAAAAATACGAACTCATATTTTTTCTTAAATTTCTTCTCGCCAAACTTGAATCCCTTTTCGTAATTTTTCTCTGTTTTCCTTTACCGACTGCTCAATACACATCGGGGAGAACCTACACCACGCCTCATTTCCACACGAATGAAACTCCACAACTCAAACTCTTTGTCTCCCTCCTTTTCAAATTTTCACGCATTTCATGACGTACTTCGCTACAATACTGTCCTCCAGGTGTGTAACATCATATTGAGTTTGGAAGATAGCAAAATTCCACTGATTCGTCCACCACATGTATCTCATTTTTCGTGTTAAGTTTGTCGCTAACCTTATTTCTGATACAACTTCCATGATTCTTTTTCTTGGTCTGATCCGCATAGATTATTCATTCCATTAAACACGTTCTGTAATTATTCACGTTCATAATGTCTTCACTGAGCATACCATAAATTTTAGTGCAGTTTGAATGTTTTGTTTTATTTCCTTCTTCCCAGATTCTTCGATATAGAGGCTGCTTCGCAGGAAAAAGAGACTCCATTGCTGCCTTAAACCCTTATTAATCGAAGCATATCTGTATAGGTTTCCAGGTTTATAGGCACCTATTGGTTGTCAGATATTTATTGTAATTATTTTTGTAATTTATTGTAATAATGTTCCACAAAAATGATAGTAACATCGGCTGTGCCCAAAGGCAGCGTACTAGGACCTCTAATATTCCCAATGTACAGAATGGACTTAACAGATAAGCATTACTATAAGATTGTTCATTTCCTATATTATTGTTGATAGCGAATTTTTGCTATTGCAGAGACATTTAAACAACATATATGGTTGTTGTAATGTGTGACAGCTCTCTTCAAATCAGGATACATATAAGATAATACCCAATAAAAAGAGAAAGAACCATAGAATACCCGATTACAAAGTTAATTGTGACCATCTTAGGCACATCACGTCATGTAAGTGTTTAGGAAAGTTTCAGTAACAAAAATGGTTCAAACGGCTCTGAGCACTATCCGACTTAATTTCTGAGGTCATCAGTCGCCTAGAACTTAGAACTGATTAAACTTAACTAACGCAAGGACATCACACACATCCATGCCTGAGGCAGGATTCGAACCTGCGACCGCAGCGATCGCTCGGCTCCAGACTGTAGCGCCTAGAACCGCACGGCCACTCCGGCCGGCGTTTCAGTAACACTGTGCCACTTTTATGCCGTCATCATCGTATATGTCGTGTAGGGATTATAAGCACAAGAGAGATTAGAAAATGTATAGAACGACTGTCGCTCTGTACGCCAATCAAAAAGTACAGCAAAACGACAAAATTGGCAGGATTTACCCTCCCCCTTGCACTCTGCAGTCGCTTGTAGAGTACATGCATAAAAATTTTCAGCTTGTCTAGACGAAATAAAAAGAAACTATTGTGCTGTGTGATGAAATGTCACAGGTACGGCGTTTTCCCAATCGCGGTCCACGGCAGTTTTGATGCTAGTGCAATTCAGAGACGGTGTTCGAACTGCCGTGTGATTGACCGTGTTAGCCGGCCGGGTGGCCGAGTGGTTCTATGCGATACAGTCTGTAACCGCGCGACCGCTACTGTCGCAGTTTCGAATCCGGCATCGGGCATGGATGTGTGTAGTTTAGTTAGGTTTAAGTAGGTCTACGTTCTAGGGGACTGATGACCTCAGACGTTAGGTCCCATTGTGCTCAGAGCCATTTGCACCATTTTTTTGAACGTGTTAGAAAGGTTGCTGAAAATGTCATCCGTTTGTATGAATGCAAAACTGATGTCACGTGCTAATGATTATCTAACACAGTCGAAAGAACTAGGTGTTTCGCGAATAATGGCCGCAGCTTCAGCCAAACTGGCAAACGGCCTCTTCTGGAGTTCCCAGTAAACCAGACACTTCGCTTTCCCCATGAAAAGACATCCAGAGGAAGTTATGCAAATTTCTGAAACAATACTCATCACACAGCAATTTGGAAACCGTCTCTGACTGTAAATAGCGTCAGAACCTTCGTGAACGCCTAGCCTGCGAAAAGTTTCAAAACCGACTGATTACACCTCTCAAACTGTGTATTCGTCTGCATACCAATAAGAACTTCCACTTCTCAAAGGACGCGAAGTCACTTTCCTGTCTTCTAGGGCAGTTTTAAATTTAGTTAAGAACCGCAAAGGCGTGTGTCACGCCAACCAAACTATAGGATTAGCCAACTACTATTATCGCTTCTCGCGGAGAATCGGTCAGCGATGACGCGCATTGCTTGTACACTAAGTTGGACACCCAGTCTGTTTTCGGCCGTTTATCCGGCATGTTATTAATTCTTGTTCCGCTTTTATGGACGAAAACATTGCAGTCATTCTTAAGGTGAGTTGCTTCCTAAATTTTTAAACCACTTTCCATTCTACACTGCACTGCATGTTTCAGAACTAACACAGTGAACACGTTTGCTCCGCAGTGCAGCGTAAAGGAGAAGGTGATATCTTGAGAATTTCTGAGAGAAATACGCGCGTAATAGGCGCGTGGTCTATGGGCGCCTTGCCACGGTTCGCTTGGCTCCCTCCGTCGGAGGTTCAAGTCCTCCCTCAGGCATGGGTGTGTGTGTTGACCTTCGCGTAAGCTAGTTTAAGTTAGATTAAATGGTGTGTAAGCCTAGGAAACAATTACCTCAGCAGTTTGGTCCCACAGGAACTTAATTCAAATTTCAAAGAATTTCCAGAATAAGAATAATATCCAGTAAAAACGTCCGAAAAATGACTTATTATTCTATCCACCAGGCAAACTTCAAGAAACACAAAGGGGACGCTGTTCGTTCCCGCATGCGGCCATGAACGGGGTCTGATTTCCTGCTTGATCGTCCCGATCTATTTGGTACAGCCGCTTGTCTTCTGACACTCCGTTGGGCATACTGAAACCTCGCCGAGAGTTGTGGTGAGATACTTGATTTGTGTAATTCTACACTTATCGGCCAGTACATAAAGAAAAGACCACTGTAGTATTAGTAATTTTCGCCTCACAAACATTAATATACGCTCAATAGTAAACGCCTGATGGCCTAAAGTTAGCGAACAATTGTAAAGTAAAAGAAATGAATCATTGCATAGCAGCGACAGAATCTTTCATTCTTTATCTTTGCCGTTCTTGCGCGGCGCCTGTAAATCTCTGTGTATATGTATCTATTAATAATATAAAAAAGAATTCTGTTGTTCCAAGACAAATGAGGCATTTTACTGTTTGTATTCCATGAAAGGCGCACGCGCACTTGCTGCAATCCGCATCGGTATTTTACATTTTATCTGAAAATATTCAATAAATATGCTAATTGTTACTTTTCCAATCACAAAACATGTAGATTCTTGTAACTGATTACAAACAGACAGCATCAAGAGGAAATTTTGACTGTTATTTATAAAGTATTTAACCACAATGGCCATCTATTGTAATTTAATATTGAAAGATACGTAGCATTAAAAAAAACGTGAGTTAAAGGTAAGTGTGCTTATTTTAGTAAATTAACCTTGATAATTTCCATCTCCTCATTTACTTGAATGTTAATTATTTTGTGTTAGTTCATCACCAGAAATTACGATCACGCTGATGGGCCGAACTCAGCATGAGGCAGAAGGAACATTATCGTTTTCCTATTATTTCTGAATCAACTCCTTTTTTTATTGTGAAGTGTTGCATTTCCTTTATAAATCTTCTGGTCCCTTAGTGTTGTTCCAGGTATGACTACATAGCGAATATAAAAATAATGTTTATTCCGAACGATCTCAAATGAATCAATCTGATGCTCTTGTTCAAGATAATCCAACCAGCTATTTAATGCTCAACGTATGTTATTATAATAGTGTAATCAATCCCTGATTCTGTTTCCAAGTGGGCCAATAAAATATTCACTTTTTCGGCATTTTTCAAAAAATATAAAATAACAACTCTTTTTATTTTCGCCTCCCAATAGCAACGTTAAACCACCTACCTTATATCCGTTATATCCACCGTTGGCACGGATAACAGCAGCGACGCATCGTGGCATGGAAGCAATGAAGCATTGGTAGGTCGTTGAAGGGGGTTGGCACCACATCTGCACACACATGTCACCTAATTCCTGAAAAATTCAGTGGAGAGGAGTGATGAGTTCTGTGTTCGATCTGGTTCAGATCTGGCGATTTTGGGAACTAGCACATCAGTTGGAACTCGTCACCGCTTTCCTCGAACAACTTGATGACACTCCTGACCTTGTGACATGGGGCATTATCTTGCCGCAAAATGCCACTGCCGTCTGGAAATATGATCATCATGAAGGGGTGAACGTGGTCTGCCGTCTGTGTACGACACTCATGGAGACTTGCACGAGCTCCACAGGACCCATGGTTGTCCTCGTGAGTGTTCCCAGGAGTACAATAGAGCCTCCGCTATCTTCTCTCCATCTCGCAGTACAGGTGTGAAGGAGCTGTTCCACTAGAAGATGATGAAGAAGGTATTGGAATTCCTCAGATCGTGAAATTGTCTGCCACTGTGCCAACGTCAACAGCCGATGCTCACGAGCCCATTTCAGTAGCAGTTGCCGATGTCGTAGTGTTAACATTGGGACATGCATGGACCTTCGGGTAGGCCATCGTTAGGAGTGTTCGATGCACTGTGTGTTCAGACAGAATGGTCCTCTGCCCAATATTAAACTCAGATGTTAGTTCCTTCACAGTTTGCTGTTTGTCTGTTTTACCAGTCTGCCCAGCTTATGGCGTCCGACATCTGTAATGAGGGGTGGTCGCCCAACCCACGATGTCTCCACGTGGTTTCACCTTGGTTAGTGCAGTTTCCGAAACGCTCGTGCCGAGCCTCGGGCCACCACAATCTGCCCTCTGTCAAACCCAGATAGATTGTTCGCCTTCCCCATTCTACACATGGACAGCACGCTCACTGATACTACATGGACCGTGCGTGTGTCTGAGTAGCAGTCATTCCTCGCCAGCTGACGCTGCTGTCGCCTGGACCGATTGGACGGATTTATATCGATAGTCGGTGGGGTGCTCAGGCCGATTTAGCCTAACTGGCATATCGATTCTAGACTGCACAGCATTCGAATAGCCCTGTTGATACGTTCATCGTTTTTCATTCATTAAATAACAGTATGAGTGTTCATATGAACACAGGATTTTATGCCTCTTCTAAATGCGAGGTCATATACAGAAATCACTTGGTCCATTGTAGGACCATCGTATGTTCCACATGAGTTTGTATTCGTATTCTGCAAAGGACGACATGGTTATTTAGTATTCATACATGAGAGGATGATCAACAGGATTATTTGAATGTTGTACAGCTTAGAATCGGTTTGTCAGTAAGGCAAAATCGCCGTGACCATCCCACCGACGCATTAGGACGAAGGTACGCATTCGGCAAACACCGTAAAGTCCGCAAATGAATGCAGCTAGGCCACATCCAATTATATTCGTTCACTTTTTAAGTCCTTTTTCGAGGGACAGGAGACGTAATAATCTTAGCGCCAATGCTGTAACCCTGTTCCTTGATCGTGCAACTGCCAGTGTCTTACAAACACTGTCAACTTAGATGAAAACGTTGGGTTCCAAGTAGCATCTTGAAAGACGCTTACAACATTTAAACTTTAACCTGTGAGTTCGAAGCTGTTGTCACTCTGGTTATAGCGCCTTAAAAGATTCCCATTTAAATGAGGGCTGACCCATAAGTGAACAACAACCGCTTTTTGTTGATCTCTAGTTTTCAACTTCTTGGACCATCTTCAGGAAACAGCTGACTATAATTTTCAATGGACGCTACTTCTTAGGCAGTGAAACATCATAAGCAATGATACAATACAGTTGCAGACAATGCTGTGTACCAAATTTCTTTCTTAACATTGAAACGTTTGGAGAAAAGAGAACCACTTGTATGAATATGAAGAGCTCAGATGGAAACCCAGTTCTAAGCAAAGAAGGGAAAGCAGAAAGGTGGAAGGAGTATATAGAGGGTCTATACAAGGGCGATGTATTTGAGGAGAATATTATGGAAATGGGAGAGGATGTAGATGAAGATGAAATGGGAGATACGATACTGCGTGAAGAGTTTGACAGAGCACTGAAAGACCTGAGTCGAAACAATGCCCCCGGAGTATACAACATTCCACTTGAACTACTGACGGCCTTGGGAGAGCCAGTCCTGACAAAACTCCACCATCGGGTGAGGAAGATGTATGAGACAGGCGAAATAGCCTCAGACTTCAAGAAGGATATAATAATTCCAATCCCAAAGAAAGCAAGTTTTGACAAATGTGAAAATTACCGAACTATCAGTTTAATAAGTCACAGCTGCAAATCACTAACACGGATTCTTTACAGACGAATGGAAAAACTGATAGACTCCGACATCGGGGAAGATCAGTTTGGATTCCGTATAAATATTGGAACACGTGAGACAATACTGACATTACGACGTATCTTAGAAGATATACTAAGGAAAGGCAAACCAACGTTTCTAGCAATTGTAGATTTAGAGAAAGCTCTTGACAATGTTGATTGGAATACTCTTTCAAATTCTACGGGTGGCAGAATTAAACTACAGGGAACGAAAGTCTATTTACAATTTGCAAAGAAACCAGATGGCAGTTATAAGAGTCGAGGGGCGTGAAAGGGAAGCAGTGGTCGGGAAGGGAGTGAGATAGGGTTGTAGCCTCTCCCCATGTTATTCAATCTGTATATTGAGCAAGTAGTAAAGGAAACTAAAGATAAACTTGGAGTAGGAATTAAAATCCATGGAGAAGAAATAAAAACTTTGAGGTTCACCGGTGACATAGTAAATCTGTCTGAAATAACAAAGGACCTGGAACAACAGTTAAAGTAAATGTTAATGGCGTGTGACGAGGGCCTCCCGTCGGGTAGACCGCTCGCCTGGTGCCAGTCTTTCGATTTTACGGCACTTCGCCGACTTGCGCGTCGATGGGGATGAAATGATAGTGATTAGGACAACAGAACACCCAGTCCCTGAGCGGAGAAAATCTCCGAGCCAGCCGGGAATCGAACCCGGGCTTTTAGGATTGACAGTCTGTCGCTCTGACCACTCACCTACCGGGGGCGGACTGAACAGCAGTCTTGAAAGGAGGATATAAGATGAACATTAACAAAAGCAAAACGAGGATAATGGAATGTAGTCGAATTAGATCAGGTGATGTGGAGGGAATTAGATTAGGAAATGAGACACTTAAAGTAGTAAGTTAGTTTTGCTATTTGGGCAGCAAAATAACTGATGATGGTCGAAGTAGAGATGATATAAAATGTAGACTTGCAATGGCAAGGAAAGCGTTTCTGAAGAAGAGAAATTTGTTAACATCGAGTATTGGTTTAAGTGTCAGGAAGTCGTTTCTGAAAGTATTTGTATGGAGTGTAGCTATGCATGGAAGTGAAACATGGACGATAAATAATTTGGACCAGAAGAGAATAGAAGCTTTCGAAACGTGGTGCTACAGAAGAATGTTGAAGATTAGGTGGGTAGATGATATTACTGATGAAGAGGTATTGAATAGAATTGGGGAGAAGAGGAGATTGTGGCACAACTTGACAAGAAGAAGGGACCCATTGGTAGGACATGTTCTGAGGCATCAAGGGATCACAAATTTAGCATTGTAGTGAAGCGTAGAGGGTAAAAAACGTAGAAGGGGACCAAGAGATGAATACACTAACCTGATTCAGAAGGATGTAGGTTGCAGTAAGTACTGGGTGATGAAGAAACTTGCACAGGATAGAGTAGCATAGAGAGCTGCGTCAAACCAGTCTCAGGACTGAAGAGCATAACAACAACAACGTTGAAATCACACGTAACACAACCGACAATATGAAGCACAGTAAACAATTAAACTGCACAATGTATTACAGTATTACGGGTTTTATGTTTGTAATGCTATAGTTTGTTAGGGCTTGATATTGGTTGAGAATCAGCCCATCTGAGACCTCTTCATTTATTTTGTGCGCCGGACATAGAGTTTTGAAACTGGAAATTTCACTTTGGAGAATGGGTAATAGTAAACATTTAAATTATTGTTTTTAATATTGCGCGCGAAGCTAGGTAACTCGCTGGTAAGGATATCGATCATGCTATCCTAACGACCTGCGACATTTTTGTCACGTAAGGAAGGTGTCTCTTTTTACCTCCTCTAAATACGGTACGCTCTGCTCTTTTTGGACCCTACATATTTAGCAGTCGACTTTTCCGGGTCACCGACGTAATCGACGTGGTGGGTGCGCGGCTAGGGCGGCGTCAAATGCCAGGCGGGCGGTCTCTGCAGCGTTGCGCCTCATAGGGCGGGTGACGCCCGGCGAGGGCCCCGCCGCGAGTCGCGGCCCCTGGCGACGGCGTTAATGGCCCGGAAAGGACCCGGAGAGGACTTCAAGGGGAAAGCTTCCGGGCAGCGGCGGCCCTCGGGCCTGCAAAGGCCGGAAGGTCACGCCGCTCGTAGTCTGCCTCCCGTCTCCATCACTTCCTTCTGCTCCTGCTGCTACCGATAGCGGTCTACGTCCTGTGGCGCCGAACTACGAGATGTAAATCACATTGAACTATGAGATACTCTTGGGGGTTGGGAAGATTTCGGGGATAAACTGCTTGCAGCGTAAGACAGTCCTCGACTGGTACGAGAAAGACTGTCGTTGTAGATGGTGGAAGTACAATTAAAGGAGACACTAACTGAGGAACGAGAGTGATTGCTTTTTAGCTTATTTTGTCATATTTATTCATTTATGAGGCTGAGTGAGACCAAGCGACAAGAAGCTACACTACTGGCCATTAAAATTGCTACACAAAGAAGAAATGCAGATGATAAATAGGTTTTCATTGGACAAATATATTATACTATAACTGACATATGATTACATTTTCACGCATTGTGGGAGCATTGATCCCGAGAAATCAGTATCGAGAACCACCACCTCCCGCCGTAATAACGGCCTTGATACGTCTGGGCATTGAGTCAAACAGAGCTTGGAGGCGTGTACAGGTACAGCTGCCCATGCAGCTTCAACACGATACCACAGTTCATCAAGAGTAGTTACTGACGTATTGTGACTAGCCACTTGCTCTGCCACCACTGACCAGACGTTTTCAGTTGGTGAGGGCCAGGGCAGCAGTCGAACATTTTCTGTATCCAGAAAGGCCCGTACAGGACCTGCAACATGTGGTCGTGCATTACCCTGCTGAAATGTAGGGTTTCCCAGGGATCGAATGAAGGGTGGAGCCACACATCTGAAATGTAACGTCCATTGCTCAAAGTGCCATCAATGAGAACAAGAGGTGACCGAGACGTGTAACCAGTGGCAACCCATACCAACACTCCGAATGATACGCCAGTATGGCGATGACGAATACACGCTTCCGATGTGCGTTCACCGCGATGTCGCAAACATGGAAGCCACCATCATGATGCTCTAAACAGAACCTGGATTCATCAGAAAAAATTACGTTTTGCCATTCGTGCACCCAGGTTCGTCGTTGAGCACACCATCGCAGGAGCTCCTGTCTGTGATGCAGCGTCAAGGGTAACCGCAGCCATGGTCCCCGAGCTGATAGTGCATGCTACTGCAAACGTCGTCGAACTGTTCATGCTGATGGTTGTTGTCTTGCAAACGTCCTCATCTGTTGACTCAGGGATCGAGACGTGGCTGGACGATCTGGTACGGCCATGCGGATAAGATGCCTGTCATCTCGAGTGGTAGTGATAAGAGGCCGTTTGGATCCGGCACGGCGTTCCGTATTACCCTCCTGAACCCACCGATTCCATATTCTGCAAACAGTCATTGGCTCTCGACCAACGCGAGCAGCAATGTCGAGATGCGATAAATCGCCGTCGTGATAGGCTACAATCCGACCTTTATCAAAGTCGGAAACGTGATGGTACGCATTTCTCCTCCTTACACGAGGCATCACAACAACGTTTCACCAGGCAACGCCGGTCAACTGCTGTTTGTGTATGAGAAATCGGTTGTGAACTTTCCTCATTTCAGCACGTTATAGGTGTCGCCACACCAGGATGTGAATGCTCTGAAAAGCTAATCATTTGCATATCACAGCATCTTCTTCCTGTCGGTTAAATTTCGCGTGTGTAGCATTTCATCTTCGTGGTGTAGCAATTTTATTGGCCAGTATTACACTTGTTCATGGAACTATTCAGTAGATAATTTACAGAACGCTAATTACAAAATTTACAGTTGGTTGGAACAGGATTAGAGGACCCGCTAGGGTAGCCGAGAGCGCTAATGCTGGCCTCCAGTAGGCGCGCCGGCCGCGGATCGAATCCGCCCGGCCAATTAACGACGAGGGCCCGTACGCTGGGCGGTCTGGATGTGGTTTTTAGGCGGTTTTCCACATCCCGCTCTGTGAATACCGGGCTGGTCCCCCGTTCCGCCTCAGTTACACGACTCACAGACATTTGCAAACGTTCGCCCTATTTCATGCCTTACAGTAGACGCAGACAGCTGGGGTATACTACTTCCGTCCTGCGGGGTTCGGGGTTGCGTCAGGAAGGGCACCCGACCACCTTATGCAATTAACACTGCCAAATCCGTAATAATAAATCCGACCCTGCTTTGGAGCGGGAAAAAGGCCCCGAGAAAGAAAAAGAAAGAAGGAGGATGAGAGGAAGGGGAACTCTGATGAACATATGCGTCATTTTGAACTGTTTTGTCGATGTTCATCTTCACGTAATGAAGTAATGAGGAGCAGGAGAAATGAGTACAGCAAGGAACTTAATATCAGAACTGAAGATAACGAAGTAGACAAAGTTACGGAATTCTGTTCCCAAGGCGGCAAAACAATCCATGATAAAGTTACCAAGGAGGAGATAAGAAACAGATTAGCTCTTGGAAAAGGTCGTCCCTGGCCAGGAGAAGTCTCCTAGTATCATACATTTGTATTAATTTGAGGAAGAAATTTCTGAGAATTTACGTTTGGATCACAGCATTGCATGATATTGAGACAAGAACTGTGGGAAAACCAAAACACAAAAGAGCCGAAGATTTTGAGAGGTGGTGCAAAAGACGTATGGTGAAAATTAGGTGGACTGGTAAGGCAAGTAACGAGGAGGTTCTGCGCTGAACCGGCGAGAAAAGGAATGCATGGAAAATACTGACAAGAAGAAGGGACAGGATGATAGGAGATCTGTTAAGACATCAGGGGTTAGCTTCCATGATTCTGGAGAGATCTGAAGGCGGAAAACACTGTAGAGGATGATTGTAATACGTCCACCAAATAGCTCAGGACTAAGCTGCAATTTCTACTGTGGCATGAAAAGGCTGCGAGAAGAATTCGTGGAAGGGTGCATCGAACCAGTCAGAAACTGGTCATACACACACACACACACACATACAAACACAATTAAAAAAATACTTTATACTTTACTTATCCGGGCCGCAGTAACTGATCCATTAAATTTCAGAAGTGCTGCAGCGTGGATAGACCATATATTCATAGGTTCAGCTTGTACATACACTTTACCACCGGTCAACTTCTCTGGCGCTTGTGTATCTTTAACATGATGGAACGAGCGCTTGAGGCGTCGCAGCTACGTCGTTGTCTATTAAAGCTTTCTTGTATGAATGTATGTGGGCTCCAGCGTAAGCAGTCAGAATCTCATACGATCTGCAACGGGCGAGCTGTGTCCTGCTGACGTGCGTCATGAAAATGTGGCGTGACTGCAGCGCATTCCTTAAATTTCACAAGACTATTTTCAGCTTCTTGTACTTACAGCGGCCTCCGACGTGTAGTTAGGAAATCTCCGTTTCCCCAACACCGCTTTTCTGAGACTTCTTAAGTAGGTGCAGTGAGGAGTTACGTGTACAGATCTGCAGCAGTATCAAGGTAGGCAGGCACTTTATGCTGCAGAACCGCCGTCGATGTGCAAAATTGTACGTTACGTCGCATGCTGTGGCTTCGATCTGAACATGTTCGATAGGTATAAGGCTGAAATATAAAAATAAAAATATGTTTCCGTGGTTACACTTCAGAAATGTGATGGATCTGTTTTATTGTTGTTCAGTAAGCAGACTTACTTCGGTGCAGGTGTTTGTGCAGTATATCGCTGCAGCAAAATTCCCAAGACATTTTCTGCTAAAAGAAATTCCAGGAAATCGCTCATATGAAAGCACTCGTCCGAAAGTTTGAATGAGACGTATATATAATTTGAGAAATAGAATAGTATCCTATTCTGTTCCACTTAGCACAACATTTGAGAACTCCAGTTGGCCGACTACGGCTATGCGAGAATGTATACACACGGTCCAGTTACCCGTTAATATGACCACTGCCTACGTTCGACGTCAACATGCAATACCGCTCCCAGACGACAGCTCCCAGCACTAGCCATGGAGGGTTTGTAAAGCGTGCCGCGGGGAAGGGGGGGGAAAGGGGAGGGGGGAGTGGAAGAATAAAAATGATAAATGATGGAGAGGTTTATCCGTCGTCTAGAAGGTCATGATCAATGCCTCTCGGTTCAAGGATGGAAGCATTTCGGAAACGACTAAGTTTGTGTTAGCTTGCCACCTTGTTTAAATCAACTTGCATTCCATGAGGTTAAAATAAAGGTCGATAGCAAGATTACGCTATCCAAAACAGGCACCGAAGCAGCTGTGGTGCACCACGAGCCACAGACGAGATGGGCAAACGACGGGTGGGGTGACGCTTGCTGGCAAATAGACGTGGAACTGTTCAACAGATGATTGATTCGATAAACCAATGGCCTACCAGCAGTACACCTCAACGGCCGTTGGGCGAATTTTGCTGCGTGTGGGCCTCCACAGAAGGCGCTTGATTCATGTATCCATGCTGACTGCTATTCGTCGGCGACGACGGCGGTAATTTGCACTGCAGCACCGCAACTGGGTGGAGACAGTCGAACCACGTGCTGTGATGTATCGGAGAAATGGTCAGTGTCGTAATGCGGAAAAGTCCGAAAGCAAGCACCTTGCAACAATCGTCCAATCGTCGGAGGCATCCAGGCCGGAGAACGAAGCCCTAAGGTCTGTGGAATGTTTTCGTGGCAATGGAAAACCTGAGCGACCAGCCACCTCTATCGGATTGTTCCTCAACAGAGAAACCTACAACATCTGGCCACGGCACAGGAGTTTGCATGGCTGCACATCCCTCTCTGTACCTTCCTGAACTTCAGCGACTCTCTCTCTCTCTCTCCCTCTCCCTCTCTCTCTCTCTCTCTCTCCCTCTCTCTCTCTCTCTCTCTCTCTCTCTATCTATCGATCTATCTATCTATCTATCTGCAGGCCTCGTAACATTCCGCTCTGCAAGAGGTGGTTATTCGGGCTTTTAACAGGTGGTCACATTAATATGATTGGACTGTGTATTTTATATATTTATCAGCGTCCGTGGGAGCATACTTGTTAATGGAAAGAGTCAGTGCATAGTTTCTAGAATGCTCATCAGAAAATTTATAAATCAAATTAACAAAATATTTTTAAAAAATGTTAAATAAATTGTGACAGAGCACATGAACTACGATCTATTTACAGAAAAAACTTATCAGCCAGTGCAACAATTTACTGTACATAAAAGGCATGCACCACAACGTAACCTTCCAATTTTCCTTTGAACATTTGGCTCACATTTTTTTCAGCTCTGCTGGAAGGGTATGTCTCTCTTTTTACACTGAAGCGCCAAAGAAAGTGTTATACTCATGTGTATTCAAACACAGAGATATGTAAACAGGCAGGATACGACGCTGCGGTCGGCAACGCTTATATATGAGAAGTTGCTAGATCGGACACAGCATCTCCGATGTAGCGATGAAGTGCGAATTTTCCCGTAAGACCACTCCACAAGCGTACCGTGAATATCAGAAATCTAGCAAAATATCGAATCTCAGACACAGCAGCTCCCGGAAAAAGATCCTGCAAGAACGTGGCTAAAGACGACTGAGGAGAATCGTTCAGAGTGAGAGAAGTGCAACCCTGCCGCAAACTGCAGCAGATTTCAGTGCTGCGCCATCAACAAGTGTCAGCCTGTGAACAAGTCAACGGAACATCACCGATACGGGCTTTTGGAGTCGAAGGCGTGCTCGTCCATCATTGATGACTGTACGACACAAAGCTTTACGCCTCGTCTGGGCCCATCAACACCAACATTGGACTGTTGATGACTAGAAACATGTTGCCTGCTCGGACGAGTGTCGCTTAAAATTGTACGAGCGGATTGTACGAGCGGTGAGGAGACAACCTCTTGGATCTATGGAGCCTGCATGTCAGCAGGGGACTGTTCAAGCAGCTGAAGGCTTTGTAATGGTGTGGAGCGTATGCACTTGGAGTGATATGGGATACCTGATACTTCCAGAAACGACTCTGGCAGGTGACACGTACGTAAGCATCCTGTCTGATCACCTGCATCCATTCCGGTCCATATTGCATTCCGACGGACTTGGGCAATCTCAGCAGGACAGTGCGACAACTCACACGTCCAGAATTGCTATAGAGTGGTTCCAGGAACACTCTTATGATTTTAAACACTTCCGCTGGCCACCAAACTCCCCAGACATGAACGTAATTGAGCATATCTGGGATGTTTTGCCTCCACGCCCTAGTATTATGGACAGCTCTGCAGGATTCATGGCGTCAGTTCCCTCCAGCATTACCTCAGACATTAGCCGAGTCGATGCCACGTCGTATTGTGGCACTTCTGTGGCTCGCGGGGTCCTTGCACGATATCAGGCAGGTGTACCAATTTCTTTGTCTCTTCTTTGTATATAGGTTGCAGACATATTAAAATTAAAGCTGTTCAGCAGTGCACGCATTACTGTGCTGTGCTAATGGAAGTGCTGCGAAGTTGGGAATAGTTTTATCGCCAAGGGTTCAATAAACTGTTCCATTTTCTTATGAATGTGCAACTATTTGTAACAACAAATTCCAAGATGAAATACATGTGAATCGCTCACCTTATTCTGTCTGTATTGTAAACTAACGGTGAAAGCAACTAATGAGAAATTCGGAAACGTAATTTCAGTGCAGAGAAAAGAGATAATAACGTTGAGGTTTGCCGTTGACAATGTCATTCAAATGGCTCTGAGCACTATGAGACTTAACATCTGAGGTCGTCAGTCCCCTAGAACTTGGAACTACTTAAACCTAACTAACCTAAGGATACCACACACATCTATGGCCGAGGCAAGATTCGAACCCGAGACCGTAGCGTTTCTAGACTGAAGCGACTAGAACCGCTCGGGACAATGTAATTCTTACAGAAAAGTTTAGGTAAGAGTAGTTCAACAAATGGATAGTTTTTTGGAAAGAGGTTATACGTTAATAGCAAAATATGGGTAATATACTGTAGTCGACTTACAGGCGCTGTATAATAGGTGCTGCTCAGTCTTAAAGGCTATTAAGTCTTTTCTGAAAGAATTTGTTAGGGCTGTAGCTTTAAAAGAAAACGTGGATGGTGTACAGTGCACACAGGAGGAGAACAGATTCTTTGAGACGTAGTGGTACAGAAGAATATTGAATATTTGGTGGATCAATACAGGCACTAATGAAGAGGCAGTAGACCGAACTGGTGACAAACAACCTTATTGGACATCTTGACTAAAGAAGGATGTGGGTCGAATGGATACGTTGAGGTATCTACGAATGTTTAGTTTGGTAATGGAACAAAGAGGAGGGTGAGGGATTGTAGGGGGAGACAAGTGTTTAATACAGTAAGCAGGAAATAAGAATGTATGATTTAGTAGCCACGCAGAAATGATTCTCTACAAGACAGACAAGAGTGTGGTAAATTACATTTATTTGAAAATTCCGTGACCCTGCATGTTTACCAACACTACGTATTAATATATGACATTAATAGGCGTGAAAGATAAAATTCTGAAGTTTGGATGTTAGCATTACATCTGATATTTTCTTTAGTACCGAACATGTACGCTTTGAGATGATAAATATCTGGATATCCCTGTAAAACACGACACTGAACACTAGATGTCACGATAAAGCGGACTTGCTAGTATAAAAGGAGCTGGGGAGATCAGTGTTTTGCCGCGCGGAATTAGCCGAGAGGTCTAGGGCGCTGCAGTCCTGGGTTGTGCGACTGATCCCGGCGAAGGTTCGAGTCCTCCTTCGGGCATGGGTGTGTATGTTTGTCCATAGCATAATTTAGTTTAAGTAGTGTGTGAGCTTAGCGACTGATGACCTCAGCAGTTAAGTCCAATAAGATTTCACACACTATAATTAGGAGCAGTGTTTACAATGAAGAAGCAGTAATGGCATTATACAGATGATGAGAAAGTCTCAGTGACTCAGAATGTGGATTAGTCATTAGATTTCATGTGGGTAAGAAATCAAGCAAGAGCAATTCAAAACTGCTTAATCTGCGGCTCAAGTCGACTTTTGGTAATACGAGGGCTATTTGGAAAGTGAGGAACGATCTGTCACGAAATCGAAACCACTGTGAAAATCCGATTACGTTTTGGGGAGTGTCTTCTAGTATTCCCGTCGATCGCATCAAGACGCTCTTTTCAGTTGTGAGCGCTCTGTGAGCGAATAAAGGTGCCTAGAACAACGACGTCTTCCGCCAAGTAGGAGGGCCGGCTGAGAGGCTTCTCCTTAATGAATGCAGCCCACCTAACACAACTGCCACGCACTTCCTTCTTCACGGCAATTCTCAGCCGCACTCTGCAGGGCCAGTGAAGAGGCTTCTGCAACCTTCTCGATGGGAAGTGTACGATCAGCTACAAAACAGCCCTAATTGGCTCGTCCTGAGTATCATCTCTGTTCACATGAAATGCAGGATACGAAGACAACACTTGGGCGCAGGCTACGCGCTATAGACCAGAATAGAGAATTATCGGAAAGCACAGGTGGACTGCCTTCTGTGACGATGGTGTTGGAAATTTGGTAAAACGCTCCGACAAATATCTAAGTCGGAGCGGCGACTATGTAGAGAAGTACCTGGAAGGTGTAGCTAAACGTGCAAAGAAAACTGTTGATTTTCACTGTGGTTTCCATTTCGCGACCGATAGTTCCTCACTTTCCGAACAACCCTCGTGTGATTGTATAGCAGAGACGCGAAGGATAACCGTAGCTAAAGCAAGACCAGGCAGATCTCATAAAGCGACGGACAGGGATCGTCGAGCACTGCAGGTGGTGGTTGTAAGAAATAGCACGAGAACAGCGGAAGGTTCCAGTGATGGGAATCGACGCTTGAGGTGGTGCAAAGGACGACGTCACTGGACCGTTTATATCCATAAACGATTGATTTAGGGTGATTATTCGCGCTACACCCTGTGGCAAATCCGTAGGAGATGCTAGGTTCTGGCAACCAAGTTGAACGCTAACAGTGAAGAAATGAGAAGGCGTTGGTACAGTATGAGGGGTGCTTTTCGTGATTAAGGTGTGCTCCCCTTATTGCCAGTACGAAAACTGGGATTTCCGGAGTCTCCGAACACATTTCACGTCATTGTGTAAAGAGTACAGTACACAAACAGTTGTGGTGCGATTATTATGACGATGCACGTTGTCATAAAGGTTCAACAGTGAGGCAGTGCTTTGCGGACAATGGCATTCCTGAAAAGGACTGGGTAGCCCAGAGTCCCAACTTAAACCCAATGGAGCACCTTTGTGATGAGTTCGAACGTCGACTTTACTTCAGATCACAGCGCCTACTATCACTAACTTCTCTGATCACAGCTCGTGAGAAAGATTGGGCTGTCATTCTTCAAAAGGCATACAGAAACCTGACTGAAAGTGTTTCAGTTAAAGGCATGATACGATGATACACGATGGACGCACCCGATATTTATGTCCGCTAATAGGTGTCTTGACACATTTGATCAGATAACGTACACACTTGTCTTTCGAAACCGTAGTAGCGTTACACGCATGTAGTGCAGCAAATACTGGTAGCATTTGTGTGGTATAAATATTTTTCCCCTGTACAGACCTTGTGGTAATAATATTAAACAACTTAATTACTACGAATAACTGCTTTATAAAGGTTTCACGTAAAAGTAATACTGCACCACGTGGAAGAAACCGAAAAGCGTCAAGTTGTTTCTGCTGGCCATTTTTCATTATCTTCGCATTTAGATTCGATTTGACGCAGTTAATCTTATGAAGGTGGTACAAACATTTGTTTCTTGTTGGATAAAGCCATAAAAGTGACTTTAAGGGATGAATTCATTTCCTTTTACTTACAACTATCCTAGCGCATGCTGTTACAATGGTTTCTTTCGGAGAACTTTGAAGCTTTGGTGTTCTGCAGTTCGAGGGACAGAACATTCAAAGTGAAACGCTAATAAGGCGAGGCCCTGAAGATAAGTGACAAGGTGTTCTGAGAATTGGCAAGTGGCCGACTCAGGTAAGGCGACATAGGGAGGCGAGGGGTATACACATTGTCTGCATGAAAGTGGAGAACCAGACGCAGGTTCTACAGAGCTCACGAGGCATAGCTCATGACCCAGGAACAATATCATCTGTGTCGCGCTTCTTCTCAGCGAAAACTGAGGCTGGTAGTGAGCCAAGGGAAATCCCAATTGGGGATATGTGAGAGAGGACTTACAGTTTTGGCTTCCATATGATAATCGAGGGGAATGTCTCGAAAAGCGTATTCGGAACCGAGAGATAGGTACTGTTTGATTTCTGCAAGTGTTATCTGTTATCTCAGGCTAAAACTGCAATTTAGTGTTTGTATTTTTTGTGTGTGTGACTGTCGGTGCCTGCTTGTGTGCGTGTATGTGTGTGTGTGTGTGTGTGTCTGTGTGTGTGTGTGTGTGTGTGTGCAAAATTTGTTGCCAGGTCCACTTCCTAATGCCATAGTCATCAAAGCACCCTAAAGTTGCGTCCGCACAATGCCTTTTTTTTCTGTTCAACTCCAGCCATGCGCCTACATTTCTAAGAGCACAAGCGTTCATGCAGATTTCTGTATGCATAATTTGTACGAATTCATGATTAGGCATCATAGCGCATTGCTTCCTGTGTTGCTTCGGGCTCTCCTTCGTTGTTCAGCATACAACAGGCAAATGATCCTATATCTCTTTCCTTCTGAAGTATGTTTCATTTATAATTTAAGAAGGTTTAAGTGAAATGATTTCTGTTGAGTATAAATGAAGCACTGTGAAAATTATAAGTGATTAAAACAAACGGAAGCCATGCGCAGCGCCGCTTCTAAGGGTTAATTGAACAAAAATTTGATATACGATGCTCTGACTGCCAAGTAATAGCTTAACCTTGGCAGTAACTAAAACTATGATAAAAAGTCTCAGATCATATTACTGTAAAGAATAAGATACTGTTCTACGTAGAAAAGACTGAAGCAGGAGCTTGCGAATTTATGAAAAGTTCACGTGACAACTGCAGACGAAAAGTCATATCATAGAGACTTAATGGCTCAACAATTACGGAGTGTGACGTCTGAACAATAGAAAATTATGTGTTGGATGTATTTATTCAACGAACTACCAGAAAATGGAATGAAGGACATTGAGGACGCAAAAGATACATTCTTTGGAAACACAGCTTCTGTTCTAATGGACAGTCGGGTCTATGACATTCTTGAATTTTTCGAGTCACAGGTTGTCTCCTTTTTCGATTAAAATAATCGTGTGAACTTCCTTTTCACATAAAATAAATTACAAACCATGTATTGAAACACAGTTCACCTTCACATAACAATTAAGAACCTCCATTAAGTGTTTCACAGTTTCTGGAATTATCAATGAAATACACTGCTGTGCAAAATATAAGGGCAGAAGTAACTTTTTCAGGATGGGTCACTGCCACAGCACTGGCCGGAGTGTCCGTGCGGTTCTAGGCGCTACAGTCTGGAACAGCGAGGCCACTACGGTCGGAGGTTCGAGTCCTGACTCGGGCATGGATGTGTATGATGTCCTTAGGTTAGTTAGGTTTAGGTAGTTCTACGTTCTAGGGGACTGATGACCTCTGAAGTTGAGTCCCGCAGTGCTCAGAGCCATTTGAACCATTTGAACTGCCACAGCTTCATAAAATATGGGCCATACGTAGGAAGAACTGATGCAGTGTGGTACAGAAAGCAACTGAAAGAAATACCCAATGACACGAAACAAGTGGCATTTTCGTTCGAAGACAATATTTGTTACGAAATCACTGCAAGTCATGTTGATCCTCTGGACACGTGAAGACAGTGTTTGAGAATGCTGGACATACCATCATATGCCTAGAGACTGGAAATCATAATACTGCCAGGAACATTGTCGAACATGATCGTTTTGGTGGTCCAGATGTAATAGTGTGACGAAGCTCAAATTTTTATGGGCATGCTGACCTCCAAATCTCTGAACACAGTGAACTACCCGGTCATCGTTACTGTCCCACTGTACTCCTTCCATATGTGCCTCTTCCCGGAAGTGCTTTCGGCCCTCATTTTGTTTTTACAGATGACAACGCTCGACCTCGTGGAACTAAGCAGATGGGGGAGGATATTAGGTGAATGGACTGGCCTGCCCAAGCCTCCGACTTAGATCCACTCTGGCAAGCGTGGGATGCGTTGGGAGTACTGCAGCACGTCCACATGAACGAAGGACCATCAAACAGTGATGTTTTGCTTCTTCGTCTGCTCGTAACGAAAGAGGCAAAGTGTGTACGTAACTTTTGGGAAGAGTGTGTGCTACCTTAGACACTTGTCCTGGGTGTTATCATGTAGTAATTATTTGTGCATCCTATTGTCCTAGGTTGAAAATGGGAATCCATCAGTAACTGCCTAAACTAGCATGAAAAAACCGCCTAAGCTCACGGTCTTTAACATATGGTGAGACATCTAGACAGGCCCCTTTTTCTGAAGATTTACCGTCTTTGGAGATTTTTTCCTTCTAGGATGTCAGGTTAGCGTGTATGTCTCCTCTCTCTGTTCATCACTTCCATGAGATCTATTGGCACTGTTGGGTCATATTGTCCACTTTGGTGGGGTTGACCTTTCTTGATGAATTGTCCTATTTAAGCTGTTTATTTATTTTTACTATAGTTTACTAAAGTACTTAAACTTGTCTAACCTGAGGCCGTCTCTGTATCTGACATAATAGCTCTTGGAGCACTGTATTTGTGGAGACTCCGTTGCATGGCTCTTCCAGAAGTTTCCACTTGACGTAAAACTCTTTTGCTTGGTTCTATACTGTAGAACTTTATTTTTACGTGTTCTCTAATCTTTTTGCCGTTATATTCCTCTCCCAGTTAATGATCATATTTTGAGTATATTTGTGGACTCCCAGGCACCAAATTCGAAGTCTGTTCTGTAGGAGTTAAAGATTTTTAGTGTTGGAGGTACAGATTGTTCCCCATGCTGTCACTCAATACACCATTGTTGCTTGTATTGTAGCTCTGTAATAGCTTTTCTGTAATAGCTTTTCTGGCAGAGTTCAAGTTTTTACTGGTTAAGTGCTGTGATCACTTTAGTGGTTTTTTGTTCTCGTCCTCTGTTGTCAATCTCTTGCATGTTGATGGATATCTGCTTGCTCCAGTTTCCTTTCCATTCCATCTTGCTTCTCTGTTCCGATACAACCTTCGAGAGTTAAACAATCCCCTTGGTTCCTGTCAGTCCTCTCGTCCTCCCTTTTGTTTCTCATACTCTTTTCGTTATCATACCAACACTCATCCTAATGAGACATCTGGTAAACCAAGTAAGGAACAACATTTAAACTGTGTATCGTGTTGCGAAATTGGTAGTGGTACAGGTATCGTTTCAGGGAGTTTATATACATGGATGGGAATCTTATAGCTGTCAGTCACTAAACAATGTTCACGAACTAATATGAGACGTCGTTATAACTGCCCTCGTGTGGACTAAGAATATTTTTAGTGAATCCACGGAGCTGCTGGAGATTATCATACTCATGGTACATGAGAGTTAATGTTGTATTTTTTGAAAGCTTTTATCTGTAAGTACAAAGTCTTCAGTAATTCAACTGCCTATGTGTTCATAGATATTCCCCATGAATATACTACTTGAGTCTATAGAGCTTGAAAGTGTTTCGTGGTCCATACATGAGAAACTAACGTCGTTGGAATGGAATCCTGTAGTACTCCCAACTTCACGATACACACATTCAAAATCGTTCCTTTTTTATTGATACTGGGAGACAATGTTCTGCTAAATGTTTGCTTGGCATGAAACAGCTTCTTTATTGGTTACAATCTTTCGTAAAACTTTATCATGCATCACACAACCACTATGTTTTGTTAAGGTAAATAAAATAGCTATTCAGCTTACGATTCAGTCCTGGTAGAGACTCGTACACACACAACGAAAGGAAAAAAAATTACATTTTCTATTGATGATTTCTGACAGCAAACTGCAGGTGCAGCATTTGCCTTGAAATGTGTTATACATCGTTTTCACATTTAACAGAGACTTCTGACGAAATAATCCTGCAGTTATTTATGTTATGTTCATAAAATTACGAAGAGGTAGAATGGTTGGCCAGTACTTAGCTTAAGGAAATGGAACTTCAGCACTTCTGATAACCGTAATTGAAAGTGAAAAAACTAAATGTCGCTTGCTTACTTCAAGTGCCTTCCTCAGGAGGCAAAGAAGAATCAGTTGGGAAAGACTGGAAAGGACTGACAACTCAAAAAATTGTTCAAATGGCTCTGAGCACTGTGGGACTTAACATCTGAGGTCATCAGTCCCCTATAAATTAGAACTACATAAACCTAACTAACCTAAGGACATCACACACATCCATGGCCGAGGCAGGAGTCAAGCCTGTGACCGTAGCGCTCGCGCGGTTCCAGACTGAAGCGCCTAGAACCACTCGGCCACACCGACCGGCAGTGACAACTCAAACAATAGGATAACACTGACTCATCTATAGTTTTACTAACGAGTACTTTAGTATTTATGGGTAATAATCTAATTACTATAGCGGCGCTTTCATTTGTATTGTTTTTTATCACTCTTTATTCTCTACTCCGTCCGATAAATAACCCACGGAATCTTACGGGTATCACTACATGACACTGCGTAAGATAATTTGATGCCAAAATAAATTTTTATCATTACTTATGTTTATGAAACTAAAAACTTGAGCATCATATGTTGAATGGACGTAGGAAGTTCATTCAGAATAATACAAAAATATCTTGGAAATCGAGGTGAAACTGTCAATAATCTATCATGTTCAAGCTATGACAAGAACAGCGAGACTGTGTCTCTCTCCTGCATGGCCTCTGCCTTTATCGTGTGTCGTGGTTGGCGCTTTACGACGTCTAATTTCGGGACGGTCTCAGCTCTTTATGGTCTCTGACAGTTCTCCAACTTGCAAGATCGTTAAGTGCAGCCGCGAGTCGCCATTGATGACACCACTGCTTAACTAGTGTGTCTTCCGAAAGTTTGGTTTATGCATTGCTTTATGGTTATTACTTCGATAACGATGTTTGAGAACTAGTATGTTCTGAATTAATGAAGGGACATAGTAATTTCATTTTTTTGTGGTTCATTTTTAGTTGTTATGTACACTGATGAGGCAAAACACTATGTGTACTGCCCATCGCGAGATGGAATGCCTTCTCGTAGTGTTCCGGTAACGTGAAGCCGTAAGGTACATGGTGACAGTTATTGAACTACACTCCTGGAAATTGAAATAAGAACACCGTGAATTCATTGTCCCAGGAAGGGGAAACTTTATTGACACATTCCTGGGGTCAGATACATCACATGATCACACTGACAGAACCACAGGCACATAGACACAGGCAACAGAGCATGCACAATGTCGGCACTAGTACAGTGTATATCCACCTTTCGCAGCAATGCAGGCTGCTATTCTCTCATGGAGACGATCGTAGAGATGCTGGATGTAGTCCTGTGGAATGGCTTGCCATGCCATTTCCACCTGGCGCCTCAGTTGGACCAGTGTTCGTGCTGGACGTGTAGACCGTGTGAGACGACGCTTCATCCAGTCCCAAACATGCTCAATGGGGGACAGATCCGGAGATCTTGCTGGCAAGGGTAGTTGACTTACACCTTCTAGAGCACATTGGGTGGCACGGGATACATGCGGACGTGCATTGTCCTGTTGGAACAGCAAGTTCCCTTGCCGGTCTAGGAATGGTAGAACGATGGGTTCGATGACGGTTTGGATGTACCGTGCACTATTCAGTGTCCCCTCGACGATCACCAGAGGTGTACGGCCAGTGTAGGAGATCGCTCCCCACACCATGATGCCGGGTGTTGGCCCTGTGTGCCTCGGTCGTATAGAGTCCTGATTGTGGCGCTCACCTGCACGGCGCCAAACACGCATACGACCATCATTGGCACCAAGGCAGAAGCGACTCTCATCGCTGAAGACGACACGTCTCCATTCGACCCTCCATTCACGCCTGTCGCGACACCACTGGAGGCGGGCTGCACGATGTTGGGGCGTGAGCGGAAGACGGCCTAACGGTGTGCGGGACCGTAGCCCAGCTTCATGGAGACGGTTGCGAATGGTCCTCGCCGATACCCCAGGAGCAACAGTGTCCCTAATTTGCTGGGAAGTGTCGGTGCGGTCCCCTACGGCACTGCGTAGGATCCTACGGTCTTGGCGTGCATCCGTGCGTCGCTGCGGTCCGGTCCCAGGTCGACGTTCACGTGCACCTTCCGCCGACCACTGCAAGTTGCAACAGTAAAAGCCCGCCGTCACATCGTGTCGCCGCCGTGGACTTCGGTGGATCCACCGACAACGACGAAAGTACGTTCTACGTAATTTTCGTAGGATAAAATTGTAGAAGGCTTGCCAGGGACTGTGCTTTTCTCTGAAGTGGAACAATTTTAACAAACACTTAATAATCGAAGTGTTGCAGTTACATTCCACCGGAAAATAACACCCAGTTGGTTCCTCCCTATCCTTACCTTATTGAAGCGAGTGTGTCACGCCATTATCAAGAGAAAATATGTTAATAATCAAATTATTTGCATAGACGGTGAAGAGTAAATTTCAGACTGTTTTGAACGATTGTTTATCGTAGTTAATTGTTGCACTTAATAAGCGTACGCCAACCGCAGTAATTAAGTAACAGACTAAAGTAAGAAATGTGATTATTAAGATTTATTTCAATGCATATTCAGCTGAAGTTAGTTCAGGGATATTTCATGAAAGTATAAAGCTTAATCCACCTGACAATCGCCCAATTAATGAATTATTAACTTTCAAAACACAGTTAATCAATTATTGGCAACATATTTCATTATCAGTAGATTAAACTGTGAAAAGACAGAAGACAGAATGACAGTCCATTATTCAAAATCTCGGTAGATAATTATCTGTGTTGTCAGCATTCACTTAGCTGACAAATTATGAACGAAATAATTATCAACATACTTATTGAAAGTTAACCATTAATGTTTAAGTGTAGTTAGATTTTTATGACATTATTTTATATGACAACTGAGCCTGACACACCACTTATGTAAAAGTTCCCGTTCCACCTGCTGCGCTACGAACAAGTAAACTTTATTTTTTACACAATTATTCACGTACTTAACAGTACTGACGCTCATCAGTTGAGCTGGTTTTTTAATTGATTTTACAACTTAATCATTTCTTTTGGCAAAATTTCCACTGGCCAAATTTATTTCCAAATTATTTTCATTATTTCAATTACCGATCGTTATTGAATGAAATTACTCATTCAATAGCGTTTGAGTTATAACGTCTCCTGTTTCCCGCGGAATAATCATTATTTACTTCGGATTCGGGTGCCTTATCGGGACACGGGGCAAAATTCATAATTCACGGTTGTTGTTAACGTGTAATTTCGCAAGTCCTGGAAGCATGGGGGTGTTATAGGGTGCTGCAATGAAATGAAATGGCATCTCAGCACAAAACACCCCTGGTTGTCGGGACAGTTAGGCTGGTTCTCCACCACTGTCTGGAGCTTCTTCAGACTCGTACTCGTTGGTCATAGAAGCTCTTCCGAACGGGACTCTTCACTGATGACAATTTTATGCCACTCAGTGAGATTCCAGGCCGAATTTGCCCGACACCTCTTCAGACGGGCTTGATGGTGTGCTGAGGTCAATGACAGTCGGTGCAAGGGGCGCCTTGAGCTCAGCTTGAGCTCAGCTTGGTTCCTTCCAACGGAAATATTCCACCAGATCTCTCGACCCAGTAGGAGTATAAGCTAAACCCGATTATACATCCGGCAAAAAATCCAATCAGATTCTTATCATACCTAAAGTAGGTCAGCTTCAAGACAAAATCAACTCCCTCACTGCGCCATAGCGACGGTAATGTTGCCGACGACAGTGCCACTAAAGCGAAGTTAGTAAATACAGTTTACCGAAATTTCTTCATGAAAGAAGATGAAACAAGTATTTGAGAATTCGAACCCAGACCAGAAATAAACACAAATAACGTGAATGCAAACATCGTCAGTGTAGCGATGTAACTCCCATCACTTACTGAAAGAAAGATTTCCTGTCCAGACTGATTCCCAGTCGGGTTCCCTTCAGAACATGCTGACATCATCTCTGTATATGCAGATTGAAGTCGGCTCCTCAGATCCGTCTGTATGTGCAAGGTAGTCTCAGGAACTGCTACAAATAGTTTGAAACGGTTTTGACAAATAGGTATACCGATTCACGAGGATTATTTAGTATGTGATTTATAAATATTTCTTACAAATTCTCTTAATTATGACGAATTAAAGTTAATTTGTGAAAAATGTGTCATTGTCAGCTAGCGGACAGCCACCGTAACTCGGCACAGGAGCAGTCACTTAACGCAATTCGCATCTGGTGTAGTAGTCTAGAGGTAAAGCGTCTGTCTATAAATTGAGAAATTGTATGGTGGAATCCCGAATGAACCACTATTTATTCCACACTTCCTTTTAATCTAGCACTCTTCACATCTCATTGACCTATATAGACAAAATTACACTGTAGCTCCTTTCTTCCAGGTTGGATAACTGGCTGGGGACATGGAGGCCACATAAGTGCAGCGCAGATGATTAGAATTATTTCAGACCAACACATAGCGAGATAAAAATGTGAATAGAGCACTTGCCCGCGAAAGGCAAAGCTCCCGAGTTCGATTCTCGGTCAGGCGCACAGTTTTAATTTGCCAGAAAGTTTCAAAACAACCTATGGTTTTCAATCCTTTATGCATAAATTAAATCACAGCTTAGGGTGCAGCTTTCTTTTCCTTATATATAAAAAATGTTATTACAGCGATCGGCATATGACCCAAGTTTCAGCTTTGTGGTTTCTTTGAGTCAAAGTTAGAAGCAATTCTCTGTTTGGTGGGACGAAAGATATTATTTGAAGGCTTCCACATTAAAGAGAAGGTGTGAGTGTGTAGGTTCTATTCTGTCATTTTGCGCAACGGGTTAACCTGAGATGTACTCTCTACCCTGTGACTCCTGCAAGATGCAATTTCCACTCCCACACTACTACAGAAGTAAGACAGATGCTCCTAACATTCTAAAGAGAAATGCCTGAAAAACTTTCAGCAATAAATACAGGGTGTTTTAAAAATGACCGATATATTTGAAACGGCAATACAAACTAAACGAGCAGCGATAGAAATACACCGTTTGTTGCAATATGCTTGGGACAACAGTACATTTTCAGGCAGACAAACTTTCGAAATTACAGTAGTTACAATTGTCAACAACAGATGGCGCTGTGGTCTGGGAAAAACTATAGTACGATATTTTCCACATATCCACCATGGGTAGCAATAATATGGCGTAGTCTCTGAATGAAATTACCCGAAACCTTTGACAACGTGTCTGACGGAATGGCTTCACATGCATATGAGATGTACTGCTTCAGCTGTTCAATTGTTTCTTGATTCTGGCGGTGAACCTGGTCTTTCAAGTGTCCCCACAGAAAGAAGTCACAGGGGTTCATGTCTGGCGAATAGGGAGGCCAATCCACGCCACCTCCTGTATGTTTCGGATAGCCCAAAGCAATCACACG
The DNA here is from genome assembly GCF_023897955.1 of Schistocerca gregaria. Taxonomy (NCBI): domain Eukaryota; kingdom Metazoa; phylum Arthropoda; class Insecta; order Orthoptera; family Acrididae; genus Schistocerca; species Schistocerca gregaria. The sequence continues at coordinate 517,124,647 of NC_064925.1, read as the reverse complement.
ATCATCGAAATATTCATTCAGGAAATTAAAGACGTCAGCCGTGCGATGTGGCCGGGCACCATCTTGCATAAACCACGAGGTGTTCGCAGTGTCGTCTAATGCAGTTTGTACCGCCACAAATTCACGATGAATGTCCAGATAGCGTGATGCAGTAATCGTTTCGGATCTGAAAAATGGGCCAATGATTCCTTTGGAAGAAATGGCGGCCCAGACCAGTACTTTTGAGGATGCAGGGACGATGGGACTGCAACATGGGGCTTTTCGGTTCCCCAGATGCGCCAGTTCTGTTTATTGACGAAGCCGTCCATGTAAAAATAAGCTTCGTCAGAAAACCAAATGCTGCCCACATGCATATCGCCGTCATCAATCCTGTGCACTATATCGTTAGCGAATGTCTCTCGTGCAGCAATGGTATCGGCGCTGAGGGGTTACCGTGTTTGAATTTTGTATGGATAGAGGTGTAAACTCTGGCGCATGAGACGATACGTGGACGTTGGCGTCATTTGGACCGCAGCTGCAACACGGCAAACGGAAACCCGAGGCCGCTGATGGATCACCTGCTGCACTAGCTGCGCGTTGCCCTCTGTGGTTGCTGTACGCGGTCGCCCTACCTTTCCAGCACGTTCATCCGTCACGTTTCCAGTCCGTTGAAATTTTTCAAACAGATCCTTTATTGTATCTCTTTTCGGTCCTTTGGTTACATTAAACCTCCGTTGAAAACTTCGTCTTGTTGCAACAACACTGTGTTCTAGGTGGTGGAATTCCAACAACAGAAAAATCCTCTGTTCTAAGGAATAAACCATGTTGTCCACAGCACACTTGCACGTTGTGAACAGCACACGCTTACAGCAGAAAGACAACGTACAGAATGGCGCACCCACAGACTGCGTTGTCTTCTATATCTTTCACATCACTTGCAGCGCCATCTGTTGTTGAAAATTGTAACTACTGTAATTTCGAAAGTTTGTCCGCCTGAAAATGTAGTGTTGTCCCAAGCATATTGCAACAAACGGTGTATTTCTAACGCTGCACGTTGAGTTTTTATTGCCGTTTCAAATATATCGGTCATTTTTTAAACACAAAAATTCACAAAATTTCTTACATAACTAGTGGGATACTTAGGTACTGGTGTAGTGCTAGTTAGTGTAAGAAAAATTTGAAACCAACGAATATTATTATTTATTTTGCAAAAATTCTGAGAAATCACAATTGCACCTTTAGTTACGAACTGAACAAGTAATTTCCGGGTTCTTTTCGAATGTGAAGTTACCTCTCAAGGATAGGATTCGCTAATGAAATTTCTATACAAAGTTTAAGATTGTTATTGACTTGGCAGAATGGCTGAGAGCCGCACCTACTCAACTTGAATAATTATCCGTTAGAATGTTCCTAGGTAAGGTCGAGGCTGTCGCGTGTGAAATGCAGTGATGTGTACTGTTGTGGGGGAAATATGGGGCTCGCAAGATCTGTAGCGCACAATACCGTAAGCTACGATGACTGCTGTCTGCTCCACTCGCTGCTGATAAATAAAATAAGTCTCATTCTATCTGGATTGACCTTCGTCAATCAAACTGTCCCTACGCCTTGATGAAGTCAAGGACTCCTATTCGCCCTAGTCTAACTATTGGCGTGGCACACCGATCAGATAAGCAGTCCACTGCGATGCCACTCAAAAATTCTCTCGGAGGCTTTTAACTATAACTCTGTCCGTTCACACCGCACAATGAGTATCGTGGCCAACACAGTGAACAATGCTTAATCGCAAGGACTCAATATAGAGTTGCGCTCTGATTTGCTCTCCACAGAGGTGCTATCCCAGTGAAGTACTGAGGAGAGATTTGTTCGTCGCTCTTTGAGTACACGTACGAGCGCGCACACTCTCGTTACGTGTTCTCGCTCCAAGAGCGACAACGGAACGGCCCCTCTCGACGCCAGACGTGAAGGGATATATCTTTCGGTCTCTTCCATGACTCTTTCAGCTCGAGGCGTCAGAAATATCGTCTGCCAATCAGCATTGTCTTCTAAAGCGGGAGAATGATATTTCGTTTAAGGCGACCAATCCGGAAATCTGTAGCATCGGCGTTTGGCGTTTTCTGTCTCCCTGCGAAAACCTCTGAAACAGCGTGCTCTGTTTGTAAAGAATGTGTAGGCTGGGCGCTCCCATACACTGTAGCGGAATTTGCCTGGCGTGCACTTTTCGTCTCCCGAACTAAAAGCCCCTGCGACCGTCGTTTCTTGAATGTATGCGTGTACGCCAGCCTTGAGTATTTCAATCTCGGAGCGCATTTGTGATTTACTAGTTATTTGCATATCGTTTACATGAATTCATACAACATTGACTTTGTCTTATCGAGTTTGGATTCGAATGAAGCGTCTTTATGTGTGGAATATGATTGTGGCGGCGGAATATGTAAGCAATGAAGGGCAGGAGACCATGACGTCTTACAAAGGCTAGTAAGCAAATCTCCACCGGCGAGAAAGGGATGTATTCCTTTTCAGAGATCATAAAGACATAGGCATGAAGTTCTTGAAAGGTAATCAGAAATTCCTTGCAGACGAATGCATAAGATTTCGAAACACTTCTAAAGATGGTTGAGGGACACATTTATAAATATTACAACAATTTCAAACTGCTAATTTCTGCTTCCGTCACATTAGCATTCGCAGTTCACACTCTTAGTTCACTGCAAATTCTTCGAAGAACGTTAAGTGCCTAGGCTTTGAAGCATTCTAATTAATAGAACCAATAACGAAGAGATAACCACCCTATTATCAAACTGAGATATGACACTTAGAATTTGAAACATTCAGATTTTTTAGCCAGTAGTTTCCGTATTATCGTTTGAGAACAATGGCAAAGCGAGAAAACGCGATTCCAAAAGAAATTGTTGTTTAACAATTTTATGGTTCTAGTAAAACGTTTTCCGAAAAACTGCTTCAGCAACTTTGCTTCATTAACATACAGTTCGATTTAACAGCAGCGCAGCTCACTTTCAACTTCCTACTTTCCTTGAAACAAACCGCGATGCGGACACGATTATTTTCCATTATTTAGCACTAACACCCACAAATTGTGTAATTTGGACCCTTCTTCTGTTCTGTTACAGATATTTTTGTGCTTTCGCTCTACAAGCTGCGTAACACATGTATCGCTGTGTGTCGGCGGGTTAGTTTTAATAAGAAATATTGCATTTGATCTTTCATCGCCGTCTTTTACCAGCGACTGAAAACAATTTTTGCAGTCCGCCAGAAAGCGATGGAGAACATAGTTACTGTAGTTTCCAGTCTGTAAGTCCACTGTCTTCTTGTGCTCTCTGGAAGAAATGTTTCTACTCCGTAGTTTCTCAGCGGGATCAGAAACTATGATTACAAAGAAAAGTTTTGAATTCTAACTGATTAACATATTCAGTAAACGTTCACACGCGCAAACATAGTAATATCCCTGATAATAATAATAATAATAATGTCTCTATCGTATTTAAAACTATGAGCAGTTCAGAGGTGACCTCTACGGTAACTTCCAATTAAATGGCTTTTGTCCTGACTGCTAACCATCAAAGTTAATTGCCCGCAACCACTTGCCAGGCGGTTTTATTAACATACGGACGGCACACAGACAGCTGCTTCCGTGGAATCTAAGCGATCCAGGACGGTGTGGAGGCACTTCCTATTTGTACTGAAAACATGCGTGTAGGAGCAGCCTGGCTGTGACGTCATCCGAGGCAGCGCGTAAGCCGGCGTTTTGCTCAGGTGGGCAGAGTGAGAGCTCAGTACGAACTGTTTCTGTCACTGCCACTCAGGCCGTATTTATATACGGGCGCAGCGGAAGGCACACCGCAACATCTGCCGTCATCGCCTCTAAGCCAAGAAAGCAGTATCTACACGTCCGCTTTCTTGGACAGATGATATGTAATAACTCTGTCGTGATTCAATTTACAATCTTCATAATTTTTACATGAATGGAGTTAAGTGGGCTTTAATTACAGGAGAAGTTTCAGCTCAACTTCATTTAAACTTTTACGCGTAGAATTTTTAGAACCGAACCGACAGTAGATCTTGACCTCTGAACTACATCTTTAAGACATTGGTTGTTCTTTCTATCAAAGTGTTGAAATTTGTTACAGCTTTATTAAATAATCTATGTAATTAAGTGCTGTAATCAGGACTTTTCATCATTAATATAAATGATTCTGAATCCATCACAAACAAGGACATCTTTGTCCCAAATTTAGTTTTCAGTAAATTGTTTGAAAACTATTACAGTTAGCTTAATGGCGTCGTTAATGTTATTATACTTAACCGAAGCTTCATACCAATTTTCATCTTTCTATATCTAATATATTGAGCCTTCAATTCTTCGTAAAAACTTCTATTTTGACTAGAATAGTCATTCGATCAAGTTGAGACTTGTAACAGTTGATTTCGACATACATACGCAGATTGTGAACAATTTTTGTCTTTCTAGTTCTGTTATTAAACTCCACTTGATTATCACTTAAAACAATGTATTTAGTGAAACAGATTCATCTAAACAATCTGAGATTTAACAATTTAAACATTAATATACTGAAGCATGTCTTGACAAAGTTTATGGCACAATAGTTTGTATACTACGCAAGGCGCGTTATGATGACGTAGCACTAATAGCAGTGAACTGGGATAAGTTGCCACATACTCGCTCACCTCTGTATCTCCCAAATGATACAACGCTTGTTGTGCCACAGCGTGATTCGTCGATTTTAGGTAGCGGTCGAATGACGTGGTCACCCAAACGTTGCGTTTATACGTATTAACAATTCGGCTTGCTTCCTTTTTTGCTTCTATTCTAGTTATTACCACCTCTGATGTTGTCGCTATCACCGGGAGATGAAGCGTTTAGCACAGGAAAATGCAATAGACCACGAAATTATTAGCTCTACAACAAAAACACCTACAATGCTGAGCTATTTCTCTTTTCCCCCTTGAATATCTGCGATAATTTACCCTGTCCATGTCCTACAGTCTACCTTCTCAGTCAAATTATTTGTCAGCAACTGCGGTTGCCCTTAAATTATACTCATTTTTCCACGCAAAAAAGACGTTTTGGCAAACATATGCGCTTCATAATCAGTACTTGTAATTCTTAATTCGTCAGTGTGTCTTTTCAGAATTTATGCCCCTCAAAAAATCTTTCTCTTACAGTCGGCCAGCTATATCAAAGTTGCATGAGTAAAACTCTCCCCCAAATTTGTTGCTCACTGTCGTTCACATGCTTCCAGGAACAAAACGTTTACTGCCTAGAAGGTAAATTGGAACTTTTAAATGCACTGAGATAGACTTCTGTCTAATGAGATCCATTCTAACCCATTTTCAGCGAAGATATGGCCCCATTACCAACAACAAATTCCCTCAACAAAATCCTTCTCTATATACATTTACTATTACAAACGTATTATCGTATTTCAAATACTGATACTACGTCATGACTAGTTTCACTCCATAATTACGAATGTAAGACGTAGCTCCGTTCGTGTTCAGAGAAAAAGGTGATGGAATCGAATTGTACATTAAATGTGAACACTTCATTAGTTTGTCGAAATAGTTCGTGGGTGAACTGCCCTATGTCGGTATCCAATGGGCAATATATTTCGCAAACGACCACGTTCCCATCATCAGGTGCGCTGATGAACCAATTGTTGAGGGATCGCTATTGTCTCCCCCCCCCCCCCCCACTCTCCTCTGATCGGCCGTCCGCCCCCCTGTATCCCTAGTCTCACTACTTCCACCGACCCAGTATCGCGTCCTAGGTTCGCACCCAGGTGCACTCGCTGGCGGCACCTCTGCTGTTCCTCCACCTGTCCCCGAAGTCAGTTCGTCATCTGGTATCTCATTCCTCTTCTTGACCACTCTAATAGCGGGCTCCCATGCCTTGCTGAGTACGTACCCGCTGTCACAATTTATCATCAGTTCCCTTACTCGGATCTCAATAGATTCCTTAATGAGACAGTCCCAAAATTTGGACGTATGTGCGAGAACCCTGGCGCGGTTGCAGTCCAATCCGTGCAGTTCCGTCAGGCAGTGTTCTGCGACTACCGAGCTGGCTTCGGGAGCAGGTGGAGGAACAGCAGAGGTTGCGCCTGGGTGTGAACCTAGGACAGAACACATGGTCAGCGGGAGAAGTGCGGCTAGGGATACGGCTGATCAGAAGCAGAGGGGGAGGAGATAAAAGCGATGTGCCGATCCCCCGTCAGTCAGTTCATCTTGATGTCAACGTGGCCGCTTGCTGAAATACTGTGCCCCTTTGACACCGACATCCGACAATTAACACCAAGAAAGCTTTCGACATGACGTACGCCGAGAGGAGCTGAAGAATAACACTTCGTTGGTTCTTCGAGCGTTACACATGTTGACGGAATGGTGGACGCATTTCGCATACCAAAATATTACACGGATATGAGACAGATTTTAAATAAATTAAGTTGCAAGTTAAAATTTGTGGTGAACAACAGTCAGTTCGCAGCTCGTAATCTACTCACCATAACTGCAGTTTCTGCTCTCTCCATGTATTTACACAAACCGGTGCAAGTTTTAGCGATCAAGTAGTCAACAGCGCGAATGCTTTACACTACCCACTTTGTAGTGAGTCTAACGTATGTATTTCATATATGTTAACAAGCTATGTCTCTTTGATATACAGACCGATATTTGACATTTTGCTGCGTATCCATTGTGCTTGTTTTCTGGTCTTCATCTTAAACTCACAGTCTCTTTGGGCTCTGAGAAAAACTGTAATTAGAAGTAGTCTTCAAATAAAACTTTTAACATATTTGTCAGAGGTCGCGAAGACTTCCCGTAAGTTTCCGCTCGACCTGTCCTCTTCTTAGAAAGCGTTACCTCAGATTTATGAGTACTTGACCTGGAAAATTCCAGGACACTTCAGAACGACAACTGCAATTTTTCATCCGAGCAGCAGGTTGATACCTGTAGCATCTCCTGAAACAGTTAAAAGTTCTAAAGTCCCTCAGAAACAGCTAGAACAATGTCACGGGAACAAATAAAAATGAGACACAAATCTCTGTACAGGTTTTTCTCTAGTTTAGTGTCTACTAACCGTTGGTGACGTGATGCCCACGGATTGAGAAGGCATTTGCGTATTTCTCCACGTTCTCGGATGCTCTCAGCGAGCGAGAATCTGAAGGTGTTGAATTGCACGGTTTTTCGTTGAAATAGATTTTCTAAGTGTGCAGTCTCTGCATTTAAATATATTTAACAGATAAGATGTGCTTTATCCCAGCACTGCTCATTACCGGCTCCATGCAATTAACAGCATTTAAGTGCTGTGCTACTGAACTTTTGCCGGCATACTTAGTTACTTTCCTTAGGGCTTTCAGTCTTCAGTGAATATTGACGTTTATTCTTCATCCAAGAAGTGTCTATTTCGTTCAGGACTTCGATCTCTCATCTAAGAGCAATCGCTCTTAAATTCTTTCCCACGCCACGCCTGGGGTACATGTAAAGCACTGAGCACTGTAAAAGTTATTTTCATTTAAATTCATTGATGAGAATTAAACTCTTCTACTAAGACACGGGTGAAGACTCAGGAGTACGGTAAGCTAACTGTCGTGTTCGCCTTTGGTAGAAAAATAAGTCTTCTTCGGCGTATGTTAAGTACAACGTAAGAATTAATTACTTTACGTAGACAATTTCTTCTTAAACGAGAATAAATATTACACAGAAGAAAATGTATTCTTAGTATGGAAATAACAACAATATTCATAAGGAGATCGAAGGCCTGAACGAAATAGACGCTTCTTGGATAAAGAATAAACGTTAATATTCACTGAAGGCTGAACTCCCTAAGGAAAGTAACTATGTATTCTGGCAAAAGGTAATGTCCCAAAGGGATGGTTTCAAGAACATTGTGAAAATTGTGAGTTTAGAACCAGAAGGGCAGTAAAGTAATAAATTCCAGTTAGAAGGAACGTAGTGACGTCCGGTTAGCACTAATCTTTTGCAAATCGACTAGCTGATCACTGACTTTGAAACTGGCGTCGTCGTTGCACTGGATCCAAAGAGAATTCCTGACTGATGGACTGCTACTGCATACTCCGCCTGGCCCAGAAAGCCCACTCGGAGTGAACTACTGTTTGTGGCTCGAGCACAAGCATGCAGTGGACACTACTTTCAGTCACGTAGCCCGAGGAGGAGAGAAGGCCCGTGGGGTCAGTAGCCACTATAGGCGCCTGGGATACCATCTGGCCGCAAGGCAATTAGTGGCAGAGTTGCGTCTGTCTACGGGAAGACCGGCGCCTGTGAGTTATGTGGCCGCTTCCCTTGAATGTATTGTTGGTTGCTCTCTGTGTAGGCGCAAGACATACCCACAGCACTAACCCAGTCATACAAAGGCCAAGAATATATGAAAGTGGTCCACATGATATTTATTAGACTGACGCAGGACTGACCCTTGTTAATGAACAAATAGACTTCCTATCACATAAAAAGCTGGAAACCGTTATTTCGATGCGTTTTGAGTTCTGGCAGGGATTCCTGAATTGGAATCAGTACTTTTGAATCTTCAGTCTTTCATTCTTCAGATGAGGCCTGATTCAGCCTGTCAGGCTACTTGAACTCACAGAACAAGCGCCATGCGTCAGAAACTCATCCTCATTACTTTAAATAGCTTCAGCATTGTTGTTTCGTGCAAAATGTCTTGTGTCCGCATCGTAGCACGATTCTTCCACTGAATGTCAGTGCTAAGCTGTATGTCTGAAAGCTTTTTAATATATCTGGCGATTAGCTCACAAAAGATGAACGACTGTATGACAACTTGAGCCAGGCGGAACAAAAGCACACGCTGCCTTCAAAATTTTGTCACGATCGCATGACGTGTACGCCATCAGAGACAGTGCAGTCTCCTGGCTATCACGACCGCCTAGTCCATCTCTCTACTATCTTTACCCATGGAGCAAATTAGAGTGCCTGTTGTACCCACAAACTGGAAGAGCTAAAGCACAATATTTAAAACACTATTGCTGCTATCCCTCAAGAAGAGCTGCTACTCACGTCCCAAACCATTGTGCTACATCGACGTCAGGGTGTCCGTTTACAGGACATCCGTGAAGTTTATTTAGGCGAATCAATCCCATACCAGTTTTACTGCATGTATTCATATTTTCCGTATCAGTTTCATTTTTCTCACCCATTAGTTTCACTAATACAGTAGGGATTCTTAAAGCTACTCTAATACCGAAAGCACTAAGAAGTATGTTGTCTTCTACAACAATATTATAACCTACCTGTTATTTTCGCTCTTTCGTAGTGAAAGTAGCTTCTTCATTCAGCACTTTCAATTCTTCACTTTATATTTCGACTTTAGCAGATTACGACATTTGTCTTCTCAATATTTGACGCCAGTCTGCTGTTATTAATTTCGATTAATCGAGATGAACACTACAGCAACCTCTTTGCATGTTCGCTGTAACAATTTTACATCTTTGGGGAATCAGTTTGTTTTAGATTAATGGAAATCGTTGGAGAGATTTCCGAACGAGTGTTCCCACTTACACTCTACGTCCTGTTCCGGATTGTTTTGGTGGCTGTTTCGTAGAGATTTGTTTCGAGAGATGATTTCCATCGTCTATTGCAAGTTTATGTTGTTGTGAAGATTCTACAGTGAATAAAGCGTTGGGTGAGACCATTTCAGTTTACCTGTCGTGGTGAAGCTTAGTTAACATTATGAGTAAATAGTGATATCACTTGCTTGCAATTACTCCTCGAACTGGAATGGGACCATATGTGCTTAGTAAAATGGAAGTTCATACCTGGCTAACACTTATTCGAAGAGAAGCTTGCGCGACTGCTACGGTCGCAGATTCGAATCCTGCCTCGGGCATGGATGTGTGTGTTGTTCTTAGGTTAGTTAGGTTTAAGTAGTTCTACGTTCTAGGGGACTGACGACCTCAGATGATCAGTCCCATAGTGCTCAGAACCATTTTGAACCCAATTAATATAGTAAATACGAATACTTTAAGTTCCCTGGAGTATAAAATAGTGTTTCAAACTACCTGGCAGATACAAATTGTTTGCCAGACCGAGATTCTAAAGCGGGACCTTTGCTTTTCGCGGGCAAGTGCCTTACTGACTGAGTTACCCAGGAACGACTCACGACTTCTCCTCTCAGCTCTACTTGAGTCTCTGATAAGCGATTGCGAGTCGTTTCTGGGTAGCTCAGTCGGGAGAGAAATTATCCACGATAGACTGAGATCCCGAGTTCAAGTACAGATATGTCACACCGTTTTAATCTGCCAGGAAGTTTTATATCAGCGCAGACTCTGCTGCAGAGTTAAAATTTCATTCTGGATAATAGTTGCCGTCCGAAGTGGCCGAGCTGTTCTAGGCGCTTTAGTCTAGAACCGCGCGACCGCTACGGTCGCAGGTTAGAATCCTGCCTCGGGCATGGATGTGTGTGATGTCCTTAGGTTAGTTAGGTTTAGGTAGTACTAAGCTCTAGGGTGGAAATAAAAGAAAGGTTCAGGAGTGGAATTAAAATACAAGGTGAAAGGAAATCAATGATACGATTCGCTGATGACATTGCTATCTTGAGTGAAAGTGAAGAAGACTTAAATGATCTGCTGAACGGAATGAACAGTCTAATGAGTACACAGTATGGTTCGAGAGTAAATCGGAGAAAGACGAAGGTAATGAGAAGTAGTAGAGATGAGAACAGCGAGAACCTTAATATCGGGATTGATGGTCACGAAGTCAATGAAGTTAAGGAATTCTGCTACCTAGGCAGTAAAATAACCAATGACGGACGGAGCAAGGAGGACATCAAAAGTAGACACGCTATGGCAAAAAAGGCATTTCTGGTCTAGAGAAGTCTACTAATATCAAATACCGGCCTTAATTTGAGGAAGAAATTTCGGAGGATGTACGTCTGGAGTACAGCATTGTATAGTATTGAAACATGGACTGTGGGAAAACCGAAACAGAAGAGAATCGAAGCGTTTGAGATGTGGTGCTATAGACGAATGTTGAAAATTAGGTGGACTGATAAGGTAAGGAATGAGGAGGTTCTACGCAGAATCGGAGAGGAAAGAAATATGTGGAAAACACTGATAAGGAGAAGGGACAGGATAACAGGACATCTGCTAAGACACCAGGGAATGACTTCCATGGTACTAGAGGGAGCTGTAGAGGGCAAAAACTGTAAAGAAAGACAGAGATTGGAATACGTCAAGCAAATAACTGAGGACGTAGGTTGCAAGTGCTACTCTGAGATGAAGAGGTTAGCACAGGAAAGGAATTCGTGGCGGGCTGCATCAAACCAGTCAGTAGACTGACGACAAAAAAAAAAAAAAAAAAAACCATGAGAAGAGAACATGATGTTCCATTTGCTAATCGTGGATCTGAATGTTATAATACCCATGCGAGCGTGTAAAACCATTTCTTTAGATTCAGTTAGAAAGTAATTGTTTATCAATCCGTTCTTTCGGATTTGTTGCGGCATATGCTTCATTGTTCTTTGTATTACAGCACTAGATCGTGCCACGTTGCAGCCGCCAACGTGCTGAAACTTGTAGCCTCGCTTCACAAACCACAAATAATCAAGTCGTATCGGGAATAAAATACCGAATTCCGATCTCAGACGACATTAATAATAGTCAAAAATGCCTTACATGCTTTTAGGTTCCAGATCTAGCCAAGGCAGACCGGTGTGTGCAGCATCGGCCGTTGGTCTCTGTTACATTCAGTGCGGATAAATTTTCGTAGTACTCAAGTATTAGTTATGCAGACCCAATTTATCTTCCATTTTACTGTATTATGAAACCGTGTGTGTGCGTGTGGTTGTGCGTGTCAGTGTGACATTTTCTATTAAACTTCGTGAGTTAGACATCGTTTCCAAAATGTTTTTCTGAAGCATCGGAATTATACATTTTACATAAATTGTAGCTTTCAGGCCTTGGTTATAACTAGTTATGGATGTTGTCTTTGCTTCTCATGGCAATAAATGTGTTGTAACAGTTACATTCTTTGACTAGCTAGTTAAACCTCATTACCACTAAAACCAGAAATTCACTAGCGAATCAGCGTTACAGGCAACTCTTCACGGATCTGTTGATGCTCTTTCTTTCTCCGCGGGCTCTAGGAATAGTTTAAGGGGATCCACGAAGTTATCAAAATGACTGAAAATCTACCTGAAAGTTCAACAAGGAAAAGAGTACATTAAAACGGCAACAATTAATTTACTTAAGTCTGCGAAGCATTGGCATGCACAGAACTTCACGAATGTCTCTGACGCAGCAAACATCCAAATCTGATTTTCATTCACATGAAAAGGACAGAAACAGACGGTTCCAACGGTACTACGTACTATGTACCAACATTTTGTAGAAAGTATGAGCTTTATGGGGTCTCTTTAGAAATTTTTCAAGCATTTAAACACAGAGAAAAGTAAGCCTGAAGCGAAGTGTCTTGATGTAGAACAAAAACTGGATGAGACTAGTATGTAACGTCCCACCGACAACTTGGTCATTAGAGACGGAGCACAATCACGGGTTACGGAGCACATGCTCGGATTAGGGACGGGTGCAGAAGGAAAGGGCCGTGACGTTTGAAGGAACCATCTCGGTTTTTACCTTACACGATTTAGGAAAATCATGGAATGGCCGGACGTGGATTCGAATCATCGTCTTTCAGAATGTGAGCAAAAACTGCGGCACTTAACTTTGCACTACGCTCAGCTTCCTTCACGGAAGGAATATCGTTGAAAAGTATCCCAGTAGAATTTCTCGGAACCTCAGTTGTCCACATTTCATTCGTCCATGCTGAAGATTGAGGACAGCAGGTCGCGAATACCACATCGACTACACTTTTATGGACATTATTAGGAGCACCTCCTAAAATTCAGGTTTATTTCTGTTTGCTCTTTAATCAAAGGTAAAAAGAGTAGTCATGTAACAGTGAATATCTGGCGCCACATTCCATGCTTCACATAGCTGGTTACACATGTAGAACACATTAGTTAAAATTTTGATGCTCAGAGAATGACGAGTAAGCCTTGACTGTGTGCTTCCACTCAGCGTCGACCGAGTGGCATTAACTTTCTGAAAAGAAAGTTATAGGATTTTTGACTAAATCGATTAGCAGCGCCTTGAAACGTATTGAGACACGTAATTGCAGAGAACGCCAGGAAATCATTTCCTAGATGATCACGCATCGCCACCAATGTATGTTTTCCAGTAGTAGATGCATTAACTCATAATATAACGATGACCATCTGTTCTGCAAATCGTGATACAGAACCACTGCCTAAGGCCACCCGTTACTGATCACCAGCATTCTAGTTTATAAGACCTCAACACACCACAATGGCATTCTGTGCTTGGAAACTCCTCACATTCCTATTCGTTTCAGTGCATAACAGCAAACATCCTCAATTTCTTTGACTGGACGTGTTCTACATATACATTTACACTAACACAAATACTATGAAAATGTGTATATTATTATCTCCCATTGCACTACAGAGTTTATTCTCTGTACATGCACATGCGGAGCTGGGGAAAGATGGCTCTTTAGATGCCTCATTGCATACTATATTTAGTAACATGATGTACTCACTGTTCCTACACAAGCTGTAAGTAAAGATCTTGCATACACACTCGAAGACAGGAAACAACGTACTGCGAAGACGTTATGTAAAATGGTCACAAATTAACATTCATACAGCTATCGACGGAAAATGCAAACCTGCCAATTATCGTGACCAGTGGATGAATCTGTGAGGCTGCAGCGCAATTTCACCGCGCAGCTAACACGGATACAGAGGGGGACATGTCCATATAAAAGCATAAAGTCTTTGCAAATTTCATTCCGTGTACTATGCCTCACGGACAGGCGCTTGAACATAGTACGGAGATATCAGTACTTGGGAGAGGGACTCAAAGAAGGCGCTTGGAATAATCGGCGTACCGCTAGACATTTGAGTACGAGCGATGTCATTATTCAACATTATTGGCAGGAATGGGTGAGCCGTGCGCGACTCGTGTTCGTGCCGTTTATTACTTGACATCTTGCCTTTGCGGTACCGCCGTCCCGTTTCTTATTCGGTTTACTGGCGTCACTAAGTTGCTGGCTGGCTGCCCGTGAGCAGCAGCAGCAGCAGCAGCGCCATCGATAAGAGTACTGTCGTACTATATTTGGAGCGACCGTTAGTAATCCTGGGCCGTGCTGTGCGGTGAGTACCGTCGGGATGAAGCTCAAGAGAGGCCTGGACAGCGAGTACTCACCCGACCGCAGGGGACACACACATGCACTGTCTGACGGAAGGAGAGTTGAGCGGGAACGATTGTTGGTTGGTCGTTCGGTCGCTCATCTCATCGGGCAACGTGTACAGTGTGTTAACTGTAAGACGTCAGAGTTGTGAGGCGGGTGCGGGGAGAGGAGGAAGCAAGCACTGGCTGGCGAGGGGAGGGGAGCCATTGGGGGGGGGGGGGGGGGGACAAGACACGCCTACCAGTTGCAGTGCTGCCACTACAAATTGCGCGTCATGCTTACACGAAAGCAGACGAAAGGCTTGGAAGTAAAACTCGCTTTAAATGTTGTTCGTAAACGAAACTGAAATCGTCATGTACATGAAAATCTAAATACATTCCTGGAAATTGAAATAAGAACACCGTGAATTCATTGTCCCAAGAAGGGGAAACTTTATTGACACATTCCTGGGGTCAGATACACCACATGAACTCACTGACAGAACCACAGGCGTATAGACACTGGCAACAGAGCATGCACAATGTCGGCACTAGTACAGTGTATATCCACCTTTCGCAGCAATGCAGGCTGCTATTCTCCCATGGAGACGATCGTAGAGATGCTGGATGTAGTCCTGTAGAACGGCTTGCCATGCCATTTCCACCTGGCGCCTCAGTTGGACCAGCGTTCGTGCTGGACGTGCAGACCGCGTGAGACGACGCTTCATCCAGTCCCAAACATGCTCAACGGGGGACAGATCCGGAGATCTTGCTGGCCAGGGTAGTTGACTTACACCTTCTAGAGCACGTTGGGTGGCACGGGATACATGCGGACGTGCATTGTCCTGTTGGAACAGCAAGTTCCCTTGCCGGTCTAGGAATGGTAGAACGATGGGTTCGATGACGGTTTGGATGTACCGTGCACTATTCAGTGTCCCCTCGACGATCACCAGAGGTGTACGGCCAGTGTAGGAGATCGCTCCCCACACCATGATGCCGGGTATTGGCCCTGTGTGCCTCGGTCGTATGCAGTCCTGATTGTGGCGCTCACCTGCACGGCGCCAAACACGCATACGACCATCATTGGCACCAAGGCAGAAGCGACTCTCATCGCTGAAGACGACACGTCTCCATTCGTCCCTCCATTCAAGCCTGTCACGACACCACTGGAGGCGGGCTGCACGATGTTGGGGCGTGAGCGGAAGACGGCCTAACGGTGTGCGGGACCGTAGCCCAGCTTCATGGAGACGGTTGCGAATGGTCCTCGCCGATACCCCAGGAGCAACAGTGTTCCTAATTTGCTGGGAAGTGGCGGTGCGGTCCCCTACGGCACTGCGTAGGATCCTACGGTCTTGGCGTGCATCCGTGCGTCGCTGCGGTCCGGTCCCAGGTGGACGGGCACGTGCACCTTCCGCCGACCACTGGCGACAACATCGATGTACTGTGGAGACCTCACGCCCCACGTGTTGAGCAATTCGGCGGTACGTCCACCCGGCCTCCCGCATGCCCACTATATGCCCTCGCTCAAAGTCCGTCAACTGCACATACGGTCCACGTCTACGCTGTCGCGGCATGCTACCAGTGTTAAAGACTGCGATGGAGCTCCGTATGCCACGGCAATCTGGCTGACACTGACGGCGGCGGTGCACAAATGCTGCGCAGTTAGCGCCATTCGACGGCCAACACCGCGGTTCCTGGTGTGTCCGCTGTGCCGTGCGTGTGATCATTGCTTGTACAGCCCTCTCGCAGTGTCCAGAGCAAGTATGGTGGGTCTGACACACCGGTGTCAATGTGTTCTTTTTTCCATTTCCAGGAGTGTATATAAAAATGAATGTATGTATGTCTGCCCTCTGTGCGTTCCCAAACCATTCATCCGGTTGCTATGAAATTTTGGTGATTTATTCTCCGCACGCCCAAGAAGATTCCTAGCCGGAAAAAAGGAAATAAGACACATTCTTGAGGAGATATGATGTCATAAACAATGAGATGCCACCAGGGGAAAATACCCAGATTTGTGCATCCACTATTTGAGAATGAGAGCACTTAGCGACTAGCAACAAACGTTACATATACTTTTCAAATCTTAACGAAACTTTTTCTCGTTGACACCTCCCACAAAATAATGAAAGGAAAAAAGGTTGTCGCTTACTACATTTTATCAGTACATGCCGTAAAAATGGTTCAAATGGCTCTGAGCACTATGGGACGTAACAGCTGAGGTCATTAGTCCCCAAGAACTTAGAACTAATTAAACCTAACTAACCTAAGGACATCACAAACATCCATGCCCGAGGCAGGATTCGAACTTGCGAATGTAGCATGGTTTCACACCGTAACGCCTAGAACAGCTCGACTACTCTACATACCGCAAATCTGCCACAGTAGGCATGACGTTTTAAGGTATTATTTCGTTACTATTAATTCTAATCGCAACATATTTCGCATACAGTATCCACATACACTCCTGGAAATTGAAACAAGAACACCGTGAATTCATTGTCCCAGGAAGGGGAAACTTTATTGACACATTCCTGGGGTCAGATACATCACATGATCACACTGACAGAACCACAGGCACATAGACACAGGCAACAGAGCATGCACAATGTCGGCACTAGTACAGTGTATATCCACATTTCGCAGCAATGCAGGCTGCTATTCTCCCATGGAGACGATCGTAGAGATGCTGGATGTAGTCCTGTGGAACGGCTTGCCATGCCATTTCCACCTGGCGCCTCAGTTGGACCAGCGTTCGTGCTGGACGTGCAGACCACGTGAAACGACGCTTCATCCAGTCCCAAACATGCTCAATGGGGGACAGATCCGGAGATCTTGCTGGCCAGGGTAGTTGACTTACACCTTCTACACCACGTTGAGTGGCACGGGATACATGCGGACGTGCATTGTCCTGTTGGAACAGCAAGTTCCCTTGCCGGTCTAGGAATGGTAGAACGATGGGTTCGATGACGGTTTGGATGTACCGTGCACTATTCAGTGTCCCCTCGACGATCACCAGAGGTGTACGGCCAGTGTAGTAGATCGCTCCCCACACCATGATGCAGGGTGTTGGCACTGTGTGGCTCGGTCGTATGCAGTCCTGATTGTGGCGCTCACCTGCACGGCGCCAAACACGCATACGACCATCATTGGCACCAAGGCAGAAGCGACTCTCATCGCTGAAGACGACACGTCTCCATTCGTCCCTCCATTCACGCCTGTCACGACACCACTGGAGGCGGGCTGCACGATGTTCGGGCGTGAGCGGAAGACGGCCTAACGGTGTGCGGGACCGTAGCCCAGCTTCATGGAGACGGTTGCGAATGGTCCTCGCCGATACCCCAAGAGCAACAGTGTCCCTAATTTGCTGGGAAGTGGCGGTTCGGTCCCCTACGGCACTGCGTAGGATCCTACGGTCTTGGCGTGCATCCGTGCGTCGCTGCGGTCTGGTCCCAGGTCGACGGGCACGTCAACCTTCCGCCGACCACTGGCGACAATATCGATGTACTGTGGAGACCTCACGCCCCACGTGTTGAGCAGTTCGGCGGTACGTCCACCCGGCCTCCCGCATGCCCACTATACGCCCTCGCTCAAAGTCCGTCAACTGCACATACGGTTCACGTCCACGCTGTCGCGGCATGCTACCAGTGTTAAAGACTGCGATGGAGCTCCGTATGCCACGGCAAACTGGCTGACACTGACGGCGGCGGTGCACAAATGCTGCGCAGCTAGCTCCATTCGACGCCCAACACCGCGGTTCCTGGTGTGTCCGCTGTGCCGTGCGTGTGATCATTGCTTGTACAGCCCTCTCGCAGTGTCCGGAGCAAGTATGGTGGGTCTGACACACCGGTGTCAATGTGTTCTTTTTTCAATTTCCAGGAGTGTATATCAGTAAATGCGCCGGCAAATGTCTCTTTACGACATATAATTTAGGAGATATGACGTGGTAAAAAATCGATGTGCGTGAAAAAGTGCCGCGTCAGGCATGAAGTTTTGTTTTATTATTTCTTCACTACTAACACTATTCGCAAACGGGTTTAAAAAAAGTATAAAAAACGTTGTCCCAAAATTTTAAATCAATCGGTCAACAACTTTCTGAGATTTTTTCCGTTGCGAAGCACGGGCGTACAGCTAGTGTTTAATAAATATCTCCCTTTCCCTTTCGCAGCATCCAATCACACTCAATATAATTTTGCGAGCATCGCTACGTAATATTGGTTTCCTTCTAACCGTAGGCCAACCGGTAGGGGTTGTTGGCGTCTCCCGAGGTGGGCAAGCAACTGCCTCCTCATTCATTTTGATAATGTTTAGCACAACTGCACAATAAAAACACACAGAAAAGTACAACGCAAAACAATAACGAAGCAGACAACAATGGCTACCTTGTACAATACGTTCAGCTACGCAGTCGAAACTGCGTGCCTACCGAAGCCTCCCGACGTTTACCGACTTCTACCGATTCAGGACTAGGGAGAGGTGTGCCATCTAAAAGTTTACACACTGTATTTGGTCTTCTGACAGCTTCTGGGCCCCTTCAAGTGATCATCTTGCGGCCCTCGGGTCGGTTCCTTCCTTGAGCAGAGATGGCGAGTGGCCAATGGGCCGGTGTTCCTTCTGCATGGTTGGGTCTGAGCCAGTTTCTCCGGGTTGTCGTGTGTCGACTTGTGATTCGTACTAGTTGTTCCACAGTGACTGGTTTTAGTATCGTTCGTTTGTGGAAGTATTTCGCGGAACCGTGTGTAGATTTGTGGTTTTGGCTGAGCAGTAATTTTAATGCTGTCTGCGAGCTGAGTTGAGTGAGTCGGT
The DNA here is from genome assembly GCF_023897955.1 of Schistocerca gregaria. NCBI lineage: Eukaryota > Metazoa > Arthropoda > Insecta > Orthoptera > Acrididae > Schistocerca > Schistocerca gregaria. The sequence goes on along the minus strand of NC_064925.1, from coordinate 517,105,610 downwards.
TGGGACAGAGCAGCAAGCAATTCTCCGCAGCGCGATGCCAAGCCGGGGCTGCTGTCGGCGTGCACGCGCTGTTGGATCGTGAGGCGCTAGCTGCGAGAGCGACAAAGTTTGTTGCCTACCGAACCTGGACGCTGAAGCTGAGTGATTAGTATAACCTATTATGAAACCTCAACTACTGTAACATCTCTGATTTCGTTTGCGGATTGTTGCCCAATGGGCCGTTCGGGCTAGAAGTGCTGTTCGTATTCTCGTCCTCGGTCGGTATTTTCCTTCGTTGTGCCAATGATCGGACATAAGGGAATTGGTTAAATTGTTGGTCGGTTCTTTGGCCGTCCCTAGTTTGGGTTGCCATCCGATTACCTAACTTCACCTCTTGGCTTCCTGTCACACCTCACCTTATGTTAGATCTACCTTCCTACGCCGACCCTTGGAACACTTCTACCCCACTTGTTCTGTTGGTTTTAAATTGTGATTTTATTTTAGTTTAAGTATTGTGCGTGGCCTTCCGCCGTGTATTCATTCAGATTTTTTTTAATTTTGCAAAAAGGCTTCAGCAGTGTGTATTCTTTAACGGAAAGTTTTTTAAATCATTCAAAACTATTTATCTGACTTGTTGTCCAGACCTTCAGCCTTTGTTTCAAAGTTTTTTGTGGGCCTTCAGCCTTGCAATAGGTTAATATTTCCTGAATCAGGCTGAGGCTGTTCTGTTGTAAGTTCGAAAAGGAATGTCTTGGTTAGAAAAATTGTTTATTAATGTGCTTTAATTATAGTTGTCCTTCAGACGTGTAGTGTAGGCCTTCAGCCACTAATTGTTTTCACTGCATGTGTTTTTTCAAGAAAAAAATTTACCTTATATTTTTAATGGCTTTTGGTTTCTAATCCGGGCCTTCAGCCGTTCTTGTGTTTGCTGTGTCGTTTTGGGCCTTCAACACAGAAAGCACCGTTAGTTTTCTTTAACGAGGCCTTCAATCGTATTGTTTAATTGTGATCCTTAAGTCAACATGTAAATAGGTGATTCTTAGAAAAATAAAGTTGTGTGTTTGATTGTGCAACTCACGTCAACTGTTCACGGCCCCATCCACAACCTTAAACTTAGCCTATGCGCTCTCTGGTTACCTGTAACCAGGTTTCACTGGGTGAAATATGGCAGAACACAGCTTCAGACACCAACTATCATTGATCTCTGTACACCAAGCCCGTCTGCAATGACGTCGGGCATATTCGGCCTGGAATCCCATCGACTGGAGTAGAACTGTCTTCAGTGATGAGCCCCGCTTCGCACTGAGACCCGATAACCAACAAAGACGTCTTTGGAGACGCACCGTACAGCAGTGGGATACCAACTTCACTGTCATCTGCTATACGGCCCGACAACCAAGGGTGATGGTTTAGGGTGCCATTTCATTTCGTTGCAGTACACGTTTGGTTGTCATCTGTGGCGCTCTCACAGCATCGCGGTATGTCTAGAGTTTCCTGCACCCAGTTTAGTTGCCCTTTCCACAAGCCATCCTGGGCTTACATTTCAGGAAGATGACGCCCGCCTGCAGACGGTAGAATTTCGACTGCTTGTCTTCATGCCTGCCAAACCGTAACGTGGCTAGCAACATCGCCGGATCCCTCCCAAAATGACAACGTTTGGAGCATCGTAGCCACGGCCCTCCAATCAGCTTGGGGTTTTGATGATCTAATACTCCAGTTCGGCAGAATTTGGCATGACATTCTTCACGATAACTTCAAACAAATCTATCACTCTGTCAATGAATGGTAAGCCGAATGGCAAGACAAATAACCGCTTGCGTAAGGGCCAGAGGGGGACTGACGCGTTATTGACATGCTCAGTTTGTGAAGCTCTTTCTGTTGAATAAATCATTAAATTTTTCTGTAATTTCAGTCTTTGGTTTGTCTGTACACGTAATTCGCAATTACCGATTTGCGTTCCATTCGGATAATTCCTCCGTAGGGAGTCGTTTTATTTTATTTTGTTTTATTTATTTCTTTATTTTAGCCTCAGACTCCATCACTCAGTCATGATTCTTGGAACTAACATGATTTCATTGGCCTGCTGTCTCCCACGGATCTAACAAACCTCTGATCAATCGTCCTGCACTGCTCTGCAGACTACGCAGTCCGACTGAATTTCCATCTTGGTAGACAAAATATTTTTGATGATTGCAATGAATAATTCCCTCCTTACGGAGATTAATCTTTCTTTTAGATATACATTGACTGCCCCGCTAAATAGTTCACAGCTTTCTAACTCGAATTTCAGCCAGCAGCATAACTGAAGTCCAACTGATTTCTTGGAGGTACAGTAAATTCGGGAACATTGTTAAGGATACTTCGACAAATTGTTATTAAAATTTTAGCAGTCGAAGTGTCGTTACTTTCCAAGGGCCACAATAATAAATGTTATAAATAAAAATAAGCATCTGCGATCAGAGATTGTTGTGGTATTTGCGAAATGTCAGATTCATAGTGAATATATCTTCCCTTATCAGAGCTACAATAATGTTTAAGCAAGAATATTTTGTACACTTATCAAAACAGTCTTTCTTCTCAAAATAAATCTAGAAGCATAGCATTGTATACACTGTATTGTCTCCTTTCAACTGTCGTCTGTTTCTGTATTTTCCTGATGAGCGTTATTCCGTGACTGCTTCTATCGTTCATGCGATCCTCAATTTCCTTTAAAGTAGGGCTGTAAAATGCTGATGAATAAAAAATTAACTTCTTTCTGTCACAGAGTCAGTTACAAACGCCTCATTCAAATGAAAAAAAGGGAAGTAATTTATAAACTCGAGTGATATTCTCCGTTTCCTGCATTAAGCCGTTTCCCCTACCTACCCCGTCAAATGTTTAGCAAGAAATTCTCCTCCGGTCTGGCGGCGTAAGTTCCTCTGAGATGTTCGGCGCATCAAACAAAAGAGTGGCGGATGAGCGAGGGGAGACGGAAACGAGACGCAGTAAAAGACAACCAAAAAATCGAGTCCAAGTTAGTTCCTGGATGATGTTAATATCCATCAGTTTTTAATGCAAGCACTTAGCGGTTGCCAAGGATCTCTTTAATCGTTTCTTCCCAGCAACGGAACAAAGTACTGGAAAGCGAGAGTTAGTGCCGTCTGCTTTGCATTACTTCACAAGCATATATTTCTCTCACGCAGCGAGTCTTTTTCCAGACGTTATCAGTACACTGTACGCGCTGTTGACAAGGTTTATTGATGATGCTGCAATAAAACAAAAAAAAATTACTTTTTCTTGCCACAAGTAACTGATTTCTATTGATATTTGACTTTACCTTACAACACGAAGGTAATAAAATCTTTATTTTATTTGCTTGACTTATATTTCGTGAAAATCAATTAAAAATTTGAAACTTCCTTGCAGATTAAAACTGTGTGCCCGACCGAGACTCGAACTCGGGACCTTTACCTTTCACGGGCAAGTGCTCTACCAACTGAGCTCCCACGCACGACTGACGCCCCGTCCTCACAGCTTTACTTCTGCCAGTATCTGGTCTCCCACCTTCTCCGCAATATCCTTTCTTTCAGCAGCGCTAGTTCTGCAAGGTTCGCAGGAGAGCTTCTGTAAAGTTTGGAAGGTAGGAGGCGACTTACTGGCAGAAGTAAAGCTGTGAGGACGGGGAGTGTGTCGTGTTTGGGTAGCTCAGTTGGTAGAGCACTTGCCCGCGAAAGGCACACACTTTTAATCTGCCAGGAAATTTCTTATCAGCGCACACTCCGCTGTAGAGAGAAAATTTCATTCTAGTTATAAATTTGTCGGTATTGACACTAAATTATATTATGTCTCTCACTTAAGCTCTGAATTATTAGCCAAGAGTGCATGTAATAAACTCATTTTCATTCCAGTCATTTAATACCTCTCTTTCTCAACCTGCATTGATTTTCTGCTCAAGAAAAAATTACTGAGTAGTTTCGGCTTGTGTGGTTGCGTGTGAAAATTAAATTAATCTTAATATTAATAAAATATATTAATTAATTTAAACCACGTGAGGTAATAAAAGCATCGAACTTTGCAGCAAGAAAACTTCTGGTAAAGAATATATACAAGGAATCTGAAGTCACTACCCTATCCCACCCCTTCCCCCTCAAAGACTCCACAAGTTGACCATGCTGCTGAGGCAAGTGTATCTCATACGTTCAACTCCCCCCCCCCCCCCTACATCATACCCTCCCCACATCCTCCCTACATCACTAGAAAGGATCAAAAAGGAGGAAACTTCCAGACCACCAGAAATACAGTTTCTCCTTCCCTTCTCCCTTTTATTAAAAAAATCCGTTTGCATGAGCCCCTTCATTCGAGATCCATATGCCACAGTGAAGGGTTCGCTAACAAGCACTAACAGCTGCAACAACCAGTACTCCCAGTCCGAGTAAGAGGACAAAGACTGTCAGATCTGAAAGTATTTCTCCATCCATTCTTACTATTATGATTTCTTTATGAATGTAATAGTTTTTACTTAATTTCATTATCTTCCAACAGCGCAAGGCCGTCCTGATGTTTTAGTGGCAGAAATAATTGATGAGGAGTCACAGATGTTCAACCTATTATTATCTGCTCCAGTACAACTACTAGTGGATCTAAACATGTGAATGAGGATCTAGCACATGACTGTCATTTTGACCTGACAGTAACTTCAATTGACAATGTTCAACCAGTTGGTGCTACAGTGCAGTATTCGTGGGGTAAATAGTCTGTGCTTTGTGGTGGAGTACATTGAGAAGAAAATGATGACAGAATACGAGCCATTCCATACATCTATTGACATCAGTACGTTTTGGGCAAGATACCAGTAGTTGATACGTACATAAAAAGAGTGCTGGAACTGATTTTATACTATCGTGGTTCTTATAAGTACCCCGAATGCAAAATTGTAAGTCAGTCTGGTAATCGAACTGTTATGCTGCCATTCATGAATAGCATCCCAGGGGGTATTTTTCAACAGGATAAAGCTCGTCCACATACCGCTCTTGTAACCCTACAAGCTCGACGAGTGTTGACATATTCCTTTGGCATTCTCTGTCTCTAGATCTGTCTCCAATCGAGCACATGTGGAACATTATCTGAAAACAACGTCAATGTCATTCAGAAACGGCATTAAAAGTCTCCGTATTGCTCGACCAGTTGCAACAGTCGTGGAACTCCACCCCACAGAATGACAAAGAGCACCCGTAAAACACAATGCATGCACGTATGCATGCTAGCATTCAACATTCTGGAGGTTACAACGGTTATTAATGTAGCAGCGTATCAAATTTGCATTGGCCTATCTCGCACTTACATTGAACTGCCATCTTGCAATTTTAATCACTTAAATACGTTACCTAGACAAATGTGTGCCGGAAACCTCATTTCTCTACATTAGTTACTTTTTGTGTAGAGATTATTTTCCTTCAATCTATATGCTTGCTTACTCCACAAGCCTGTTAGTGCCAATTGTGATCTTGGATTGTTCAAAACAAAATGGAAGTATCAAGTTGGGACAAATAGACATCCATACTGAATCTGATTCATCATTCATCACAGAAGTTTCCTCCAAGCACCCCAGAATACACATCATTGTTGCATGGTTGTGTGAAAAATTATTCACCTCTCTCTGGGGTCGTACAAAGACTTCTACAAGACTTGTTCAGAAGATATCTTTACTGTGGGCATTAAAGGGCTGTGTTTTTTTTTTCTTTTTGAAGGCTGACAGCATGGAGTGGTAGAGGCATCGCAGACACATGATAGTACGTAAACTTATGTAGTCGAGTATAATTGCATGGAAAACGTCGGTAAGAAATCCCGCCAAGTGTGAGTCATGTTCTGAAATCTGCTTCCCATTCGCGGAAGGACTAACAGGTATCGAAATTTTTTCTCGAATCAAAACGATGAAATTAAGGGATGGATGAAATTAAGTCGGAACTCATCAAATACAGTGGAACGTCAGGTCTTAAATGGCTACACAGGATAATTGAAATGGCCTGGGAGTCGAGACAGGTTCCATCAGACTGGACAAAATCAGTAATCACACCAATCTTTAAACATGGAAACAGAAAAGATTGTATCAACTACAGAGGTATCTCTTTAATCAGCGTTGTGGGTAAGATCTTCTCAGGTATTGTTGAAAGGAAAGTGCGAGTATTAGTTGAGGACCAATTGGATGAAAATCAGTTTACGGCAAATAATGGAGAAGTGTTATGAGTGGAACAGGGAACTGTATCTATGCTTTATAGATCTAGAAAAGGCATATGACCGGGTTCCTAGGAGGAAGTTTGTTCTACGAGATTATGGAATATGAGGCAAACTTTTGCAAGCAATTCAAGGTCTTTACATGGATAGTCAGGCAGCAGTTAGAGTTGACGGTAAATTGAGTTCATGGTTCAGAGTAGTTTCAGGGGTAAGACAAGGCTGCAACCTGTCTCCACTGTTGTTCGTATTATTTATGGATCATATGTTGAAAACAATAGAATGGCTGGGTGAGATCAAGATATGTGAACACAAAATAAGCAGTCTTGAATATTCTGATGACTTAGTTCTGATGGCAGATTCGATTCAAAGTATGCAATTTCAGAGCTAGATCAGAAATGTAAGGACTATGGTATGAATATTAGCATCTCAAAACGAAAGTAATGTCAGTGGTAAAGAAATATAAACGGATTGAATGCCAAATAGGAGGAACAAAGTTAGAACAGGTGGATGGTTTCAAGTACTTAGGATGCATATTCTCACAAGATGGCAACATAGTGAAAGAACTGGAAGCGAGGTGTAGCAAAGCTAATGCAGTGAGCGCTCAGCTACGATCTACTCTCTTCTGCAAGAAGGAAGTCAGTACCAAGACTAAGTTATCTGTGCACCGTTCAATCTTTCGACCATCTTTGTTGTATGGGAGTGAAAGCTGGGTGGATTCAGGTTACCTTATCAACAAGGTTGAGGTTACGGATATGAAAGTAGCTAGTATGATAGCAGGTACTAGCAGATGGGAACAATGGCAGGAGGGTGTCCACAATGAGGAAATGAAAGAAAAACTGGGAATGAACTCTATAGATGTAGCAGTCAGGGCGAACAGGATTAGATGGTGGGGTCATGTTACACGCATGGGAGAAGCAAGGTTAGCCAAGAGACTCATGGGTTCAGCAGTAGAGGGTAGGAGGAGTCGGGGCAGACCCAGGAGAAGGTACCTGGATTCGGTTAAGAATGATTTTGAAGTAATAGGTTTAACATCAGAAGAGGCACCAATGTTAGCACTGAATAGGGGATCGTGGAGGAATTTTATAAGGGGGCTATGCTCCAGACTGAACGCTGAAAGGCATAATCAGTCTTAAATGATGATGTTGATGATGATGATGATGATGATGATGATCAAAACGATTTACGGCGAAGTTGTTATGAACAGAGCGAGAGTGTTCAGGTCGTGTAGGGAGTTTAGTGAAGGCAGAGAAAAAGTTCGTGACAAACAGAGGAGTGGAATACCTGCTATTTTGACTGATGAGTTGGTAAAAAACACAAAGGAAACTGTTCGTGAACACCGCCAATTGAAAGTAGAAGAAATGTCTCAAAGGTTTCACAACTATTCAGAACTCTCTCACCGGAAAGTGTGTACAAGATGAGTTTCAAAACTGCTGACAGAACGGGGTAAATAGCGCGAGGGTTAAGCGACTTAAATCAGAAAAGGTTTTCTGAGCTCTTTGTGAATGGCTCATTACACTACTGAGACAAAAAGACAATCGTTACAGTGGCGTCACCCCAATTTGACACCTGTCAAATAATTCAAAACCCAATTTCCGGCAAAAACGACCTCAATATTTTGGGACGGAAAAGGCATAATTTTGTTGAATCTGTGTCACAGGGTGAGACCAGCGATGGACAACGATATTGTGAGACCCTAAAAGAACTCAAAGGAATGCTGACAAGAAGCATGTGTTTGCTACAGGATAACGTCCGACCTCTTGCGCAGCCTTAGCCACAAAGGCGCTCTTCGACTCATGTGGTAGTGAGGTTTTGAGCCACCTTCCCGTATTCCCCGGACTTGGTGTCCACATATTATCTTCTTTCACTTCCCTGATGGCACACGGAAATTGAATTCAATTCTCAACCAACGAGCAGGTGCAGAGAGAGGCTCTTAAGCGGCACATTGAGCTGGCTGGAGAGTTCTTGCAGAGCTTAAAGAAGCTTGTGCCACGGCTTACCACATTCATTCGAAGGGATCACGATTACGTGGAGAAACAGTTAACACGTGCATCGATTTACAAAAGTATCAACAATATCCCGTAATTTTCCTCTTCTACCCCCTATTCACAAGCTGCCAATACGTAAGCGCTGAAAAACCTTGTACTCTGCGCACTGTCATTTTGTAATTAAATTTTACTTTTTTTTCTGTTTCTCCGTTGTAGAATCTTAGTTCATTTCTCCAATAGACTATCTCTGAGCTGTCCTTCGTCAGTCAACCGGAACTCATGCTGATATTCTCTCGCAAGGTTTGCGCTACCACGTCGTCCATCCAATATGTTTCTCCTATTGCAACTTGTAACATTGCTTGGGAGCAAAATGTGGATATTTGCATATCCACTTACAGCTCCTTTTATTTTGAATCCACTGATAAGTAAATTTGGTATGTCGTCTCCCGGTTTCCATAATTCTTTATACGTGTTGTTTCCTATTTCCCACAGTTGTCTTCCTGTGTCAAATAGTGACTTTGTCGCACGCCCACGTATTTTAATCACAGTAACAGCCTCTTCTTTCTTATCTTTCAATATGATATCCTCTTTCCACAGATCATCTTATTCATCCGCTAACTTGCACAGATGTTTCTCTCTTCTTCCCATATAGTTCGAGAACCCTCTATGTATGTTTCAGCTCGGACCAATCCCGTTTTGTGCGAAACTGCTATTTTTTGCCGCTTTGAACTCAAGTAAAACGTCCCTGCTTGTTCATATTGCATTCCCACTACAATAACAGCCTCTCACACGTCGCGAGAAAAATGGGTTTACCACTGTTGATAAATTACTGCATGATTGCCTTTTCTTACATAACAACTCCTTGGATACGGAATTCATCCTGAGCTTCAAAATGATTAATTTCCTCCACGACCACTTTCCGTCCACACACACGTGTCTTACTCGCGTTATGGATGTAACACGACTTTCAATAATATTTCACAAAACACATCACCTTCAATCGCCGCTATTGTGGAAAGCGCAGTCGCTCGGAATCAGCCCTGCAATCATGCTCCGGCTGGACTGATTCACACCTTCAAGCCATGTCATCCCCAGGCATCAATCTCTCCGTTAAATGACTATGGGGCATCCCCGTCAGCGATGTCGCTGCGCGGTAGCGAGAAATCGTAATCGTAGATTCGATCCTCCAATAATAGGATCGATATCTGTGCCCTAAGGATATCGATCGTATAGTTCAAGGATGGACCCTACTGTTTTTTTTTACATTTTGGTGTGAAAGAATAGATAGGACATAGGCATACGTTGCAGGCTCATGATCAGAACATTAGTTATCGGCGCATGTACCTTGGGAGTCAGTTCGCCATAGAAAACTGGCTACTTATGAATGTCCGACGCCTGGTCTTCCAACCATCCAGACTACAGGAAGTCAAAATAAACCTTTTTTTAGTCGTCTTCTTGGTTTGATGCGGTCCACCACGAATTCTCTTCTGTGCCCACCTCTACATCTCAGAGTAGTACTTGCAACCTATGTTCTCAATTATTTGCTGGGTGTATTCCAATCTCTGTCTTCCTTATCGATTTTGCCCTCTACAACTCTCTCTAGTACCAAGGAAGCCATTCCCTGGTGTCTTAACAGATGTCATTGTCAGTGTTTTCCACATATTCCTCACCAATTCTGCCCAGAGGCTCCTCTTTCCTTACGTTATCACTCCACCTAATTTTCAATATTCGTCTGTAGCATTATTTAATAAATTATAAATCAGTAATAGTACATGGACCGACTTACGGTGTTTGCACACTACAGGTCGACATCTCCTGCAATGCTGTGGCCACAACTTCTTCTGACGTTGGATCAAGCGTTTTCTTTCCTCGGCCGCTTTGCACTTCAGAAGAACCTGTCTCTTAGAATTTCGTAATCACTTTCTCCAGACCGTTGGCGAACATCGGACCAACGCCTTTTTCCATATCCTTTAGCGTTCAGAACTGCTACAAAGCTACTGACACACAGCCATCGCCCTTGTAAAAGAGCCGTGTACCTTCTTTTCTTTTGCATGTTCTGGCGCTTTCAGCGTCATGCAGTGACAAAAATTTCGTTATCTTTTGTTTATTTCCGTAATGTTTTCCTCTTCTGCGAAAACATTCTCTTCAAATTTGTCTTCATTTTGAGGTGTGGTTCTTCTTTTAGACTGTTTTGAAACTGTAACTTAAACTATAAACACTCCTTAACTTGGGTTGCGTTGCCAAGATACATTCCACCAGCAGAGCGAATTCACTAGCAACTGAGTGTTACACACCGCACACGGATGCACGTGATATGAAGCAGTGGTTGCGCGAAAGAGGGCGTGTTTCAAAGTTGCGTGAAGGGAATTTTTTCTGCAGCCGGTCAGATCGCAACTTCTTCCATGTGGGCTAGCTCCCAGCCAAGCAACTGGAAAGCACCCTGTGGCAAACATAGCACGTAAAGTCTGAGATTCCCTAATAGTTTCGAGGCCCGTAGTTTAGATGGTACTTTGTCTTGTGAAATGTGAGTGGAAGTTTTGCGGAGCGATATACGCTGAAATATATGTGCTTTTAGTAAACTTTTCCTCTAGAAGGGAGGAGGGGGACGGGGGAGGGAGCGCTTATAACCGCCGTGACACTTCACGCAGATTCGAGCTTCGATACTTGTCTTCCTTCCTCGGTTTACGTCAGAGATAAATAACAGCACTCACGTAGAAGCCCACTATTAATTTATTACGTCAAGACATTTATCAAATGGTTCTGAGCACTATGGGACTTAACATCTTAGTTCATCAGTCTACTAGAACTTAGAACTACTTACACCTAACTAACCTAAGGTAACTGTTGTTAAACATCGATTAGAATGGACAGGGACTGCGATTGCTATGTTCGGATGAGGACTGACTTGGCATCCCTTCGCTCACAGCTGCAATCGGCGCTGACTTCGGTCGCGCAGCTTGAGGCTGTTGCCAATGGGCACCACTGTGGGGAGCCGGACTCGGGTATCACGGGGATGTCAACCTCGTCCCGTCTGTCCCCAGATCGGTCTGCCGCTGTGGTTGCCCCGGTTGCTGCCCGCAGTGGGGCTGAGCCCTCGCCTGTGGTTGATTGGGAGGTCGTTCCAAGGCGTGGCAGGCAGCGAAAGGCGTCCCCGGAGGCTGATCAGAAAGCCTCCCCGGCGCGTCTGACAAACCGGTTTCAGGCACTGTCTCTGGCTGAGCCAGATGCAGCTGCCTGCCCTGTTTCAGAGGATCATTCTCAGCCTTCAAAGTCCGGGCAATCTCAGAGTGTGGGCTTACTGGTAGTTGGGAGCTCCAATGTTAGGCGCGTAATGGGGCCCCTTAGGGATACGGCGGCTAAGGAGGGGAAGAAATCCAGTGTGCACTCCGTGTGCATTCCGGGAGGAGTCATTCCTGATGTGGAAAGGGTCCTTCCGGATGCTATGAAGAGCGGAGGGTGCAGCCAGCTGCAGGTGGTGGCACATGTCGGCACTAATGACGTGTGTCGCTTTGGATCTGAGGAAATTCTCTCTGGATTCCAGCGGCTATCTGATTTGGTGAAGGCTGCCGGTCTTGCTTACGAGATGAAGGCAGAGCTCACCATCTGCAGCATCGTTGACAGAACCGACTGCGGATCTTTGGTGCAGAGCCGGGTGGAGGGTCTGAATCAGAGGCTCAGACGGTTTTGCGACCGTATTGGCTGCAGATTCCTAGACTTGCGCCATAGAGTGGTGGGGTTTCAGGTTCCGCTGAATAGGTCAGGAGTTCACTACACTCAGCTGGCGGCTACACGGGTAGCGGAGGCTGTGTGGCGTGGACTGGGCGGTTTTTTAGGTTAGAAGGCTTCGGGAAAGTGCGGGATGGGCTGCAATGTCAAAGGGTGCTTGGCAATTACAGGACGTGCTTGGCTCAAGGAACAGTCGGAATTTTAGTTGTAAATTGTTGTAGTTGCGCTGGAAAAGTCCCTGAGCTTCAAGCGCTAATAGAAGGCACAGAAGCTGATATCGTTATAGGTACAGAAAGCTGGCTAAAGCCTGAAATAAGTTCTGCAGAAATTTTTACGAAGTCTCAGACGGTGTTCAGGAAAGATAGATTAGGCAGAATTGGTGGTGGAGTGTTTGTGTCTGTCAGTAGTGGTTTATCTTGTAGTGAAGACGAAGTAGATACTCCGTGCGAATTGGTGTGGGTGGAGGTTATACTTAACAGCCGAATTAAGTTAATAATTGGCGCCTTCTACCGACCCCCAGACTCCGATGATACAGTTGCGGAACAGTTCAGAGAAATTTTGAGTCTCGTAACAATTAAATACCCCACTCATACGGTTATAGTTAGTGGGGACTTCAACCTACCCTCGGTATGTTGGCAAAAATACTTGTTCAAAACCGGTGGTAGGCAGAAAACGTCTTCCGAGATTGTCCTAAATGCATTCTCCGAAAATTATTTCGAGCAGTTAGTCCACGAACCCACGCGAATTGTAAATGGTTGCGAAAACACACTTGACCTCTTGGCCACAAACAATCCAGAGCTGATAGAGAGCATCATGACTGATACAGGAATTAGTGATCACAAGGTCATTGTAGCTAGGCTCAATACCATTTCTTCCAAATCCATCAGAAACAAACGCAAAATAATTTTATTTAAAAAAGCGGATAAAGTGCCACTGGAAGCCTTCCTAAAAGACAATTTCCATTCCTTCCGAACTGACTATCCGAATGTAGACAAGATGTGGCTCAAATTCAAAGATATAGTAGCAAAAGCAATTGAGATATTCATACCTCATAAATTGGTAAGAGATGGAACGGATCCCCCGTGGTACAAAAAAAAAAGGTCCGAACGCTGTTGCAGAGGCAACGGAAAAAGCATGCGAAGTTCAGAAGAACGCGAAATCCTGAAGATGGGCTAAAATTTACAGACGCGCGAAATTTGGCACGTACTTCGATGCGAGATGCCTTTAATAGGTTCCACAACGAAACATTGTCTCGAAATTTGGTAGAAAATCCGAAGAAATTCTGGTCGTATGTAAAGTACACAAGCGGCAAGACGCAGTCAATACCTTCGCTGCGCAGTGCCGATGGTACTGTTATCGACGACTGTGCCGCTAAAGCGGAGTTATTGAACGCAGTTTTCCGAAATTCCTTCACCAGGGAAGACGAATGGAATATTCCAGAATTTGAAACACGAACATATGCTAGAATGAGTTTCTTAGAAGTAGATACCTTAGGGGTTGCGAAGCAACTCAAATCGCTTGATACGGGCAAGTCTTCAGGTCCAGATTGTATACCGATTAGGTTCCTTTCAGATTACGCTGATACTATAGCTCCCTACTTAGCACTCATATACAACCGCTCGCTCACCGATAGATCTATACCTACAGATTGGAAAATTGCGCAGGTCGCACCAGTGTTCAAGAAGGGTAGTAGGAGTAATCCATTTAACTACAGACCTATATCATTGACGTCGGTTTGCAGTAGGGTTTTGGAGCATATACTGTATTCAAACATTATGAATCACCTCGAAGGGAACGATCTATTGACACGTAATCAGCATGGCTTCAGAAAACATCGCTCTTGTGCAACGCAGCTAGCTCTTTATTCGCACGAAGTAATGGCCGCTATTGACAGGGGATCTCAAGTTGATTCCGTATTTCTAGATTTCCGGAAAGCTTTTGACACCGTTCCTCACAAGCGACTTCTAATGAAGCTGCGGAGCTATGGGGTATCGTCTCAGTTGTGCGACTGGATTCGTGATTTCCTGTCAGGAAGGTCGCAGTTCGTAGTAATAGACGGCAAATCATCGAGTAAAACTGAAGTGATATCAGGTGTTCCCCAGGGAAGCGTCCTGGGACCTCTACTGTTCCTGATCTATATAAATGACCTGGGTGACAATGTGAGCAGTTCTCTTAGACTGTTCGCAGATGATGCTGTAATTTACCGTCTAGTAAGGTCATCCGAAGACCAGTATCAGCTGCAAAGCGATTTAGAAAAGATTGCTGTATGGTGTGTCAGGTGGCAGTTGACGCTAAATAACGAAAAGTGTGAGATGATCCACATGAGTTCCAAAAGAAATCCGTTGGAATTCGATTACTCGATAAATAGTACAATTCTCAAGGCTGTCAATTCAACTAAGTACCTGGGTTTTAAAATTACGAACAACTTCAGTTGGAAGGACCACATAGCTAATATTGTCGGGGAGGCGAGCCAAAGGTTGCGTTTCATTGGCAGGACACTTAGAAGATGCAACAAGTCCACTAAAGAGACAGCTTACACTACACTCGTTCGTCCTCTGTTAGAATATTGCTGCGCGGTGTGGGATCCTTACCAGGTGGGATTGACGGAGGACATCGAGAGGGTGCAAAGAAGGGCAGCTCGTTTTGTGTTATCGCGTTATAGGGGAGAGAGTGTGGCAGATATGATACACGAGTTGGGATGGAAGTCATTACAGCATAGACGTTTTTCGTCGCGGCGAGACCTTTTTACGAAATTTCAGTCACCAACTTTCTCTTCCGAATGCGAAAATATTTTGTTGAGCCCAATCTACATAGGTAGGAATGATCATCAAAATAAAATAAGAGAAATCAGAGCTCGAACAGAAAGGTTTAGGTGTTCGTTTTTCCCGCTCGCTGTTCGGGAGTGGAATAGTAGAGAGATAGTATGATTGTGGTTCGATGAACTCTCTGCCAAGCACTTAAATGTGAATTGCAGAGTAGTCATGTAGATGTAGATGTAGATGAAGGACATCACATACATCCACGCCCGAGGCAGGATTCGAACCTGCGACTGTAGCAGTCCCACGGTTCCGGACTGCAGCGCCTAAAACCGCAAGACCACCGCGGCCGGCAGAGACATTTATCGCTAGTGACTGAACAATTTCACTGTAGCCGCTGTTTACCATTAAATATTTTGTGAACGTACACGCCAGATTTCCACAGCGCCTTCGACACAGTGCCTCATCCAAACTGTTAACGAAGTTCCGAGAGTACGGAATAGGTTTCCACGTACGTGAGTGGCTCGAAGACATTTTAAGTAAACGAATCCAGTTTGTCGGCTCGCAAGCGCCCAGCTTCAGCGGCCAGGAATATTGGAAATGTCTCCCGGGCAACATGGATTCGTATCTCACACCAAACAGTGCTTAGAAGACTGCAACATGGTGGTCCTCATTCCGGAAGAAAAATGGGAAGTTTTGCACTGAACCGACTGAACCGACGCAATCGAAGAACCTTGGATATTCCACAAGAACATTGGGCGATTGCAGAATCGAGTAGTACCACGCCTCTTGACGAGACCAGGACTGGTTTGCGACAGGAAACTAGATGTGTTAGGGTTTGGAGAAGCGCTAGACGACAACAGGAACTTCGATACGCTCCGGAAGTCCATCTGTTGGCAAGTGTAAGTGTAATGTTCTGGATAGCAATAATGATGAGACGGCGACACCCTCTAGTTTCCATCAACGGCAATTTTACTAGTCCCCGATACCTCCAAGCGGTCCTACGGACGACCTTAAGGCCCTACAGACGTGAAGCCGGTGAAAACTTCCTTTTTGTCGAAGACAATGCACGATCGCATCGTGCTCTAGCAGTGTCTCGATACCTTCAAAGGTGCAACATCAATCGAATCCATTGGCGAGCACAGTTCCCACCCTGAATACAATAGAGCATGCATGGGACCTGTTGAAGGTGGCTACTGCAGAGCGTCTGAATCCACCTGACAATCTTCAGGACTTCAATGAAGCTGCCATTGAGGAGTGCGACTCCAAACTCTAAGATAAATTTGTTGGTCTCATCCACAGCGCTCCTCGCATAGTGGAAGAACTCACCCGTGTCTGGGGAGAACATACTCGCTACTAAAGACTAATAATCATCGGTACGAATAAAGAATTTCGATGTTTTCGTTTTCAAGACGTACACTTAGAAGAGAGTCTGTATTGCTTTGTAATGACTTTTACTAACTAACCAAAATCGTTCTTGTTTCCAGAAGGAATTATGTCTATTTTGCTAATAAGGTATTGTACAAACCTCAATGAGTGTACTATAACAGGTCATTGTAGTAAACTCTGTGATATTCCAGACTTTTGCTGAGGTGTGTATAAAGGAGATCGAGAATAGAATACTCGTGCCATCAATTCTGGAATACTGATCAAGTTTTTGTAATCCTCCTCCTGGTCGGTTTAAACGAACACACTGAAACTGTTTGGAATCGTGCTGCTAAATTTGATACCGGTATGTTTGATCAATATGCTGGCATTACGAAGATGCGTCGTGAACTGAAAATGGAAGTACTGCTGTGACGACGACGTTCTCCTAGCAAAACACTATTGAGAAAATGAAGAGGAGAGACTTTTTCAGCTGACTGTATGGTGATTCTACTGTCTCCAACCTACATTTAGCGCTAAGGACCCTGAAGACAGGAGAAGATTGGAGAAATTAGGGCTTGTAGCGAGGCACATAAGCATTAGGCTTCCCCATGCTCTGTTTACGAGTGTAATAAGAAAGGAAATGATCAATAGTCGTACATGGTACCCTGCACCAGACAACATACGATAACTGCTTTAATACTCTATACTTGAGACAAGAAATACACAAAATAAGAAAAAATATGCAAGTATGACACCAACCATCCAACATCTGCAGAACACCTCCTACAAGTGAACCAGCCACTCTAAACCATAATAGAAACAATTATAAGCTAATTACTCAGCAACAAGAAACATCTCCTAACATAAAAAGAAAATTTCCAAATTAAGGGGCGCTCACAGAAAAGAAAGACATAATAAGTGATCAAACCAACGTGAGCAACCAAGCGTTATTTAAAGTGATACAACACACGGAAAATAAATAGCGATGCCCCTAGCCACTCTATTACATAAAACCGATAACATACCCACTCGTGATCATCCCACAGTACCAAAGTAAACTACCTTTAACAACATAATAGTTTGTACAAATAGTCCTACATATCTCTCCTACATTCACACACTCACTCATACACACACACACACACACACACACACACACACACACAAGTGCTCACGCGCGCGTGCTGCCACATACTAGTCACGGAAATATAAACACGCAGAGCAAAGCAAAACATACGAAGATCGCATCAGGCAACATAAAAACAAACCATGCAAGGTGTCAGTGCAGTTTCACAATATGAAGACGCAAATATGTCAGCTGGCGGAGCAGTGCAATGCTCTTAAAATAGGGTATCTACCTGTGAAAGATCATGAGGTATGAAATGTGCGCGAATTCTTAAGGGATTAAACTGCTGAGGTCATCGGTCCCAAGACACACACACTACTCAAAATAACTTATGCTAAGAACGACACACACACATGCCCCAGGAAGGACTCGAACCTCCGGTCGAAGGGGGCGCGCAATCCGTGGCATGGCCCCCTTAGACCACGTGGCCACTACGCGCGGCTTCATTAGGTATGAAGGAAGCAAACAATCGCGAGTAATAATTGTAGTTTAATACTGTTTAATGGCAGTAATGTAAGACATGAGAACAGTTTACAATCTTCGCAAACGGATTTGTAAGCAAAAATCGTATTTGTCAGAAAAACCAGTTGACATCTGAGAATGTTTTGAAATACAACAAAACACAAGTGGTAAATGTTCAAATGTGTGTGAAAACTTATGGGACTTAACTGCTAAGGTCATCGGTCCTAAGGTTACACATTACTTAACCTAAATTATCCTAAGGACAAACACACACACTCATGCCTGAGGGAGGACTCCAACCTCCGCCGGGACCAACCGCACAGTACATGACTGCAGCGCCTTAGATGTCACATTCATATATCTCTTATACTGATGATTCTAATAAAGGAGATTTGGTGTATACAAAGGCATATAGACGTCAGTTTTTCCTCTGTCACTAAGTGCATAGAGTAGGGCATGATTCCACTATTATTGCTATTATTAGTCACGTCGTCTGGGCGATCACATGTGTAAATGTAGAACTGGCATCTCCGAATGTACCACCAACACATTTTTTTTTCTCCGTCAGTCTTCTGACTTGCTTGATGCGGCCTCCCAGGAATTCCTGTCTTCTTCGTCTCAGAGTAGCACTTCCATCGTACGTCCTCAATTATTTGCTCGATGTACTCCAATTTCTTTCTTCCTCTAAAGCTTGTACCGAGCGAGGTGGCGCAGTCGTTAGCACACTGGACTCGCATTCGGTAGGACGACGGCCATCCTGATTTAGGTTTTCCGTGATTTTCCTAAATCGCTCCAGGCAAATGCCGGGATGGTTCCTTTGAAAGGGCACGACCGACTTCCTTCCCCATCCTTCCCTAATCCTATGAGACCGATGACCTCGCTGTCTGGTCTCCTCCCTCAAAACAGCCAGCCAGTCTAAAGCTTGTACGCTCTACAGCGCCCTCTAATACCGTAGAAGCTATTCCCAAATGTCTTAACAGATGTCCTACCATTCTGTCCCTTTCTCCTGTCAGCGTTTTCCATATATTCCTCCCCTCGCCCATTCTGCACAGAATTTGCTCATTCTTTACCTTTAAGTCCTCCTAATTTTATACATTCTTTTGTAGCACCGCATCTAAAATGCTTCGATTCTCTTCTGTTCCAGATTCCCTGCAGGCCATCTTTCACTACCATGCAACGCTGTGATCCTTGACGTACATTCTCAGAAATATTTTCCTAAAATTAAAGCTTACATTTGAGACTAGTAGACTTCTCTTGGCCAGGAATGCCCTTTTTGCCACTGCTAGTTTACTTAACATCAGCTCCCACGTCATCCCCAGTTTTGATGTTAAGTTTCTCGCTTTTTTCATTTCTGCTAGTTCTCATTACTTTCGTCTTTGTTCGATTTACTCTCAATCTGTATTCTGTACCCAGCAGTCTGTTCATTCTGCTCGCACATAGTTTAATTCTTCTTCACTTTAATTGAGGACACCAATATCATCAGCGAATCTTATCACTAATATCGTTTCATCTCGAATTTTAATCCCAGTCTTGAACCTTTCTTTTATTACGGTCATTCCTTCTTCGATATATAGATTGAGTAGTAGGGACAAAGACTTGACCCTGTCCTTCAAAAAAACTGGAGTCAAAAATATGGAAGTAATTCGTACAAATTACCAGCATCTTACCACCGCCTACGACCTGTTAGCTTGTCGGGGTGGACGTGATGAACTGGATACACTAGCCTTCCTCGTAAGTCAGTTTATCTGTTGGTGAAAATCGTATCAAGATCCCTGTAGTAGTTCCTCACACTACTCTTCACATACAGACAGAAAAATCGCGGAGGGGGAGTTCAGTTTTATACATAGCTTTTTATAGATGCAGGGTTAATAAGAATTTTGGTCTTTTTTAACGAGTTCTCTTATAATTTCTCTAATACAGCACTTCATGCATAGCAGCCACAGATATGCATCGAATGTGGTAATGAAAACCAGCTAGATAATGCCAACAGTGTACACACGAGATACATTTTAAAATCACCTGTTTTTGTAGTTAAAGGTCACCAAACATCGTATGCAATCATTTACGTCCAGAAATTTCACATCTAACTTCGCAAAGGTCGCTGCTTAAAATTAATGTATTTGAGTACCCAGTTATTCACGCGGAACACAAACCAATAACTGCAGCAGAGCTCGGGTGTAGCTGCGTATTCGACCTGCAGTTTTTATTTATTTATTTTCTTTCCGCGCAACTCCCAGTCGTGTTTGTTACATCCCGCTCTACGAAGCAGTTAATTTAATTCCAGTAAGATGCAGCACAGAGAAACAACCCGAAGGGTGACTGCCTGGATTACCCTTCTCGTGGCACGGGATGTTGGCACCGCAAATGCGATTCTGGAGAGTTTGATAATTCGAATCCTTGTCTGAGAGCTACATGCTACAGGCTCTCGCCTGTATACAAAACTAAATGCACTATAACAGAATCACTAAACTTTGAAACATATGCAGACTGTTTCGAAATATGTGTGCAGAACGTATTGCAAATGTATGTACAGCTTCTGCTGTTTCGTCCGCTTTATTCTCTGCGCTCTAAACCTTTATGTTGTTACCTACGGACATTCTCTGAAAAACATAACTTTTAGTTACGCAGAAAACTCATAATGCCGGGAGATGTTACGGAGAATACTTTGTGGTTTCTTTTTTTTCTGTCCCATTTCTTAACGGTCTCAGCATGTTCTTCTGGATTCGGCAGTACTATGGTAGAGAATGGCCAGAAATTCTTCCTATAGACCCCTTCCCTTCTGTCGGATGGAATTTTATGTAACACATATGTTTACGTCTCTAGTTATCCCACTTGAAAGTGTGCGAACTTTTTCGAAATGTTTGCAATACGTAACTATGGGGGGACGTGGTACCGATGTGGTATTCACGCAGCCATCTGTGGGAAACCACCAAAAACCCACATTCAGTTTGGTTGGTACACCAACAGTAGTCGTTAATCTGCCGGTAGGATTAGGATTCTGTCCGGGGCTGGCGATCATTTCCGATGAATACTCGTATTGAAATATGAGCAGAAAGTGTCTCGGTCCAGTGCACCGATAAACTATATTTTGAAGGCTGGATCGGGATTTAATATTTTTTCCAAAACGCCAGTGCGTTAACCACTGCGTCATTTCACTCCATAACGCGTTCTATGCTGTCATTCGTTTGTTCCGTTGGGCAACAAAGGAAAGCTGTGAATTCTTCATCTCGTTGCTCCATCCAGTTGCAACCTCATGTTTTCTCCGTGTGACAAGACTGTGTCCTTAATAGAAAGCACTGTCAGACAAGCAACTGAGCCACCCGAAAGAGACAGTCACATATCAATGTAACTTCGTAGACGTGCACACCATGGTCCGGTATGAAGATGATTTGAATTGCAGTTCTCTGTTGTACCTAGAATAGCCACCAGACTACATTACTATTCTTGATATTTAGCTTTGGTATCAGAACTACTATAAGGGTCGTGAATACCGCCAGATGTTGAGTGATACCCGTGAAGGACAAGGAGGCGCCCCGTTCTCATGTGAGACAGCGTTATTAACACATGACTTACACTCCTGGAAATGGAAAAAAGAACACATTGACACCGGCGTGTCAGACCCACCATACTTGCTCCGGACACTGCGAGAGGGCTGTACAAGCAATGATCACACGCACGGCACAGCGGACACACCAGGAACCGCGGTGTTGGCCGTCGAATGGCGCTAGCTGTGCAGCATTTGTGCACCGCCGCCGTCAGTGTCAGCCAGTTTGCCGTGGCATACGGAGCTCCATCGCAGTCTTTAACACTGGTAACATGCCGCGACAGCGTGGACGTGAACCGTATGTGCAGTTGACGGACTTTGAGCGAGGGCGTATAGTGGGCATGAGGGAGGCCGGGTGGACGTACCGCCGAATTGCTCAACACGTGGGGCGTGAGGTCTCCACAGTACATCGATGTTGTCGCCAGTGGTCGGCGGAAGGTGCACGTGCCCGTCGACCTGGGACCGGACCGCAGCGACGCACGGATGCGCGCCAAGACCGTAGGATCCTACGCAGTGCCGTAGGGGACCGCACCGCCACTTCCCAGCAAATTAGGGACACTGTTGCTCCTGGGATATCGGCGAGGACCATTTGCAACCGTCTCCATGAAGCTGGGCTACGGTCCCGCACACCGTTAGGCCGTCTTCCGCTCACGCCCCAACATCGTGCAGCCCGCCTCCAGTGGTGTCGCGACAGGCGTGAATGGAGGGACGAATGGAGACGTGTCGTCTTCAGCGATGAGAGTCGCTTCTGCCTTGGTGCCAATGATGGTCGTATGCGTGTTTGGCACCGTGCAGGTTGCTCCACAATCAGGACTGCATAGGACCGAGGCACACAGGGCCAACGCCCGGCATCATGATGTGGGGAGCGATCTCCTACACTGGTCGAGGGGACACTGAATAGTGCACGGTACATCCAAACCGTCATCGAACCCATCGTTCTACCATTCCTAGACCGGCAAGGGAACTTGCTGTTCCAACAGGACAATGCACGTCCGCATGTATCCCGTGCCACCCAACGCGCTCTAGAAGGTGTAAGTCAACTACCCTGGCCAACAAGATCTCCGGATCTGTCCGCCATTGAGCATGTTTGGGACTGGATGAAGCGTCGTCTCACGCGGTCTGCACGTCCATCACGAACGCTGGTCCAACTGAGGCACCAGGTGGAAATGGCATGGCAAGCCGTTCCACAGGACTACATCCAGCATCTGTACGATCGTCTCCATGGGAGAAAAGCAGCCTGCATTGCTGTGAAAGGAGGATATACACTGTACTAGTGCCGACATTGTGCATGCTCTGTTGCCTGTGTCTATGTGCCTGTGGTTCTGTCAGTGTGATCATGTGATGTATCTGACTCCAGGAATGTGTCAATAAAGTTTCCCCTTTTTGGGACAATGAATTCACGGTGTTCTTATTTCAATTTCCAGGAGTGTAATTTAAAAACGGGCGTGCTTTTGAACCTCCATGTGGTCGGCGTCTCGAATCCTGCAATATCCAGATCTGTGGGGCATTCAGCGTTACCGTGCCCCGCAGTTGGACTGCATGGGTACGTCAAGGCAGGCATGCTTTTCTAGATTCCGGTCGACCACATGTGAACACATAAGGGACGATAGACTATTGTGAACAAGCACATCGTAATATAGTGTGAGTCCCTCATGATGTTACAATCATCCAAGGATTTTTATTATTATACTTGTAGGTCCTGTAGCAACGTAGTAGACATTACATACTTAGTTACTTTCGTTTGTGCTGTAAACTGGCTTGTTTATCTGTAATTGACGTGAATAGTCAATAAGTTTCTGTTTCATTGAGAGAACTAACTACCACTCACAAAATGCACTTTCATGAAATACGCTATGTGATCAAAAATATTCGGAAATCTGGCTGAAAATGACTTACAAGTTCGTGGAGACCCCCATCGGTCATGCTAGAATTCAGTATTGTGTTGGCCCATCCTTAGCCTTGATGACAGATTCTGCTCTCGCGGGTATAAGTTTAATCAGGTTCTTGGGGAATGACAGCCATTCTTCACGGAGTGCTGCACTGTGGAGAGGTATCGACGTCGGTCGGTGAGGCCTGGCACGAAGTCGGCATTCCAAAACATACCAGACGTGTGCTTTAGGACTGACGTTAGAACTCTGTGTAGGCCAGTCCATTACAGGGTTGTTATTGTCGTGTAACCACTCTGCCACTGGCCGTGCATTATGAACAGGTGCTAGATCTTGCTGAAAGATGCAGTCGCCATTCCCAAAAGCTCTGCAACAGTGGGAAACAAAAAGGTGCTCAAAACATGACTGTAGGCCTGTGCTGTGATAGTGCCACGGAAAACAACAAGGCGTACAAGCCCTCTCCGTGAAAAACACGACAACGCCATAATACCGTTGTTGTTGTTGTGGTCTTCAGTCCTGAAACTGGTTTGATGTAGCTCTCCATGCTACTCTATCCTGTGCAAGCTTCTTCATCTCCCAGTACCTACTGCAACCTACATCCTTCTGAATCTGCTTAGTGTATTCATCTCTTTGTCTCCCTCTATGATTTTTACCCTCCATACTGCCCTCCAATACTAAATTGGTGATCCCTTGATGCCTCAGAACATGTCCTACCAACCGATCCCTTCTTCTGGTCAAGTTGTGCCACAAACTTCTCTTCTCCCCAATCCTATTCAATACTTCCTCATTAGTTATGTGATCTACCCATCTTATCTTCAACATTCTTCTGTAGCACCACATTTCAAAAGCTTCTATTCTCTTCTTGTCCAAACTATTTATCGTCCATGTTTCACTTCCATACATGGCTACATTCCATACAAATACTTTCAGAAAAGACTTCCTGACACTTAAATCTGTAGTCGATGATAACAAATTTCTCTTCCTCAGAAACGCCTTCCTTGCCATTGCCAGCCTACATTTTATATCCTCTCTACTCGACCATCATCAGCGTTTTCGCTCCCCAAATAGGAAAACTCCTTTACTACTGTAAGTGTCTCATTTGCTAATCTAATTCCCTCAGCATCACCCGACTTAACTGGACTCCATTCCATTATCCTCGTTTTGTTTTTATTCATGTTCATCTTATATCCTCCTTTCAAGACACTGTGCATTCCATTCAACTGCTCTTCCAAGTCATTTGGTGTCTCTGACAGAATTACTATGGCATCAGCGAACCTCAAAGTTTTTATTTCTTCTTCATGGCTGTACATCGACTCTTATAACTGCCATCTGCTTTCTGGACAAATTGTAAATAGCCTTTCGCTCCCTGTATTTTACCCCTGCCACCTTTAGAATTTGAAAGAGAGTATTCCAATCAACATTGTCAAAAGCTTTCTCTAAGTCTACAAATGCTAGAAACGTAGGTTTGCCTTTCCTTTATCTTTCTTCTAAGATAAGTCGTAAGGTCAGTATTGCCTCACGTGTTCCAGTGTATCTACGGAATCCAAACTGATCTTCCCCGAGGTCGGCTTCTACTAGTTTTTCCATTCGTCTGTAAAGAATTCGTGTTAGTATTTTGCAGCTGTGGCTTATTAAACTGATTGTTCGGTAATTTTCACATCTGTCAGCACCTGCTTTCTTTGGGATTGGAATTTTATATTCTTCTTGAAGTCTGAGGGCATTTCGCCTGTTTCATACATCTTGCTCACCAGATGGTAGAGTTTTGTCAGGACTGGCTCTCCCAAGGCCGTCAGTAGTTCTGATGGAATGTTGTCTACTCCCGGGGCTTTGTTTCGACTCAGGTCTTTCAGTGCTCTGTCAAACTCTTCACGCAGTATCGTATCTCCCATTTCATCTTCATCTACATCCTCTTCCATTTCCATACTATTGTCCTCAAGAACATTGCCCTTGTATAGACCCTCTATATACTCCTTCCACCTTTCTGCTTTCCCTTCCTTGGTTATAACTGGATTTCCATCTGAGCTCTTGATATTCATACAAGTGGTTCTCTTTTCTCCAAAGGTCTCTTTAATTTTCCTGTAGGCAGTATCTATCTTACCCCTAGTGAGATAAGCCTCTAAATCCGTACATTTGTCGTGTAGCCATTCCTGCTTAGACATTTTGCACTTCGTGTCGTTTTGCTTTTTACCTGCTTCATTCACTGCATTTTTATATTTTCTTCTTTCATCAATTAAATTCAATATTTCTTCTGTTACCCAAGGATTTCTAGTAGTCCTTGTCTTTTTACCTACTTGATCCTCTGCTGCCTTCAATACTTCGTCCCTCCAAGCTACCCATTCTTCTTCGACTGTATTTCTTTCCCCCACTCCAGTAAATTATTCCCTTATGCTCTCCCTGAATCTCCGTACAACCACTGGTTCTTTCAGTTTATCCAGGTCTCATCTCCTTAAATTCCCACCTTTTTACAGTTTCTTCAGTTTTAATCTACAGTTCATAGCCAATAGATTGTGGTCAGAGTCCACGTCTGCCCCTGGAAATGTCTTACAATTTAAAACCTTGTTCCTAAATCTCTGTCTTACCATTATATAATCCATCTGATACCTTTTAGTACCTCCAGGGTTCTTCCATGTATACAGCCTTCTTTCATGGCTCTTAAACCAAGTGTTAGCTATGATTAAGTTGTGCTCTGTGCAAAATTCTCCCAAGAGGCTTCCTCTTTCATTTCTTAGCCCCAATCCATATTCACCTATTACATTTCCTTCTCTCCCTTTTCCTACACTCGAATTCCAGTCACCCATGACTATTAAATTTTCGTCTGCCTTCACTATCTGAATAATTTCTTTTATTTGATCATACATTTCTTCAATTTCTTCGTCATCTGCAGAGCTAGTTGGCATATAAACTTGTACTACTGTAGTAGGTGTGGGCTTCGTATCTATCTTGGCCACAATAATGCGTTCACTATGCTATTTGTAGTAGCTTACCCGCATTCCTATTTTCCTATTCATTATTAAACCTGCTCCTACATTACCCCTATTTGATTCTGTGTTTATAACCCTGTAGTCACCTGACCAGAAGTCTTGTTCCTCCTGCCACCGAACTTCACTAATTCTTACTATATCTAAGTTTAAACTATCCATTTCCCTTTTTAAATTTTCTAACCTACCTGCCCGATTAAGGGATCTGACATTCCACGCTCCGATCCGTAGAACGCCAGTTTTCATTCTCCTGATAACGAGATCCTCTTGAGTAGTCCCCGCCCGGAGATCCGAATGGGGGAATATTTTACCTCCGGAATATTTTACCCATGAGGACGCTATCATCATTTAATCATACAGTATAGCTGCATGCCCTCGGGAAAAATTACGGCCGTAGTGTCCCCTTGCTTTCAGCCGTTCGCAGTACCAACACAGCAAGGCAGTTTTGGTTATTGTTACAAGGCCGGATCAGTCAATCATGCAGACTGTTGCCCTTGCAACTACTGAAAAGGCTGCTGCCCCTCTGCAGGACCCACACGTTTGTTTGGCCTCTCAACAGATACCCCTCCGTTGTGGTTGTACCTACGGTACGGCTATCTGTATCACTGAGGCACGCAAGACTCCCCACCAACGGCAAGGTCCATGGTTCATGGGGGCGGGCCATAACACCACCACTTCCGAATTTTACTGTTGGCACTACACACGCTGGCACATGACATTCACCGGGGATTTGGCAAACCAATATCTTGCCATCGGACCACCACATCCCGTACCGTGATTCTTCACACCATACAACGTTTTTCCACTGTTCAATCGTCCAATGTTTACGCTAGTTACACCAAACGAGGCGTCGTTTGGCATTTACCGGCGTGAACTGTGGCTTATGAGCAGCCGCTCGACCGTGAAATCCAATTTTTCTCACCTCCCGCCTAACTGTCATAGTACTTGCAGGGGATCCTGATGCAGTTTTGGAATTCCTGTGTGATGGTCTGGATAGATGTCTGCCTGTTACATATTACGACTCTCTTCAACTGTCGGAGGTGCTTCAGTCCGGAACTGCGCGACTGCTACGGTCGCAGTTTCGAATCCTGCCTCGGGCATGGATGTGTGTGATGTCCTTAGGTTGGTTAGGTTTAGGTAGTTCTAAGTTCTAGTGGACTAGTGACCTCAGATGTTAAGTCCCATGGTGCTCAGAACCATCTGAACCATTTTGAAATGTCGGCGGTCTCTGTTAGTCCACAGACGAGGTTGGCCTCTACGCTTTTGTGCTGTACATGTCCCTTCGCGTTTCCACTTCACTATCACATCGGAAACAGTGGACCTAGGGACGTTTAGGAGTGTGCAGATCTCGAGTACAAACATATGACACAAGTGACGCCATCCACCTGACCCCGTTCGAAGTCCGTGAGTTCCGCGGAGAGCCCCATTCTGCTCTCCCATGTTGTCTAATGACTACTTATGTTGCTGATATGGAGTACCTGGCAGTAGGTGACAGCAGAATGCACCTAATATGAAAGACGTATGTTTTTGGCGGTGTGCGCATACTTTTGATCACGTAGTGTATTTAAGGATATGTGTTGTATATGCCTCAATATGACTGACATAGACGCATAGTAAAACGTAGGAAGTATGTCTGTAATGGATGGGCATCTACATCTATAGCATTCTCCGTAAATTGCCTAATGCTGTGTTGTAGAGCGTACTGCTGGTACCACTAACTGATTTCTTCTCCCCCCCCCCCCCACCCCTCAGTCCCGCCCCTACGTTATTCCACTCTACAATAAAGCGTGGGAAAAGTGGCTGTCGGTAAGCCTATACATTGGCTCTAATTTCTCAAATCTTCTTGTCATGGTCATTACACGAGATGTATGTTCGACTCTTTCCGGAAAGTGCTCTGACGAAATTTTAGTAGTAGATCTCCGTGTGATGCATAACGTCTCTCTTATAACGTCTCCCAAAAGAGGTTTTTCATCATCAGGGTAAAACTCCCGCGCTGACTGAACGATACCGTGACGAAACGCGACGCTCTTCGTTGGATCTTCTGTATCTCTCCTCTCAGTCCTACTTGGTAACGATGCCATAATGGCGAACAATACTCGCGAATCGGTCGAACGGACTCGTTGTAAGCAACTTCCCCCATGGATTACCTACATTTCCTCTAGATTTTCCTGTGAATCTCAGTCTGGCAACCGCTTTTCCTACTATTTGTTTTATGTGATCATTCCACTTTAGGTCGCTCTGGATAGTTACTCCCAGATATTTTAGGGTAAGTAATGTTTCCTGCACTTTCTCATTAATAGTGTTTTGTAGAGATGCGACTTTCTTTTTCTACGTATGCGCAATATGCTACATATATTTTCGTTCAGCGTTAACTGCCAAACCCTGCTCTAGATGCCGGCCTGGGTGGCCGAGCGGTTCTAGGCGCTACAGTCTGGAACCGCGCGACTGCTACGGTCGCAGGTTCGAATCCTGCTTCGAACATGGATATGTGTGATGTCCTTAGGTTAGTTAGGTTTAAGTAGTTCTAAGTCTAGGGGACTGATGACCTCAGAAGTTAAGTCCCATAGTGCTCAGACCCTTTGAACCATTGACCAGATCGATACGGTCTTCTGGCGTTATTACTTTGTTATAGTCAACCGCATTATCTGAAAACAGTCTCAAAGAGCATCTGAAGCTTTCTGCTAGATCATTTGTAGTATTTTATCTATTTTCAGCACTTCTAGTAGTACATAATGTTATAATAAGCAGCCAAATGCATGAAAGAAATTTACTTTATCATTATATAAATCATTTATATCCGGTGTGAAACGTAACGGTCCTCTGACACATGCTCAGGTTACTCCGGAAATTAACGTTACGTCTATCGACATATTCCGGTAAGAGCGATATGCAACGAAGTGTTGAACCTAGTGGTAAATTGGTTCTATACTCTTTAAGGTCGTATTCCTTTTCAATAAACGCCAGTGTGGGACAGTGTGAAGTCCATTCCTGCAATCTAGGAAATTATCTACAGCACTATGGATCTCATGGCGGAATAAGGCGTGCTGAACTGTGTGACGAACATGTTAATCACTTTACGAAACAGCAATAATGTTAATGACCTTTTAAAAAATACCTAGTTAATGACCAAAATACAATCTATGCCTTTAGTTTTTACCCCTCAGGAAATCTGATTTTACTATTTAGGGATAATTACCCCGAGGTCAGAATCCACTGTCTTGAGGTATGAATCTCAGAGATTATGTTTACAAAACATTTTTCCCCCGTACCACATCCACCCAAAACATGGAAAGCAAAGAATTTTTAATAGAAGAGGTACAGTTTTGGAGGTATCAGAACGATTTTCTCTTACAACTTTCGACTCCGACGATTCCGTATCAGAGTCCCTAACTTAAGAGGGACGTGTTTCCCGTTTCGTATTACCCCCCAAAACTTGTAACATCATCAAGGGATCATCCTGAATAGCGGTCGGAGCGTGTACTGGTTGGTGGAAGCTGCCTCGAAGTGACCCTAGATGTGCTCGATCGTCGTCTGAGGCTTCACTGATTCTTTTTGTGGCTTGGGAGAAGCGTGCGACATTGTCAGAAGCTGCAGATATACCAGTGATAAACAAACAGTTCTTTATTAATCCATGAAAGTTGAACAGGTATTTCAGACTGTCCTCGCCTTTGCGATGGTGTTGAAGTTGTCTCGCGATATTTCTCCTCGTAGCTACAGGCAACATAGGCGCAGATTGCAGCCTGCAGTGTACACCTCGCTGACCTGTGTTGCTGACACTCCGGCGCTGACCGAGCGATATGGCGCAGTGGCTGGCACACAGGACTCGCATTCGGGAGGACGACGGTTCAATCCCGCACCCGTTAATCCTGATTTAGGTTTTCCGTGAATCCCCTAAATCCCTCCAGGCAAATTCCGGGATGGTTACTTTGAAAGGGCACGGCCGACTTCCTCCCGCATCCTTCCCCATCCTTCCCTAATCCGATGAAACCGATCACCTCGCTGTCTGGTCTCCTCCCCCAAACAACTCCACGCACTCCGGCGCTGAGTCGGTTGTAACGGCCACACAGTGGACGAGGCTCTACTGCAGGGCACCGGCCAGTCAGCAGCGTCTCTTAACTTTACGACGGGTTGTGGTTTTACGCAGGATATAGAACTCGACCAGTGCCTCGAGAGCAGCGGCAGACGGCTGGCGAATTCCAGACTGGTGGTAGCTAATCATCCTCAGACTATGAGATGGAGGCTGGATCCTGGGTATGAAATCTTACGGAGGCAAGTGATTGGGCAGTGAGGCAGCGCTCGTTGGTTCAGAGCTCGCGGGCATCATTGGTGGCTGCGGTATAGTTATGATGTATACTCTAAGGCTGTGTAAGTAGAATAGGGTGACGACTGGCCCATGGCATGTGTCATGCATGGCAGTTGTCTCCATGAACTGTCTGCGTAATTTTGAGATAATTCAACGGCACTCAAGATCCCCAAATCCTAACCCAGCCTGTGGGACCAGCTTTGATGTGAGTTATGTCCCAGCGCCAGTATCTAGAATACAAAGGACCAGTTGAAACGACTGCGGGCCATTTTTCCTCAGGATAGAACGGCGTTATAACACCCTTTGAATCGTCAAAAGACGACAGTAATGAGAAGTAGCAGAAACCAAAACAGCGAGAAGCTTAACATCATGATTGACGGTCACGAAATAGACGAAATTAAGGAATTTTGTTATGTAGGCAGCAAAATAACCAGTGACGGACTGACCAAGAAGGACATCAAAAGCAGACTAGCACTGGAAAGGGCATTTCTGGCCATGAGAAGTTAGATAGTATCAAACATAGGCCTTAATTTCAGGAAGACATTTCTGAGAATATACTTCAGGAGCACAGGTAGTGAAACATGGACTGTGGGAAAACCGGAACAGAACAGAAATGAAGCATTTCAGATGTGGTGCTACCGACGAATGTTGAAAATTAGGTGGACCGATAAAGTAGGAAATAGTGCGGTTCTCTGCAGAGGCGGCGAGGAAAGGAATATGTGGCAAGCATTGACATGTATAGGGGACCAGATTCTGGTCATCTGTTAAGACATCAGGGAATAACTTCCATGGTACTAGAGGGAGCTGCAGAGGGCAAAAACTGTTAAGGAAGGGAGAGATTGGAATACTTGCAGCAAATAATTGAGCACGTAGGTTGCAAGCGCTACTCTGACATGGAGAGGTTCGCACAGGAGAGGAATTCGTGGTGGGCCGCATCAAACCAGTCAGAGGATCGATGACCCCAAAGAAAAAAAAAATTAAAAAAAGAAAGAAAGAAAGAAACACTCTTCCTAACTGAACTTGTGCACTTGTGCTTTAATCTAGGTCAGAGGTGGTGAAATTTCATACTGATAAGTGGGTTGATACTGAAAAGGTCTTTGTAAATTTGACTAGTTCTTCTAATCACTGACATGAAATAAAATGAAATGAAATGATTGTAAGTTATTAATAGCTGGGATTGTGTACCCGGTGAAGTTCGGCCACCAAGTTACAACTCTTTTCAGTGGACGCCACATTGGACGATTTGCGTGGCGATCATGAAGAAATGATGATGAGAGTAACACAACACTCAGTCCGCAGGCAGACAAAACCTACGACTCAGCCGGGAATCGAACTCTGTCCCGTTGCATGGCCTCCATATGCGCTGACCACTAAGAAGATAGACATTGCAGTCACTTAAACAACATTACACCCTCTGACTTAGTGAAGTGCGATTTGGTTTCCCCCTCTCCCTCTTGAGTTCTTCACATTTTTTCATATCCTCCCCCCCCACCCCCACCCCCCTCCCGCTCTTCCCACCACACCATTCGGGACCAGTATTGTCTCCCGCTATTTTCAGCCAGATAGATCCACTGTGTTAAAAAAAAAAAGTTCAAATGTGTGTGAAATCTTCTGGGACTTAACTGCTAAGGTCATCAGTCCCTAAGGTTACACACTACTTAACCTAATTATCCTAAGGACAAGCACGCACACCTATGCCCGAGGGAGAACTCGAACCTCCACCGGGACCAGCCGCACATTCCATGACTTCAGCGCCCTAGAGCACTCGGCTACTCCCGCGCGGCTCCACTGTCTCATCCACGACATTAAAGATCCCAGAAAATGCCACGAAAACATCGTTCAGGTAATGATTATGCTCCAAACCATTCTGTGCTCTTCCAGAAATGACTTTCAGACTACTCTTTTTTCTTGAAATCCAAATGATCGTTCCTCATAAGAAGTAGATATACACCAATGAAGCCGATATTGATTTCAGTCTCAAGTGGTACTTGGATCTTCCAAGTTTTCTCTATTGTAACACTCAACAATAACATTAACCTATTTTTCTAACACACATTCACAACCTCAACATTACAAGATGTCTTCCGGTAACATCCTTAAAGCCACTTGTAACGCAGTTTCATTTCAGAACAAAATCTGTGACAATGTGTTAGAAACACAATAGAGAAAACTTATGATGAAGTCCATGAACGACACTGGAAGGAATCCGGATTAAAATTGTACTCAGGCAGTCTTTAATTTTCCTCATAGTGGCTTATCAGAGTCGACTACCCAGTTGATAAAACGCAACTTTCTTTGTCTTTTGCAGCGGATTTTTTAATATATGAACACGAGCACTAAACTAAAAATGAAATTTGTTTTTTTTTTATTAGCCAGAACAGGTTTCGTCAGAGCAGTCTTTGATATACACAAGTAAAATTTTATTGCTCTGATTTACTTCAATTATTTATGTCACTGATACTGTAATAGCAGTTGCCATTGTCACCTAAAAATGACATAACAAAATCCACCATTCACCTCTGAGGTCTCCGGGAAGCTGAAAGCATTAATTTTAATGTACCGTTACCTGCCCGCTTGATTGCGGGAAAACTGCTTTCATTCAATTTAATTTGAGTTTGACACGCCAGCGGCTCCCGCGATCTCTGCACACCTCCGCATCATGAAAATTTCTAAATATGCTGAAACCGGCTAAAAATGTGGAATGAAATACTGGGCAAGCCAGACACATATTATTACAAGTATTTTTAACAATATGTATACTCAAAAATCAACATAAATTTAAAGTACACACCTTTTTCGTACATCAGCCTCCAATGGCGTCTTTCTACACCAAGGAACAAATGAAAGCTAACCAATCATTCAATCGTGCGTTACAGGTTTTACAACTTTAACGGCTACAAGAAGACACAGAGATTAATGTTTTAACCTCCACTATTTATAGGCAATTTTACATGCATCTTTGCTATCTGTTTTAATTATCTTTGTCTGCTTCGGTTTCTACACTCGCCGACTACAGAAGTTATTTAGAAAATATAAATACATAATTATAGCACAAACATAAATATGAAAAAGATTATTTTTTTTACAGAATCTACGTAGTCGACAACCGATCACACAGAAATAAAATAATCATAATTATATAGATAAATGTTTCTTTTTCACAAGTATATTACAAAGATTTTGTGTATGTATGGCCAGGTTACGTCACAATGCCCCCTGGCAGCATATGATTAACATTGGGAAATGTTTGTCAATGTATTGCCATTGACATCAACACAGTCACTGGATATCACTTTGTGTTTGGAAAATGAAGCTCATTTTGTTCTCTACGTCATATGGTAGTTTGTTTACACTGTTCAATGCTTTCTCGAGGAGTGTATGACGCTCCTCCACTTTGCGAGCTGACCGTATACCTAGGCCTAGGTTCATTGCTGTTTTTGTATCCCCCATTCGGGCTATGTGTGTTCAGGAAACCTGGGAAAACTGCGCCGGAGCCATGGTCATCTCTAGATTCACGAACAAAATTCGACACTTGTGTTCACAATGTTCAAGTTCATGCTTTAGCGAAAGTACAGTATTGTTCATTAAATAATTCTAAGTAGTGTTATGACTTATCCTTGTAATTCTTCATTATAGACATTCTACCGTGCCAATTTACTCATGTCAATTTATATTGATAATATGAGGAAAACATCTAATATATAGTGTCTAATAGGTTCATAGTTTGAGTTCATTACTGGAACGAATTAAAGTGTTCTTCACTCGATGTAGGTTCTTCTTGCAAAAATCAGTCCGATGTTTAGTTCATCGACATTGAGGGTTATGTTCGACGAAATGCTAAAAATGACGCGGCACGGTGCGTGCGTGGGGTGAGGTCGATGTTGTGTCCCGGAGCGTCGGCTGGAACACGATGTCTCGACGACCGTCGGGATCGACGCCGCGTATCCGAAGAAGTAGCGACGGTTCGGCGTTTGGTGGCACCTGCGCAGTCGCGAGCTGAGCCGGACCGGTCCGTTGTTGTGGCGTGTTGCTGTTGTTTCGCCCGCTATCGGCTGACTGGAGGCGGCACTGCATCCCCTTGCTGCTCCTGTGCACGGATCTCCGTCAAAATACATGTAACAGACATTCAACCACAGTGCACTATCTTTAAGGGTTCACGTTAAAAGCTGTGGGAATAGACTGCCAATTGATTAATCAGCTTTTATTCTCCAGTAAGCCGTAGTTTCGCTGGTTTGCACAGAATATGTTGGCGTGATAACGGTTTTCAAGGCCTGGCAACTGAGTTACACTGAGACACTGCTATAAGAGCTTATCACGCGCAACTTACACTACACACGTTTGCTTCGTTCATCGAGCGATGTTTATTGTTATGGTTTTCGAGCGGATTATTACGTACTCCTTTACACACGGTAAGTCTGTCATTGTTAGATCACTGCGTTATGACAGTTTGTAACTCAACATTCAACTTACTTCGACGTATATATTGGTGCAGTTCCGACAGTCATTCCCTGTTCCTTCTACACACAATATTCCATCTGTCTACAAGATTGCGTATGTACACACAGCCTATCTGGAGGCCATGTTGTCCCTTCTAACAATTACCTTCACTTGTGGTGAGTCTATTACATTACAGTGTCCATTGCAGTTTCCATAATGTTGTTACAATGCATAAATTACCTTTTTTACAATTACATAGAGGTGTGTGACTTCGTACATTTTTTTTTTTTTGTGTGGCTTGCCAATTTATCACTCCTCCAGTGAACAGATCTTACCATGTGCATCTCAGCTGGACTTGGGCATATTGTTCAATAAATACTTCATTTGATGACAGAAATTTACATGAATAATCTGTCCTACGGGACTACAGCGTAGTTTCCGCGTGGAATGAATTAATTCGCATAACGCGCAGTCAATGTTCCAAGACGTGTACAAAATACACTGCCTTCAATTGAAGCATTGGTACATACAAAGTGTGCGTCATATAAACTTGGTTCGCTTCAGACTGAAGTTATTCATGTGTCGCTCTCATATCAGTATTGGTGCTAACACTGGTATACATAAGCATCCTAAGACTCAATGTTATTTTCATTTACATAAAGACCCTCTAAGGGTTTACTTTAAACCAACACAATTAAATCGGTTGCAGTATTATATGCAATTTAATCAATAATTAACTACACACACAGTAATGAAAAATGACTCAAGAAATTGTTTTATTCTTTCTAAACAAGAAATTGTTCACTGCTTGATGACCATGAAATATTTCTTAATGACACTAATCTGTCTGTAAGCAAGTCTTCATCTAGCACATTATTACACTTTCTAGTTAGTCTTTAATCACACCGTAAATATTCATTAACTACACTATTGGCCATTAAAATTGCTGGAGAGGGCATCAGTCAAACATTTTATTTATCCAGAAACGTGCGTGCAGGACCTGCAACATGCGGTTGTGGATTATCCTGCTGAAAAGTAGAGTTTCGCAGGGATCAAATGAAGGGTAGAACCACCGGTCGTAACACATCTGAAATATAACGTCCACTGTCCAAAGTGCCGTCAGTGCGAACGAGAGGTGAGTGAGACGTGTAACCAATGGCACCCCATACCATTTCGCCGGGTGATACGCCAGTATGGCGATGACGTATACACGCTTCCAATGTGCGTTCACCACGATGTCGGCAAACACGGATGCTACCATCATGATGCTGTAAACAGAACCTGGATACATCCGAAAAAAATGACGTTTTGCCATTCGTGCACTCAGGTTCGTCGTTGAGTATACCATCGCAGGCGTTCCTGTCTGTGATGTAGTGTCAAGGGTAACCACAGCCATGGTCCCCGAGCTGATAGTTCATGCTGCTGCGAACATCGTCGAACTGTTCGTGCAAATAGTTGTTGTCTTGCAAACGTCCCCATCTGTTGACTCAGGGATCGAGACGTGGCTGCACGCTCCGTTACAGCCATGCGGATAAGATGTCTGTCATCTCGATTGCTAGTGATACGATGCAGTTGAAATGGAGCAAGGCATTCCGTATTACCCTCCTGAACCCCCCAATTCCATATTCTGCTAACAGTCATTGAATCTCGACCAACGCGACCAGCCATGTCGCGATACGATAAACAGCAATCGCGATAGGCTACAACCCGACCTTTATCAAAGTCGGAAGCGTGATGGTACGCATTTCTCCTTACACGGGGAATCACAACAACGTTTTATCAGGCAACGCCGGTCAACTGCTGTTTTTGTATCATAAATCGGTTGGCAACTTTCCTTATGTCAGCACGTTGTATCGCCACCGGCACCAACCTTGTGTGAATGCCCTGAAAAGCTAATCATTTGCATATCACAGCATCTTCTTTCTGTCGGTTAAATTTCTCGTTTGTAGCACATCATCTTCGTGGTGTAGCAATGTAGCAATTTTAATGGTCAGTAGTGTATTTTGACTTTCAAAACTGAATATACTCAAATTCATGCTTAAAACTAAACATACATACATTCTAAGACACAAATATGAAATTTCCTTACGCCTACTATTTACAAACTATGGTACAAATAGTTACACGGTCTTTCGCCACTGCCTCCCTTCTCGACCATGGAATGGGGTAAGACGCTCGGCAATACGTTTTGTGGGTCGTCACCTATATATGAGAGTTGTAACCCCAAATTACTCATGGTTGTTCAGAAAATACCATTGTATATTCTAACAGCAGCTACGTTAGCTGTTGTTTTTGTATAGTACTTAAACTTTCATATTCCTGAACTTTATTAGGAATGCATCTAAATTTGTTTCAAAATCATTACTGTCCTTGTTGGGATATTAAAAATGCGTTGTAGGTGAATTATTATATAATTGCAGCAGACACGGGTTACTGCACCTGATATTTATCCAGTTACAACATGGCACAAGTACCTCTTTCGATCTCATCACTGACAATTCAATCCTTCTGCCTTTATTAAGTGTTCTTACTTTTTCTGCAGAGAGGTCGATAACTGCGTCCCTCTCCCGGAGAAAATCTACTCTCAAAATGAGGGCTACCCTTAACAATGAGGAATGAGCTCACTATGGCTCCGCCCTCTTTACAAATTTCAGCCTGCACCTGATGCTTAATTAACTGAATCTGTGCGCTTGTGGCTCCAGACACCTTGCAGTTGTTCACTGGGAAAGTCGGTATACCTCGTCCCTTCCCAAGTGCTTTAAACACTGCACTCATCACACTGACCGAGGCACCTGTGTCAATGATTATATCTACAGTAATATCATAGATTTTGCTTCTATTATTGCTTAATTGTCTTCATTATTATACTTTGCACATTCGTGCGGTTCTGTTTGAGATCACGCTCCATACTAATTCCGTCATTGTAACGCATCATGTTGATTCCAGGTGCATCATCATTAGTGGTGCTCTCATTCTACCCTACAGCCATCGACGGAGAGCATATCGTGGCCGATTTTTAGTTTGTTGAACTATTTTCGTGCGAGGTGCTTGGACCGTTGTTATGCGTGACCTCCATAATATGTACATTTTCATTTGCAGGCCGCCACAGCTGCGCGATAGGCGCGTTTTTCTGCGGTGGTCTGCTGTTATCAAAATGGTTCAAATGGATCTGAGCACTATGTGCCTTAACTTCTAAGGTCATCAGTGCGCTAGAACTTAGAACTACTTAAACCTAACTAACCTAAGGACATCACACACATCCATGCCCGAGGCAGGATTCAAACCTGCGACCGGAACGGTCTCGCGGTTCCAGACTGTAGCGCCTAGAACCGCTCGGCCACCTAGGCCGGCGGTCTGCTTTTATCATACGTCTCACAATTGGTTCGGTCGGTGATTATGATTCCAGTTACGGTTGTTTTCATTATACTTATCGTGCCATTTGACCTCTCGCATTTTTCCAACAGTCGTCCCCGGCTGGTCCAGAATCATTTCGATCTTTAAATCTACGTTTTTTTCTTATTTGAGGGATGACGTAACCATTACCATTTCGGTTGTTGCCACTAATCGGCGGACATTAATTCCGTTTACTACCGCCCCCACCATCTCCATGGTTTTAATTCGTTGCATTACTATTTCCACCGTTTGTGCATCCTGAGCCACTGTTTCTTGCGTGTTCACACGCAAACTTTACGTCTTCCTGGATTCTGTCAATCGAATCTAGTATTGACAGGAAATGTTCCATGTCATTTTTGGGAACGTGTATCAGCTTTTTCTTTATTTAAGCAGGCAAATGAGATTTAAGTAGCCTAATAATGTCTTTCAACGATATAGGTTCGTCCCAATAGCGCGTCTTGTTAATGTAGTTTTCAAAATATCGTCTTAAGTTTCCAAGACGAGTCTAATAAGTTTCAGGATTGTAGACCTCTTTCCTAAGTCGCTTTTGGATGCAAGGCGACCAATATTTTGCAAAACATGCCTTCTCTAATTGCGCATATGTCACACAGCCGTTCGCTACTTCAGTAGCCCCTAATGGTGCGTCACCCTGAACATAGGACATGAGATACTGTATTCTCTGCGCTTCATTCCATGCGCTTGGCAAGATGTTTCTGAAACTTTTAATAAACTCCACCGGTTGTACTGACTTTCGTTCGTTAGTGAAAGTCTGGAACTGTATATTCCTAATTAGACATTCCTCAACTAGTATTTTTGTATTGTAAGCATTCACGCCTGGTGCATAGGCTGCCTGCTCTGAGCTGTGGCTGTAGCTTTTCGCATTATCGCACGAAGACTCTTCATTATTACTTCGCGCACACATCTGTGCATTACCAAAAATTTCGGCTACTGGCGCAGCACTCTCATTTTCTACACGTTTGCTGCCATCGGCTAAACCTTACTCCAAGTCTGATATCCGCTTAGCTATATTCATCTGCCAATGCGGAATATCATCACTTAGTATTTGTTTGATAGTCCCAACATCAGTCTGTACCTGACTGTTTATTACAGCGTAAAAAAAATCGTCAAAAGCTGCTTTCACCCTTGAATCAATATTTTTCTTCATTTCACTGTCTTTCAGTTCTAACCAAGAATTCAATTCAGTCTCATTTTTAGTAGCTTGTTCGTTCAATTTGTGTTTGACAAGCTGTGTGTAGAATGTAGTTTTTATTTATCGATTCGGTTAGCTAAAACGCCCATTTCATCTACAATGGTGGTATTCGCTAACCGCAGATTGTTTACCTGCGTAGTTAACTCCTGTACAGCTTTAGGTATTAACTCATACGTTTGTTTCATATTTGCTATCTCCTTTTACACGGATTCTAAGGACTGTACCACTTGGTCGCGCTTTGCTTGCTGTGCAAGAAAACTTTCGATTTTCTCATCTTTTGGCAACTGCTGGCGGTCCCGCTCAGGGTGATGTTGCGCTAACTTCGCCTGATAATTTAGCATGCGCTCTGATGTGGCCTGAATCGAATATCCACCGGTCAGATTCGCAATATCTGGTTCCTGCTCCGCTGTTGGTTGTACTACTCCTTTTTCTACGTCTGCTTGGGCACTAGTGGACGCTGGCACCACTTCCTGCGCCCCTGTCCAGACAGCTTCCAAAGGATTTTCCTCAAACAGATTGCTTGTGCTGTCCAAAGCACTCGCTTTGAGGGCTGCTATATATATTTCTGGCCTAGGCAACACTAAGTGTTGCCAGGTGCAATCTGACATTTCTATTGGAAAGTTTGACATTTTTTAGCATAAATGTACTCAGAACTTTTTGACTTACGACAATTTTTTTTTCTTTTACAGGGACTTGAAGAAATCAATTTGGCACAAAAATGGAATTAACTCGTGAACATTTCCGTGCGATCATTTTTCACAACTTTCGACGTGGATTATCACGACAAGAGTGCATCGATGAACTTAAATCTTTGTATGGCGACGAAGCACTATCCTATAGCACTGTGAAAAACTGGTACAACGAATTCAATCGTGGCCGACGCTCGCTCAAAGACGAATTCCGTGAAGGTCGTCCAAAAACAGCCGTTGTGCCAGAAAACATCGATGCCGTACGTGAACTGATAATGCAAGACCGTCATGTGACATACCGTGAGATAGAGGCATGCCTAAGCATTTCTCCCACCAGCCTACATTCGATATTGCATGAACACCTGGCCGTAAAAAAGGTTTGTTCTCGTTGGATCCCGCACAATTTGACAATCGCTCAAAAGAAAGCTCGTGTGGATTGGTGTAAAGAAATGCTGAAAAAATACGATCGTGGTGGTTCAAAAGACGTTTATAAGATCGTCACAGGTGACGAATCATGGATCTATGCGTATGAGCCCGAAACAAAACAGCAATCGACCGTGTGGGTCTTCCAAGACGAGCCAAATCCAACGAAAGTTGTTCGTGGAAGAAGCACTTCGAAGCAAATGGCCGCCTGTTTCTTCGGCAAAACTGGTCATGTGGCGACTGTTCCGCTTGAGCAACGTAGGACGGTCAATTCTGAGTGGTACACCACCATTTGTTTGCCTGAAGTCTTCGGAGAAATTCGAAAAATGAAGAGAAGATGAATCATTGTGCACCATGACAATGCGAGCTGTCACACATCGGCTCAAACCAGCGCCTTTTTGACCGGCCAAAACGTCGAAGTGATGGGTCATCCACCGTGCAGCCCTGACTTGGCACCCAATGACTTCTTTTTATTCCCACACATCAAGAAAAAAATGCGTGGTCAACGATTTTCGTCGCCAGAAGATGCTGTTGCAGCATTCAAAAACCATGTTTTGGAGGTGTCTCAATCGGAGTGGAAAAAGTGCTTCGAAAATTGGTTTGAGCGCATGCAAAAGTGTATAAATCTTGATGGAGAATATTTTGAAAAACAATAAACCATTTTCGTTGATAAATCTTCGTATTTTCATTATTAGGCCAGAAATATATATAGCAGCCCTCGTACATTTACTGCACGGGTTGGTTGATGTTCCTCAGTATCCATGTAGCCTGTGCGTTGCCTACGCAGTTTGACCATATTTATGGTTTACGACCTTAAATACATTATCTATCAACTTACTCGTTACACAAATATATAAACTTGTACACAATATGCCACACAACGAAAAATACTGTCTACACTTAACTCTGTCCTGTCACAAACAACTATCCTTAAACTATACACACACACCACTAGTGACATGAGATGACTCCACTGAAATTCATACTCTTCTGACATGACAACGACACTTTAGTCTTACCTTTAATTTGTATGGTGCAGCTCTCTGTAGAATCGTGTTTTACTCGTTCGGTTTGCACGCAGTGGTGTAGTTTTGATGAAAGCATTAATACATAGCATTTGTTACAAAATACATATTTACATTTATCACTAAACATACTTTTTCTGAAAGAAAAAAACTTAAAATTGTTAGTACACTTTCGTGGCCACTGCTTATTCGGACCCCGCGCTTCTGGGCGCCAGATTGTCACGTAATCTCCACCGCGCCTTGACTTTATATGCAGTTTATATGCCAATATATTTTAATTAGCTGTATATTGCTGGCGAACACAATAGGTAAAATGCGATTCTCACTATTAGTTTCTGCAGTGCAATTATTTTAACTTTGTGCACCTTGATCTATTACGTGGGGATTCGAACAACAATAAAAGATTTCCTGCTGTGCACGTGTGATCATTAATTTGCAAACTATTTTTATATAACCCCGATCTATCTTATTAGAAATGGAACACGGTGGCATTACTGTAACTAATTATGAAATTAAACATATCCTTCACTACTTACATCTGTGAAATGCACTGAAAATTACTCTTATTGTACGTACAGAAGTTACAGTATGCTACGTTCGCCAAAAGTAAAAGCTGCAGTGGATGTTTTAGTATATAAAAACTATTGATTGCCACGACTAACACGAGAGCATGGAACTAAAACTGAAATTTGG
The DNA here is from genome assembly GCF_023897955.1 of Schistocerca gregaria. Classification (NCBI taxonomy): domain Eukaryota; kingdom Metazoa; phylum Arthropoda; class Insecta; order Orthoptera; family Acrididae; genus Schistocerca; species Schistocerca gregaria. Next base: position 517,063,417 of record NC_064925.1, on the reverse strand, counting down.
TTTTTGTATTAATAGCCAGAGCAGGTTTCATCACAACAGTCTTTTATACCACACAAGTAAAATTTTATTGACCTGATTTACTTAAATTATATACGTCACCGATATTATAATACCAGCTGCCCAAGTCCACCTGAAAATGACATAATAAAATCCACCATTCACCTCTGAGGTCTCCGGGAAGCTGAAAGAAATAATTTTAATGTACCGTTACCTACCCGATTAACTGCAGGAAAACTGCTTTCATTCAATTTAATTTGAATTTGCCGCTGCAGGACCTCCCGCGATCTCTGCGCAGCTCGGCGTCATGAAAATTTCTAAATATGCTGAAAACGGCTAAAAATGTGGAATGAAATACTAGACAAGCTAGCAACAAAAATTTTTACAAATATTTAAACAATATGTATACTCAAAAATTAACGTAAATTTAAAGTACACACCTTTTTCGTTCATCAGCCTCCAATGGCGTCATTCTCGACCAAGGGGCAAAAGAAAACTAACCAACCATTCAATCGAGCGCTACAGGTTCTTACAACTTTAATGGCTTCAAGGAGGGACAGAAAGTAATGTTTCAACCTCCACTATTTATAGGCAATTTAATATACATACACTCCTGGAAATTGAAATAAGAACACCGTGAATTCATTGTCCCAGGAAGTGGAAACTTTATTGACACATTCCTGGGGTCGGATGCATCACATGATCACACTGACAGAACCGCAGGCACATAGACACAGGCAACAGAGCATGCACAATGTCGGCACTAGTACAGTGTGTATTCACCTTTCGCAGCAATGCAGGCTGCTATTCTCCCATGGGGACGACCGTAGAGAAGCTGGATGTAGTCCTGTGGAACGGCTTGCCATGCCATTTCTACCTGGCGCCTCAGGTGAACCAGCGTTCGTGCTGGACGTGCAGACCGCGTGAGGCGACGCTTCATCCAGTCCCAAACATGCTCAATGGGGGACAGATCCGGAGATCTTGCTGGCCAGGGTAGTTGACTTACACCTTCTAGAGCACGTTGGGTGGCACGGGATACATGCGGACGTGCATTGTCCTGTTGGAACAGCAAGTTCCCTTGCCGGTCTAGGAATGGTAGAACGAAGGGTTCGATGACGGTTTGGATGTACCGTGCACTATTCAGTGTCCCCTCGACGATCACCAGAGGTGTACGGCCAGAGTAGGAGATCGCTCCCCACACCATGATGCCGGGTGTTGGCCCTGTGTGCCTCGGCCGTATGCAGTCCTCATTGCGGCGCTCATCTGCACGGCGTCAAACACGCATACGGGACCGTAGCCCAGCTTCATGGAGACGGTTGCGAATGGTCCTCGCCGATACCCCAGGAGCAACAGTGTCCCTAATTTGCTGGGAAGTGGCGGTGCGGTCCCCTACGGCACTGCGTAGGATCCTACGGTCTTGGCGTGCATCCGTGCGTCGCTGCGGTCCGGTCCCACGTCGACGGGCACGTGCACCTTCCGCCGACCACTGGCGACAACATCGATGTACTGTGGAGACCTCACGCCCCACGTGTTGAGCAATTCGGCGGTACGTCCACCCGGCCTCCCGCATGCCCACTATACGCCCTCGCTCAAAGTCCGTCAACTGCACATACGGTTCACGTCCACGCTGTCGCGGCATGCTACCAGTGTTAAAGACTGCGATGGAGCTCCGTATGCCACGGCAAAATGGCTGACACTGACGGCGGCGATGCACAAATGCTGCACAGCTAGCGCCATTCGACGGCCAACACCGCGGTTCCTGGTGTGTCCGCTGTGCCGTGCGTGTGATCATTGCTTGTACAGCCCTGTCGCAGTGTCCGGAGCAAGTATGGTGGGTCTGACACACCGGTGTCAATGTGTTCTTTTTCCATTTCCAGGAGTGTATTTGTTATCTTTTTTAGTTATCATTGTCTGCTTCGATTTCTACACTTGCCGACCACAGACGTTATTTGCAAAATTAAGATACATAATTATAGCACAAACATGTTGATGAAATAAAATTTTTTATTTCAGAGTCTACATAATCGATAACCGTTCATACAGATATGAAATAAGAATAGAAATACAAATAAATGTTCCTTTTTTTTACATATATTACAACGATTTTGCTAATGTCTTGCTAGGGAACGTCACAGGTGGCACGGTTTGGTATTCTTTGCTGTTAGTTAGTGGTTCGGATTCGACATCCTTGCGGCGCTAACCTCAGCTTTTATTACCTCGTTTTCACACCGCAGTATTAATGATGAGCATCGTCTCTAACATTATCAGAAGGTTTCTGTCTTAAAGTTTCTTGCTTTCTGGCATCTTTGTCATGTGCGTCTTGCTCTAACTGGCCATAGTGTGTTAACTTGTTAAACATTTTTCTGCTGCTCGTGTTAGATCGACATATTGTGAATCGTCGTGTATCTGTGTAAACCTTAAATATCAATTTAAAGTCCACCGAGTGATCAGGTGTCATAATTTATGTCACATATGATGCTTAATGGTGTGACTTGTCCATCCCAGTAGCAACTATTATTTAATATCTGTATTTAAATCTCCTATGAAGTACTCGAGGTCCACTACCGTTATACCCTGTGGTAGGTCTGTCGTTTGGTGTCTACGGAACATCTTTTGTTTCTTAGTGTTTCAGTATGGTGTTTAATGTCCGTCAATAGTATCCTAGTCGATGGCTGTCATTTCCAATTTCAGGGGCGGCGGAAAGCTGGTACTGGATTTGGGTAAAGAACGTGTTTATGTTGTAATGTCAGACTGCAGTACTCTAATGTGCGGTGGTCATATTCTATTCTAGCGACCCCGCCACTGAGGCACTTGCGCAGTTTGTGCGTCCGGCGTGTTTAGGGTGTAATATCCTTTAGTAGTACCTACATCGCGTATGTTATTTCCTACTAGGCACCTCGCCATGTTGGTGCTCGCGCATTTGCGCGTAGCATGTAGGTTTCCCCTTCCTAGTTTATGATTAAACATTCCTATGCTTCTACAGAACAACTGTTACGACCTGTGTCTGGTAAGGCCATCTCTGGCGCTTATTTGTCAACATGACGCTAGTAAAACCAGCTTCTTTTGGCTTTCACCCTTTTTGTAGGCTCTACGTTTTGTAATAAGCAAGTTCATGTGAGTGGGAAGTGCAGTAATGAAGTTTATTATGTTGCAGCCAATACTTAAACTCATTACCGTGAGTGAATTGTACATGTATGATATCGTATGTTGTCTATGCCCAATTATTCCATGTTCCCGAGCCATTTTGATGTGCCCATTGGTAGTGCATCATTACTTATATTTGTTCATTGATTTGTGTAGTTGCCCATCTGAGTAAATAATTTGATGACTGCTTCTTTTATTTTATCCATTTTGATTATGTTGGTATTTGTACTGTTAATTGCCTGTCTTCATTTTTTTTCTTGTTTTTGATGCAAGCTTTTAGGAGTTCCCGTTCATGATATTCTAAAATTGCTCTTCGTTAAAACTGTTGATAGACTAGAAGCCTGGGTACCATGTAACTCTTTTATTAAATGTTTCTTCTTTACAATGTCTAATTCTGTTACCAATATTTCACGAATTTTATAATTCATGGAATTTCTTTTTCCCACAATATTGCATTTTACTGCTATGATTTTGCATTCAGATAGGTCTCTGCTGATATAAAGACTTTGTATTTGGATTTTGTCGTGAATATTTGTGATAACTTTCACTGATTTTTTCTAACGGTGATTCAATTGTAAATTACTCAAGTGTTTAATCTTAGAAACTGTGGGTAACATGTACAGCCAAGTAATATATGTTGGAATATTTTCTTTTCAACATTGTCTTGCACGTTATTTCTGGTGCATATTGCTTTACAGTTAAAGTCAAAGCTGCAGATCATAAAAATTCTATTCACTTTTGTGATTCTCCACAAATAGTTCTTAAATGTTGGGTGCCTCACACCACTTGTGTAAGTTATGCATTTTGAAGCTATTAAGTCTGTCGTCCTGTATTGGCATTTTACGAATTGCCGTTCAAGTGGATATTCAAGGTTTAAGGGGATGATAACATGTTTCCTTCTCAGTACTTTATTTTAAATAATCATTATCAGCGCTACTGATCTAGACTTGACGGTCTCATTCGTTACCTGAATTGCATTTCTGTTTTTAGCACTTACTGGATTGTGTTGTAATACAGTTTGTTTGAGATTGTTTATACTGCCTGGTCCTCTGACTTACCACTCCTCGTAGCCGGCTCCCTGCTTTTCCATTTGCTTTCGTGGTTTCACTCTCCTTAGTGGTCCTCATTATAAATGACTGTATAATCGTTTGTTTCAAGAGATTTCGATACTTGATGCTTTACAAGAAACATTGTGAATTAAGTCGTCGTTTCCATTAGTGAGACCTGATGCTTGTTTGTGACTTAATTGTCAGCTATAACTCACCTCACTCACTATTCGTGCCTTATTGAATGCACAACCATGTTACTGCATTTTAAAGTAATCTCCACTGATTTAAAAAAATTTCACAATGTTAGCTGAGCAATAATTGAGAGAAAGTTTCTCTTCTGTCGCCTCTTTTAATGTATGTCGTTCCTGTTAAGAGACTGCAGGTGTAGAAGGTTTAACTACACAACGAACAACCACGCATGGAAATAGCGTAGCAATTTCCCGACGAAATTGTCTGCTTTGCATTTAGTTTCTGTGTGTCATGAGGTGCAATAATTGTGAAGAAAAACAGTTTCCACAGAGGAAACTTGCATGCCTTCTACGCATCACATACAGAGCATCAGTATCTGTAGCTCATTCCACACCTAAACCCCGAAAGAGCGCTCCCGGAGAGCAAACTGCAGCTGGGTTGATAAAAGTTTTATGGCTGGCGGATCTCATCTCCGCACATCAGGTGCGCTGACCGCAATACCTAACCCGAGCGCCCAGGCTGTTCATTCTGGCGCCAAATTTACCTTGGCGTAATTAAGCAATTTTTCCATTACTCTTGTCGAGACGGGGAAAACTAATTACGGCAAGTGAACCGTTAAAAAAGCGGTTATTAGGCCTCTACGTAGTAGTGACGGCACGAGCGATAAATAAGCAATTTGCATGTTAAACATGGCTGCCGCTGAGGTCCACTTTTCGGGACATGTTCACGCCCTTGTGTGTACTCACACACACACACACACACACACACACACACACACACACACACATGCACACACACACGTTTGTGGAGGTTGGTCCGCTTGAAATCACAGTTTACACGAGGGTATTGTACACAGTTCTTTTACATACAAATCATAAACTAAACTACATGAGTTAGTGGTTAGATTATGTACTGAATCTTTTTGCCGGAATTAGACTACGCGAAAAAACGGGGACACTGCTTACAACGCTAACCACTTTACAAGTGAATACGTCTTCTTAATGAACCTGTTGAATAAATTTCTTATCAACTTTCAAAACAATTACGTATAGCCAGATTATCGTTACCTGAAGCGGTGTCACATCTTCATCCAAGTTGGCACATTTCAGTTCATGCGTTACTTGTCCCTGTCACTGTGCGATGCAGGTTTGAAAGAATTGCTCACCAAATGGCAAAAGTAAAACTATGCAACTATTAGTATGTGTCTACAAAATTGAATTCACCGTGACTAATTAGCGTTTGTGGTATTAGTTCAGTCCTTCTCCTCCCTTCCCCTCCCACAACGTACCACAGACTATCCAGTTTGCTTCAAACTCAAAGTAATAAAAACAAAATCATATTACAGATATCAAATAATTTTAAAACTTGGCCAACCACTGCTACACAGATTTGCATGACTGATGGACAATTCGTACAGTACAACAGGCGTTTTAATGCAGGTGCTAAAATTATTAAAATATGATACAGAATGAAAAGTCTAATAGTCCGCTGTAACTCAGTTCAGCTAAGTTGATTAGAGACCCAAACAACCAGTTTCTCAACTATTAAGTTGCATCTTGTGGTGTATATTTGAACACAAAATTTTATAAGTTAATCAACTGATAATGAGGAAATGAAAATACCAGTCATGTCTTATAGTACTTGGTGAACAGACTTAAACATGGAAAGAGATATTATACATCTAGTTAGGAACTAAATTTATTCACTCAATACTTTAAGACAAGAGAGACAACGTCCTTTCCCCATCATCAAAGCGTTAATTGATATAATTTTCTGTACAGATATACGCAAGAAGATGCAACTTAAAAGTTGCGCAACCAGTTGTGTGTGTCCCTAATAGGCTTAAATGTATACAGCTACAGCAACTATTGGTCTTTTCATTCTGTTTTATATTTTAGTAATTTTAAGACCTGTATTTAAACACCTGTTGTACTGCATGAATTGTCAATTAATCAACTACAAAAATCACACGCATCAGAGTAGAACAGGATTCTACACGAAACTTTTAATCCTATAATTCGCAAAAATTTTGCAACTGGACATAAAGTAAGTAATCTAGAACACTGATACTTTAATGCTAAATGGTCACGTTAACATATTAATAATTATAAAAGTGTAGAGGACACAAAACGTCTAGAATAAATGCAGCAAAAAGTGTATCACATAAAAATTCAAGATAACGGCATTTTTAACACATCTACTAAACATAAACGAATTTTGCCGTGAAATAACTGCGGTCGGTGCCATATATCACAGAGGAAAACCGAAAAAAGAAGGGAAAAATTATCACGGACATCTTACGTCTAAAAGCGAAAATCGAATTTGGATGAAAAAGGATTCTATGACTATCCTAAAATAGTATCTTCTTCCTTAAGTTTTAGCTGACAATAGAGGAAAATAGAACATAGCCCTCAGAGTACTTCACTGAGTTTCTTGTTGTGATTACGTTTCGGAGAACCATATTTTAAGACCAGAAAAAAATAGTTATTGATAGAAATATACCCCTGCCATGCCTAAAGAGGTAGCCATCAAGATGACCAGATATCACAGAATCTGAGATATAACTTTTTTTATGAATCTACTAACACTCTAATAGCTATACACGTTTCCATGTAACTATACAGATGAAATTCTTTATCATGTAGCGGTTCAAGTAAAAAAAAATGGTTAACTGATGTCGGAAACAAAAATGGCTCAGAGAAAATGTTTTCTTGTAGCAACGGGCACCATACCTCAGATGAGAATAAATGCTTCCTTTGGCAAGGAAGCTGTTATGGTCGTTTGTGTTATGTATATTGTTCATCATCCATCTTTCATTTAATATGATGTTACATTACAAACATTTTCAGAGAAGACTTCCTAGTACTTAAATTTATGTTAGATGTTAACGTTTATCTTTTCTGCTGGAAAAAATCTCTCGCTTTAGCTAGTCTGCCATCGTCTGGAATTTTGCAGCGAATTGACGAAACTCGACTACTACTTATAGTGTTTTATTTTCTGATCTAATGCAACATTTAATCAACCAAAAATGCTTGATAACATTTTTTTTGTTCCCAGTTGATATTATGTGTAAAAAGTGTATGACTTGTTAATATTACAATTTCATTTATTGTTTATTTTGTTTAATTCATTTCAATTTTTCCAGTTGTTTATAAACACGGTCCGCCGCCCGTGGTCTCGCGGTAGCGTTCTCGCTTCCCGAACACGGGATCCCGGGTTAGATTCTCGCCGGGGTCAGGGATTTTCACCTGGCCCGAGATGACTGAGTATTGTTGTGTCGTCTATATCATCATCGTCATTCATCGCCATTACGGTCGTAAGAGGGCAACGACAAACCACCTTCATTGGGATCTTGCCTAGTACGGTGTACGGCTCTCCCGCATCGTTTTCTTATGCTTTGTCAAGAAGCATTGGACTTCATTTCCGTATAAATAGGATTTTGATGGGAATATGGAATAAATTATTATGATAATTGCCACATATCAAGCTATAAGATCAATAATAAGTCGAGTCACATCAAGCATGAGCCTTGCAATAGCAAAATGCTGTCAGCAGGGGTAAAAGTAAATAATAAAAACTAAAGAATGGAGTTGGTGGTTTTCGATGTAGCAGGTTGTTGAAGCTTTCGGTTGTGCTTCATATTAAGTAATATTCTATTACATCTTCATACACAGGAGTGTGATGTTAAATGCACTGGTAAGTGTAATACCCTAAGTTCGAACTGCTAAAACAGAGTTAAATGTTTTTAATATACAGAGACAGTCCGTTCTAGAATCCATCAACAATACCACTTAACAGACCGATATGCCCGCAGTCTGAAAACAGTCATAAATTAGATATTCTTTGCTAACAAGAGGTTCAGTCGTTTGAAGTAATTTACGTTGGCACAAGTATTACTTCAGAGTTGTATTCCCAAAGTGGAACTTCAGTACGTACTTCCCTTATTCATCATAAAAAAGGCATATCTAGATCTTCCGTAAAGTGATAAAAATACAATAATACGCACATTTGTCAGGAGAGACATATGAACACGCTGTCACTTCCAGTGGATCCCCACTGCTGTAGTTCAACATAGGTGGAAGCGCTACAGCGTGTATCGACAATGCAGTAATCTGACAGCCAAGGTAAAATTAATAACATTACCCAGATTATTACTACTATCTGTTAACCTTGAAGTATCGGTTGAACAGAAATGAAGACCTTTAAAGGTAAATGATTTTTGTAGATGGTAAAACATACACATCTTCGGGTTTTAAAATATTTTATATTCGATTTTAGCAGGCAGTGCTAGGGCTACTTTCGTTATGCTGGAAATGACGTATCATAAAATTGCCACGTTAATAACGGTCCGTTTTAAGTGAGCCACTTTGTGGTCAAAGCCAACTACTCTCGGAGTGGTGTAAATCAGCCGCCAACAACGTCACGAGCTGGTCGATGACGTTAATGATCAATTTACTGGACCGAGTATAGAGTTCTAATATCTTTATTGTGCTAAAGACTGCCTATGCGACGAAACAGGAGACTGCAATGCTGTCTGCTAACAACGAAGCTCCCCAATTCTCGTTGTACTCATTCATGTAATACTATTTAACTTTGCGCATTTGTCCCTTTTTAATTTTAGCTTCATGGTTTGCTTTGTTTCCGGTATCACTGCAAAGGTTGCATGACGACTTGATATTTTTATTTTTATTTTACCCATTTGAAATGGTTGGTAAAAGCCTGTGACTAAAAGCAATGGGCGTGTCTAAAGAATAACATTTTCTGCTACCACACACAATTTTATTTTTGTTTATAATTTGCACGACACTTTTCAGGAAATGATTCCCAATTTTCAAGTGCAGATTTCGGCTGTTTTGCAACTTATTGGTAATGTTTTGAATGTGTGATATGCTGCATTGTTCTGTTGGCAAGAACACCTAAAGGCAGCAGAACAATGAAGCACATCACACTTCGAAAGCATCACGAATAAATGGCATAGCACACGAAAAAATAACTCGACAATCGTTTCCCAAAATGCATAGTGAAAAATGTGATCGAAATCAAACTCCTGGCTGGGAGCAGAAAACGTTGCTCTATAAACAAAACCATTACATGTTTCCTATTTATTTTCTTCCACGAGAGACGAAGTATGTGACAGTGAAGCAGGTTTACATTTACAGTACATGCACAAAGAAAACGAGACTGTACATAACCACAAATGGCAATAAATGGAAAACTTTCCTTAAGGAAAGTTGCCTCAACAGTGAAAAATTCAGAACTATAAAGCGAGATGAATAGTTTTAGATGATTTTTGGTATTTAAAAAGATAATAATGCTTTTAAATATTATTTGGTGCATTTCTATTCAAATATTTTTTCAGGAAAATTTATGCTGCGGTTCTGAAATGTTTAGAAGATACTTTCCATTTGTTTAGTCTTGGGCGGTGTGGAGGGTTTGTCGCATTAACTTTAATACTATCCAACGTAATTTTCGCTTTGGATATTAATAACCTCTATTATCAGTAATGGCTCCTCAAATTTGTTACTGTATTTCTACGTTAAGAAGCATAGTCCCTCATAACCTGAATTTTATCGATTCGATTTCCAATTGTACAGCAGACAGCTTTCACAACACCTAATTTTGGAGCCGACAGATCAATGAAAACGATGACTCCTATCGTATTTCATGAGACAATGTAGATGCACTGTAAACAATGTAATACTGAACAATACAGCACTGAAGGCGCCTGATCATTGTGTCATCAAAACTGCCGTCTCCAGCTCAGTTTGAACTACCAAATGTTACGATTTCAATACATATGTTTTTGGATAGGGTCCGCCTTTAGTAAAACAAAAAAAATGGTTCAAATGGCTCTGAGCACTATGGGACATAACGTCTGAGGTCATCAGTCCCCTAGAACTTAGAACTACTTAAACCTAACTAACCTAAGGGCATCACATACATCCATGCCCGAGGCAGGACTCGAACCTGCGACCGTAGCGGTCGCGCGGTTCCAGACTGTAGCGCCTAGAACCGCTCGGCCACCCCGGCCGGCAGGAAAATACAATTGTGCTTTCCTAAAGGTGGACCCTATCCAAAAACATAAGTGCTATTAAAGCAAACACGGAGAAAGACCTTCTACCTCAAGGTGATTATTACGATTTCATGTTCCACTGATTAATAAAGGAATGTTGGAATGATCAATACAAGTAAGTTTAAGTCTGACAATGATTATTATTTCATATAGTGACAGACTACATAACACGTGTATTCTATTCGACAATCAGCAACAGAAGAAAGGGGATTACAAAACGATCTCAGAGCATCGATGATTGTCAGAGATATGATTTACATGAAAGCTAGTTTCTGTTTTATCGCTGTATCACGTGTTTAGTGCTGTTAGTAAAACGTTACAAAACGCATATTATTATTTATTTATCAATACAGAGTACTTCGTAATTAATATGTTACATAAGAGATTCTTTCTTGACCGTAGTAAGGGGGGATTACTCATAAATTAGCTTTATACTGCCCTCTTCAGTATTGTAGGTAGGATACATTTTGCAATCTCACTTGCTACACTCATTTTACTATCATATATAATTTTGATTGTTGTCAACACTTGTTAGTGTGAACAGTATATCGTAACTACACTCCTGGAAATGGAAAAAAGAACACATTGACACCGGTGTGTCAGACCCACCATACTTGCTCCGGACACTGCGAGAGAGCTGTACAAGCAATGATCACACGCACGGCACAGCGGACACACCAGGAACCGCGGTGTTGGCCGTCGAATGGCGCTAGCTGCGCAGCATTTGTGCACCGCCGCCGTCAGTGTCAGCCAGTTTGCCGTGGCATACGGAGCTCCATCGCAGTCTTTAACACTGGAGGCCGGGTGGACGTACCGCCGAATTGCTCAACACGTGGGGCATGAGGTCTCCACAGTACATCGATGTTGTCGCCAGTGGTCGGCGGAAGGTGCACGTGCCCGTCGACCTGGGACCGGACCGCAGCGACGCACGGATGCACGCCAAGACCGTAGGATCCTACGCAGTGCCGTAGGGGACCGCACCGCCACTTCCCAGCAAATTAGGGACACTGTTGCTCCTGGGGTATCGGCGAGGACCATTCGCAACCGTCTATATGATGCTGGGCTACGGTCCCACACACCGTTAGGCCGTCTTCCGCTCACGCCCCAACACCGTGCAGCCCGCCTCCAGTGGTGTCACGACAGGCGTGAATGGAGGGACGAATGGAGACGTGTCGTCTTCAGCGATGAGAGTCGCTTCTGCCTTGGTGCCAATGATGGTCGGATGCGTGTTTGGCGGCTTGCAGGTGAGCGCCACAATCAGGACTGCATACGACCGAGGCACACAGGGCCAACACCCGGCATCATGGTGTGGGGAGCGATCTCCTACACTGGCCGTACACCTCTGGTGATCGTCGAGGGAACACTGAATAGTGCACGGTACATCCAAACCGTCATCGAACCCATCATTCTACCATTCCTAGACCGGCAAGGGAACTTGCTGTTCCAACAGGACAATGCACGTCCGCATGTATCCCGTGCCACCCAATGTGCTCTAGAAGGTGTAAGTCAACTACCCTGGCCAGCAAGATCTCCGGATCTGTCCCCCATTGAGCATGTTTGGGACTGGATGAAGCGTCGTCTCAAGCGGTCTGCACGTCCAGCACGAACGCTGGTCCAACTGAGGCGCCAGGTGGAAATGGCATGGCAAGCCGTTCCACAGGACTACATCCAGCATCTCTACGATCGTCTCCATGGGAGAATAGCAGCCTGCATTGCTGCGAAAGGTGGATACACACTGTACTAGTGCCGACATTGTGCATGCTCTGTTGCCTGTGTCTATGTGCCTGTGGTTCTGTCAGTGTGATCATGTGATGTATCTGACCCCAGGAATGTGTCAATAAAGTTTCCCCTTCCTGGGACAATGAATTCACGGTGTTCTTATTTCAATTTCCAGGAGTGTATTTAGCTGGCCATGAATGCTTTTAAGGATTAACTTAAATACAGTTTCATTTAGGTACTTTATGGTTATAGAAGCTTGGCTCTACATTTTTACTTTAAAAGCTCACTAATTTTTTTTCCTTTTTATGTAAGACAGTTAGTCCTTGTACAGCTTCAGTTAGGTCTAGACAATCGCTGCACTGCTCAGGAGTGAATTTATCGTTTAGCATCCTTAATTACACGCAGACGAAGGATATCTAGAACTAAAACCCCGAAAAGACCTTCAGACTTCACGTTTTCTCCTATTGTCAGTTTATACACTGAAGAGCCGAAGAAACTAGTACACTTGCCTAATGTGTACGGTCCCCGAGAAATCGCAGAAGTGCCGCAACACGACGTGACATGGAGTCTAATGTCTGAGGTAGTGCTGGAGGGAACTGACACCATGAATCCTGCACTCCTGTCCATAAATCCGTAAGAGTAAGAGAGGGTGGAGACCTCTTCTGGACTACACGTTGAAAGGCATTCCAGATGCTCAATAATGTTCATGTTTTGGGAGTTTGGTGGCCAGTGGGAGTGTTTAAACTCTGAAGAGTGTTCCTGGAGCCACTCTGAAGCAATTCAGGACGTGTGGGGTGTCGCATTGTCCTGCTGGAATTGCTCAAATCTTTCCGAAAGCACAATGCACATGAATGGTTGCAGGTGATCAGACAGGACGCTTACGGACGTTCCACCTGTTAGAGTTGTATCTAGACGTAGCACGGGTCCCATACCACACCAACTGCACACGCCCCACACTATTACAGAGGCTCCACTAACTTGCAGGGTCCATGGATTCACGAGGTTGCCTCCATACCCGTACACGTCCACCCTCTCGATACACTTTGAAACAAGACTCGTCCAACCAGGCAACATGTTTCCAGTAATCAACATTCCCATGTCGGTGTTGACGGGCCCATGTGAGGCGCTAAGCTTTGTGTCGTGCAGTAATCAAGGGTACACCAGGAGAAACTTCCGCTCCGAAAGCCCATATGGATGATTTTTCGCTGAATGGATCACACTCTGGCACTTGCTGATGGCTCAGCATTGAAAACTGCAGCAGTTTGCGGAAGGGCTGCACTTCTGTCACGTTGAACGATTTTCTTCATTCGTCGATGGTCCTGTTCTTGCAGGATCTTTTTCAGGCTACAGCGAAGTCGGAGCGTCGATGTTTCACCGGATTCCTGATATTCACGGTACATTCGTGAAATAGTCGTACGGGAAAATCCCCGTGCCCCGTCTGTAACACCACGTTCAAACTCACTTGAATGTTGATAACCTGTCATTGTAGCAGCAATAACCGATCTGTCAACTGCGCCAGACACTTCTTTTGTTATATAGGCGTTGCCGACCGCAGCTGCATATTCTTCCTGTGTACATATCTCTGTATTTGAATAGGCATGTCTACCAGTTTCTTTTGTGCTTCAGTTAATAAGATCGTACCTTTAATATATTACATGTGATGTTTGTAGTTCGATTGGTCATAGTCATGGTACACGTGCGATTCATTAGATTGTATATCAGTTCCAACGGTCTGCTCCCATACTTAGTGTTCCGTGTTATTTCTTTAATTCGCTAATCGCTTCTGCAGTCATTCGCCGTTTAAGCGAATTATTCTCACCATTAGGTCTTCATCATGCTCACTTCCGCCTGCCGAGGTTATGTTCCACAGTTACAATCTCTTTTTCATTTATTAAATGCTCGTTTCATTATGTCTGTGTGTAACCTATGTTTTGATACTTTGGGATAATAAACCTAAATTTTGTGGTGACCGCTTATTGACATTACAGATAGATAGTCTCTCCTGCCATTAATAAATTGATGTGTGGTGTGATATCCGTATTTTCACGCTTGATTGGGCCGACCCTACTAATTACCATTAAAGTAGAAGATTCTGTTTGTGCGACGTTGTCATTCATTTAAAATTTTCGTGACAGGTGATAGGTTACTTTTCTTCTGGATCAGCTGTTGTCGAGCTGTAGCTCGCGAGGGGTGCATTAAACATCTGAGCTGGCCACAGTAAGCTGAATGACAATTAATTGACATATATCTGATTTGCTGAATTTGTTTCAATTTCGGCTGAGCGATTGTGACCTTTATTTTCAATGTCACCACGAATCATCTCGAGTATGAAACAGATAGAGCCTGCTTTCATCTCAGACATTAGTTAAACGTACCAGGTTACTCCAGTAACTAAGGTGGTGGTAAGTTCCTGTGGGGCCAAACTGCTGAGGTCATCAGTCCTGAGGCTTACACACTACTTAACCTAACTTAAGCTAACGCACGCTGAAGACAACACACTCACCCATGCCTGAGGGAGGAACCGCGTAACCGTGGCAATGTGGCCCAGACCGCGCACCTACCCTACGCGGCCAGTAACTGAGGAAATACTGTACAGTACTCGCCAAAGTTTTGCGAGATAGATATAGCTCGTTCATATTCATGGTTTTAATAACAACAGCCATTATGCAGCACTCGATTCCAAACAACGAGATGTTGCTGCATCTTTCCCTCTAAAGAAAGTTATGGTTCAAATGGCTCTGAGCACTATGGGACTTAACTGCTGTGGTCATCAGTGCCCTAGAACTTAAAACTACTTAAACCTAACTAACACACATCCATACCCGACGCAGGATTCGAACGTGCGACCGTATCGGTCGCGCGGTTCCAGACTGTAGCGCCTAGAACCGCTAGGCCATAAAGGAGGTTAGAATAGATTCTAACAGACACCTAGTAATCGTTTCATATAACGGCATTTGACTTTCCCTAATGCTACGAGCTCGTTGACTTTTAATTTGTCCCAGACTATGTGGAACTCGTTACTTAATATTGGTGCTACAGACTATTAAATAATCCCACTTCCGTTGCTATTGAGAACCTTTGAGGGTGTTGGACCTTGGAAATAGATTTTATTTCTGTTGTTGCTATTTCTTTCACAAGAGTGTTGAATAATGGCAGTGTTTTTCCCCAGAGTAACTCTGAGATTTTCTGTGTCGGTAACATTCCTACTACTTTCTCTTTAAGGGCTGGTGTGTCCCACGATGGGACGTTATCATCTTTTCTGAAAATTATCTCTTTGGTTTATTTGTAGGTCATATTCGAGGATCCATCATGTAAGTCTGTTTAGCACCTTTCATTGTTCTTCATTTACTTCTAAACCTATTGTGTTCATTTCCATTAGTAATAACTCACTAGTGCCCAAAAAATTTTCGCATCATGTATCTCTGCGAAGTAACACAGCTCTTAGAATCTTTCACCATAAATATAAAGAACTGCTAAAGTGTAGTCTAGTAGGTAACTCACAGGAAGACAAAATGAGACGACCAAAAATGAGCATTTTTATTCAAAGACAATTGTCTACGAAATCTACACAGAAAGGTCAGTTTACAAAAATACTTACATCTAGTTAGAATAGATGTCCGCGTTGCTTTGCTGAGTAAACTATCGACCGTCTAATTATTGCTGCATTGTTATAGTCACGTAAGTTCAATTTGTAAGGAATATTTTCGTGAAATTCTTTTGATAGTGAGCTTGACAATTTACTCTAGTCGATGCTTTGCTTACAGCAATCTTAGGTAGTCCGTGATGTTAGCTGTGTTTAATTGATACTGTAATTATGTTGTAATCTGAACCTATTGTTGTCTTCCGATTTTTTATTTCCTGTGCTTTCGTTATCGGTTCGCGTTTACTTAACTGTCAATAAAATTTTCAAGATATTTTTTATGTTTAAAATCAATTTTTTCATGAAGCATATAGTCTGGATGCTATATTGTGTGCGTATATATCTCTAATTCTTCCGAGATGTTCATGCCACATCCTTTTGGTGTTCTGTGTGTATTTTCAGTATGTTATGCTTAGTGATTTTGATTCTTGAGGTTGAGCTAAACACTTGATTGATTGCTATTGGTATTCCTTGTTGTTGTTCTTGTTGTCGCTTTCAGTCCTGAGACTGGTTTAATGCAGCTCTCCATGCTGAACTATCCTGCGCAAGCTTCTTCATCTTCCAGTACTTACTGCAACCGACATACTTCTGAATCTGTTTAGTGTATTCATTTCTTGGTCCCTCTCTACGATTTTTACCCTCCACGCTGCCCTCAAATACCAAATCGGTGATCCCTTGATGACTCAGAACATGTCCTACCAACCGATCCCTTCTTCTAGTCACGTTGTGCCACAAACTTCTCTTCTCCCCAATCCTATTCAACACCTCCTCATTAGTTATATGACCCACTCACCTAATCTGCAGTATTCTTCTGTAGCGCCACATTTCGAAAGCTTCTATTCTCTTCTTGTCCAAACTAGTTATCGTCCATGTTTCGCTTCCATACATGGCTACACTTCATACAAATACTTTCAGAAACGACTTCCTGACACTTAAATCAATACTCGATGTTAACAAATTTCTCTTCTTCAGGAACGCTTTCCTTGCCATTGCCTGTCAACATTTTATATCCTCTCTACTTCGACCATCATCAGTTATTATGCTCCCCAAATAGCAAAATTCCTTTACTACTTTAAGTGTCTCATTTCCTAATCTAATTCCCTCAGCATCACCCGACTTAATTCGACTACATTCCATTATCCTCGTTTTGCTTTTGTTGATGTTTATCTTATATCCTCCTTTCAAGACACAGTAAATTCCGTTCAACTGCTCTTCCAAGACCCTTTGCTGTCTCTGACAAAACCTAAAAGTTTTCATTTCTTCTCCATGGGTTTTAATACCTACTCCGAATTTTTCTTTTGTTTCCTTTAGTGCTTGCTCAATATAGAGATTGAATAACATCGGGGAGAGGCTGCAACCCTGTCTCACTCCCTTCCCAACCACTGCTTCCCTTTCATGTCCCTCGACTCTTATAACTGCCATCTGGTTTCTGTACAAATTGTAAATAGCCTTTCGCGTCCCTGTAGTTAACCCTGCCACCTTCAGAATTTGAAAGAGAGTATTCCAGTCTACATTGTCAAAAGCTTTCTGTAAGTCTACAAATTCTAGAAACGTAGGTTTGCCTTTCCTTAATCTCTCCTCTAAGATGAGTCGTAGGGTCAGTATTGCCTCACGTGTCCCAATATTTCTACAAAATCCAAACTGATTTTCCCCGAGGTTGGCTTAAACCAGTTTTTCCATTCGTGTGTAAAGAATTCGAGTTAGTATTTTGCAGCCGTGACTTATTAAACTGTTTGTTTGGTAATTTTCACATCTGTCAGCACCTGCTTTCTTTGGTATTGGAACTATTATATTCCTCTTGAAGTCTGAGCGTATTTCGCCTGTCTCATTCATCTTGCTCACCAGATGGTAGAGTTTTGTCAGGAGTGGCTCTCCCAAGGACATCAGTTGTTCTGATGAAATGTTGTCTACTCACGGGGCCTTGTTTCAACTTAGGTCTTTCAGTGCTTTATCAAACTCTTCACGCAGTATCGTATCTCCCATTTCATCTTCATCAACATCCTCTTCCATTTCCATAATATTATCCTCAAGTACATCGCCCTTGTACAGACTCCCTATATACTCCTTCCACCTTTCTGCTTTGCCTTCTTTGCTTAGAACTGTCAACCTCAATGCATTAGGCAATACGTGTAACGACATTCCTCTCAACAGCGAATAGTTCGCCTTCCGTAATGTTCGCACATGCATTTCAATGCGCTGACGCATGTTGTCAGGCGTTGTCGGCGGATCACGATAGCAAATATCCTTCAACTTTCCCCACAGAAAGCAATGCGGGGACCTCAGATCCGGTGATCGTACGGGCCATGGAATGGTTCTTCGACGACCGATCCACCTGTCATGAAATATGCTATTCAATACCGCGTCAACCGCATGCGAACTACATGCCGGACAACCATCATGTTAGAAGTACATCGCCATTGTGTCATGCAGCGAAACATCGTGTAGTAACATCGGTAGAACATTACGCAGGTAATCAGCATACAATGCAGAATTTAGAGAGCCATCGATAAAATGTGGGGCAATTATCCTTCCTCCCATAATGCTGCACCTTACGTTAACCAGCCAAATTCGCTGATGTTCCACTTGTCGCAGCCATCGTGGATTTTCCGTTGCCCAATAGTGCATATTATGCCGGTTTACGTTACCGCTGTTGGTGAATGACGCTTCGTCGCTAAATACAACGAGTGCAAAAAATCTCTCATCGTCCCGTAATTTCTCTTATGTCCATTGGCAGAAATTTAGACGAGGTTTAAAGTCGTCGCCATGCAATTCCTGGTGGATGGAAATATGTTACGGGTGCAATCGATGATGATGTAGCATTCTCATTTTTGAGATTTCCGATTCTCGTGCAATTTATCTGCTACTGATGTGCGGATTAGCCGCGACAGCAGCTGGAGCACCTACTGGGTCATCAACATTTGTTGCAGGTCGTGGTTGGCGTTTCACATGTGGCTGAACACTTCCTGTTTCCTTAAATAACGTAACTATCCGGTGAACGATCCGGACACTTGGATAATGTCGTACAGGATACCGGGCAGCACACATATCACACGCCCGTTGGGCATTTTGATCACAATAACGAAATATCTACACGATATCGACCTTTTCCGCAATTGGTAAACGGTCCATTTTAACACGTGTAATGTGAATGGGAAGAATGGGTAGCTCTGAGGGATGAAGTAGTGAAGGGAGCAGAAGATAAAGTAGGTAAAAAGACGAGGGCTGATAGAAATCCGTGGGTAACAGAAGAAATATTGAATTTAATTGATGAAAGGAGAAAATATAAAAATGCAGTAAATGAATCAGGCAAAAAGGAATACAAACGTCTCAAAAATGAGATCGACAGAAAGTGCAAAATGGCTAAGCAGAGATGGCTAGAGGACAAATGTAACGATGTAGAGGCTTATCTCACTAGGGGTCAGATAGATACTGTCTACAGGAAAATTAAAGAGACCTTTGGAGAAAGGGGAAACACTTGTATGAATATCAAGAGCTCAGATGGAAACCCAGGTCTAAGCAAAGAAGGGAAGGCGAAAAGGTAGAAAGAGTATATAGAAGGTTTATACAAGGGCGATGTACTGGAAATGGAAGAGGATGCAGATGAAGATGAAATGGGAGATACAATACTGCGGGAGGAGTTTGACAGAGCACTGAAAGACCTGAGTCGAAACAAGGCCCCGGGAGTAGACAACATTCCATTAGAACTACTGACGGCCTTGGGAGAGCCAGTCATGACAAAACTCTACCATCTGGTGAGAAAGATTTATGAGACAGGCGAAAAAACCTCAGACTTCAAGAAGAATATAATAATTCCAATCCCAAAGAAAGCAGGTATTGACAGATGTGAAAATTACCGAACTATCAGTTTAACAAGTCACAGCTGCAAAATACTAACGCGAATTCTTTAGAGACGAATGGAAAAACTAGTAGAAGCGGACCTCGCGGAAGATCAGTTTGGATTCCGCAGAAATGTTGGAACACGTGAGGCAATACTAACCTTACGACTGATCTTAGAAGAAAGATTAAGAAAAGGCAAACCTACGTGTCTAGCATTTGTAGACTCAGAGAAAGCTTTTGACAATGTTGACTGGAATACTCTCTTTCAAATTCTAAAGGTGGCAGGGGTAAAATACAGGGAGCGTAAGGCTATTTACAATTGGTACAGAAACCAGATGGCAGTCATAAACGTCGAGGGGCATGAAAGGGAAGCAGTGGTTGGGAAAGGAGTGAGACAGGGTTGTAGCCTCTCCCCGATGTTATACAGTCTGTATATTGAGCAAGCAGTAAAGGAAACAAAAGAAAAATTTGGAGTAGGTATTAAAATCCAGGGAGAAGAAATAAAAACTTTGAGGTTCGCCGATGACATTGTAATTCGGTCAGAGACAGCTAAGGACCTGGAAGAGCAGTTGAACGGAATGGACAGTGTCTTAAAAGGAGGATATAAAATTAACATCAACAAAAGCAAAACGAGGATAATGGAATGTAGTCAAATTAAATCGGGTGATGCTGAGGGAATTAGATAAGGAAATGAGACACTTAAAGTAGTAAAGGAGTTTTGCTATTTAGGGAGTAAAATAATTGATGATGGTCGAAGTAGAGAGGATATAAAATGTTGACAGGCAATGGCAAGGAAAGCGTTTCTGAAGATGAGAAATTTGTTAACATCGAGTATAGATTTAATGGTCAGGAAGTCGTTTCTGAAAGTATTTGTATGGAGTGTAGCCATGTATGGAAGTGAAACATGGACGATAAATAGTTTAGACAGGACAGAATAGAAGCTTTCGAAATGTGGTGCTACAGAAGAATGCTGAAGATTAGATGGGTAGATCACATAACTAATGAGGAGGTATTGAATAGAATTGGGGAGAAGAGCAGTTTGTGGCACAACTTGACAAAAAGAAGGGACCGGTTGGTAGGACATGTTTTGAGGCATCAAGGGATCACAAATTTAGCATTGGAGATGAATACACTAAGCAGATTCAGAAGGATGTAGGTTGCAGCAAGTACTGGGAGATGAAGAAGCTTGCACAGGATAGAGTAGCATGGAGAGCTGCATCAAACCAGTCTCAGGACTGAAGACCACAACAACAACAATGTATCACGAAGCAAATGCCGTCCGCACTGGCGGGATGTTACGTGATACCACGTACTTATACGTTTGTGACTATTACAGCGCACATCCAGAGGGCCAACCATAGCGCCATCTGGTATCCCCCTTCAAGCTAGACGAGTTTCGTTCTTTGTAGTAGGTATGCGTTCTCAGAAATGATACGTTCACAAAGGTACATGTATCACATCGTAACAGCCGTAATAAAATGATCAAAGGTACCTACGTTCTGTATTTTAATTTAAAAAACCTACCTGTTACCAGATGTTCGTCTAAAATTGTGAGCCATATGTTTGTGACTATTACAGCGCCATCTATCACAAAGTGAAAAAAGTGGTCCAACTAAAACATTCATATTTCCTTACGTACTACACGAATATGTAATAAATAATGGGGGTTCATGTATAAAAAAAACGCAGTTGATATGCATTTGACCTATGGCAGCGCCATCTAGCGGGCCAACCATTGCGCCATCTGATTTCCCCCTTCAAGCTAGACGAGTTTCGTTCTTTGTAGTTTTTTAGTTTCATGGTTATTTCGTGAGATATTTGGCCCAGTCACTATCAATGGACCACCCTGTATATGTAATCTCACCTTTATGCACAACGTAAGTAGAAAAAAATCTAACATTTACAGGTCGGCGCTACATCCGGAACAAATGTGCAGCAAAGAAGAAACGTTATTAATTAAACTGTTATCATGTTACCTGGAATTACTCATTATAACATGTTGTATCTATCTCGTCCGTGAGTTTTGCAGAGCAGCGTGGATTATGACCTCCGTCAGAGGGTAGATTCTAACCGCAGTTCCGCCAGAAGGCTAACAAAGCATTCCGGACACACTGTCACCATGCTTTTGGCCAATGTTATCGGGTGGCCTCTAGCGATGGCGCCTGGCGACCGTTGTCGGTACCACAAAGACCGCGGCCAATGACGACGCAAACAGCTGCAGAATTTCCAGACTAGAATACGCTGGCAGTGTGTACGAGCAACAGTTGGCAGGGGCTGAAGCTGACGTGCGGGTAGGAACTGCGCTGGCCCGGCCCACACATTCCGCAGGGAGCAGCGCAAAGCCGGTGGAAGCCGCGGCGGGAACCTTGAATAGTGCATGCGCAGCGGACAGGGCGGCTTCCGCCGGTCTCCCGCCGCGGCTGAAAAATTAAAAATAACAGGTGGCCGCCCCCGTTCCCGCGGTAGAGCCCGGCCGCGGAATCGATGTCGGAGCGCGCGCCGGCAGACCGACGATACTGCGGCAGTAGCGCGCCCCTCGCTGTTGCTAGGCGACGGCGCCGCAGGGGCCGCGAAACCTGACGCGGGACGCGTCGTCTGCTCCGCTCTCCGGTGGCTGGAGCTGGAGCTGCTCTCTGGCGCGCGGCCTCTGTAGCGAGCGCTCGAGCACCGCTTCCAGTAGCGCCGCACAAAGCCGTCTGTAGCAGCGAGAGGCGGCCGCAGCGGCACGGCGCAGCGGGGTCCAGTTTAGCAGGGGATACAACCCGTCGGCTTTGACCAATGATGTCAGAATTGGCCCGAGAGCATGTATTACAAAGATGAAAGAGCTGAGAAGAAAGTTCGGAAACAAAGGAAGGCAAGAGAGAGAAACTGTACTTCACATATATAAGGGCCAGTAGTATTTTCACGTTAACGATATCGCGTGTTTGTATCTTAGTAATACAATGGAAAGAAATGAATGAAATATATTACTAGCAAAGAATACATCACGTTACATGTATGTCAGTTCTATCTCGAAACTCTTTCGATTGCTTAAGTGCAGTACGGGATACAAGTTCAGCGTACGTTGATTTCTTCGTTTCCACTAGCAGTACTGTCCTGTTCTCCACTTCAACGATGTATCCTCCGCTTCAGTAAACCCTAAGTGGAACACGGGATAGAAATTGTAGATGTGTTGTTTCTTTCGTCTCCGTAATTACTAACAGTCTTTTCTTATGTACATGTCACTACTACTGATGACAGAAGGACCTACGTATGTAATATATGTATACCAGACTTCCGTTGACCTCTACATATGTACACTGGTAACGAAAAGGTGGAAATAGACGTACGTTACATTTGCAACCTGTACCTCAATTGAACTATACGGAGAGAAGAAAACGACACATGTACAATTTGTATCCCTTACTTCACTATGGGGTACAGTTTTCTTGTTGCCTTGGACGCTAATAGTATCCCATTCGTTACTTGAGGCATATAGCTATACGCGACATTTGTATCTTGCTCGTCAATTGACATATATAGTGTCAGTGTAAAGGTGGACTGAAGGACGGGATGAAAATTTTAGTTGTGTCGTCAGTGTAAAGGCGAAGTGAAGGACGGGATACAAATTTTCCTTGTGTAGGGGTTTTACCTGTATTATAGCAAGTACACATTCGAGAATTCGCACAGATACTAATGCTGGGAAACGAAAGAAGGTCGACAGCTGAGAAATTTCTATTACGTACTTCACAACACGAAAACACACATATTGGTGGAATAAAACAGTGAAATATGTCAAAATAGTGAAGTACAGTGAAAAAAGCAAATGGAAAAGTGTACTTACCACACGTAAATATCGAGGAATAACGGAAGCTCGCCTACACAGTAAGTAACGAAAATTACATACCCACAAACAGACAAATCCATTCCTATAATGAAATAAGACACTAAACATTGTTCTACAATAACAAACCAATACTCCAAATTACCTCAATATCATTACGAATAATTATTTTAATGTACAATGATAGCGCTTATCCGGAGCACAGAACTTTTTTATTTATTATCTATGCCTCGAAGTGAAGACATTACTATCTATGACTAATGTATGACGTCATTGGTCAAAGCCGACGGGTTGTATCCCCTGCTTCACTAGTCCCGAGTCCCGTCCACCCAGCGTCGACCAGTGAGCCCTCTACAATATAGTACAGGCCCTGCCTTCTATACTGACCACCCAAAAGTAACTTCCTACCCAGCACCAAAATAATAAAAATCTAACACAGACAACAACGAGTGTAATTTCCGCTCTTGTAACTTTACTCGTTACGAAGAGCAGTCTGAAAAGCTTTTGCAGAGACTCCAACCAGTTACAACTGTTTTTATTTAATTAAACCCATACATATTATGAAAGTAGATGAATGAATATACCGGGTGATCAAAAGGTCAGTATAAATTTGAAAACTGGATAAATCACAGAATAATGTAGATGGAGAGGTGCAAATTGACACACATGCTTTGAGTGACATGGGGTTTTATTAGAATAAAAAAAATACAAAAGTTCAAAAAATGTCCGACAGATGGCGCTTCATTTGATCAGAATAGCAATAATTAGCGTAACAAAGTAAGACAAAGCAAAGATGATGTTCTTTACAGGAAATGCTCAATATGTCCATCACCATTACGAAACAATAGCTGTAGTCGAGGAATAATGTTGTGAACAGCAATTTAAAGCATATACGGAGTTATGGTCAGCCATTGGCGTTGGATGTTGTCTTTCAGCATCCCTAGATATGTCAGTCCATCACGATATACTTGCGACTTCAGGTAACCGCAAAGCCAATAATCGCGCATACTGACGTCTGGGGACCTGGAAGGTCAAGCATGACGAAAGTGGCGGCAGAGCACACGATCATCACCAAACGACGCGCGCAAGAGATCTTTCACGCGTCTAGGAATATGGGGTGGAGTGCCATCCTGCACAAACATCGTACGTTCCAGCAGGTGTTTATCAGCCAGGCTGGGGATGATGCGATTCTGTAACATATCGGCTTACCTCTCACCCGTCACGGTAGCAGTTTTCCTGTCCAGCGCCATCTGTCGGACATTTGCCACCTTCTTTTTTGTTCTAATAAAACCCTTTGTCATCCCAAGCATGTGTGTCAATTTTTACCTCTCTATCTACATTATTCCGTGGTTTATTACGTTTTCAAATTTATATTGACTTTTTCATCACCCTGTATGTCTATCAATTTTCCACATGTCCTCTCTAACCACTGTATCGATTTCAACCAGACTTAGTATACATATCACTTATTATCTGGAAAGATTCAATGTAGCGGTAAGAAACGTCTTCCTCTCAAATATGTTAGGGTGGAGGGGAAGTATCGTAGATCACGACGTTCAAATATCCATAATATATCCACCTAGTATTTGAGAATGAGACCACTTCGAGACCTGCAACAAATCTTACAATTTCAAACCTTCACGAAACTCCCCCACAAAACGATGAAAGAAAAGAGTTTTTCGCTTATTAGATTTTCGCTGTTCATGCAGTAAAACTGCCGCGTCGGGCATGACTTAAAATTTATTGCTTCTTTACTACCATCTATCCACCCTTATAGCTAAGTGGTCAGCGCGGCGGTCTGTCACACCAAGGACATGGGTTTGATTCCCAGCTGGGTCGGAGATTTTCTCCGCTCAGGGACTGGGTGTTGTGTTCTCCTCATTATCCTCATTATCATTTCGTTGCCAACTGTGGAAGGCAATGGGAAACCACCACTGGAATCACTTCCCTAGAAGCTCATGCTGCGTACCTCTCTGACAAGACCTGCCGTAAAGCAGAACACAACCTTTTTTACTTCTATCTCTAACACATTTCACAAACAGTATCCACCTTCACTACTGCGAGAATCTGAAAAATTGTATCACTGTACATCACATAGATCAGGCGACATGTCGTCATAAACATAGATAGTTCTGTGTGGAAACGAAGCTGCAGGGAGAAATTCTCTACAGAGACAAGTGAAATATGTGCCCAAATGTGACTAAAATATGTATTTTAAGCATATGTGACAAGGGCATAAGCAGGTGAAGGCGTGGGTATAATGCACCCAAAACCCTGGATCGATTTCAACCGAACTTCGTACACATATTCATTACCACCTGGAGAGAAATACTGTTGGAGAAAGAACCAGAATCTCTTAATGGGTTGGCTAGCCGTTGTGGCCGAGCGGTTCTCAGCGCTTCATTGTGGGAACTGCACGACCACTACGATCGCAGGTTCGAATCCTGCCTTATGCATGGATGTGCGTGATGTCATTAGGTTAGTTAGGTTTAAGTAGTTCTAAGTTCCAGGGAGCTGCTGACCTCAGATGTTAAGACCCATAATGCTCAGAGCCAATTGAACCATCTTAATGGGTTGAGATAACAATGTGGAGAGTCTAGGGAGGAAGAGTCAAATAGACAGAGAGGGGAATGTAGCATCTGGACACGGATAGGAGGGAGAGGAGATGGAAGGAGAGAGGGAGAGGAGATGGACAGAGTGAGGGCTAGGAGGAGATTGAGCAGATTGGAAGGGGAAAGAGGTGGCCGAGAAGATGGAAATGCAGGAGAAAAAATGGACCGAGGGGGAAGGAACAGATGAAATGACACAGGCAGGGGAGCAGACGGACAGAGAGAGAGGAGTATGTGGATAACAAGAAGTGCAAGACGAGATGGGCAGAGAGTGGGTGGAGAGGATGAGGACACAGAGAGTGCTGAGAAGGAATTCGATAGAAAGGGGTGGAGCAGGAGACGGACAGAAATAAAGTGGTGTAAGGGGGAGGGGACAGTTAAAAAAAGTCTACATAAAGATAAAAACCACAGTTGGCATTTCTTGGAGTACCTAAAATACATTGAAGTCGCACACAATTTAAAAGGTGGCCACAGTATTAAAACACCCCAGAATGAAGACACTTTAAAATCACTGCACAAGGCAGAGGACACACGACAAAGAATAAAAAGTTTCAGGAGGGACATGACAAAGAGGGGAAGGCCTGAGAGGAGGAAAATGGAGGGGAGAGGAAGAGACAGTGAGGGAGGGCAACTTAAGGGTGTGCAATGAAAGGAAAGGGGGGTCGGGAGGAGCAGCAAACGGTAGGAGACGAGCAAGGTGGGAGATGGGGAGTACGGCAAGTCAGGAGAGAGAGTAGAAATGCGGAAGTGGTGCACTGGAAAGGCAGGGGGCGGAGAAAAACCAATCATGAGAAGGGAAGAGGGGCGGAGACGGAGCCCAGAGGAGGAGAAAGGGTAAAGTGGGATTAGACTTGGTAGGAGTCGTAGGTATCAGGGCGAAGCTCATCACGGGAAGTGCAGGCACTGGATGTAGCACTGGGAAAGGAGCTGCAGAGTGTGGAGATGGAAAGAGGGCGCAACACCACAGTAAAGGCGCAGCAACAGGCTAGGGGTAGAGAAGGTAGAAAACACCAGGGGTTGGGGGGAATTGGGCCAGTGGATGATGTAAACGGTGTGGATGTATTCAAGGAAAAGAAGAAGATATGGGAAGAGGATGTGATCACAGGGGATTCGCATGGGGGACAGGAGGTGAATACGGAAGGCGTGACAGAGTGCATGCTATTCAAGGATTTGGAGGGCTTCATAGAATTTGGGAGCGGAGGAAATCCAAGAGATGCTGGCATAACAATGAATGGGGTGGATCAAGGACAGCCACTGCAGTGTTGTTCGAGTTTAGGTGGGGAGTACTATATCGGCTGAGGCATGAACTGGAATTTAATTGAGGAAGGAGACATGCTAGGGTATCCCGTTCAGTTGTTCAAAGCCACTGTGCAAAGGTGGCCTATTGGTTAGCGCGTGTGACTAGTGAGTAGAAGACCTGGCTTCGAATACTGACCCTGGAAAACATTTTCATAGGCCGCTTCGGTCTCCATATATACATCATATATGTTTGACTCTTGAAAATGTCTTTGGAACCATGCAGGTTTATTTGAATAAATACATGTAACGTGTTGCACATAGATAGGTGAAGAGAACCACTACTGCTGCGTTACACTATAGGTGACAAATCACTGGAAATAGTAACGTATAATATCACTTTGATATACAGTGAAGCATAACTTAAAAGAAACAACGGGAATGTATATGTCAGACAGAGATTCATAGGAAGAATCTTAAGGAGATATAATTTATCCACGAAGGAAGTGACTTACAAAGCACTCGTTCCACCGATTTTTGAGTGCTGTTCATTAATTAGGGTCCCTTACCAGACTAGATTAATCGAAGAGAGAGACAAGATCCAAGGAACCGCCTTGTTTCATGACGGGAGCACAAGAGGCTTTGGAGATGCTCGACAAACTCCGTTGCAGACGCTACAAAAGAGTCGCAGAAGTGTTTACTGTTGAAATTTCGAGAACGTATGTTCGAGCAGAGTCGGGAAACATATGAATTCCTCCCAGATACGCTCGCGAAATAACGACTAGAAATATTAGGCGTGATACAGAACCTCACCCACAATAATTCTTCTCTGTCTATCGTCCCATTAGTCATCTACCGGTTTCTGTTACTAACCATCATTCAGGATGAAGGGTACAACAGATTACTTAAAAATAAACTAATGTGCTGTACCCTACACCCTGTATGACACTTAATAACCGATATAAATGACTAATGGGACAATAAAGAGCTGATGGTTAAATTGCTTTTTATTAAATATTTTACGCCTTATGAACCTAACCTTATGGAAACATTATAATAATTCTTCCGAAATGGCATTCGTCAATAGAAGAGAAAAGGGGAGAAAGATTATCTACTCGAAATACCCTCCGCCCCACACCCAGTTGTGGTTTACGGAGTGTAGATATAGATGCAGATGTTTCAAACGTGTTAGCCAAAAACTGGGTGAGATGACTGGAACTTACACAAACTATTTATACATGAAGCAGGTTTGAGAAAAGCACGTGTACTTTTTTAAAATAAAAGCAGTGGGTGAAATTGGGTTTACGAGTTTTATTTTGATTTTGCCGATTTTTCTGTATGGACGACCGAATAGTACAATTAAAATTCCTATGGTCAATTTATTGAAAACATTAACCCATTCTTACTTCTACTCTATTAGTTCCTCATTTCTTGAGCTGCAGCCGCGCTGGGTAGCCGCGCGGTCTTGAGTGTCTTGTCAGTGTCTGTGTGGCTCCCCCAGTCGGAGATTCGAGTCCTCCCTCATGTGTTGACCATGTTGACCATAGCGTCAGTCAGTTTAAGTTAGACTAATTAGTGTGTGGGCTTAGTCACCGATGACCTCTGCTGTTTGGTCACTTAAGACCTTACCACAAATTTCATTTCCATTTCTTGACTTGCCAGCACTGCATCTATTGAGAGATGCAAGCTTCTTAGGTCAAAATAAAGAAATAACTTAGGACAGAAAAGACTCAAGAAATTAGAGAAGATCTGTAGTTTTCCGCATCTGAGCCGAATTGTTCTTTACATTCACTACGTTTCTGTACGAAATTAAATCGTATATTGGAAATCAAAATGTTACTCAACTATCAACACGTTACCTTCCATTCGGAAAGTAGATGCACTCAACGACTGTATGTGATATATAAATTATAGAGTGCAGCAATCGGCAGTACTTTTTTGATTTTACTATCCAATCCATATTTCGGCCGGTATCTAGCCATTCTCAATGTGCTGTTTTGTATTCTCAATGCATGAAGGTCCCTGTTGTTCGAGTCAGTTTCAAAGAACTGTGACTAACTGCCGAACAACAGGGAATTACATGCTTTGAGAATAAAAAATTGCGCATTGAGAATGGCTAGCTTCTAGCCGAAATCTGGATTTGGATAATAAAATCGAAAAAAGACGGCTGACTGCTGCACTCTATAATTTATAAATTACTTAACTATGTTTCTTAACCTGCAAGAAAATTTAAATCGCGATAGTAATTAAACAAATTCTTGCGAAAGTAAATAGTTGCCTTCAGTAAATATGATGGCTATTTAAAATTTTCGTAATGCGACAACGTGAAATCTTGTATGTTAATTAAGTTTTCATAATAAAATACAGTTGTGTATTATTGAGTTTCTTGGTGAAATTTTAAATATTTTTTTCAATCCACGTGGTTTTTTCGGTCTGATTAAATTACAATAACCCTGATCTGGAGAGAACTGATACATTATTCGGCTTATATGCGTATGGTATATCAGTGTCATGAAATAATACATACCGTCACTTGTTAGCAATATTTCATTAGCACGACGCGTTTCGGTATCGTGTGTCATCATTAGTTGCATTTACAGTTACTTTTAAATCGTATTTAAAATCAAGTGTGTGTCAGTGAGGTTGTATGTGTAAAAAGACGCTTGTTCAGGAAGAGAAGTATGTTACAATTAAGTAACAGGCACGAATAGCTCATTTAGTAAACGCGATAGAACAGGGCTAACCATGTCTATCGCTTAATATAGACGATATATCATATTTATTTTCTTGAAGAGTCTTCTTTTGCCACACATAACCTCACTGGCACCTACAGCATAGGAAATGAACTTCACTTTCTTTTTCATTACAATGGAAAGGTAACTGTAAATGAACCTGATGATGGAAGCATCCAGCCGAAACGCGATGTCCTAATAAAATATTAGTAACAGGGTGGTCCACTGATCGCGACCGAGCCAAATATCTCACGAAAAAAGTGTCAAACGAAAATATTACAAAGAACGAAACTTGTCTAACTTGAAGGGGGAAAAAAGATGGCGCTATGTTTAGCCCACTAGATGGAGCTGCCATAGGTAAACCGGATATCAACTGCCGTTTTTGTAAATAGGAACCCCTGTTTTTATTACATATTCGTGTAGTACGTAAAGAAATATGAATGTTTTAGTTGGGCCACTTATTTCGCTTTGTGCGAGATGGCGCTGTAATAGTCACAAAGATATAGCTCGCAATTTTAGGCAAACACTTGGTAACAGGTGATATTTAAAATTAAAATACAGAACGTAGTTACAAAAATGACTCTGAGCGCTATGGGACTTAACATCTGAGGTCATCAGTCCCCTACAACTTAGAACTACTTAAACCTAACTAACCTAAGGCCATCACACTCTTCCATGTCCGAGGCAGGGTTAGAACCTACGATCGTAGTGGTCGCGCGGTTCCAAACTGATGCGCCTAGAACAGCACGGCCACACAGGCCGTCGAACGTAGCTTCGTTTGAACATTTTATATCGGTTGTTCCAATGTGATACCCGTACTTTGTGAAGTTATCATTTCTGAGAACGCATGCTCTTACACCGTGATTACCTGTAAATACCACTTTAATGAAATAAATAGTCAAAATGATGTCCGTCAACCTCAATTCATTTGGCAACACTTCTAACAACATTCCTCTCAACATCGAGTAATTGGCCTAGGTAATGTTTGCAGATGCATTGACAAAGCGCTGACGCAGGTTGTCAGGCGATGTCGGTTGATTACGATAGCAAATATCCTTCAACGTTCCCCACACTAAGAAATCCGGGGACGTCAGATCCGGTGAATGTTCGGGCCTTGGTATGGTGCTTCGACGACCAATTCACCTGTCATGAAGTAGGCTATTCAATACCGCTAGAACCGCACGCGAGCTATGTGTTGGACATTTATCATGTTGGAAGGAAATCACCATTCTGTCATGCAGTGAAACATCTTGTAGTAATATGCGTAGAACATTACGTAGGAAATCAGCAAACACTGCACAATTTAGATTGCCATCGATAAAATGGGGGCAAATTATCCTTCCTCCCATAACGCCGCACCTTACAATAACCCGCCAATGTCGCTAATGCTCCACTTGTCGCGGCCATCGTGGATTTTCCGCAGCCCAATAGTGGATTTTATGCCGGTTTTCGTATCCGCTGTTGGTGAATGAAGCTTCGTCACTAACGCGTGCAACAAATCTGCCGTCGTCCCGTAATTTCTCTTATGCCCTATGGCAGAACTGTACACGACGTTCAATGTCGTCGCCATGTTATTCCTGGTGCATAGAAATATGGTACGGTTGCAATCGATGTTGATGTAGCATTCTCAACGCTGACGTTTTTGACATTCCCGATTCTCGCTCAATTTTTCTGCTACTAATCTGCGGATTAGACGCGACAGCAGCTAAAACACCTACTTGGGCATTATCATTTGTTTCAGGTCGTGCTTGACGTTTCACGTGTGGCTGAACACATCCTGTTTCCTTAAATAACTTAACTATCCGGCGAACGGTCCGGGGATTAGGATGATGTCGTGCACGATACCAAGCAGCATACATAGGACACCCCCGCTTGGCATTTTGATCACAATAGCCATACATCAACACGATATCGAACTTTTCCACAATTGGTAAACGGTCTACTTCAACACGGGTAATGTATCACGAAGCAAATACCGTCCGCACTGACGGAATGTTAGGTGACACCACGTACTTATACGTTTGCGACTACTACAGTTCCATCTATCACAAAGCCAAAAAAAAGACCAATTAAAACATTCATATTTTTTGCTTATTACATGAATATGTAATTAAAAAATTGGGGTTCCTATTTAAAAAACCGCAGTTGATATCCGTTTGACCTATGGCAGCGCCATCCAGCGGGCCAACCATAGCGCCATCTGGTTTTCCCCTTCAAGCTAGACGAGTTTCGTTCTTTGTAGTTTTTTTCGTTTGATGCTTATTTCGTGAGATATTTGGCCCGGTCACTACCAATGGACCACCCTGTATATTATTTCATGAAAATCTTGCAATATTGTCGCAGCCCTCAAACAACATCTATATTACTTGGATAAATTTAAGTTTAACGCAATCTGAACACAGAATCAATCTCTGCTCTTGAAACCACCACCTGAGTTACTGGCTGTCAACAACTTGAAAAGCTGGTACTGGTGAGTTGTAGTGCGCCTGCTGACAACCCGCCAGTGATGGTTACCCAGCCGGTGAGTCAGTGAGGCTGTGCGGCTGCGCCCTGTGGATAATGCAGACTTTCGCTACTGAGACTCGCGCTCAGCAACTTTCCCTCTCAAAGGCCGGCAGTTCCTCGGCGCGGCCGGCCACTTAAGCCAGCCGCAGTTGCAGGGGCACGCCTGCTCTTACAGGCCGCCTCTCCTAACTGTGGAGAGCTCACGGGAGGGCGTGCACCCTGCCTCACAGCCCTCTTTTCACAGACCACAGCAGCCCTCAGTGCTGGGCTCCGTCAGCCGCCAGCGTGGTACGGACTCGCACGTCCCTAGATTGTGGGGTGATTCTAAAGTAAGACAGTAACCCTGAAGCATCTTCAATTTTCCTCTAATTGGCTTCGTGTGCCCAATAGCTGCTAGAATAGTCGTGCTCTACTTTTCTTACACCATCATCCATGAGCGCACTCAGACTTTAGCTACACTATTGCCCATCAAAATTGCTACACCGCGAAGATGACGTACTACAGACTCGAAATTTAACCGACAGAAAGAAGATGCTGAGATATGCAAATCATTAGCTTTGCAGAGCATTCACACAAGGTTGACGCCGCTGGTGACACCTACAACGCGCTGACTTGAGGAAAGTTTCCAACCGACTTCCCATTCACAAACAGCAGTTGACCGGCGTTGCCTGGTGAAACGTTGTTATGCCTCGTGTAACGAGGAGAAATGGGTACCATCACGTTTTCGACTTTGATAAAGATCCGATTGTATACTATCGCGATTGCGGTTTATCGTATCGCGACATTGTTCCTCCCGTTGGTCGAAGTCCAATGACTGTTAGCACAATATGAAATCTGTGGGTTCAGGAGGGTAATACGGAACGCCGTGCTGGATCCAAACGGCTTCGTATCAATAGCAGACGAGATGACAGACATCTTATCCTCATGGCTGTAACAGATCGTGCAGCCAAGTCTCGATTCCTGAGTCAACAAATGGGGACGTTTGCAAGACAACCACCATCTGCATGAACATTTCGACGACGTTGGTAGCAGCATGGACTATCAGCTCGGAGACCATGGCTGCGGTTACCCTTGACGCTGCATCACAGACAGGACCGCGAGCGATGGTGTTCTCAACTACCAACCTGGGTGCACGAATGGCAAAACGTTAT
Organism: Schistocerca gregaria; assembly: GCF_023897955.1. Lineage (NCBI taxonomy): Eukaryota > Metazoa > Arthropoda > Insecta > Orthoptera > Acrididae > Schistocerca > Schistocerca gregaria. The sequence continues at coordinate 517,029,713 of NC_064925.1, read as the reverse complement.
TTTTTCGGATGAGTCCAGGATCTGTTTACAGCATCATGTTGGTCGCGTCCGTGTGAGGTGACGTCGCGGTGAACGCACATTGGAAGCGTGTATTCGTCATCGCCGTACTGGCGTATCACTCGGCGTGATGGTATGGGGTGCAATTGGTTACATGTCTCGGTCACCTATTGTTCGCATTGACGGCACATTAAACAGTGGACGTTACATTTCAGATGTGTTACGACCCGTGGCTCTACCCTTCATTGGATCCCTGCGAAACCCTACATTTCAGCAGGATAATGCACGACAGCATGTTGCAAGTCCTGTATGGGCCTTTCTGGATACAGAAAATGTTCGAGTGCTGCCCTGGCCAGCACATTCGCCAGATCTCTCACCAAATGAAAACGTCTGATCAATGGTGGCCAAACAACTGACTCGTCACAATACGCCAGTCACTTCTCTTCATGAACTGTGGTACCGTGTTGAAGCTCCATGGGCCATCCAATCTCTTTTCGACTCAATGCCCACGCGTGTCAAGGCCGTTATTATGGCCAGAGGTGGTTGTTCTGAGTACTGATTTTTCAGGATCTATGCACACAAATTGCATGAAAATGTAGTCGCATGTCAGTTCTAGTATAATACATTTATCCGAAGAATTTTACTTTTAAAATGATGGAAGATGAACGATATTTGGTTTTGTGTGTGAGTGTGTGTGTGTGTGTGTGTGTGTGGGGGGGGGGGGTTTGTTTGTTACAATGAATAAAGAAGGAATTCGTGGTGCATCGCAAGTGCTACTCACAACTCCTTCTCAGATAAGAACGTTAACTATCCACAGTGAGTGCAGACACTTATTACAGAACATCCACCTCGTACATTACTCATTTCCATTGCGGCATTTCCTTGAACTGCGCACTGCAGTTCGTTTTAAAGTCAACCAATTTCAGGTGTGTGCACTATTCTTAACTGCTCGTAAATCATTTGATTGCTGCACTCATTACTTCTGAACTGACAGAAACTGTGCGCCTTCAGGATGCCAATACTTCATATCTAATCACTGAACTAATAACAATAATAATATTTTGTACAGCACAATAGTAGCCCTTATGTAGTTGCTGCTGTGTTGTAGTGTCAATTAATTCATTTATCTGTTTCTAAGCGAGTAATGAAGCAATTTCTGGACCACTGCAGGTACTACCTACAGCTTGGAGAAAAGTTTTTTTTTCCCTTCAGATATTTAGCATTTCTTACGTAAATGTAAATAATCAGTGATGTACGGAGCAAAGCAGAATATTTGTGTGTAGTGGGTGGAATATGTGAGGAACCTGTAACCCCTACTGCTTTGCTGCTACTGACTGAGAAAAATTGCGGGCCGCGGTGGTCTCGCGGTTCTAGGCGCGCAATCCGGATACGTGCGACTGCTACGGTCGCAGGCTCGAATCCTGCCTCGGGCATGGATCTGTGTGGTGTCCTTAGGTTAGTTAGGTTTAAGTAGTTCTAAGTTCTAGGGGACTGATGACCACAGCAGTTGGGTCCCATAGTGCTCAGAGCCATTTGAACCATTGAGAAAAATTAATTATTGATAACTTCTAAAATTAGTGTTAGAGTCCTGCAAAATTGTGAGAATAGTAATGATCTTCTGAAAATAAATTTATTTCAATAAGTAAATAGAATGGGATCGTTTAGTTTGTACTCCTTAGAGAATGTCATTTTACCCATCAGATGCCAATTACGCCCAGTCTGGGAACCCCTGCCCTAGATGGTACCGTTTTCTTCCTGTGTTAGATTGCAGCGCTGTCACATCTGTCCCCTTCACACTGATGAGATGTAAAGATGGCGTCGCCAGTCTCGATTTACGTTACAGAAGAACAGCGTTCCCTAATCCGGTTTTTGTGCTCTGGAGGTGAACCTGGAGTGGCACTTAATAAAGACTTCCAATACGGGAGCAATGTTTTGTCACAGCGAAATGTTTACTATTCGATTGAAGAGTTCAAAAGTATTCGAACGACAGTGCAGGTTGGGAGAAGAGCGGAGCATCAGTTACATTGACAGCTGATGCCAATATTGAACAAACCCGTGCCTTGACTTTGAATGGCAGTCGAGCTGAAACCTAGAAGTTGCAATAAACGCTGTAAGTAGGCTGTTTAGGTTTTTATGTTAGTAACGTCACGTAGCGCTCTGTATGAAAATCAATGGCTGTGCTGTGTGCAGTCTGTGGCTGGTTGGCATTGTCGGAATATTCGCTGTTGTAGTTTTGAGCAGTTGTAAGTGAACACCGCGTAGCGTTGCGCAGTTGGAGGTGAGCCGCCAGCATTGGTGGATGTGGGGACAGAGATGGCAGAATTTTGAGATCGGACGATCTGGACGTGTGTCCATTGTTCTTTATCAAAATCTTTCATTTGCTAACTATGCCTATCAGTAGTTAGTGCCTTCAGCAGTCTTTTATTGAGCTGACAGTATTGGCGCAGGCTGTATTGCAGTAGTTTGAGTAACGAAGAGTTTTGTGGAGTAAGGTATGGGCTATTGACAGTCAGGGCCAGTCTTTTGTATGGATTATTGAAAGTCAGAATGCACCTTGCCAAAATAAATAAATAAATAAATAAATAAATATGTGTGTCAGTTTAATGATAAGTAAAGAGAGAAATGTCTGATTACGTTCAGTTCTGCTCAGCTGTTTGAAAATCAAATTACGAGAGGGATTAGCCAGTTCAGTAATTGATAAATTTTTCTAATGGGGCGTTTCAACAGAGCGACAAAATGTTAGAAGAGGCGTTTGTCGCACGACAATGCGCATCCACATATCGCCTCCCACACTGCCCAAAACCTTTGGACACTCTTTTCTATGTTTGGAAGCATTTTGCATAATCCTGATCTCGCTGCGTCAGATTTCCAACTGTTGGCTACAAACGGAGGGTTTCAGGGACCGTCGATTCAGCTCCGACCAACAGGTGAAATCTTTCTTTCAGACGGTATCGGAAAAGATTGTGCAACAATGGACCGAGCACACTGAAAACGGGTTGACTACGTTGGAAAATGATATCAACGACGAGTGGATACTCTTGTTGCAATAGGTCATAAAAACAGGAGTTCAAAAGCCGACTGCGCGAAAACTACGAGACATAAACGACACTTTTCAGTAGATAGAGATTAGTAACACAAGGCGTTGCGTAGTCGTACTAGGGGACAGGCGTGTAAGATCATATACTGGTTGGTTATAATTAAACTTTCTCCTACTTAACACGGTATAATGCGGAAACTAATTACCGTACGAGTACCAGACTTGGAAGCATTAATGTCCAGAGCATGGGGTGCATGATTTCTTTACGTCACAGCGCCCTCGTCCAGTTCCAACTAAGACCACCACGTGCCGTGATCAGTCATCGTCATTCACACACTCGCACACCTGAACAGTCGCAGTGCACTTCTTGACGTGTCAAGATGAGCTTGGACAAAACGATCAGGACATTATTGGTGAAGCTCTATTATCAAAACAAAGGTAATGCTGCAGCTGAACTTTGAGAATATCGCCGGCTGAAAGGATTACAGAAGGGTCATCTTTCTCCACCTGCTGTGCCGAACGTGACGAAGAAGTTCGAATCAACTGGAGAGATGGACGTCGCTGCGGGAAGAGGCCGACGACCGGTTGCACCGCAAATGGTTGATGAAGCCACTGTTGCTATGGCAGACAACGCTGGGCGACGGACAGTGCACGTACTACTTCACGACTGTGGAACATCCCGTGGTCCACTGTGGGGAAGGTGCTGCAAACCATTCTCAAATGGTATCCGTACAAAATCGATGTTATTCATCTGCTCTCACCACAGGACGCACAAGGTCATGTTGACTTCGCTCTCCACCCTGGACCATCCTATGGACAGACGAAGGTCATTGTTCTCTGACGGGTAAGGTGAACACACATAATTGTCCAGTGTGGAGACCTTTACCTCAAGCCGTTGTGCATGAATTTCCCCTGTATGGTGAATGTATCATTGTATGGTGTGGGCTCACTGGCCCATTCTTTTTCGGACAGGTAGGCGCTCAATTACCAAAGACATACTGTGTGACTGGCCATCGTTACTGTGACATCCTTCGCCAGCATGTCATACCCTCCATACACGAGAGAGCCGAATTGAACTCAACAGCTTTCTTACCAGATGGGTCCCCACAGCAAATCGCTCGTGAAGTTCACCTGCTTCTCCGAAACACATTTGGAAACGATCGAATTATCAGCCGATCGTTTCCAAATGTTTGGCCGACACGATCAACAGTTCTAACTCCGAGTGATTTCTAGTTGTAGGGCTACCTGAAGGACAGGGTTCACCAGGGGAACATTCACACATGTGCTGACCTGAAGCGTAGCAAATCAGGAGAGGTACCCAGCATACCTACCAACACGCTCCGTTCCGCTATGCAGAATGCAATCCTGCTCTTTCAGACTCTCCTGGACACTGGTGGGCGCCATATTGAGCCCTTTTTGTAGCAGTAATCGCATCGGTATGTAATGGTATGGTGTACCGTAGCAACACATTAAAAGTGCTTCAATTGAATTGATTCTGAATTACTTCTCTTCCCCATGTTGTTGACATTAATGCTACCGAGTTTGATACTCTCACAGTAATTAGTTTCCGTATTCTGACGCGCTGAATAGGTAAAAATTTAGCCATCCGATAGATAAATCTACCTCTCCGTATCGTCGCAGCGAGTTCGTTCATAGATGAAGATAGGCAACCCAATTAACACAACTCCAAAGCGGGCGGTTGTTCCTTGTTTCTGAGCAATGCATGCATCTGACTTCCACATCTATGTGTACGATCCGTAAAACATCTTACGGTGTGTTGCGGAGGGTACTTTGTGCATCAGTGGTACCTCACACTTTTTCTGTTCCAGTCGCCTGTGGTTCGCGGGAAGAACAATTGTAGGTAAGACTGCGTGTGGGTTCGAATCTCTGCTACTTTATCTTCATGGTCTTTTCACTTGTTATAAGGTCTAGGATGCACTGTATTGGTTGATTCTGCTAGGAACATACGCTCTCGAAATTTTAACACTACACCATACTGTGGAGCATAACCCTCTCCTGCATCGTCTGAAGCTCGATGAAACTTTCGCGCTTAGTGAATGAAATTCTCATGAAACATGCTGTTCTTCTTTGGTTCTTCTGCATTTCCTCAGTCAGTCCTATCTCTTATGGATCCCAGATTAAAGAGCAATATTCAAGTATTGCTCGAAAGAGTGTTTTTTAAGCCACTTCGTTCGCTGATGGCCTACATTTCATCACTACTCTTCCAGTGCATCTCAGTCTGGGATCTGCCTTACCCGCAATTCATTTTTATGTGGTCGTTACACTCCAGATACATAAACATACTTCCGCTTATTTTACGGACGTAACTGCTTCCAGTCATTGGTATGCAATAATACAATAAATTATCTACGTATTCGCAATATGTTATACACTGCAGAGCCACAGAAACCGGTACATCTGCCTAACATCGCGTACGGCGCCGGCGAGCACGCAGGAGTGCCGCAACACGTCTTGGCGTGGACTCGACTAATGTCTAATGTGGTGCAGGAGGTAATTGACTCCATGAATCCGGCAGGGTTGTCCATAAATCCGTAAGAGTACGGGGGTGGAGATCGCTTCTGAACAGTACGTTGCAAGGCACCCCAGTTATGCTCAATAATGTTCATGCATGGGGACTTTGGTGGCCAGTGGAAGTGTTTAAACTCATAAGAGTGTTCGTGGGACCACTCTGTAGCTTTTGGACGTGTGGGATGTCATATTGTATTACAGAAATTGCCCAAATCCGTCCGAATGCACTATGGACGGGAATGGATGCAGGTGATGAGACAGTGTGCTTACGTACGTGCAGCTATCAGAGTCTATCTAGGTCTATCAGGGCTTCCATATCACTCCAACTTCACACGCTCCACACCATTACGGAGTCTCTACCGGCTTGAACAATCCTCTGCTGACATGCAGTGTACATGGATTCATGAAGTTGTCTCCAAACACGTACACGTCCATTCGTTCGATACAATTTGAAACGAGCTTCGTCCGACCAGGCAACATGTTTCCAGTCGTCAACAGTCAAATAACGGTGTTGACGGGTCCAGGAGATACGATAAGTTCCGTGTCGTGCAGTCATCAAGGATACACGCGCTGTCCTCTAACCATGGGGACATACGAAGAGTTTACATACTTAGATGTTCAGGAAATGCTTCCACCATCGTCCCAAAAGCCAATGTTCATACCCATGTGGACGCCAGAAAAACTGTTCCGTTTCCACCTTACGATAACGACTGCACTGTTTTCCGTGTCCCCCCGTTACGCTTCCCATACCCTCCAATGCTGGTGGTTCTTCCTGTTGTTATGAGTGGTTATAGCACTCAAAAGTTGAATATAGGCGGTGGTCCCGTTAATGTCTCCAGATCGTGTCTTCTATAATGAAAGTGCTGCAGTAAAAATGTGGAATGGTGAAACATACACTACTGGCCATTAAAACAGCCACTCCAAGAAGGAATGCAGATGATAAACGGACAATTATATTATACTAGAACTGACATGTGATTACATTTTCACGCTGTTTGGGTGCATAGATCCTGAGAAATCAGTATCCAGAACAACCACCTCAGGCCGTAATAACGGCCTTGATACGTCTGGGCATTGACTCAAACAGAGCTTGGATGGCATGTACAGGTACAGCTGCCCATGCAGCTTTAACACGATATCAGCGTTCATCAAGAGTAGTGACCGGCGTATTGTGACGAGCCAGTTGCTTGGCCACCATTGACCAGACGTTTTCAATTGGTGAGAGATCTGGTTATTGTACTGGCCAGGGTAGCAGTCGAACATTTTCTGTATCCAGAAAGGCCGTACAGGACCTGCAACATGCGGTCGTGCATTATCCTGCTGAAATGTAGGGTTTCGCAGGGATCGAATGAAGGGTAGAGTCACGGGTCGTAACACATCTGAAATGCAACGTCCACTGTTCAAAGTGCTGTCAATAAGAGCAAGAGATGACTGAGACGTGTAACCAATGGCACCCCATACCATCACGCCGGGTTATACGCCAATATGGCGATGACGAATACACGCTTCCAATGTGCGTTCACCGCGATGTCGCCAAACACGGATGCGACCATTATGATACTGTAAACAGAAGCTGGATTCATCCGAAAAAAATGACGTTTTGCCATTCGTGCACCCAGGTTTGTCGTTGAGAACACCATCGCAGGCTCTGCTGTCTGTGATGCAGCGCCAAGGGTAACCGCATCCATGGTCTCCGAGCTGATGTCCGTGATGCTGCAAACGTCGTCGAACTGTTCGTGCAGATGGCTGTTGTCTTGCAAACGTCCCCATCTGTTGACTCAGGGATCGAGACGTGGCTGCACGATCCGTTACAACCATGCGGATGAGATGCCTGTCATCTCGACTGCTAGTGGTACGAGGCCATTGGGATCCAGCACGGCGTTCCGTATTACCCTCCTGACCCCTCCGATTCCATATTCTGCTAACAGCCATCGGATCTCGACCAACGCGAGCATTAATTTTGCGATACGATAAACCGCAATCGCGATAGGTTATAATCCGACCTTTATCAAAGTCGGAGACGTGATGGTACACGTTTCTCCTCCTTACACGAGGCATCACAACAACGTTTCACCGGGCAACGCCGGTCAACTGCTGTTGGTTTATGAGAAATCGGTTGGAAACTTTCCTTAAGTCAACACGTTGTAGGTGTCTCCACCGGCGCCAACCTTCTGTGAATGCTCTGAGAAGCTAATCATTTGGATATCACACCATCTTCTTCCTGTCTGTTAAATTTCTCGTCTGTAGCACGTCATCTTCGTGGTGTAGCAATTTAAATGGCCAGTAGTGTGGTTAAGGAAAACAAAATTTTATAACTGTTTTGAATTTTTCTTACTAATCTAGGCTGGTGGAATCTGTTTAGTTACTGACGGTAATCAGCAGCACCAGTACGGCGTCTTCACAAGAACTTCGTTGGCTGCTGCCTAACAAACCACCGTATCGTCGACGACGAACAGGTGCCTGTGGCGTTAGACGTGACACAAAGGGATAGCTTATTTCCCGGTTCACAGGCCACAGGGGCTCCTCTACTTTTTGTGAAACGGTTTCATCGCGCGTCACGTTCGCACCATCGCTTTCTGGAACGACACGTCACAGACCCACCATTCATTTCCGTCAGACCGCTCGCCATCAAACCACGCGCCACCAATAAAGGAAGAAGCCCGAGAAAGAGCACAGCTGTAAAACGACAGTCGCGGCTGCTCGCCAGAGACGGATTTTCTTAATAATGCAAATGAGAACCGCGAAGGAAATTGCTCTGGGATAATAGCGACTCTGACTGGCCCGGCCCTATCCGTCTCGAGGAATTAGCCTGCGGCTCTCAGAGCTCATTTAACTCTTTCTCTTTGCTATGTGTTCCACTATGTTTCCTCGAGCTACTAAACCTGATTTACGTTTATAAAATGGTGTCCAATCTACGATGTATAGTGAAGACTCTGTGATGAAAGTTGCATTTTCTCTACCCATTAGACTCTGTTCTGTTCTTCATTTCCTCTTCTCAGCTCAATTTATGAACGTAGTGGATACGCTGCGTTGAGCGCTGGTTACAGAATGCCACTTTAAATTTTTCAAAAACTGCCTTTGCTGGCAAATGAAATCAGGACGAGAAACCTCATTCTCTGTGTACTGCGAGTAGTCGTCATAGCCACTAGGCAGTCTGAGCAGACCAGTCTCAAGCTTTTAGTGCCACTGATGTTTCCACCTATAATTTCTGTACGTGTAATGTGTATAAACAGGACATGTGGCATGTAAATGAAAAAAAATGTCACTGTGTTCTCTCCAATGGAAGAAGATTCCAGAGAAATCCCCCATTCGGATCTCCGAGAGGGGATTACCAAGGGGAAAGTGAGTATGAGAAAAAGTTTGAGTAACCAACGAAATGATGACATTCTCCGAGTCTGGGTGTGGAATGTCAGAAGTTTGAACGTGGTACGGAAGCTACAATACCTGGAAGGGGAAACGCAAAGACTCAATCTAAATATAAGGGCGGGGGGTTGGAGGCCATTGAAGTGAAATAGAAAAGAGAGAAGGATCTCTGGTCAGATGACAATAAGGTAATATCACCGGGAGCAGAAAAAGGTATAACTGGAGTGAGATTCGTTATGAATAGGAAGGTATGGCAGAGAGCGTGTTACTATGAACAGTTTAGTGATACGGTTGTTCTCATCAGAATCGAAAGCAAACCACCACTGATAACGATAGTTCGGATAGACATACCGACAACGCAAGCCGATGTTGAAGAGCGTGGCTGGGTTGTTTGGGGGAGGAGACCCGACAGGGAGGTCATCGGTCTCATCAGATTAGGGAAGGACACGGAAGTAAGTCGGCCGCGCCCTTTCAAAAGAACCATGCCGCACGCCGGCATTTGCCTGGAGCGATTTAGGGAAATCACGGGAAACCTAAATCAGGATTGCTGCACGCGGGATTTAACAGGCGTCCTTCCGAATCCGAGTCAGTGTGAATGATGAGATGATGAAGAAAGAGTGAAAGTATACGACGGCAGCGAACGGGTAATTAAGTACGTAAAGGGAGAGGAAAAGCTAATACTCATGGGCGACTGGAATGCTGTTGTAGGGAAAGGAGTAGAAGAAAGGCTTACGGGAGAACATGGGCTTCGTAGTAGGAATGAGAGACGAGAAAAACTAATTGAGTCTTGCAATAAATTTCAGCTGGTAATAGTGAACCACAAGAGGAGGAGATATATTTCGAAAAGACTGGGAGATACGTGAAAATTGCACTCAGATTATATCATGATCAGACAGAGATTTCGAAATCAGGTACTGGATCGCAAGGCGTACCCAGCATGGGATATAAAACCCGATCAGAATTTAGTAATGACGAAGAGTAGGCTGAAGTTTAAGACATTAGTCAGGAAGAATCAATATAGAAAGAAGTCGGATATGGAAGTACTAAGGAATGCAGAGACACGCTTCAAGTGCTCTAATTATGTAGATACTGCAATATTAATAGTTCAGTAGGTAGCTAAGCTGAAGAGGAATGGACGTCTCTAGAAGCAGCAGTCACATGAGTGGCAAAGAAAAACGGCTATACAAAAAAGAAACCATGGGTAACAGATCGTTGAAAAAAGGAAGTACAAAAATGTTCGGGGAAATTCAGAAATACAAGTCGCTGAGGAATGAAATAAATAGAATGCGTAGGGAAGCTGAGACGAAATGCTTCCATGAAAAATGTGAAGATATCGAAAAAGTAATGATTGTCGAAATGACTGATTCAACATATAAAATAGTGAAAACAGCCTTCGCTGAAATTAAAAGCAAGGGTGATAATAGTAAGACTGCAACGATAAATTCACTGTAAAAAGGAGAGGAGAGAGCAGCGAGATGGAAAGAGCACACTGAAGGCCTGTGTGATAGGGAAAATTTGTGTGATGTGATAGAAGAATAAACACTAATGGGTACAGAAGAAATAGGGGCTCCAGTATCTGAATCAGAGTTTAAGAGCACTGGAAGACTTAGGTTCAAATAAGGCAGAAGTAATAGATAACATTATAGCTGAATTTTTAAAATAATTGAGGGAAGTGGCAACAAGGCGGCTATTCACGTTGGTGTATAGGATCTATGAGACTGGTAATATACCATTTCATTTCCGGGAAAATATCATCCACACAATTCCGAAGCCTGCAAGAGCTGACAAATGCGAGAATTATCGCACAATCAGCTTAACACCTCATGCATACAAGCTGCCGACAAGAACAGTGTACAGAAGAACGTGAAAGAAATTTAAGTATCAATTAGATGGCGATCATTTTGGCTTTCGAAAAGATAAGGGGAGAAGACAGGCAATTCTGACGTTGTGGTTGATAATGGAAGAAAGACTAAAGAAAAATCAAGATATGTTCCTCGGATTTGTCGACCTGGGGAAAGCGTTCGACAACGTCAAGTGATGCAAAGTGTCCGAAATTTTTAGGAAAGTAGGGGTAAGGTATATACAATGTGGACAGGACAAAGAGGGAATAATAAGAGCGTACGACCAAGAACGAAGTGCTCGGATTAAAATGAATGTAAGACAGGGGTGTAATCTTTATCGCTACTGTTCAATCTTCCCATCGAAGAAGTAAAAATCGAAAGGTTCAAAAGTGGAATTGAAATTCAAAATGAAAGGAAGTCAACAAGATTCGCTGATGACATTCCTATCCTGAGAGAAAGTGAAGAAGAATTACATGATCTGTTGAATGGAATGAACAGTCTAATGATGACAGAATGTGGATTAAGAGTAAATCGAAGAAAGACGAAAGCAGTGAACAATAATCGAAATGACAACTCGGAGAACCTTAATATCAGGATTGATCCTTAAGAAATAGATGAAGGTAAAGAATTCTGCTTTCTATGTAGCATAATAACCCATGACGGACAGAGCAAGGAGGACATCAAAAGCAGACTGGCACTGGCGAAAAGCACATTCCTGTACAAGAGGAGTGTAATAGTATCAAACATAAACCCTAATTTGAGGAAGAAGTTTTCGAGACTGTACATTGTATGGTAGTGAAACAGATATTGTGGGAAAACCGGAACAGAAGAGAATTGAAGCATTTGATTGCGTGGACTGTTAAAATAAATAATGAGTACGTTTTTCGTGGAATCATAATGGAAAAGAATATGTGAAAAACATTGACAAGGGGAAGGATCAGGTTGATATGTATTAAGATATCAGGGTGCTAGAGGAAGCTGTAAGGGTAAAAACCGCAGAGGAAAACAGGGGCTGGAATACATCCAGCAAATAATTGTGAATATTGGATGTAAAGTGCTACTCGAAGATGAGGAGGTTGGCACTGGAGACGGATTGATATCAGGTAGTATCAAGTCAGATAACTGAAACAAAAAAGAAAAAAAAATAGTGCCGGAGACTCTCCTACCACGGCTTTTGTGGAAGTACGAGTCGTGTGATAAAAGTAATGAACTGACAACATTGCGGGCCATCTGGCATCGTTATGACGTTCTCCGTGTGTAAACCGTCGTTTTCATCTTTTCCAGATATTCAGTCTGAGTTTCAGCTCCGTACAGTCATCTCGAGGTTTTTGAGAGCGCCATCTGTGAAGTTGTGTTATTGTTGTATGTTACAAATGTGGAATAGCGAAAGTTAGAGCAACGTCAAGCCATCAGGCTTTGTGATACCTTGAGGAATCCGCGAGTGTGACCTTTGAGAAATTCAGACAGGACTATGGGTAACACACCCTATCAAGAGCACAAGTTTTCTCTCACGCAAATCATGTTTGGAAGACCAAGAACACATTGAAGATGAGCCTCTCCCAGGGAGAGTTCAATCTTCAAAACCCGACGAGAACGTCTAACCTGTCCGTGTTCTTGTGATATGAGACCGATGTGTAACAATAAGGATGATCGATAACTTCTTAAACTTAAAAATTTCCACCAGGTATCAAAGTTTGACAAAATTTTTGCCCTTGCGTGATGTTTGCACCAAAATAATGCCGAGAAACCTCACAACTGAGCAGAAGGACAGACGATCAATCGTGTGAGTTGATCTTGAGAGGACTGTGAACGACCACGAATGGTTCAGTCGTGGGATCACAGGTAGTGAATCCTGAATTTTGGAGTTCGAGCCTTGAGACAAAGCGGGAAAGTGAGGAGTGGCACACTCAGACATTTCCTAGAGAGAAAAATCAAAGATCAAAACAATGCTGATTCGCTTTCTTGACAATAGGGATATCGTGCATAAAGAATTTGTTCCTGCAGGACAAACTGTCAACCAAGTGTCTTACAAACACATCCTTGAAAGGCTCAGGAAGGGGGTGAAACGAGTGAGACCAGATATTGCAGACAAGTAGATGCTATATAATGACACCTCCCTCTGTCACACGGCCACATCCATCACGGAATTTTTTACCTCAAAAGGCATTCCTGTTGTCCCAAAGCTCGGCCTATTGTCCTGATTTTAGTTCCTGTGGCTGTTTTTAATTTCCCGAAATTTAAAAATGTCTCAATGAACGACATTTTGGGACTCTGGAGAGAAATCAAAAGAATTTGAGGCGTCTTAGAGCCCCTGCCAGTTGAAGTCTTTCAGCTCTGCTACCAAGACTGTAGCAAAGCTTCCGCCGGTCTATACCTGCCATAGGGAACTACTTTGAAGTGGAAAATATTGTTGCTTGAAAAAAAAACTTTAGTAGATAGAAAATCACTCTCTCTACGTTTCCCAAAAACCTCGGAGAATAGCAACACTGTAAGAAAGGAGTCGGTATGTGTCCATCGCTTACCCTGAATGGAGACAAATTGCAGTAACCGATCTCTGAAAGGGTTACCATCAAAAACGATCATTAGGAATTATAGCCTTATAGCCACACATAAGTTCCGAGGGAGGTACACTCACATAAATTATTATTGAGACTGTAGGTTTCAATGACTGTAAACGAGGGAATATTCAGACGGTGTTAACTCCTCACTCAAAAGAGCGAAGAGCTGAAGCAGCATCATATGGTAGCGACATCACCTTTGTGCTCGCGTTAAACTCTCGCCAGCCCACCAGCCTCCCCTATCAGTGAGAAGCCAAAGCAGACTCACTAGAAACCCACCGCCAACGCCCTCTCAGCCGCCAGTATTTAGATCACTGCTACGGATGGGATTGGGGGGGGAGGCAGTCAGTTAGCTAGTCAGTCATGCAGATAATGAGTCACAGACAGTCAGCCCTGTCTCTAGCCCAGTCAGCCACAGTCGAAGCCAGGGTCTCAGCCTCAGGCAGCACATAGCTACCAGAGTAGAGTCCATAACGGGACGCGCACTTCACCAGCACTGAGGCTAACATGGACTATTACAGAGGAGCTTGTACCACAACACATGGACTAGCTTAATGGTAAATAGCTTCCTGTTAATACAACAGTGCAGTTGTGATGTCGAAAGAGCATACCGGCCACTAAGGAACATCCTCTCCTTGCTTCTCACGGTACAAGCCTCTACACTGTCAACGACGACACAAGAACCTTAGTAGCACTAAAAGCACATTTACCAGAAAGGGAGGTAGCGTCACTCGCTGGAAATACACTCCTGGAAATGGAAAAAAGAACACATTGACACCGGTGTGTCAGACCCACCATACTTGCTCCGGACACTGCGAGAGGGCTGTACAAGCAATGATCACACGCACGGCACAGCGGACACACCAGGAACCGCGGTGTTGGCCGTCGAATGGCGCTAGCTGCGCAGCATTTGTGCACCGCCGCCGTCAGTGTCAGCCAGTTTGCCATAGCATACGGAGCACCATCGCAGTCTTTAACAGTGGTAGCATGCCGCGACAGCGTGGACGTGAACCGTATGTGCAGTTGACGGACTTTGAGCGAGGGCGTATAGTGGGCATGCGGGAGGCCGGGTGGACCTACCGCCGAATTGCTCAACACGTGGGGCGTGAGGTCTCCACAGTACATCGATGTTGTCGCCAGTGGTCGGCGAAAGGTGCACGTACCCGTCGACCTGGGACCGGACAGCAGCGACGCACGGATGCACGCCAAGACCGTAGGATCCTACGCAGTGCCGTAGGGGACCGCACCGCCACTTCCCAGCAAATTAGGGACACTGTTGCTCCTGGGGTATCGGCGAGGACCATTCGCAACCGTCTCCATGAAGCTGGGCTACGGTCCCGCACACCGTTAGGCCGTCTTCCGCTCACGCCCCAACATCGTGCAGCCCGCCTCCAATGGTGTCGCGACAGGCGTGAATGGAGGGACGAATGGAGAAGTGTCGTCTTCAGCGATGAGAGTCGCTTCCGCCTTGATGCCAATGATGGTCGTATGCGTGTTTGGCGCCGTGCAGGTGAGCGCCACAATCAGAACTGCATACGACCGAGGCACACAGGGCTAACACCCGGCATCATGGTGTGGGGAGCGATCTCCTACACTGGCCGTACACCTCTGGTGATCGTCGAGGGGACACTGAATAGTGCACGGTACATCCAAACCGTCATCGAACCCATCGTTCTACCACTCCTAGACCGGCAAGGGAACTTGCTGTTCCAACAGGACAATGCACTTCCGCATGTATTCCGTGCCACCCAACGTGCTCTAGAAGGTGTAAGTCAACTACCCTGGCCAGCAAGATCTCCGGATCTGCCCCCCATTGAGCATGTTTGGGACTGGATGAAGCGTCGTCTCACGCGGTCTGCACGTCCAGCACGAATTCTGGTCCAACTGAGGCGCCAGGTGGAAATGGCATGGCAACCCGTTCCACAGGACTACATCCAGCATCTCTACGATCGTCTCCAAGGGAGAATAGCAGCCTGCATTGCTGCGAAAGGTGGATATACACTGTACTAGTGCCGACATTGTGCATGCTCTGTTGCCTGTGTCTATGTGCCTGTGGTTCTGTCAGTGTGATCATGTGATGTATCTGACCCCAGGAATGTGTCAATAAAGTTTCCCCTTCCTGGGACAATGAATTCACGGTGTTCTTATTTCAATTTCCAGGAGTGCATATACTGGAGTCACCTGTGAACCGTTGTTGAACGATTACAGGTCTCACGAGCTGGTCGCTGGTAAATCTTGGTCACACGTTGAGGATTATGTTCTGCCACCATAACATCGTGAGAATTCACCGAAACCCACAGATGGATGTTGTGGAGTTTAACGATACAACCCTCATAAAGGCAGTCCCATCTTAGGATGCATGACAGAACTTACAGCATAATGATGGCGTGTGTGAGGAACCAGCGACAAAACTGCAGCTGTAGAAGTAAGTGCGTAGGTAATGCGCCGTAATAACACGGCGTAAATGATACTGGTGTGGAAACTATTTAAGAACGTAAATCACCAAACAACCGTATGTTTTCACAAGTTATTATTTATTTTACGCGACCAGTTTCCACATTTCACTAATGCCATGTTCAGGACCCTATTCACTCTGTCTATAGCGAATCAGACACATCTATGAATGGATAACCAGTGTCACCAGTTGTTTTCAACTCTTGGAAGTATGTATTCCAGAAAAAATTCAAGACATCTTGGTACTGATGGCAGCAGATGTGCATGCACCAGTTTATCTGTTCTCTATACTTGAAGTACATACGGGCCTGAAGCAGGCATTAACGAGGTAACGAAATTGGTCGTTTAAATAAAATAACAACTCCTGAAAACATACGATGGTATGGTGATTTTTGTTTGGTAATTATCTGACTGCCAACGGTCCCATATTAACGATGAATCAACAGAGTTGGTGGCAGTTGTCACGGAAAATGTTCCCTTACAGTTGTCTGGCTTACCCCTGTCGGCTCGACACGGACCTGTTGCTGATACTGGACTCAGTGTCAAAGATCGTTTAAATCTACCTTGGAACGTATTTCCGGCCATATGTTTGTTTGACTTTCACTCCTTATCTTTACAGGGGGCATTGCGCCATTTAGCTAACTCATCCTGTACGTGTAAGGTGTTTCACTGAAATGTATGTATCGATCGGATGAAATCAGTAAAGATGCAGTGACGTGAAATTAAATCACTGAAAGCATGTTCAGATATACTGAATCAGCAATGCCGTGAACACGCAGTCAAAATGGAAAAACTATGCCAAGTGGCTGAAAGCACACATGAGAACGCACCATTAATATCATGTGTGTCCACTCCTCTCTTTTACGGCGGCTTTAACAGTTCTACTAGAGAAACTTTCAAAGAGGTGTCTGTAGAGGATTAGGAGCCCGTTCTTTCTGAAGAGTCGTGACCAGGGAAAATATTGATGTAGCACGCTGGGGTCAGGAGCCAAGCCGGCGTTATAGCCCGTCCCAAAGGTCTTCCATTGGGTTCAGGTCAGGACTCTCGACAAGCACTCCATTTCAGATACGTTACTGACACAAGCCATTGTCTTGCATTGTTGTGCTGATAGAAACAATCTTCTTACCCAAAAGAGATCATCTACTGTACGCAGTATATTACGCACTTAAATCTGTTGGTGCAATTACACACTTAGCGGACCTTAATAGCAATATGGAGACCACACCCTAACCAAGAAAGAAAGACTGTACCTAACACTGCCTACTCCATACATCCCGGTTGGCAAGACACATGATCACACTTAAGTTCATTTGCCTAATTCAAACCTTTCCATCGAGTTGCCACAGGGTATACTTTGGTTCATGGCTCCAAATCACTGTTTCTAGCTGTACATTAGCTAATGGCCATCGCTGTTGAGACAGCTTTAAGCCTCGCTTGGAGATGACTGAAGGTATGTGTAGGTTATTACACTACTGGCCATTAAAATTGCTACACCACGAAGATGACATGCTACAAACGAGAAATTTAACCGACAGGAAGAAGATACTGTGATATGCAAATGATTAGCTTTTCAGAGCATTCACACAAGGTTGGCGCCGGTGGCGACACTTACAACGTGCTGACGTGAGGAAAGTTTCCAACCGATTTCTTGCCTGGTGAAACGATGTTGTGATGCCTCGTGTAAGAAGGAGAAATGCGTACCATCACGTTTCCGACTTTGATAAAAGTCGGATTGTAGCCTATCGCGATTGCGTTTTATCGTATCGCGACATTGCTTCTCCCGTTGGTCGAGATCCAATGACTGTTAGCTGAATATGGAATCGGTGGGTTAAGGTGGGTAATACGGAACGCGGTGCTGGATCCCAACGGCCTCGTACCACTAGTAGTCGAGATGACAGGCATCTTATCCGCATGGCTGTAATGGATCGTGCAGCCACGTCTCGATCCCTGAGTCAACAGATGGGGACGTTTGCAAGACAACAACCATGTGCATGAACAGTTCGATGACGTTTGCAGCAGCATGGACTATCAGCTCGGAGACAGTGACTGCGGTTACCCTTGACGCTGCATCACAGACAGGAGCGCCTGTGATGGTGTACTCAATGACGAACCTGGGTGCATAAATGGCAAAATGTCATTTTTTCGGATGAGTCCAGGTTCTGTTTACAGCATCATGATGGTCGCATCCGTGTTTGGTGACATCGCGGTGAACGCACATTGGAAGCGTGTATTCGTCGTCGCCATACTGTGGTATCACCCGGCGTGATAGTATGGGGTGCTATTGGTTACACGTCTCGGTCATCTCTTGTTCGCATTGTCGGCAGTTTGAACAATAGACGTTTCATTTCAGATGTGTCTTGACCCGTGGCTCTACCCTTCATTCAATCCCAGCCAAACCCTACATATCAGCTGGATAATTGACGACCGCATGTTGCAGGCCCTGTACGGGCCTTTCTGAATACAGAAAATGTCCGACTGCTACCCTGGCCAGCACATTCTCGAGATCTCTCACCAACTGAATACGTCTGGTCAATGGTGGCCGAGCATCTGGCTCGTCACAGTATGTACTGTGGTATCGTGTTGAAGTTGCATTGGGAGCTGTACCTGTACACGCCATCCAAGCTCTGTTTGAGTCAATGCCCAGGGGTATCAAGGCCATTATTACGGTCAGAGGTGGCTGTTCTGGGATCTATGCAACCAAATTGCGTGAAAATGTAATCACATGTCAGGTCTAGTGTAATCCAATAAATACCCGTTTATCATCTGCATTTCTTCTTGGTGCAGCAATTTTAATGGCCAGTTGTGTTGATGCTTCTCGGCAACTGTGCTTCATTGTTTCAAATAATTATATATAGTAACTTTTTGTGACAGCTGGATTTCTGATCGCACATTGGAACTCCTTACTCTGATTTCATGCAGCATCTTACGACCGCTCATCACAATGCTCGACGGTACCTGTCGATCAATACATGATGTTTGCGTGGTCTTGGTGTAGCTGCGGTTGTTCCTTTGAGTTTCCACTTCACAGTCAAGAAACGACTAGGGCAGGTTTAGTAGCCTAGAAATGTCTTCGATGGATTTTTTACTTAGGTGACGTCCAATGACTACTTGTTAGAAATCGCTGAGCTCTCCAGGCCAACTCATTCAGCTTTTCAGCCAACAACATAATAATCATTACTTCCTTTTTTACTGACAGGTCCCCCTCTCGGTGACAGTAGCAGTCAAACCTGTCTTAGATAGGGGTGCCTGGATGCTTTTGAGCCGATAGTGTGTGTGGCTGATCACGTGGAATGTATTCGAAATGCGAAACACCATTCTTTATTGCATCATTACATGCCGACGGAGGTCATTCTCCAGACTGATCCTTTCGCAGTCGGCAGCTAATAAAAGTTAACTTTTTTTCAGTCGTCAGTCTTCTGATGGGCCTGATGCGGCACTCTCCAAATTCGCATCCTGTGCCAACCGCTTCATCTCAGAGTAGCGCTTGCAAATTACTTCCCTAATTATTTGCTGGATATATTCAAATCTTTGTCTTCCTCCACAGTTTTTGCCCTCTACAGCTCGTTCTATTACCACGGAAGTCATTCCCTGGTATCTTAACACATGTTCTATCATCCTGTCCCGTCTTCTTATCAGTGTTTTCCATGTATTAAAAAATGGTTCAAATGGCTCTGAGCACTATGGGACTTAAAATCTTAGGTCATCAGTCCCCTAGAACTTAAAACTACTTAAACCTAACTAACCTAAGGACATCACACACACCCATGCCCGAGGCAGGATTCGAACCTGCGATCGTAGCAGTCGCGCGGTTCCGGACTGAGCGCCTAGAACCGCTGGACCACCGCGGCCGGCCCATGTATTACTCCCCTTGTTGATTCTATTGAGAATCTCCTCATTCCTTACGTTACCAGTCAACCAAATTTTCAACATTCTTCTTCAGCACCACATCCCAAATGCTTCAACTTTATTCTGTTATCATATTCTCACAGTCCCTGTTTTATTACCATAGAATGCTACGCTCCAAACGTACCTTCACTGAAATATTTTCCACAAATCGAGGCCTTCTTTTGATGCTAGTTGACTTCTCTTGGACAGGAACGTCCTTTTCACCAATGCTTGTCTGTTTTTTTATGTCCTCGTTGCTCCGTTCATCATGGGCTACTTTGCTGCGTAGGTATCAGAATTCGTCAATTTCGTCTACTCCCGAATCCCCAGATCTGATGTTAAGTTTCTCGCTGTTCTCATTTCTACTTCTCATTGCTTTCGACTTTCTTCGATTAACTCTCAGTCCCTATTCTGTACTCACTAGTCTGTTTATTCCTTTCAGCAGGTTGTGCAATTCTTCTTCACTTTCACTGGGGATAGTTAGATGATCAACGAATCCTATCAATTACAGCCTTCCACCCTGAATCTAATAACACTCTTGAACATTCCTTCTACTTCTGTCATTCCTTCTTCGATGTGTAGATTGTAAAGTAGTGGTGAAAGACTACATCCCTGTCTTACACCATTTTTAATCAGAACACTTCATTCTTCATCTTCCAGTCTCATATTATTTCCTTTCCTTTTCTGTACATATAATATAATACCCTTCTTTCCTTGAAGCTCAACCTTGTTTCTCTTAAAATTTTAAACATCTTGCACCATTTTCATTGTCGAACACTTTCTCCAAGTCGACAGATCCTATGAACATATTTTGATTTTTGTTCAGTCTTGCTTCCATTGTCAACCACAACGTCAGAGACGTCTCTCTCGGGTCTTTGTCTCTTCCAAAGCCAAACTGGTCGTCAACTAACTGATCTCCAATTTTATTTTCAATTCTTCTGAATCGGTATTATTCTTGTCAGCAGCTTGGATGCATGAGCTGTAGAGCTGATTGATCATAATTCTCGCTTTTGGTGGCTCTTGGAATTTTCAGAAATATGTGGATGATGTTTTTTTTCTGGAAGTTGTATATTATCCGTCTCATGAACTCCATACACTAGTAAGAGTAGTGGTTTTGTTGCCACTTCCCCCAATGAATTGAGAAATTCTGATGAAATATGACCTATCTCCTGTGCCTCATTTGACCTTAAGTAGATCAAAGCACTTTTAAATTCTTAGTTGTACGCAAATTGGTTTGAACATCACAGTGCATTACTGGCCATGGCGTACTGGAGATTGTGTGTCTTTGCCTTGCTCCCAACTTTGATCTTACTTATTATTAGTTAGTTATAGTGGTAGTTATAGTGGGAGCTGCTGTTTAACGTGTGCTCTGAACCACTGTGCAAGCAGGAATTACTGCTTTACAAAAAATTAACAGCGGGAATAAGTGATGAGTGACAGAGCCTAGAAATGACCAGAGATCGATCCTAATCTTTTTGAAACTGTAGTGTGCCACTTAGTTACTGAACTACAGAGCTACTATCGAAATGAACAACAATATTCTATTTTATTTTGTATCACAAACTGACATCAACCAACAAGCGCTGCAGGAGCGCAATTTCAGTGAGTGGACTGATTACACAAAGTAGTTTGGACACTTTTGTCAGAACTCAAGAGTCTGAAGACAAACTGGTAAATATCGTAGTAGCGAAATGGCGGTGAATCGTTTCATACCACTATTAACTCTTTGAGTATTGCTTTTTAAACTGCATGTTTTATTTTTGATTATAATGTTTTACTTTCAAAAATGTCGAAGTAATCTTTATAGTTACAATATTCTGTAAGGACATACCATAGTCAGTGTCTAGTAGTTTTACAAGCTGTTTGAGTCTACATTTTGTGGCCCAACTGAAGATTGTTTGCATCTTCGGTGTACTGCTCTGGCCTGCAACTAATAATAAATGCTGATGGATGTCGGTCCATAAGTCCGTGTAAACTTGAATGGGCGTTGTTTTGCGCTGTGTGTTCTGTGCTACATGCGAGGCAGTTCGGAAGTCCTAAATGTTGAATAATTACGGTGGATCTTTTTTCCACTTACTTTTCTGTGTTCGTTAAAAGGCAACGTTTAAGTCATTTCAATCATGTGATATAAGTACTGGTACAGGTATTTTGCAATCATTTCGCGTACGGAACCTGCAATCAGTTGCAATGCAAAGTGGTATTCATGCACATGGCACTGTGAAGGCTCAGGTTGCCCGTTATTCGTAACCTGGAAGCTGATTTTCGGCATCAAGTGAGATGTATTCAGTCCGTTGCATTTCGTATTCAGTGTTATAATTATCTCCCACGTTGTGAATAGTTGACTGCCTTTGGGGAATGTGTATCTACAGCATATATATTTTCAAGCTTTTTACATTAGCTTTAATTCATATTGTTTTTTGTTATCTCTCTCCACAGTTTGAGAACAATATAAAAGCTGTATTTAGTATTGCAATTAATTACGTTTCTCTTGCTAACCCAATCACTTCTTTTTGAATGTGAGATAGCTACATGCTGGCGCGCCGCCAACATGCCGACACGAGTTGCTAAAACCTTTGTCCCACCAGTGATACGTCAGCGAGCGAATAATCAAATACTTCAGTCATATGCAGCTATTCCTGTTCATTGATTTTAAATTTACGGCTGTGTGCATGAGTATTTTACGGGTACATCAAGGAAGGTCGGACCTGTTTCGGAATATAGCTTGTTGTTGTAGACTCTACAGTGTGTCCTTTCGTACAGTAATGGGCTACATTGTGGATTACACGGTTGTGGGACATCTCAAGTTTTCAATTGTATGCGCAATTTTGGCTGTTGAATTACGTCATCATCCTGTTGGTTTAGTGAGAATTTCAGCGATAAATCGTTTCTAGTCCAATTTCAGTAGTTACAGCCACGAGGAAATGCCGACATAACACGACTTTTGACTATAAGCTCATATTACCCACGTTATACATGAGATGAAAACCGAAAAGAGACCTTTTGTCCGAGAAGTAAAATATTTAGTACAAGAAAATAATTACTAAAACACGTTTTCGTTTTTCTGTGTATTTTGGTATTTTACTTCATTCTGTACAAGCTCCTATCAATCTGTAAGTTGTTTGAACTCAACAGGGGTCATCAACATCATTAAAACAGTCGGTATCAGTCCTCTGAAAACTGATCTTTTGATGTTATGGAAAAATAACATTTGTTACAAGTGGCCCTTTTCCTAAACCTCAATGGTGTGTATCCAATGCTTCACATAATAGCATCTCCTCAATTTTATTGCCATTTTATGGGTCTCAGAGAAGAACATTTTGTGAATATAATAATCCCAAAATAGGCAAATAATCACTTCTCGAATGAGAGTTACAAATATCTGCCGATGTTACCAGTTTGCATTTAATATCCCCAAAACTCCAGCTGATAGCTGGCGTTACTATAGAAACAAAAACCTACTTTTACGACATGCGTTAACACTGTTGTACACTATAAATAAAAAAGGAGACTTTTTTGTGAATACATATGACTGGCTAAATGTCTTGAAGAGTAGTAACGTTAAAATAGGTACCTCATATAAGTAAATACATCTGCTGTGCGTTCAACATTAGCTACAAAGGTACCGTGCACTGAAAAATGGAAATTGGTGGAAATGAATTTTTGCACCCCATCTTTCCCGAAAAAACTGATCCAGTGGGTTTTCTGGTGCAGTAATTCCTGCAGGGATGACAGGGCAACGAAAATATCATCTTTTTAAGAACATCAGGACCTATTGCAATGACGTACAAGAAGATATTCTGTGTACTGAAGTAGAACCAGAACCTAAACTAAAACCTCAAGTCAGTGACCATGACGATCCTGAGGAAGAACACCGGCCCATCCATTTTCAACCTCTTCAGACACAAGTATTTTATAAGTAGAAAATCAAATCCTTTGGCTACTATAAAATATGGGTTCTCAGATATATATTGTGAGGGGGGGGGGGGGGGGGGGTGAACTGAAAATCATAACACACTCAGATATCAAGATATAAACCAATTTTTTTAAAAGTTGTTTTAAAAATTGATTTATATCTTGAAATTTGAGTCAGTTATGACAGGTTGAATACTGGTGTTTTCAAATAACGCGTTTTGAAGTATCATTTGACATATTTGAGAGACAAATTCTGCGTGTAAATTACCCTTAAAATGTAGCTCACAGTCCACAATTTTCGATAAGAGATCCCTTTTCACTCCCCGTCTCAGATGTTACTTTTGGGCAGAACTTTATGAATGTTTGTCTACTACCAATGTGCTACTCATGGAAGCAGATGAATTGGTAATCATAGCATACACCCTACAGTTGCGTTCCCGAATAGTGGTAGAAGTGGTTTCACTCAGTCTGTGATGTTTCCACTTCTCTCCTTTCCTTCTTCTGCGGAGTTACGACATTTCAGGTCTTCACGCCTTCCTTCTTCCTTTCACGCTTCTTCCAGGATTGTTCCGCGGCGACGGATGGCCTGGAGGCTCTGGAGGACCAGGAAGACGTGTGAGCGGATTTGTCTCTGGAACGGCCGCAGTGCTTCCCGCCGACCTCCTTTACTTGGAGCGATATATTTCACGGAATCGGCTTACTGCAGCTTAATCAACCCTCAGCGCAGGGAACGTGCGTTATTACAGGTCACCAAGAGTTAATGCTTCCTAGAGGGACAGTGCTCGCAACGCAGTTTTACCTCTCAATCTAAAAATCCATATACCATGGCTGTACTGGGTACGTGATACAGACTTGATAAGATTGTCTTATGTGTTTTATTCAGTGAAGTGGATTACTCTGCAGTTAAGTAACACGAAAGCTCCAATTCAGCCTTTAGTTTCTAAATAGTGGTTGCTTTAAGTTACGAGGAAAATTGATAGGTCATTTATCCTACAGTGACAAAAGTCTGTCATTGAGGATTTGCGTTTTTTTTTTTTTGTTTCATATTCTTTCACTATTGTCTCTCGTTTAAATAGAGTTATTTGGTGCCATATAAAATCATTATAATCTGAAACAGTGACAAATATACTGAATATTGTATGTAGTTACACAAGTAAAATATCAGCATCAACTCGTTTTTAAAGAGAAATTATTGGTTTTCCATGACTGTTTGTTGAGACGGAGACCTACTTTTCCTTCCCAGTAAAGTGTTAATGCCGTTATCGCAGTTTCTACCAACTAAATAATTTATTGCTTACGAAACTGCATAATTTAAAGAGGCATTCATGGATCTGATGTGATATAAAAAATTATACTAATATTAGAGGAAGTTACGGAGCTAAAATATCTCCAAGACGTGACGGTTTCTGTATGTATTATAAAATGCGTCTCCACCCTGCTGGAGCATTCATTTTGAAATCTCAGTTAAAAGGAACTTTACAGTTGCTTGCCTGGTACAGTTATTCGACAGTAATCCTTCGTCTCAATGTAAAACTGTGTAACTAGGTAGGAATCTTCTTATGATAAGGGGAACTAAACCGGTACAGATTAGGGACGCTGCCTTGCAACGTGTGACATGTTGGAAATATTAGTCGGTCAGGGACCTCATTAGGTTGGCCGTACGGTTAAGGCAACGGCTCATGAGAAGCGGTAAATCCGGGCTCGATTCGCGATCGGGCGAGGTTTTCAACTTCTGCAATTGAATTACCATAATGGCCTGCGTGGCTGAAGGTCACGAATTTCCACCCATCCGTTCCCTTCTTTCACCATTCCCTGTTTCATCCAAATACAAACCGATACTGGCAGGGTCAGATTCTTGAAGCAGTAAGCAAAAAACGTTTCCTTTTGTGGCTACAACGTTTGCGCTTCCTTCGAGGAGAGAGTGAAAGAAAAATATCGGAGACGATGTTTCAGTCTTCCTGTAATTCGTTGACGATCACCTTTTCCAGTAAATTTTTACAACATTCCAGCCGTTTTTATTCACTTAGCTGTGCGTAAAAGGAAACAACATCACTTCATGTGTGTGTGTGTGTGTGTGTGTGTGTGTGTGTGTGTGTGGTTTGGGGATTTTTGGGCGCCAAATGGGGAGGTTATCAGCGCCCTGTTGTTGTTGTTGTGGTCTTTAGTCCTGAGACTGGTTTGATGAAGCTCTCCATGCTACTCTATCCTGTGCAAGCTCCTTCATTTCCCAGTACCTACTGCAACCTACATCCTTCTGAATCTGCTTAGTGTATTAATCTCTTGGTCTCCCTCTACGATTTTTACCCTCCACGCTGCCCTCCAATACTAAATTGGTGATCCCTTGATGCCTCAGAACATGTCCTACCAACCGATACCTTCCTCTGGTCAAGTTGTGCCACAAACTTCTCTTCTCCCCAATCCTATTCAATACTTCCTCATTAGTTATGTGATCTACCCATCTTATCTTCAGCATTCTTCTGTAGCATCACATTTCGAAAGCTTCTATTCTCTTCCTGTCCAAACTATTTATCATCCATGTTTCCCTTCCATACATGGCTACACTCCATACAAATGCTTTCAGGAATGACTTACTGACACTTAAATCTATACTCGATGTTAACAAATTTCTCTTCTTCAGAAACGATTTACTTGCCATTCCCAGTCTACATTTTATATCCTCTCTACTTCGACCATCATCAGGCATTTTGCTCACCAAATAGCGAAACTCCTTTACTACTGTAAGTGTCTAATTTCCTAATCTAATTCCTTCAGCATCACTCGAACCCTACTTAATTCGACTACATTCCATTATCCTCGTTTCGCTTTTGTTGATGTTCATCTTATATCCTCCTATCAAGACACTGCCCATCCCGTTCAACTGCTCTTCCAAGTCCTTTGCTGTCTCTGACAGAATTACAACCTCATCGGCGAACCTCAAAGATTTTATTTCTTCTCCCTGAATTTTAATACCTACTCCGAATTTTTCTTTTGTTTCCTTTACTGCTTGCTCAATATACAGATTGAATTACATCGGGGATAGGCTACAACCCTGTCTCACTCCCTTCCCAACCACTGCTTCTCTTTCATGTCCCTCAACTCTTATAACTGCCATCTGGGTTCTGTACAAATTGTAAATAGCCTTTCGCTCCCTGTATTTTACCCCTGCCACCTTCAAAATTTGAAAGAAAGTATTCCAGTCAACATTGTCAAAAGCTTTCTCTAAGTCTACAAATGCTGGAAATGTGGGTTTGCCTTTCCTTAATCATCTCTTCTAAGAGAAGTCGTAAGGTCAGTATTGTCTCACGTGTTCCAGTACTTCTACGGAATCCAATCTGATCTTCCCCGAGGTCGGCTTCTACTAGTTTTTCCATTCGTCTGTAAAGAATTCGCGTTAGTGTTTTGCAGCTGTGGCTTATTAAACTGATAGTTCGCTAATTTTCACATCTGTCAACACCTGCTTTCTTTGGGATTGGAATTATTATATTCTTCTTGATGTCTGAGGGTATTTCGCCTGTGTCATACACCTTGCTCACCAGATGGTAGAGT
Organism: Schistocerca gregaria; assembly: GCF_023897955.1. Taxonomy (NCBI): domain Eukaryota; kingdom Metazoa; phylum Arthropoda; class Insecta; order Orthoptera; family Acrididae; genus Schistocerca; species Schistocerca gregaria. The sequence continues at coordinate 517,002,591 of NC_064925.1, read as the reverse complement.
TTTGTCAGGACTGGCTCTCCCAAGGCCGTCAGTAGTTCCAATGGAATGTTGTCTACTCCGGGGGCCTTGTTTCGACTCAGGTCTTTCAGTGCTCTGTCAAACTCTTCACGCAGTATCGTATCTCCCATTTCATCTTCATCTACATCCTCTTCCATTACCATAATATTGTCCTCAAGTACATCGCCCTTGTATAGACCCTCTATATACTCCTTCCACCTTTCTGTTTTCCCTTCTTTGCTTAGAACTGGTTTTCCATCTGAGCTCTTGATGTTCATACAAGTGGTTTTCTTATCTCCAAATGTCTCTGTAATTTCCTGTAGGCAGTATCTATCTTACCCCTAGTGAGATAAGGCTCTACATCCTTAAATTTGTCCTCTATCCATCCCTGTTTAGGCATTTTGCACTTCCTGTCGATCTCATTTTTGAGACGTTTGTATTCCATTTTGCCTGCTTCATTTACTGCATTTTTATATTTTCTCCTTTCATCAATTAAATTCAATATTTCTTCTGTCACCCAAGGATTTCTACTAGCCCTCGTCGTTTTACCTACTTGATCCTCTTCTGCCTTCACTACTTCATCCCTCAAAGCTACCCATTCTTCTTCCACTGTATTTCTTTCCCCCATTCCTGTCAATTGTTCTTTTATGCTCTCCCTGAAACTCTGTACAACGTCTGGTTCTTTCAGTTTATCCAGGTCCCATCTCCTTCAATTCCCACCTATTTGCAGTTCCTTCAGTTTTAATCTACAGGTCATAACCAATAGATTGTGGTCAGAGTCCACATCTGCCCCTGCAAATGTCTTACAATTTAAAACCTGGTTCTTAAATCTCTGTCTTACCATTATATAATCTATATGCTACCTTTTAGTATCTCCAGGGTTCTTCCATGTATACAACCTTCTTTCATGATTCTGAAACCAAGTGTTAGCTATGATTAAGTTATGCTCTGTGCAAAATTCTACCAGGCGGCTTCCTCTTTCATTTTCTAGCCCCAATCCATATTCACCTACTACGTTTCCTTCCCTCCCTTTTCCTACACTCGAATTCCAGTCACCCATGACTATTAAATTTTCGTCTCCCTTCACTATTTGAATAATTTCTTTTATTTCATCATACATCTCTTCAATTGATTAATGATTAAAATAAGCGAATGTGGATAAGAACAAATACTGTCGTACACGCATGCACACGAAATGGCCACACAATTACTCTATCGCACAGGCACTGTCGTATGCACTAAAACCAATGAGGAGGCGAGATAGCTAGTCAAGAAATTAAAATAGACGGTAAACGAAACACAGAAGAGCTAGAAGAACAGCACAAAAGAAATGTTACTGGGTGACCACTTGGGTGAGCCAGCTACCCTGTTGACAAAATGAAAACGTCTCCCCTAATCTTGTTAAAAACGTGGGACTATTCACAAAACTTTAAAACTCGAACCATAGTCGTTTCATCATTGCATAAAATAGACTGTTGATCTGCTGGCAAATCCACTGGAGTCCACTGGTCAGCAAATAAAATGCAGTACAGTAAAATGTGGCGCACCATGATCTGCACACCACAAGCACAACACATCGGAGGGTCCTCTTGCCAGAGTAAAAATCCAAGCGTCATAGGGTCAGTTACACGGTCTTGGTGCTAGATAAAACGGCAGAAAAGACTTCAACGGAAACAGGAGTGCTACCTCTCTTGTACCACACCAAATCTAAAATCACTCTGGGCCGCTCCAGTAACCAGGGTGGCAGACGGTTAAAACTTTGGACTGCGGGTCGCACTAGCTCCACACCGACTGACTCAAGCGCAAGCTGCACACGGATCCCAAATGGCATCGTGGCTTGTGGACGGTTGGAAAAAAGGCACTCCAGATGTGGACGAACGACAGTATGCTGTGAGGGTGAAGTTGGAGCTGCGAGGAACTTACATGCTTGGCTCACGATGAGCAGTTGGCGCCGGAAGGTAAGGCCGGAATTACACTATCAAATTTCTTTGTCAAAGATTTGATCAAAGATGAGCTCAAATATTCCGTCAAATATATTTGACAAAGATATTTGACGTAGCGCTAGAAGGGGTATTACACTGTCATCATATTTTTCGTCAAAGTTCAAGATGGCTGACAACAACAACTTGTTATTAACCGCAGCAGTTGCATGTACCACAATTGCACTGTGTGCACAAATGCGGAAGAGAAGCGGGGAAAAAAAGGAAACATACCTGGCCGAAGCCGTGAGTTTTACCACAACACGATAAAAGCATTCAACAAAACTTGTTACGTGAGCTTATGGTGGAGGACGTCAAGTCGTACATCAATTACTTAAGAATGGATGAGCATACATTTCTGTATGTGTTCATTGAAGTGTATCCTCATGCAACAAAGCTCAATATTCACTTAAGAACTGTTACATCTGCAAAAGACAGGCTCACTGTAACACTCTGACTGCTTGCTATAGGAGAGGGTTGGGTTAGGTTAGGTTAGGTTAAGTTAGGTTAGGTCAGGTCGGATCAGGTCTCCAATCTTCGTAATCTGTTTTTGTATTCAACGTGCCTCACATGGTAAAGCGCCTCATCAGCTTCATACATCTCTATTAATTTTGTAGTTGTCGGCACACACCAATTGTATTTACCGGCAATGTTTATAAAAACACTACAGACGACAGAATGCAGCGATGCTAGCGCTCCATGTGGTAACATGTCACATTGCAGTGAACAGAAGACAAGCGACATGTTTGATCAAATATTGGGCGACATTTGACAAAGTTCCCTATTACACCATCAAATATTCTTGACAAAGATATTGGACAAAGATATTTGACAAAGAAATTTGATAGTGTAATACCGGTCTAAGTGGCGGTTCCCTCGCCTCAGCACGGAGGCTGGGTATGAGACTGGTCCGATAAGCGACCGTGGCCAGCCGAATTCCCTCATGGCGGACGGCATCAATGATCAGCAAAGAAGAGGGCCTCGCTGACCCATACACCGTGCACCCGTAGTCCAGCCGCGAGCGCACAAAAGCCCGATAAAAATGGAGGAGATGCGCCATGTCTGCTCCCCAAGATCTGTGGTTAAGGCACTTTACGAGGTTCAGTGCTTTCAGGGTTCTGACTTTTAAGTCTCGCAGATGTGGCAACCACGACAATCTTGAGTCAAAAATGAGGCCTCGAAACAACACTGTGTCTCTAAAATGTAGGATGGTATCTCTCATCTTCAAGACAGGCAAATTAACGATTAAAATGAACACACACACACTTATCAGCAGAAAACCGAAAACCCTGCTTTGCGGCCCACTCCTCTAGCCGCCGCACTGTAAGTTGCAACTGGTGACTCACCCTAGGAACACTGGAGGAGGAACAGAAATCAGCAAAGTCGTCCACAAATAAGGAGCACTCTACAGGACTCCTTACCGTTGGTGTAATACTGTTGATGGGTATGGCAAAGAGGGTAACGCTTAAAACACTGCTCAAATCGATCAGAGAGTGTGGCACCAACTCGGGTCCGAGAAAACCGCTGAGACAAGAAAGACCGAATGAAAATGGGGAGGTGCCCACGAAAGACCCACTCATGCAGCTGCGCGAGTATACAGTGCCTCCAGGTAGTATCGCATGCCTTATTTATATCAAAGAAAATCCCAATACAGTGATGCTTAAGGAGGAAAGCCTGCTGAACAGCCGCCTCTGGGAGGGTCAGGTTGTCGACTGTGGATCGATATCGGCGGAATCCACACTGAGAGCGGCTAAGGAGATGCCTCGTCTCCAAAAGCCAGACCAGACGACGGTTAACCATTCGCTCCATGCTCTTTCCTATACAGCTCGTTAGGTTGATGCTCCGATAACTACTTGGACACGTGCGGTCCTTTTCTGATTTGAGTAGAGGGATCAGAGTTGCTTCCCTTCACAAGTGGGGAAGTTGCCAGCCTGCAATATTAGATTAAAACAATCGAGGACGATTTCCTGGGACGCCGCTGGCAAATGTCGAAACATGAGTTGTAGTTCTCAGAACCGTTGTACCTGAAGTCCATAATTCCCTTTGTACAGTTGCACGGTAGCGACGAAACGCGGAATCCTGGCTTGCATTGTCAGTAGTTTGCGCGAAATGCTCGGCCAGCGTCTGAGCAATGTCTTTGGGCGTCGTTCGGGGGCACCCCTGTTTTAGCACTGCTGCTATCGGTAAACAGCTGCGTGTACCGGAAATCCTCTCTATGACTTCCCATACTTTTGTGGAACAAGTGGAACGGTTGATGCAATCCAGTGACACCTGCCATGACCGTTTTTTGCTCTCTTTAATGACACGGCGTGCTCTGGCTCTCGCGATTCGAAAGGCGGGAAGATTGTCCGCTGTTGGGCGCCATTTAAATCGTCGAGGAGCTGCACGCCTGTCCCGGATGGCTGAATGGCACTCGTCTGTCCACCGAGTTACAGGTCGTCGCTTAAAAGAGAGGAAAGACTTTGGTATGGACAGGTCAGCAGCATGATGGATCACATGTGTGATATGATACATACATTCCTCGACGCTGTTATGACGTTCAAAGACAGCCAACTGACTCAACGCTAGCCAGCCCCTCGCTCCATTAATACTAGAGCACGAACGTCGGACCACTGGAAACAGCACACAGCAGCGGCTGTCTACAACAAAGCCAACATATGCGAGCTAGAATAGTATTACCATCCATCAACAAAAATGAAATGAGCGCTTTTGTCTCGTTTCCTTGTATTAATATGTATACATATACTCTATCATTAGACGGGAAGTCTCTTAGGAGATATTGGACCATCTTTAGCGCTAAATGTAATAGCACTAGTTTTGGACTCCAATATCATTTTCATTCAACATCTCATTATAATTCATTTCTGGATGGATCCATCCGTCAGATCTTTGGTATACGTCTGCTTGCTGTAATGTATTGCCTCCGAATTTTAAATGTGAAAACTCTTAAAGCTATTTATAAAAAAGAAACCATATCAACTTTCTATATCTTTTTCCTTCATGTGTACTTAGTCACTTCTCAACACAGTCGCCCTGTAAATTCACATATTTCTCCCAACGAGGAACAAGTTTGTTGGTACCGTCACTGTATAATTATTTGACTTTGTTGAAGGACGCGCAACCTCACTTCATCATTATTAAAGCGAAGTCCTCGAAGGTGTTCTTTAACTTTGGGGAACTGATGACAATCGGGACTCGGGACTGTATGGAGGATGATCGATGACAGTGAACCCAAGGGTCGTATTGTTGCAGATGTCGTAGTGCTCGTGTTTGGTCTGGCGTTGTCATGCAGAAGGACATTACAGCACGCTATTTCTCAGGCGCCGACATGGTTACATTACAAGCCACCATGTTACACGGTACAATATGGACCCCTCTACTGGCAGACAGTGGCAACTTTCGTCAGCAAAGTGGGAAAGTTGACCGAGGAATGACCATGACTTGAAACACCTCAACCGGTATTGGGAACAAAATACAATATACAGCGCCATTATTTTTAGCACGCTCTCGTAATATACAAGTCTGAAGATGGGGTTATCCAGAGACCTTTAGTGATAAGATAAATAAAATAGTATTGGTGACCAAGTGTAATGAATTTCCGTTGAGTATATAGAGATACATCAGTGATAAACTGAAAATGAAAATCTCTCTAAAGAAGAAGCACAGTACCTTTGTGTGGTACCAATAGAGACCGGTTGAGGTTCAGCTCAGTGCGCTACAGGCGGGATAGTAACAATATAATGAACATGAAAGGTAGCAGTGGTCGTTGAAAGCAAATGGAGATCTGTACTGCCGTGACAGACCACCAGCTAATATTATTCGCGTGGTGACTGTGACACATCGCATGATCATTGTAGCATCCATAGCTTTGATACACATCAGTCCATTTCCTTACTGGCACGTATCAGCTGTTATTCATACCTGACTTACACTCATTACCATTGGACTTCCATTTCAGTCAGTTCAAAATGGTTCAAATAGCTCTGGGCACTATGGGACTCAACATCTGTGATCATCAGTCCCCTAGAACTTAGAACTACTAAGCCTAACTAACCTAAGGACATCACACATATCCATGCCCGAGGCAGGATTCGAACCTGCGACCGTACGGTCACGTGGTTCCAGACTGAAGCGCCTAGAACCGCGCGGCAACACTGGCCGGCTTCAGTCAGTTAATGAAGTATTTAATACTTGTAATGACTATCATCACTGATTGCTAGGATGAAGCCTAGTGGCTGTTTTGCTTGCAATAAACACTGTAGTTTAGCTAGGTCCCTGATGTGCCATTCTTGGCATAGAAGTCCAGGCCAGTGATCTAGTGTCCGGCTGGTCTCTCCGAGGAGCTGCAGCTTGTGTTTCAGACGACAGAATGAGGGGATGAGGTGAAGTGACTGCTTGGGACACGTACCGCACCATAGACGAGGTGAAGTTCAGGACGGAAGTCTGGGTGTCATGTTTCTGCAGCTTCTGCATTCACAACTGCCATTTAACGTAGCGTGAAAAACACCTGCGCCCCTGCAGAATCTTAGTTTTTACAAGTAGTGACATCCAGCAGTGAAAAACAAAAAGATTCGTTTCGATGGAACTCTTCTCTTTTGTCGACGAACCACCATGCAAGACTACTGTCCAATGGGAAGTCAGTAACAAGCAGTTACCTCAGCGTTCCGTTTTTGCGCCCTAAAACTGTGGAACGGTTGCTCAACGTCATAAAACTTTTGCTAGGAGGAGGGACAGCTGTCATCTGAACAAAAATATCATTGCCAAGCATTTTGTAGAGGTATGCTTCGGCTGGAGACACAGAATGAGACAAGTAGTCTGGAGAGGCAGGAAAAGGAACACCATCTTCAGATGTAGAGAAGAGCTGTGCTGGCAGTCGACAGTTAACCTGTTGCAGTTAGCAGCAGGTCACGCCGCTCGCACTTAGTGCTGAACATGGTGAGAAGTAGCTGCTTGGGAGAACAGAGTATGAGAAATACCGAGCATTCGTAGGCACGTTGTTGTCTGGACCAAGTAAATTGTATGAACGTTAATTTTTTCTCGAGCGACTGGAGGATCATTCACGGCTGGCTCTATCAGTGATGCTATTTGCGTATGATAGTTTTTCATTCTTCTAGCGGGCTCCGGCAACCACATTTTATCCGCCGCAGAATTATCCTGCTGTAGCGCATTCGTAGATCACTTTTTCATCAAGTCCCCTTAAAAAGTCCAGTCTTGGTTGTGATATTCAAGTGTTATATTAGTACTGTACATTGATAATAATTGTCAGTTTTTGTATTCTCTGCATTCTTAAAGTAGAATGGAACGTATAATAATTTCCTATGCGTGTATATGTTAGTAGGGAACTTAATAATAAAGAGAGATGAGTGTGGAACATATTATATAGTTCCATAATTAGATGATCAACCTGTTTGTTCTCTTTTGCGATATGTAACACTGATGTGTTTGCTAGGTCCACCTCTGTCCAATTAGTTAACCATTGTGCGATACCTTTGATTAAATGTATACGAGCTCAAGGGGCGCAATTTGACTATCAGCCAGTCAAGAGGATGACATCCAAAGGGTTACGTCGAAGTCTCAGCTGTACTGTCACAGCTTCATCTATAACCATCAGAGTTTTGTAGTTGGCTCTGAGCACTATGGGACTTAACATCGATGGTCATCAGTCCCAGAGTTTTGTAGTGGATGGGCTACGAGAAAGAGTGCCAATATGTGAGCATCGTCTCATACTCCTTCACAGTGCAGCCAGTCTCCGATTTTGAATCGAAAAACATGACTACAGGATGTATACGTGGAGCCAGACCATGTTTACCAACGGCGGCATAATTTGCTTTGGGGCAAGTGAAGATCTGTGCTGTTGATTGTGGAGAGCTGCCACTCCACAGAGTCATGGAGTTACACTTCAGGTACCGCTTCGAGTAGAGTCAAACATCAGGTTACAGTCACCATACTCATGAGTAGACGATAGTGATCTGTGATTTTCTTAAACTCAAACCGTTTAACATAGACCGGAAGCTGCACGTTCACTTCGTCAAACTGGTCGCTGACAGCGGAAAACCGTCAGAATGAGTCTTACGATATTACTCGAAATACCTAACACTAGAAATGAGTGCAATTGAAAAGCTGATGGCGTGGAATCCTGTAGCCCTCATGTGAAAAGAAAACAAAAGAGGTTTCAAAACATAATTAGGTTAGACTTTCTATTACAGTATTTATCAAATAAGCTTTTTTATTACAGATATTTGGCATTACGCAGGAAATCAGTTTGTACTAATTTTCTACGTAACCTTTGCTATTTAAAATGTAAATTCATCAAGCTTAGGCTAGGAGGCACTCTTAACTCCATTAGATGCCGCAAGTGTTCCCTGCCAAGGCTGCTTATTTACTCGAATTCTACGTCAAATGTCAGTTTCGTACTTAAGTAATTTCTGAGTCCACAAGTCCCTACACTCAGACATATGACATGAGCATTTATTGCTACACATGAGAGACTGCCTTAAGAAAATAGGGATCAAATTACTTATACTGTAAACATAACAATATCTAACATACAAAAATGAATATTTGTCTGTGTGTCTTATTCGCATTTCTCTACCTGTCATCCGACTGCGCCGACACTTCTGTGAGTTCTTATGCACCCACCTGCATAGGTTTCTAAGCAGCTAAGAACAACTTACCTTCCACAGAAATGGTATTGGAGGTGAAAATGGAGTGACACAGCAAAGTAACTCACGAACTTAAGCAGCAGTTTCAACCAAATGTGGTATACACTTAATTCATCATTTGCATAATTATTTGTATAATGCTGCTGTGGAAGTAATACATCCCTTGCTGTGGTGCAGGGATGACAACCCTGACACGTAAAAATATTCGATAACGACCGATATTAGTATCGAATGTATAGCTTCCGGTGTCACTAGGCTCATTGGTGACAATCGTGATAAATGTTCACCCTTGGCTGTAGAGGCTTGCGAAGTGGGGATTGCAAAAACAATGGCATATTAGCAAGTCTCTGTAACAACCGAAGCAACATCTACCAAACTTTGTGAAAGTACACTGGAAAAGTTTACTGTGATAGTGAGGCACCCCTTGCGCATCCCTCATGGGTTAGGAAGGGGATGAAAAGAGGTGACATAAAAAATTAACTCAGGTACACTTGTAGGATTTTCATTCAAATTTGGTATACACACGACACATTGTTTGTGTAAAAATACCCTTAGCGTTGGGGTGGGGACATGAAAAAATGATTGAAAACAACCTTTTGGTATTTCTTTCCTGTATTTATCTGACTTGGAACACATGAAGTGTGAGGCTCAATCTGTCCCTTATTCATGTTTTCAGTGTACCAACATTTCCTTACAGTTGACGGAAAGATCAAAAATATTACATAGACCAAAACACTCAATAAAATTTTTCATATATCATTTAATGCACAAAATGACAATGGCATATTTTGCACATTTAAATGAGCCCTCCATGAACAATGGACCTTGCCGTTGTTGGGGAGGCTTGCGTGCCTCAGCGATACAGACAGCCGTACCGTAGGTGCAACCACAATGGAGGGGTATCTGTTGAGAGGCCAGACAAAGGTGTGGTTCCTGAAGAGGGGCAGCAGCCTTTTCAGTAGTTGCAGGGGCAACAGTATGGATGATTGACTGATCTGGCCTTGTAACAATAACCAAAACGGCCTTGCTGTGCTGGTACTGCGAACGGCTGAAAGCAAGGGGAAACTACGGCCGTAATCTTTCCCGAGGGCATGCAGCTTTACTGTATGATTAAATGATGATGGCGTCCTCTTGGGTAAAATATTCCGGAGGTAAAATAGTCCCCCATTCGGATCTCCGGGCGGGGACCACTCAGGAGGATGTCGTTATCAGGAGAAAGAAAACCGGCGTTCTACGGTTCGGAGCGTGGAATGTCAGATCCCTTAATCGGGCAGGTAGGTTAGAAAATTTAAAAAGGGAAATGGATAGGTTAAAGTTAGATATAGTGGGAATTAGTGAAGTGCGGTGGCAGGAGGAACAAGACTTTTGGTCAAGTGACTACAGGGTTCTAAACACAAAATCAAATGGGGGTAATGCAGGAGTAGGCTTAATAATGGATAAAAAATAGGAGTGCCGGTAAGCTACTACAAACAGCATACTGACGCATTATTATGGCCAAGATAGATACGAAGTCCACACCTACTACAGTAGTACAAGCTTATATGCCAACTAGCTCTGCAGATGACGAAGAAATTGAAATAAAAGAAATTATTCAAATAAAGAAGGGTGACGAAAATTTAATAGTCATGGGTGACTGGAATTCGGTAGTAGGAAAGGGAGAGAAGGAAACGTAGTAGGTGAATATGGACTGGGGCAAAGAAATGAAAGAGGAAGCCGCCTGGTAGAATTTTGCACAGAGCACAACTTAATCATAGGTAACACTTGGTTCAAGAATCATAAAAGAAGGCTGTATACATGGAAGAAGCCTGGAGATACTGACAGATTTCAGATAAATTATATTATGGTAAGACAGAGATTTAGGAACCAGGTTTTAAATTGTAAGACATTTCCAGGGGCAGATGTGGACTCTGACCACAATCTATTGGTTACGACCTGTAGATTAAAACTAAAGAAACTGCAAAAAGGGGGAAATTAAGGAGATGGGACCTGGATAAACAAAAAGAACCAGAGGTTGTACAGAGATTCAGGGAAAGCATAAGAGAGCAATTAACAGGAATGGGGGAAAGAAATACGGTAGAAGAAGAATGGGTACCTTTGAGGGATGAAGTAGTGAAGGCAGCAGAGGATCAAGTAGGTAAAAAGATGAAGGCTAGTAGAAATCCTTGGGTAACAGAAGAAATATTGAATTTAATTGATGAAAGGAGAAAATATAAAAATGCAGTAAATGAAGCAGGCAAAAAGGAATACAGACGTCTAAAAAATGAGATCGACAAGAAGTGCAAAACTGCTATGGAGGGATGACTAGACGACAAATGCAAGGATGTAGAGGCTTATCTCACTAGGGGTAAGATAGATACTGCCTACAGGAAAATTAAAGAGACCTTTGGAGATAAGAGAACCACTTGTATGAACATCAAGAGCTCAGATGGAAACCCAGTTCTAAGCAAAGATGGGAAAACAGAAAGGTGGAAGGAGTATATAGAGGGTCTATACAAGGGTGATGTACTTGAGGACAATATTATGGAAATGGTAGAGGATGTAGATGAAGATGAAATGGGAGATACGATACTGCGTGAAGAGTTTGACAGAGCACTGAAAGACCTGAGTCGAAACAAGGCCCCCGGAGTAGACAACATTCCATTGGAACTACTGACGGCGTTGGGAGTGCCAAACCTGACAAAACTCTACCATCTGGTGGGCAAGATGTATGAGACAGGCGAAATACCCTCAGACTTCAAGAAGAATATAATAATTCCAATCCCAAAGAAAGCAGGTGTTGACAGATGTGAAAATTACCCAACTATCAGTTTAATAAGTCACAGCTGAAAAATACTAACGCGAATTCTTTACAGACGAATGGGAAAACTAGTAGAAGCCGACCTCGGGGAAGATCAGTTTGGATTCCGTAGGAATATTGCAACACGAGAGGAAATACTGACCGTACGACTTATCTTAAAAGCTAGATTAAGGAAAGGCAAACCTACATTTCTAGCATTTGTAGACTTAGAGAAAGCTTTTGACAATGTTGATTGGAATACTTTCTTTCAAATTCTGAAGGTAGCAGGGTTAAATACAGGGAGCAAAAGGCTATTTACAATTTGTACAGAAACCAGATGGCAGTTATAAGAGTCGAGTGACATGAAAGGGAAGCAGTGGTTGGGAAGGGAGGGAGACAGGGTTGCAGTCTCTCCCCGATGTTATTCAATCTGTATATTGAGCAAGCAGTGAAGGAAACAAAAGAAAAATTCGGAGTAGGTATTAAAATCCATGGAGAAGAAATAAAAATGTTGAGGTTCGCCGATGACATCGTAATTCTTCAGAGACAGCAAAGGACTTGGAACAGCAGTTGAACGGAATGGATAGTGTCTTGAAAGGAGGATATAAGATGAACATCAACAATACCAAACGAGGATAATGGAATGTTGTCGAATAAAGTCGGGTGATGCTGAGCGAATTAGATTAGGAAATGAGACGATTAAAGTAGTAAAGGAATTTTGCTATTTGGGGAGCAAAATAACTGACGATGGTCGAAGTAGAGAGGATATAAAATGTAAACTAGCAATGGCAAGGAAAGCGTTTCTGAAGAAGAGACATTTGTTAACATCAAGTATAGATTTAAGTGTCAGGAAGTCATTTCTGAAAGTATTTGTATGGAGTGTAGCCATGTATGGAAGTGAAACATGGACGATAACTAGTTTGGACAAGAAGAGAATAGAAGCTTTCGAAATGTGGTGCTACAGAAGAAAGCTGAAGATTAGATGGGTAGATCACATAACTAATGAGGAAGTACTGAATAGGATTGGAGAGAAGAGACGTTTGTGGCACAACTTGACCGGAAAAAGGGATCGGTTAGTAAGACATGTTCTGAGGCATCAAGGGATCACCAATTTAGTATTATAGGGCAGCGTCGAGGGTAAAAATCGTAGAGGGACACCAAGAGATGAATACGCTAAGCAGATTCAGAAGGATGTAGGTTGCAGTAGGTACTAGGAGATGAAGAAGCTTGTACAAGGTAGAGTAGCATGGAGAGGTGCATCAAACCAGTCTCAGGACTGAAGACCACAACAACAACAAATGAGCCTCCTTTTGCATATACTACTTATAAAGAAAAGAGGTATTTCAATGTATGCAGGGAACAATTAGTGTCTAATAAAATACAATATCGGAGCCCAAAAATACAGAGTATCCCACCCAACCTTGCCATCTCATATACACTCCTGGAAATGGAAAAAAGAACACATTGACACCGGTGTGCCAGACCCACCATACTTGCTCCGGACACTGCGAGAGGGCTGTACAAGCAATGATCACACGCACGGCACAGCGGACACACCAGGAACCGCTGTGTTGGCCGTCGAATGGCGCTAGCTGCGCAGCATTTGTGCACCGCCGCCGTCAGTGTCAGATTGTTTGCCGTGGCATACGAAGCTCCATCGCAGTCTTTAACACTGGTAACATGCCATGACAGCGTGGTCGTGAACCGTATGTGCAGTTGACGGACTTTGAGCGAGGGCGTATAGTGAGCATGCGGGAGGCCGGGTGGACCTACCGCCGAATTGCTCAACACGTGGGGCGTGAGCTCTCCACAGTACATCGATGTTGTCGCCAGTGGTCGGCGGAAGGTGCACGTGCCCGTCGACCTGGGACCGGACCGCAGCGACGCACGGATGCACGCCAAGACCGTAGGATCCTACGCAGTGCCATAGGGGATCGCACCGCCACTTCCCAGCAAATTAGGGACACTGTTGCTCCTGGGGTGTCGGCGAGGACCATTCGCAACCGTCTCCATGAAGCTGGGCTACGGTTCCGCACACCGTTAGGCCGTCTTCCGATCACGCCCCAACATCGTGCAGCCCACCTCCAGTGGTGTCGCGACAGGCGTGAAAGGAGGGACGAATGGAGATGTGTCGTCTTCAGCGATGAGAGTCCCTTTTGCCTTGGTGCCAATGATGGTCGTATGCGTGTTTGGCGCCGTGCAGGTGAGCGCCACAATCAGGACTGCATACGACCGAGGCACACAGGGTCAACACCCGACATCATGGTGTGGGGAGCGATCTCCTACACTGGCCGTACACCTCTGGTGATCGTCGAGGGGACACTGAACAGTGCACGGTACATCCAAACTGACATCGAACCCATCGTTCTACCATTCCTAGACCGGCAAGGGAACTTGCTGTTCCAACAGGACAATGCACGTCCGCATATATCCCGTGCCACCCAACGTGCTCTAGAAGGTGTAAGTCAACTACCCTGGCCAGCAAGATCTCCGGATCTGTCCCCCATTGAGCATGTTTGGGACTGTATGAAGCGTCGTCTCACGCGGTCTGCACGTCCAGCACGAACGCTGGTCCAACTGTGGCGCCAGGTGGAAATCTCATGGCAAGCCGTTCCACAGGACTACATCCAGCATTTCTACGATCGTCTCCATGGGAGAACAGCAGCCTGCATTGCTGCGAAAGGTGGATATACACTGTACTAGTGCCGACATTGTGCATGCTCTGTTGCCTGTGTCTATGTGCCTGTGGTTCTGTCAGTGTGATCATGTGATGTATCTGACCCCAGGAATGTGTCAATAAAGTTTCCCCTTCCTGGGACAATGAATTCACGGTGTTCTTATTTCAATTTCCAGGAGTGTATTCTTGGAAAAAAGTCAGTAGTGCTGTTGGCCATGGATGCAACTATGTTACGGACACACACAATGGGCAGGAATGCATAATCCACAAAGGTCACTGTACACTACGTTCAATTTAGGTTTTTATAAACGGTATTTGTGCCATTTTTTTCCACAGAAATGAAAAGTAGAGGTACAATCAGTGGTTGCAGTCTTGGTTTCGCTGTTCTAAATCTCGTACTATCTTAAACATACTTTGAAGGATGGCATCGGCCATACGGTTTCTGCCGTAAGGCGCAGGGTAAGGGTTGCTGCAGTGTCCTGCAGCCTGCTATAAACATACCGCTGTCAGTTCGTACGTTCTGCCTACCCTGTTCAGGAAAATTGGAAATTTGTGATAAGGTCTTATGGGACCAAACTGCTATGGTCATCGGTCCATAAGATTACGCACTATTTGATCTAACTTAAACTAACTTACACCAAGTACAACACACACACCATTGCCCGAGGGAGGACTCCAACCTGCGACGGGGGCACTGTTCAGGCTACTAGTTTATCCTGCTCGGCACTATTGTAGTGCTGTCGCTGTCAAACAGGAAAATATACACCTTGACGCATTTAACATATGCTGTGGACAGTGCTTTCCCTGTTTTGGTCACTTGTGACATTTGAGGTCATCTCGTCGTTATACCGGTCTTCAGTTGTAAAGAAAAACTAGATATGATGTTAATTTACGGCGAATGTCACAGAAACGCAACCAGCTGTAACAGTATATGCTGAACGCCACTGAGATCGACAGCGTCTTTCAAGTCGTACCATTTCCAGTATCTGCGCAAGTCTCATGGATACAGACAGCTCAACTTCGATGAAGCCTCAACGAATGAGAAAAGCAACTAACAATTACAACGAAATTGCTGTTCTGTCTACTGTAGTGCAAAATCCTGAGGTGAGTGTATAAAACAATATTTCCCTAGTAACTGAATTTTTAGTTCTGTCACAGGAAAGCCAGGTTTAACACGTGGGCTGCAAGTTTGCTCCAAGTATAACGCTATGCTCACAGTTTAGAGTTACCCTCTGTGAGTATTTTTGTATTTATTTGACCGTGTGTATACCTGATGGACAGAGAGTATCGAAACATGAATTTCGTATAAGTGGCAATTAATAGAAAACTGAAAGACTTTACTTTGGAGGTAATACTAGTATTGACATTCATACAAATGAAATAATAAACGGTCGCCAACCTAATTAGGTATCATAAATTGAAACATTATATTTCAAGAAAATTTAATATGAGCTACTAAATTTACTTTAATTAATACTCCTTTTGAATAGTGCAAGGAATACACACGACAACCGGACGAACTGAGTAGTAGGTAGCAGTAGTTACTATTTACACAATCAGCCATCATAGGAATTTAAAAAGTTATTTGACTCATAGTAATAATAGTTACTGTTGCAATCAAATTCAGCAATAAGACGTTGTTACTAAAGACCTCATGAGACTAAAATTGGGCATTACCAGAGTCCAGATACAACAAATGAAGTTAAACAACATTACACAGACGCTTTTCATACTCACACTTATATAGAAATGCTTCAGATTTCTTTACCGAAAGCAGTATTTGGTATATCTTTCTTATAATAGAAAAGAATATAATGGGAGCCCATAAACTGAAACTGTCTTTACAGGCAAATTCTGTGACTATTTCAGAAACAAAATGCAATTTGCCAATACTGACTTCTAACCCGACTTGAAATAGTTTATACGTTCTAACTTTAAAGCATGTAATTAAAATATTAAGTTCAATTAATTTCAAAAAATAGTTCATAGTAATAATCAATGCAAAATTACTTTTCATATAGGTTCATTTGTGTGCCAGAAAATAGTTCATAGTAATAATCAAAGCAAAATCACTTTTCATGTAGGTTCAATTTATGTGCCTTACCTGTGGAGCAGGTATCTTTACGATAGCACTGCACACTTTGGCACTGAACTTTAGCACATTTAGTACAGAAGCAAACCATTAATTAGTTAGAAACACGATACTCGGTTTCTGCATATTCAGGATGGGACCCTGCATTGGTTTCATGACGAGGACAATTTTAAGGTTCAAACACATGTTTATACCACTGGGTATTTTGTTGAAAAACATTCACACAGACATGCTGGTCCGTTCTATGATACCTATCTGAGTTCCTGAAGTTGGCGGGGCAGTTGCGTAGTAGTGGTGGCAAACGTGGCGGCTATCTGGTCTCACACTCTTGATATTGAATGCTCTTTGTAAAGTCTTCTTGGAGACGTATTATCCTCGTTTTACAGCCATTCCATAATACCAAGAGCACCATACGACAGCCGAAACCACATCCGAGGCAATTTCAATATAAATTGGCTCTGAAATACCTCACTTGGCCCTTCGATGTTAACCGTACAATGGCTAGCCACTGACTGCTTAGCGTGCTCACCCCGTAGCTGCCCAAATCGACCGCCAAATCCACCTTTTAACCCGCGCCAAGCCACTTCCGTAGCGGAGGAGGTTCCCCACACCTTTTCTACTGTACAACACAAGTTCCCTAAGCATGAACCAGCATTCAAAGTACAATTTCTCTTACTGAACATACATATTCCACAAAGGTTTTTTTTATTTCTAAACATATTTGAGTTTTCATAATACATATATTACAAATTTCAACTTCCTCTCTGGCAATTCAATGACCTCCATTAGTAAAGAACGAACACTTCAGAGTCACATACACATAATTACACAGTATAAACTACTTACAATCGGTAATGGTGTACGACAGAACTCGCGAGCTTCTGGAATAAGCCGCAGTAGGTTCTTGAAAATTTTGCATGCGCACACATCTCATTCGTATAGTTTCCCAGCCAGCCGCTGTGGCTGAGCGGTTCTAGGCGCTTCAGTCTGGGACTGCGCGACTGCTACGGTCGCAGGTTCGAATCCTGCCTCGGGCATGGATGTGTGTGATGTCCTTAGGTTAGTTAGGTTTAAGTAGTTCTAAGTTCTAGGGGACTAGTGCTCAGAGCCATTTTAGTATCTCACACCACGAAGAATCTTGAAGAAGTAGCTTTGAATGCCGCATTGAATTCTGTCAATATGCACTTCGACGGTTGCCAGGTCATCTTGACTTCCTACGTATACATTCTTTACGGGTGAAGCTGTGTTCACAAATCGTTGTGTTGTATTCTGCCTACTCGTCAAATATGGGGAGATTGGGAAACCTGCTTTCACGTATCACTAGACAACAATTCAAGCAAATCGAATTAATGAATTTTATTTCAGAAAATCAATGACAATACTTTGAGAAACACAGATGTCTCGTAAGCAAATGTTGACATGTCTTTCAGTATAACGACTCCAATGCAATTGAAGGAATACAGTGGGTGCTTCTATCCAGGTTGCTGGTCTGTTAGAACTCGTAGAACAGGGCCGCGAAACCGTCGGGTGCTCCGCTTATGTTCTCTTCGCGTAGAGGGCGCTGCCATCACGTTGTCGCCCTAGACAGTGGTCGATCCCTGTGCCGCTGGTTGACGTGTTCTTCACAGACCTCTCTGCCCTAACGTTACCGTCCGGCGTTCAGGTGCATTTACTCCGGAACAATGGCCTTGTGAATTTGCGGAACATGGACTACTCGTCCGTGCGAAATCGCCTCTCACCTCACCTTGCTACCCATCGACGACAATGGGTTCAAAATGATTCAGATAGCTCTGAGAACTATGGGACTTAACTTCTGAGGTCATCAGTCCCCAAGAACTCAGAACTACTTAAACCTAACTAACCTAAGGACATCACACACATCCATGCACGAGGCAGGACTCGAACCTGCGACCGTAGTAGTTCCAGACTGTAGCGCCTAGAACCACTCGGCCACCCCGGCCGGCCGACGACTATGGGCTGTCTATGGTTGGTGCGATGTGACTGATGCCCGTAATGTTGGTCCATTGGTTTTTATCAGGGAACTAGCCAGATGGCGATCCGCATCATTCCTACAAGGCTGCCTACACCTTCTCATAGAGCACGTGGGGTAGGAAACACTTCATCAATGTGGTTCCAGCCAGAATTATTCCCCGCACATGATGCATGTGTTTCCGGGGTACATGTGGATTCAATGTTTTCATACAGGTGAATAGGACAGAGGGGCCCTGTGAGATGGACAGTCCGGTCCCCCAAACTGACGCCGTTCGATTTCTTTCTCTGGGCGCAGTGAAAGCGAGTGTGCAGCACGAACCATTGCCGCCACCGGATTATATCCAATGGGTGGCAGTGTCTATGGAAACCCTATAATCTGTGCTATGCTCACCCGTTCTCCGTCTCCACAACAGTATAGTTGGAAACGGTGGGCACTTCGAACATCGTTAAAGTGATCCCCGTTCATCGGACGTTACGTTACAGGTTTATTATTGAGTGCGTTTTGCGGACTGGATATCATGCACAAATCTAAAGTTTCTGTGGACTATATGCCAATAATAATTGTTTTTAGACGCTCGAAACACGCCTTATCACTAAATTGCTCCTCTACTTTTCGTTTCTATAGAGATAACATACATGTGCTAATAAAAAAAAGTAACTTTTTGTTGAAGTGAGATTGTTTACTTCTACTGATTGTGCATTACTGTGTGAGCCCTGTCAGCAGACTGCGGGACTGCATGCAGTCCTTGCCTTACTCATTACGGCAGAAACCGCGGCGCTGTCGCCATCTTTCAAAGTCGGATACTTCAGAACATATTAGGTTTAGAACAGTGAAACCAAGTATCCCATCAGTAACTGTAAGTGCAGTTTGCATTTCTAGACGAAAAACGTAAAAGTACGATTTCAGACAACCAGTGGTGTTTGTTGACCTTAGTGGGTTATGAGTTCCTACCCATTGAATTTCTGTATTTTCTTTCATTTAGGAAATATAAGAGGTGGGAGAGTTTGATTGGACACCCTGTATACACAAATCGAATGTAAATATTCTCCTCAGCAAAACAACACTTTCGAAGGTTAAATGAGCTATTCAGCATGTGACTTATATCGTTTACATCACTCTCTTATGTAAAGGAAATAAGTTTTTACTGCTGGTTAGATACTTCAGTTAATCGATTTCACCTCAAAGCACATACCGAGTATGAATGATAGGTGAAACATTAAGAATTTATTTATAAGGACATGCTTTACTTGCATCTGTTTGAAAAGGTAGCTCCTGAAGTCTGTAAAACCATATTTCTAATACCTCATGCACGGGTTACTGTCTGTGTCGTTTGTAGTGTTGGTATTGTCCTCTGTCAGAAGACTTATTTGTTGCAGCTCCTCAACTTTAGTCCATCCTGTGCAAGACCCTTCACCTCTGCGTAGTTACTAAAACCTAGATCCACTTCAACCTACTCGCTGTAGTGAATCCTTGGTCTCCCTCAACATGCACTTCTTTTCATACGCGAATTAACTGTTACTTGTTGCCTCAGGATATTTCCTACAAACCTGTAGCTTCTTTTAGTCAATTTGTGCCACAGATTTCTTTTCTGTCCTAATTTGATTAATTTCCTCTTCATTAGTCATTCAGTCTATAAACACAACCTTCAGAATTCTTTATACACTGCCAGAAAAAATTAGTACACACTTTTAGATGTTTCCCGTTCACTCGCTATGTATTGTTGCAACTGCGCATATGGAGTACATGAACTGATTACATATCTACAACACAAGCGTTTATGAGATGCCAGGTATCGACCCACGCTGGAACACCCGTATTAGTAAGTGGTGTAGGATCCACAGTCGGCAATGCAGATGCTGACTACGGCATCCCGTCGATCGTACAGATGACGAATACTGTCCTGGTGCGGCGGAGTGGGTTAGAAAATGGTCGTCTGTATTTGTTCACTGTCTCTCGTCGTACTGTTCACTACAAAAGTTCCACCGACATCAGTACAGCGTCAGATCACCAGCTCGTTTCTTTGCATACGTAGATACTGTTCAGACGATGTTAAAAGCAGCTTTGAAGAAAAACACCGTTAATACTTATGTTTGCAAAGCCCACGTAAACTCTGGCAGCAGGCTATCCTGTAATATCTTATAACACAATTTTCGGGTGCAGGTCGATTGCTTCATCTCTTTAGAAAAATGACAAAATTGTGCAGTGAGTTCTTTTATTTCTTTAGGTTCAAAATTAAACACTTGCCATGAGCCGAATTTAATTAACGAATAACAGCACTGTCCTCAGCTCACAGTTCATGCAACCCAGTACACATGATAGGCAGCCAGAAATGTACTTAGTCCAACCCGAATTGTTAGGCGATCTACAGTCAATACTCTGCTACAATATGTGAGTTTCATTTTTGGTCCTCTTTCAGTGGATTTCTATTAACAGAAACTGCCCGCTAACGATTCCATAAACGGGTATGAAACGTGCCACGTGGAATTCTACAACGCCAGAAAGTTCACACGCATTAATCCTTCCAACACATCACGTCACAACGCTCATATTTTCACTAGCTCTCCGTAAATACAAATGCTTTCACGGCAATACAATCCGGACTCGAGAAACCAGTAACATCTTCATTTTACTCATAATGTAGACGGACACGTCCAAAATGACCTGCACGTCCGATAGCTAGCCGACGACTCACTCACTGCCGTTCCTTCCATGGCCTATATATAGCTACTTGCAATGCGCAGGAAATGCTTAACGCTGATTTGTTGTTCAAAATGACCAGCCAATCAAAACAATCCTTCGATTTCTATTTCGCACCAAAACTGTCCTACGCCAATCAATATTTACAGATGCATTTACGTCACTTCGTCATGCAAATATTAATAAAATGTTTAACAAAATCTACATCTACATCTACATCTACATCCATACTCCGCAAGCCACCTGACGCTGTGTGGCGGAGGGTACCATGAGTACCTCTATCGGTTCTCCCTTCTATTCCAGTCTCGTATTGTACGTGGAAAGAAGGATTGTCGGTATGCTTCTGTGTGGGCTCTAATCTCTCTGATTTTATCCTCATGGTCTCTTCGCGAGATATACGTAGGCGGGAGCAATATACTGCTTGACTCTTCGGTGAAGGTATGTTCTCGAAACTTTAACAAAAGCCCGTACCGAGCTACTGAGCGTCTCTCCTGCAGAGTCTTCCACTGGAGTTTATCTATCATCTCCGTAACGCTTTCGCAATTACTAAATGATCCTGTAACGAAGCGCGCTGCTCTCCGTTGGATCTTCTCTATCTCTTCTATCAACCCTATCTGGTGCGGATCCCACACTGCTGAGCAGTATTCAAGCAGTGGGCGAACAAGCGTACTGTAACCTACTTCCTTTGTTGTCGGATTGCATTTCCTTAGGATTCTTCCAATGAATCTCAGTCTGGCATCTGCTTTACCGACGATCAACTTTATGTGATCATTCCATTTTAAATCACTCCTAATGCCTACTCCCAGATAATTTATGGAATTAACTGCTTCCAGTTGCTCACCTGCTATTTTGTAGCTAAATGATAAGGGACCTATTTTTCTATGTATTCGCATCACATTACACTTGTCTACATTGAGATTCAATTGCCATTCCGTGCACCATGCGTCAATTCGCTGCAGATCCTCCTGCATTTCAGTACAATTTTCCATTGTTGCAACCTCTCGATACACCGCAGCATCATCTTCAAAAAGCCTCAGTGAACTTCCGATGTCATCCACCAGGTCATTTATGTATATTGTGAATAGCAACGGTCCTACGACACTCCCCTGCTGCACACCTGAAATCACTCTTACATCGAAAGACTTCTCTCCATTGAGAATGACATGCTGCGTTCTGTTATCTAGGAACTCCTCAATCCAATCACACAATTGATCTGATAGTCCGTATGCTCTTACTTTGTTCATTAAACGACTGTGGGGAACTGTGTCAAACGCCTTGCGGAAGTCAAGAAACACGGCATCTACTTGTGAACCCGTGTCTAAGGCCCTCTGAGTCTCGTGGACGAATAGCGGGAGCTGGGTTTCACACGACCGTCTTTTTCGAAACCCATGCTGATTCCTACAGAGTAGATTTCTAGTCTCCAGAAAAGACATTATACTCGAACATAATACATGTTCCAAAATTCTACAACTGATGGACGTTAGAGATATAGGTCTACAGTTCTGCACATCTGTTCGACGTCCCTTTTTGAAAACGGGGATTACCTGTGCCCTTTTCCAATCCTTTGGAACGCTTCGCTCCTATAGAGACCTACGGAACACGGCTGCAAGAAGGGAGTTAAGTTCCTTCGCGTACTCTGTGTAAAATCGAACTGGTATCCCATCAGGACCAGCGGCCTTTCCTCTTTTCTTTTGAGCGATTTTAATTGTTTCTCTATCCCTCTGTCGTCTATTTCGATATCTACCATTTTGTCAACTGTGCGACAATCTAGAGAAGGAAACACAGTGCAGTCTTCCTCTGTGAAACAACTTTGGAAGAAGACATTTAGTATTTCGGCCTTTAGTCTGTCATCCTCTGTTTCAGTACCATTTTGGTCACAGAGTGTCTGGACATTTTGTTTTGATCCACCTACCGCTTTGACATAGGACCAAAATTTCTTAGGAATTTCTGCCAAGTCAGTACATAGAACTTTACTTTCGAATTCATTGAAAGCCTCTTGCATAGCCCTCCTCACACTACATTTCGCTTCGCGTAATTTTTGTTTGTCTGCAAGGCTTTGGCTATGTTTATGTTTTCTGTGAAGTTCCCTTTGCTTCCGCAGCAGTTTTCTAACTCGGTTGTTGTACCACGGTGGCTCTTTCCCATCTCTTACGATCTTGCTTGGAACATACTGATCCAACACATATTGTACTATGGTTTTGAACTTTGTCCACTGATCCTCAACACTATCTGTACTTGAGACAAAACTTTTGTGTTGAGCCGTCAGGTACTCTGTAATCTGCTTTTTGTCACTTTTGCTAAACAGAAAAATCTTCCTACCTTTTTTAATATTTCTATTTACGGCTGAAATCATCGATGCAGTAACCGCTTTATGATCGCTGATTCCCTGTTCTGCATTAACTGATTCAAATACTTCGGGTCTGTTTGTCACCAGAAGGTCTAATATGTTGTCGCCACTAGTCGGTTTTCTGTTTAACTGCTCAAGGTAGTTTTCAGATAAAGCACTTAAAAATATTTCACTGGACTCTTTGTCCCTGCCACCCGCTATGAACGTATGAGTCTCCCAGTCTATATCCGGAAAATTAAAATCTCCACCCAGAACTATAACATGGTGGGGAAATCTACTCGAAATATTTTCCAAATTATTCTTCAGCTGCTGAGCCACAACAGCTGCTGAGCCTGGGGGCCTATAGAGACATCCAGTTACCATGTCTGAGCCTGCTTTAACCGTGACCTTCACCCAAATCATTTCACAATTCGAATCTCCGTCAATTTCCTTCGATACTATTGCACTTCTTATCGCTATAAACAAGCCTCCCCCTTCACTGTCCAGCCCGTCTCTGCGGTACACATTGCAATCTGAGTTTAGGATTTCATTACTGTTTACATGTGGTTTCAGCCAACTTTCTGTCCCTAGTACTATATGGGCGTTGTGACCGTTTATTAATGAGAGCAGTTCTGGGACCTTTCTATAGACGCTCCTGCAGTTTACTATTAGCACATTAATATTGTTATTCCCTGTTGCATTTTGCCTACTCCTGCCTTGCCGCGTCTCAGGAGGCGTCTTGTCGGGCATAGGGAGGGAATTCTCTAACCTAAAAAAAAACCCATGTCCACTCCACACGTACTCCGCTACCCTCGTAGCCGCTTCCGGCGTGTAGTGCACGCCTGACCTATTCAGGGGGACCCTACATTTCTCCACCCGATAGCGGAGGTCGAGAAATGTGCACCCCAGCACTCCGCAGAATCGTCTGAGCCTCTGGTTTAAGCCTTCCACTCGGCTACAAACCAGAGGAACGATGCTACAAATAGTTAGCTCTGATTCCACCCCACGAGCGAGGAATCCGCCCTCACCAACTCCGCCAACCGCCTGTACGAACTGAGGATGACCTCTGAACCCAGACGGCAAGAGTCATTGGTGCCGATATGAGCAACAATTTGCAGTCGGGTGCACCCAGTGCTCTCTATCGCCGCCGGTAGGGCCTCCTCCACATCTCGGATGAGACCCCCCGGCAAGCAGACAGAGTGAACACTGGCCTTCTTCCCCGACCTTTCCGCTATTTCCCTAAGGGGCTCCATCACCCGCCTAACGTTGGAGCTCCCAATAACTAATAAACCCCTCCCCCCGTGTGCCTGCTCGGACCTTGCTGAAGGAGCAGCCACATGTCCACTCACAGGCAGAGCGGGCGATGCCACACGGCCAGCCTCCACATTGACCCTCCGCCTCGTGCGCCGCGAACGCCGCTGAACCCGCCACTCCCCTTGGGGAGAGGGTGGCCCAACCGCGCCCGGTACCCGCGAAGATGTCTCGACAGCAGGGACAGTGGGTGAAGCATCTAACACCTGGGGTGCACCATGCGACGCACCAGACTCCCCACTGCCGCTACACTCCGAGGCAGCAGCCTAAAGACGGCTGACCGCGGCCATCAACACGCTCAGCTGTTCGCGAAGAGTGGCCAGCTCCTCCTGCGTCCGTACACAGCAGTCACACATCCTATCCATCCTAAAGAATCAATTTACTGTAGAGACTTAATCAACTTTTAACTAGACTCCTAATTCACTAAAGGCGGCTGATTATTGACTAAACTGTGATTGCTAACCACTTCTTGTAGAAAACAATGAAAATAGCACTACCTGTCTCTGGACTGTATTGAAAACAAACGCTAGCACTACTGGCACTACGTTTGACTTAAGGGACTTTCTCTGACTGTATTCAAAACAAACACGAAATCTATGGAACACTATTATTAGCACTCGACAATTAAAGCTTCCTAAAAGCAAAAACACACCGAAGAAGAAGTGACAAGTAAGAAAAATACAGTTAATACTTAAATTAAGGTAGCTCGCTGCACAGCAGACGTGAAGCAGACGGCGGTTAGGGCGAAAAGAAAACTGATCTTGAAAACTACTACTCTGTAAACGGCTATTTTGACTGCCTTCCCACAAAAGCAAGTACCCTTGGACATATGTCACTAGCAAGGTGGGGAAATTTCATTTTTAATTGCAACTTGCTTGTTTAACACTTTCTCATGATACAGTTACATAATGTTTAACCCGAAATCATACTGAAGTTTTTCGTATGTCCCAAATACACACTCTCACTCATTCTCATCTACTAACACAACAACACATTAAATATATAGTGATCTTTTCTGAATTTTATATTACTAAATTGAAAAATAGTTAACGTTTTTAATTACGAAAATTCAAACAAATTGACCTAACATTTTGTGAACTTCAGTAATGATTCCAAATGATACTAAAAGACAATCTGTTATGAATCCTAATTGACTTTAATCTTACAAGTGTCGGTTTGGCGTGTTTTAGGAAATTTTCTCTAACTCTGAAGGTATGCCAGCTAGAAAGCTGATATTTTCACACAATCTTCTTTTTAATAACAAAGGGCAGTATATTGACTTTTAACTAAATTGAATAATATTTTATATAGTTTATTTACATTCTTAGGGGCTTGAATATTCTGTCGCTCGAATTGACACAGGACCGCTTCCCACGGCTAGGCTAGCGACAGGTGCGAATGAGTCAGCTAAGATACAAGCGGCTGTTTCTATCACCGACAAAGGCTGCAAAGCTACGAGCAGTGCTACAAAGTAGTGCAATAAATGCTATTGCGTATTGGGTTGGGTTGGGTTGTCTGGGGGAGACCAGACAGCGAGATCATCGGTCTCATCGGTTTAGGAAAGGACGGGGAAGGAAGTCGGCCGTGCCCTTTCAAAGAAACCATCCCGGCATTTGCCTGGACTGATTCAGGGAAATCACGGAAAACCTAAATCAGGATGGCCAGACGCGGGATTGAACCGTCGTCCTCCCGAATGCGAGCCCAGTGTGCTAACCACTGCGCTACCTCCTCCGTATATTGCGTATTGACTCGCGACCTTACAATGGGATACATTACGTTCAAATGGTTCAAATGGCTCTGAGCACTATGGGACTTAACTGCTGAGGTCATCAGTCACCTATAACTTAGAACTACTTAAACCTAACCAACCTAAGGACATCACACACATCCATGCCCCAGGCAGGATTCGAGCCTGCGACCCTAGCGGTCGCGCGGTACCAGACTGTAGCGCCTAGAGCCACTCGACCACTCCGGATACATTATGTCACGTGTTCTCTTGGAATTCGCGTACTTCTGTAAGAACTGTTCGCCAACGAGTCACACGAGTCAATTGTCGTCAACCATATCCCACACGTGCTCATCTAAAGACAAGTGCAGGGATTGTGCAGGCCAGGGAAGTTGGTGCACATCTTGCACAGCATATTGAGTTTCACAAGCAGTGTGTGTGTGTCAACGTCATCCTGGCTGAACAATGTATCACCTTTGTGTTTCAAGAACGGCAAAAGAAACGATCGTACGACATTTTGCACATACCGAGTGCTGGTTAGTGTTCTCTCCAGAAACAACAATAATGAAGATAACTGTAGCTTATCGCACCCCGGACCATAAGCCCTCGGGTGCAGCCAGTGTACCTTTGACGAATGCACAGCGCTCACCAGGTCTGCGTCGAATGCACAAACGACAATTTTGGCGCGCCATAGCACCCTCCAAGTGATCCTCTGACTGCACCAGACGATCCGTGCACCTCGACACTGTGGCGTGCGAGCCCATAAACCCGCTGCTAATAACTGGCTGGCAACAGTCTGTGTTGACACGTCTGGACTCATAAGCTCTCTTACCTCTGCTTGCCTGCCTCAACGATACAGATAGCCGTACCGTAGGTGGAACTACAACGGAGGGGTATCTGTTGAGAGGCCAGACAAGCGTGTGGTTCCTGAAGAGGGGCAGCAGCCTTTTCAGTAGTTGCAGTGGCAACAGTCTGGATGATTGACTGATCTGGCCTTGTAACACTAACCAAAACGGCCTGGCTGTGCTGGTACTGCGAACGGCTGAAAGCAAGGGGAAACTACAGCCGTAATTTTTCCCGAGGTCATGCAGCTTTACTGTATGAATAAATGATGATATCGTCCTCTTGGGTAAAATATTCCGGAGGTAAAATAGTCCCCCATTCGGATCTCCGGGCGGGGACTACTCAGGAGGAGGTCGTTATTAGGAGAAAGAAAACTGGCGTTCTACGGTTCGGAGCGTGGAATGTCAGATCCCTTAATCGGGCAGGTAGGTTAGAAAATTTAAAAAGAGAAATGGATAGGTTAAAGTTGGATGTAGTGGGAATTAGTGAAGTTCGGTGGCAGGAGGAACAAGACTTTTCGTCAGGTGAATACGGGGTTATAAATACAAAATCAAATAGGGGTAATGCAGGAGTAGGTTTCATAATGAGTAAAAAAAATAGGAATGCGTGTAAGGTACAACAAAGAGCACACCTATCGCATTGTTGTGGCCAAGATACACACGAAGCCCACGCTTACGACAGTAGTACAAGTCTGTATGCCAACTAGCTCTGCAGATGACGAAGAAGTTGAAGAAATGTATGATCAAATAATAGAAATTATTCAGATAGTGAAGGGAGACGAAAATTTAATAGTCATGGATGACTGGAATTCGGTAGTAGGAAAAGAGACAGAAGGAAACGTAGTGAGTGAATATGGATTTGGGCTAAGAAATGAAAGAGGAAGCCGCCTGGTAGAATTTATCGCAGAGCATAACTTAATCATAGCTAACACTTGGTTCTAGAATCATCAAAGAAGGTTGTATACATAAAAGAAGCCTGGAGATACTAAATGGTTGCAGATAGATTATATAATGGTAAGACAGAGATTTAGGAACCAGGTTTTAAATTGTAAGACATTTCCAGGGGCAGATGTCGACTCTGACCGCAATCTATTGGTTATGAACTGTAGATTAAAACTGAAGAAACTGCAAAAAGATGGGAATTTAAGGAGATGGGACCTGGATAAACTGACTAAACGAGAGGTTGTACAGAGTTTCAGGGAGAACATAAGGGAACAAATGACAAGAATGGGGGAAAGAAATACAGTAGGACAAGAAAGGGCAGCTTTGAGGGATGAAGTAGTGAAAGCAGCAGAGGATCAAGTAGGTAAAAAGACGAGGGCTAATAGAAATCCTTGGGTGACAGAATAAATATTGAATTTAATTGATGAAAGGAGAATATATAAAAATGCAGTAAATGAAGCAAGCAAAAAGGAATACAAACGTCTAAAAAATGGGATCGACAGGAAGTGCAAAATGGCTAAGCAGGCATGGCTAGAGGACAAATGTAAGAATATACAGGCTTATCTCACTAGAGGTAAGATAGGTACTGCATACAAGAAAATTAAAGAGACCTTTGGAGAAAAGAGAACGACTTGTATGAATATCAAGGGCTCAGATGGAAACACAGTTCTAAGCAAAGAAGGAAAAGCAGAAAGTTGGGAAGAGTATATAGGAGGTCTATACAAGGGCGATGTACTTGAGGACAATATTATGGAAATGGTAGAGGATGTAGATGAAGATGAAATGGGAGATACGATACTGCGTGAAGAGTTTGACAGAGCACTGAAAGACCTGAGCATTGAAAGACCAGAGTCGAAACAAGGCCCCGTGAGTAGACAACATTCCATTAGAACTACTCACGGCGTTGGGAGAGCCAGTCCTGACAAAACTCTACCTTCTGATGAGCAGACTTCAAGAAGCATATAGTAATTTCAATCCCAAAGAAAGCAGGCGTTGACAGGTGTGAAAATTACCGAACAATCAGTTTATGAAGTTACGGCTGCAAAATACTATTGTGAATTCCTTACAGACGAATGGAAAAGCTGGTAGAAGCCATCCTTGGGGAAGATCAGTTTGGATTCCGTAGGAATATGGGGACACGTGAAGCAATACTAACCCTAAGACGTATTTTAGAAGCTAGATTAAGAAAAGGCAAACCTAAGTTTCTAGCATTTGTAGCTTTTGACAATGTTGGCTGGAATACTCTCTTTCAAATTCTGAAGGTGGCAGCGGTAAAATACAGGGAGCGAGAGGCTATTTACAATTTGTACAGAAACCAGTTATAAGAATCGAGGGGCACGAAAGAGAAGCAGTGGTTGGGAAGGGAGTGAGACAGGGTTGTAGCCTATCCCCGATGTTATTCAATCTGTATATTGAGGAAGCAGTAAAGAAAACTACAGAAAAATTCGGAGTAGGTATTCAACTCCATGGAGAAGATATAAAAACTTTGAGGGTCACCGATGACATTGTAATTCTGTCAGAGACAGCAAAGGACTTGGAAGAGCACTTGAACGGAATGGACAGTGTCTTCAAAGGAGGATATAAGATGAACATCAACAAAAGCAAAACGAGGATAATGGAATGTAGTCGAATTAAGTCGGGTGATGCTGAGGGAATTAGATTAGGAAATGAGACACTTAAAGTAGTAAAGGAGTTTTGCTATTTGGGGAGCAAAATAACTGATGATGGTCGAAGTAGAGATGTAATAAAATCTAGACTGGCAATTGCAAGGAAAGCGTTTCTGAAGAAGAGAAATCTGTTAACATCGGGTATAGATTTAAGTATCAGGAAGTCGTTTCTGAAAGTATATGTACGTAGTGTAGCCATGTATGGAAGTGAAAAATGGACGATAAATAGTTTGGACAAGAAGAGAATAGAAGCTTTCGAAATGTTTTTCTACAGAAGAATGCTGAAGATTAGATGGGCAAATCACATAACGAATGAGGAGGTACTGAATATGAATGGGGAGAAGATTAGTTTGTGGCACAACTTGACTAGAAGAAGGGATCGGTTGGTAGGACATGTTCTGAGGCATAAAGGGATCACAAATTTATTTCAAATGGCTCTGAACACTATGGGACTTAACTTCTAAGGTCATCAGTCCCCTAGAACTTAGAACTACTTAAACCTAACCAACCTAAGAACATCACACACACCCATGCCCGAGGCAGGAGTCGCACGTGCGACCGTAGCGGTCGCGCGGTTCCAGACTGTAGCGCCTAGAACCGCTCGGTCACCTGACCGGCCACAAATTTGGTATTGGAGGGCAGCGTGGAGGGTAAAAATCGTAGAGGGAGACCAAGAGATGCATACACTAAGCAGATTCAGAATGATGTAGGTTTCAGTAGGTACTGGGAGATGAAGAAGATTGTGCAGGATAGAGTAGCGTGGAGAGCTCCATCAAACCAGTCTCAGGACTGAAGACCACAACATCAACAACATCTGTGCTGTCGTAGCTGTACGGTCTCGTACTGCAGCCCTTACAATACGAGGATGCTGGCGAACGTCTCTGCTACATGGATGTCCAGAACCTCGTTTACGGGTTTGAGAAAGTGCACGTTACCACTGATACCACCGTCGCTGCACAACTGACCCAGAAAGTCTAACTTGTGTGGAGATTCTCCGAAAGGACCATCTCGCCTATCGGAAGACCACAGTGTGAACCGTTTCAATCACGCTCACTTCTACATCTATATCTACATACATACTCCGCAATCCACCATACGGTGCGTGGCGGAGGGTACCTCGTACCACAACTACCATTTTCTCTCCCTGTTCCTCTCCCAAACAGAACGAGGGAAAAATGACTGCCTATATGACTCTGTACGAGCCCTAATCTCTCTTATCTTATCTTTGTGGTGTTTTCGCGAAATGTAAGTTGGCAGCTGTAAAATTGTACTGCAGTCAGCCTCAAATACTGGTTCTCTAAATTTCCTCAGTAGCGATTCACGAAAAGAACGCCTCCTTTCCTCCAGAGACTCCCACCCGAGTTCCTGAAGCATTTCCGCAACACTCTTGTGATGATCAAACCTACCAGTAACAAATCTAGCAGCTCGCCTCGGAACTGCTTCTATGTCCTCCCTCAATCCGACCTGACAGAGATCCCAAACGCTCGAGCAGTACTCAAGAATAGGTCGTATTAGTGTGTTGGAAGCGATCTCCTTTACAGATGAACCACATCTTCCCAAAATTCTACCAATGAAAGGAAGACGACTTTCCGCCTTCCCCACAACTGCCATTACATGCTTGTCCCACTTCATATCGCTCTGCAATGTTACGCCCAAATAATCGACGTGACTGTGTCAAGCGCTTCACTACTAATGGAATATTCAAACATTACTGGATTCTTTTCCTTATTCATCTGCATTAATTTACATTTACCTATATTTAGAGTTAGCTTCCACTCTTTACACCAACCACAAATCCTGTCCAAGTCATCTTGTATCCTCCTGCAGTGACTCAACGACGACACCTTCCCGTACACTATAGCATCATCAGCAAAGAGCCGCATATTGCTATCCACCCTATCCAAAAGATCATTTATGTAGATAGAAAACAACAGCGGACCTACCACACTTCCCTGGGGCGCTCCAGATGATACCCTCTCCTCCGATGAACACTCACCATCGAGGACAACGCACTGGGTTCTATTACTTAAGTAGTCTCACATATTTGGGAACCAATCCCACATGCTCGTACCTTAGTTAGGAGTCTGCAGTGGGGAACCGAGTCAAACGGTTTCCGGAAGTCAAGAAATATGGCATCCGTCTGATACCCTTCATCCATGGTTCGCAAGATATCATGTGAAAAAAGGGCGATTTGCGTTTCGCAGGAGCGATGCTTTCTAAAGCCGTGCTGATTCATGGACAGCAACTTCTCTGTCTCAAGGAAATTCATTGTATTCGAACTGAGAATTTGTTCGAGAATCCTGCAACAAACCGATGTTAAGGATATTGGTCTGTAATTTTGAGGATCCGTTCTTCTACACTTCTTATATACAGGCGTCACCTGCGCTTTTTTCAGTCCCTCGGGACTGCGATAAATGCAAGCTAAGTAAGGAGCCAATGCATTAGAGTATTCTCTGTAAAACCGAATTGGAATCCCATCAGGACCTGGCGATTTATTTATATTCAACTCATTCAGCTGCTTCACAACCCCAGGGATGTCAATCACTATGTCCTCCATACGGAAATCTGTACTAGACTCAAACGGCGGTATGTTTGTACGATCCGCCTGTGTGAAAGATTTCTCAAATGCTAAATTTAAAATTTCAGCTTTCGTTTTGTTGTCTTCCATTGCCAGGCCAGACTGATCAGTGAGTGACTGGATGGAAGCCTTCCACCCGCTTACAGATTTTACGCAAGACGAGCATTTTCTTGGGTTTTCAGCAGGCTGTAGGAAGCAGGTGTGGGTCTCCGTGGCATGATTGCTTCGTTTCTTCTCACATTTGCACATTTGCACCACACTGAGCCTTATGGCTTGGAGCATTCCCTTTTAAAGGGTACAAAGAGATGTCGGTCTGGTAACTTGTCACTATACTATCTGTAGAAGGACAACGTTGAAACCATTATCAGTACATCTACTACTCCACATGTGGCATAAGCCGTCATCGGATCAAAATCAACGTCGTCTTTACAGGTGTACTAACCTGTTGTTCCCGATAGTGTAGCACCACATTCCAAAACCTCTCGTCTCATGTTGTCTGGGCGGTCTATCGTCCGGTTTCACTTCCGAACACTGCTACAAACTTCCAAGAAGAGTTTGTGAGGATGTCGGAATATTTATTACATTCCTGACATTTTTCGTAAGCTTATCGTTTAGCGGTGCATCAGGGTGGTTTTTATACTGTCGCAGGTACTGGTGTATGAGCGGTATCCAGTATATGAGAGTAACCTTTGCTCGCTGACCATGCGTTTTCCGTTGTGATTGTAGAGTCGTGCGCGTGTTTGGCGTAGCGCAGTTGTAGTGAGTCGGCATTGATCGGCTGCGCTCGCGTGCGTGTCTGAATGCTACACTGAGGCTTACGTATTCACGCTGTGCTTTCGTGTTATTACCAACAGAAGTTGCGCGTTGAAAGTGGGATTCAGTCATTACTGTTAGTTGACCGCCCTCGAGTGAGACGTGCATGTTCGGAAGTAATGGATTCGGTCTATTCGCCCCTCGTTTTTTATCGTCTCTCAGTTTCAGTGGGAAGCAGTTAACGTCGCATTGTGGCATATGGGGCAGGACTAAAACTGCCGGTAACTGGACTAGAATGTAACTACACTCCTGGAAACTGAAATAAGCACACCGTGAATTCATTGTCCCAGGAAGGGGAAACTTTATTGACACATCCCTGGGCTCAGATACATCACATGATCACACTAACAGAACCACAAGCACATAGACACAGGCAACAGAGCATGCACAATGCCGACACTAGTACAGTGTATATCCACCTTTCGCAGCAATGCAGGCTGCTATTCTCCCATGGAGACGATCGTAGAGATGCTGGATGTAGTCCTATGGAACGGCTTGCCATGCCATTTCCACCTGGCGCCTCAGTTGGAACAGCGTTCGTGCTGGACGTGCAGACCGTGTGAGACGACGCTTCATCCAGTCCCGAACATGCTCAATGGGGGACAGATCCGGAGATCTTGCTGGCCAGGGTAGTTGACTCACACCGTCTAGAGCGCGTTGGGTGGCACGGGATACATGCGGACGTGCATTGTCCTGTTGGAACAGCGAGTTCCCTTGCCGGTCTAGGAATGGTAGAACGATGGGTTCGATGACGGTTTGGATGTACCGTGCACTATTCAGTGTCCCCTCGACAATCACCAGAGGTGTACGTCCAGTGTAGGAGATCGCTCCCCACACCATGATGCCGGGTGTTGGCCCTGTGTGCCTCGGTCGTATGCAGTCCTGATTGTGGCGCTCACCTGCACGGCGCCAAACACGCATACGACCATCATTGGCACCAAGGCAGAAGCGACTCTCATCGCTGAAGACGACTCGTCTCCATTCGTCCCTCCATTCACGCTTGTCACGACACCACTGGAGGCGGGCTGCACGATGTTGGGGCGTGAGCGGAAGACGGCCTAACGGTGTGCGGGGCCGTAGCCCAGCTTCATGGAGACGGTTGCGAATGGTCCTCGCCGATACCCCAGGAGCAACAGTGTCCCTAATTTGCTGGGAAGTGGCGGTGCGGTTCCCTACGGCACTGCGTAGGATCCTACGGTCTTGGCGTGCATCCGTGCGTCGCTGCGGTCCGGTCCCAGGTCGACGGGCACGTGCACCTTCCGCCGACCACTGGCGACAACATCGATGTACTGTGGAGACCTCACGACCCACGTGATGAGCAATTCGGCGGTAGGTCCACCCGGCCTCCCGCATGCCCACTATACGCCCTCGCTCAAAGTCCGTCAACTGCACATACGGTTCACGTCCACGCTGTCGCGGCATGCTACCAGTGTTAAAGACTGCGAAGGAGCTCCGTATGCCACGGCAAACTGGCTGACACTGACGGCGGCGGTGCACAAATGCTGCGCAGCTAGCGCCATTCGACGGCCAACACCACGGTTCCTGGTGTGTCCACTGTGCCGTGCGTGTGATTATTGCTTGTACAGCCCTCTCGCAGTGTCCGGAGCAAGTATGGTGGGTCTGACACACCGGTGTCATTGTGTTCTTTTTTCCATTTCCAGGAGTGTATTAACAATTTCAGTAGTAAATCTTACAGTCTGTTATCCGCCATTAACTCTTATCAGATAAACCCGTTCTATCCCTTTTGTTAAAATTACCTTAAGAAAAACGTATAATCGGTTACTTGGAGGTGAAGAAGAATAATAACAGAACTTTCGTTTATGCACATCGTTGACCCTGTCGCTTCATAACTTCTTTTTCAGAAACGTTTTTCCTGTAATAGTCAATTTTCACTTTGTATAGTCTCTGTTTCGACTAACGTCATTTATATTGCTCCCAAAGTAACAAAACTTATCTATTACTTTTAGTGTCTCATTTCGTATTCTAGTTCCTTACTGGGACTATATTCCATATCCATTGCCCCACCGTAGTTGTTTATCCTATAGCCTCTTCCCAAGACAATATTCATTCCGTTCAACTACTTTTCTAACTCTTTTGCCGCCTCTGTCAGACTTTCAAAGACGTCAGAATACCTTAAGGTTTTTATTTCTCCTTCGTGAACCCCACATCACTATCCAAATTTTTCCTCGCTCACTTCACAGCATGCTCATTTGTTTCTCCTTCGTGAACTCCTAATCCCTATCCAAATTTTTCATCGGTCACTTCACAGTATACTCAATGTACAGAGGTTACCCTTGTATCATTCCGCTTTCAGTTACCGCTTCCTTTTCCTGTCCTTCGATCCTTATAACTGCAGTCTGATGTGTAAGTTGTTAATAACCTGTATTTTATTTTATTTATGTATTTAACCTGGTCAGATTAGGCCTTAGACGAAGCTCTCTCGTATTTCGGACTGGGATTTCACGCATAAAAACCTTTCTTTCCAAGTAATTACTACTGTTTCCCTTGCTGCCGATATAACACTTACAGATTTAATCATTTACTTACTTGCTTACTGGGTTGGTCACACAAAAACGCTGTCAAATTTTGGCCCGCCAATCAGCCTCTTCCACGGTCCAGGTATTCTTCTCCAGCTACTCCCAACCTACTCATATCCTCTCTGACCCCGTCAGTCCAGTTCACTCGTGGTCTTCCCTACAGTCTGTTGCAACTGATGAACTTCTTCCATCACCTGCCTGATGACCTGGCCGCCTCGGTGCCTTACGTGCCCACTCCACTTCAGTACTCTCATCACAGCCACAATCTCCAGCAATTTGTGCAACTCCGGCAATTCACAATTTTTTGTTCTTTTACAGTCGTCTCCATCCTTTACTGTTACACAAAAAACCTGTCCGAAAACAGCATTCCCAGATGTCAGGAGTGCCCTTTCTATCTTTTGTGTCATAGTCCAGGCTCTGCTCCGTGTAGGAAGGCGGGTTTTATTTCAGTCCTGTAGATCCTAATCTTCGTGGTAACAATAACAATAATAATAGTAATAATAATAGAAATAATAGCGGCATATACAAAATGTACTTATTGGTGTGCAAAAGGTATCCGACATAGCGCATACTGAAGGATAGATATTTACTGAAACTGTACCAGCTAAAAGCACTGGGAAATAAGGACGATCTGCTTGTAAAGAACAGTTGTTGTTGTTGTTGTTATCTTCAGTCCTGAGACTGGTTTGATGCAGCTCTCCATGCTACTCTATCCTGCGCAAGCTGCTTCATCTCCCAGTACCTACTGCAACCTACATCCTTCTGAATCTGCTTAGTGTACTCATCTCTCGGTCTCCCTCTACGATTTTTACCCTCCACGCTGCCCTCCAATGCTAAATTTGTGATCCCTTGATGCCTCAAAACATGTCCTACCAACCGATCCCTTCTTCTAGTCAAGTTGTGCCACAAACTTCTCTTCTCCCCAATCCTATTCAATACCTCCTCATTAGATACGTGATCTATCCACCTTATCTTCAGTATTCTTCTGTAGCACCACATTTCGAAAGCTTCTATTCTCTTCTTGTCCAAACTAGTTATCGTCCATGTTTCACTTCCATACATGGCTACACTCCAAACAAATACTTTCAGAAACGACTTCCTGATACATAAATCTATATTCGATGTTAACAAATTTCTTTTCTTCAGAAACGCTTTCCTTGCCATTGCCAGTCTACATTTTATATCCTCTCTACTTCGACCATCATCAGTTATTTTACTTCCTAAATAGCAAAACTCCTTTACTACTTTAAGTGTCTCATTTCCTAATCTAATTCCCTCAGCATCACCCGATTTAATTTGACTACATTCCATTATCCTCGTTTTGCTTTTGTTAATGTTCATCTTATATCCTCCTTTCAAGACACTATCCATTCCGTTCAACTGCTCTTCCAAGTCCTTTGCCGTCTCTGACAGAATTACAATGTCAAAAGAACAGTATAGTGGACTAACGACAGCTTACAGGCAAAATGTTAGACATTACTGTGGGACCAGTAGATATGTAATTACTCGTAACTGTCTTTTGAAGCTGGAGATGTCATTCAGTTTTATAATATAATGAAGGAGGCCACTCAGATATCGGCTTCCTGTTACAGAAAAGGGCATCGAAAAGCGGCTTAGTGATGGAGCGGAACAGAGGGATTTTCCTCTGATTGGAATGAGTGTATCCACCGTGTTGTTTTGACAAGAGCATTAGAGTCAAGAAGAGATGTGAAAGAAAGTGTGTGTTAATAATACAGTAGAAGAGACAAAGCGCTGGCAATATTTGTACTTCTCTGCACCCAGGGAGGACAGCTGGGCGTAATATTGTGGAATGTGATCAAAGACTCCAATGTCACTGATATATCGAACGCAGGTGTTCATCACCAGTTCCAGGCGTTGTGGCTTTCCTGAGAAAGACCTTTCAGGATAACATCGAGATAATCAACAGCTGGAAGTTCCTTTTAAGTCCAAAAGGGAAGAGCGTGTTCGTATTTTTGTATGGAATGTAGATATGCTGTTGCCTTCTAGCACGTTACAACTGTGTGTGAAGCACAGATTAGGTTAGTATCGGTTACTAATCCTACACTCTTTGCCGAGGGAGAGAAGTTGATGTTTGCATCATTTAAGATTAAAGGTCATTGAGACTCGTGATATTTCAGGGTAATGATCCCGTAAGTATTTTATCGCATAAAACTGAAGAATCTCAAAGAGTGTATTCCAGTGAACATTACAAAGAACGATTCCTAAACAGTCCACAAATCTAAAACCAATACCAGTACCAGTGATTAAAAAGAACGAACAGATATCAGCTGTTTATTACAGACAAACTACGAAAGATAGAGAGACATAGCGCATGTCACTGGACAGAGGAACGTTCAAAGCTTTATGTTCGCGCAGACACTGAACCATACGCTCAACATGGGCAGCAATCTTTGCTCAAGTAACATCGAAATAGTAGTCCATTTCATTCCACACACAAAGTCAACAGGTCCCTGTTTATTGAATCGACAGCTTCAACAAACTCGATTTCCCAGGTCTTGCGGCGAGGCCTTTATAGATGAGGCAAAAATACTGATTTTTATGTCCCACCACAGAAAAAGATCGCAATTTGTAAGACCTGGTAACCTGGAACGGCAAAAAGATGAACAAGCATTTGTTGACCAGCGTTTCCAACCCAACGTTGTAGGAACCTTGTTAAGATAAACCGTATCTCAAGGTGGAAGCGAGGCTTAGTGCCATCATGAATAAAAATAAATCATTGCAATTTTCGTGAAGCTGAGTAAACAACCAATTATGCAGCGTGTCCACATATGACATTCTCAGCAATGTTTACTCTTCAAAAAAGAAAGGTCCATAAACTTTGTGAACAGAAACGGCACAAAACAAGTTAGTTTCGGACAGTCTCTTTCATGTTCAACGACAATGCCAGGATTTTGTGACCACCAAATTCTTATTTTATGGCAGTTTACTTTACCCTGCTGATGAAACGTCGATTCGGCCGAAAATATCAGTCGTTCGCAAAAAGTCTCCTCTGAGATATCCTGGACAAATGAAATACAAAATTCGTACCTTTTGTTGTGATGCCTGGGTCTCAGTTCCTGCAGTAACTGCAACTTGTAACAGTTCATACGTCGTTTCAGAACAGCCCCAGCTTTGTTTGAGGAAGTTGGAGTTCCTGTCATACCCGTCTTTTGGATTTCCGAGACCTCTGTGTCAACGGGCTCTGAGTACTATGGGACTTAATTTCTCAGGTCATCAGTCCCCAAGGACTTAGAACTACTTAAATCTAACTAACCTAAGGACATCACTCACATCTATGCCCGAGGCAGGATTCGAACCTGCGACCGGAGCGGTCACAAGGTTCCAGACTGTAGCGCTTAGAACCGCTCGGTCACCCAGGCCGGCCTGTGTCAACGCATCTCAGATACACTCGACATTTTCATGTTTGGTCTACTGAAAGACACTTAGTGGAACTAGCAATAAGAAGATGAAAGAAAAACAAATGGGTAAGAGAGTAGAGAAAAGCCGACATTTACATAGTGAACGTTTCACGAGTAAAACTGGTGTGGAAATTGGCGGAAGATGGAACTGGTAGATTTTTAGTGGTTTGTTTGTTACTAGTAATCACGTAGAATAACACCTGACTGATTATGATTGGATCACATGAGAAACCGACGTCGATACTGAAACTGCATCTGTTTAAAATTTTTGTTGGATATAATTAATCAACTTCTTCACGAATTTTGAGGCTGAGGCTGTTACCTCAGTGTGGAATCAAATGCATTAAAAGGCAGTGAGCAGTTCTAGTAATTTCCCGGTATCCTTGTAGTTCAGTTTTGTATTAACGATGTAGAAGGAACTACATAGTTGCCTTTGGTAACTTACTAATTTCGTTGTACGAAATATGCAATGAATTTCTTTTGTCTTCTGATCTCAAGAGTAGCTGAAAAAGCCAGTACTTACAGAAATTACAGTTATGTTTATGTTAAATACTTGTAATACTCGGTTTTTCACAGTATTTAACTATGTCTCAATTTACTTTATCAGATATCTTTTTCTTTGTATTACTTTAATTTTTTTATGAAGCCAACCGGGTAAAGATGCAGTGACGAGTAATATGAAATGAGTTGCAATAGCTTTTTTTTATACTTTTGCACTGCGTATTTTGATAAAAATGTCGTATATCATACATCCTGGGGGACTAACATGATCGTAGCAGGTTAAAATGATGTTTTCCTAAGAACCTTAACTTCTACCGCTGTTGAATTTAGAACAATCCAGTAGTAATCGCTGACTGATCCTATGATAAATCACTCGAATGTTTGTACTACTTTTTTGACGAGATATACTGATTGCAGTGCGTTCTGGACATAATTTTAACTTTAGTAATGTGTAATATCTTTGGATAGCAATAAGTTTTAATTTGCTGCTAGCCGCTGCTTTGAAGCTGCAGAAACGTCACTTTTTGCCCAAGAGAGAGTAACTTTTGTTGTTTCACAGTAAAACAATATAAAAGAGGTAATTTAGCGAACAGGGCAGCCAAAGCTACAGAAATCCATTTTAATAAGTAAATAACCAAAATAGCTCCCGTGATAAGATTTATTGAGCTCGAGTTGTCTCACAACTAATCTCGTGACTTTAAATTCACATCTGGAGGTGTCAAATAACTGACCTTTTCTCTTTTGACATGGAAGCTTAATAAAACATAAATGTCGCTTATACTGTTATGCTGATTTTAGCTTAAACCGTTTTTGACCTTCGCGATTATTACTTAGTGATCAGAATAAGTACATGGGACATCCTTATTTGATTGAGGAACGTCTACCGTGAATTAAAAGAGAGAAAAAAAAGTCTGTTGTGCGGCACCTTAGGACGTGACTTAGATCAAAAAATTTGTTAAGGCAGCTGTTGCAGTTATTTGTTTGTACAAACGATATAAAACCTTTAAATTTCTATGTTTAGATTAATTTGCGTCTGACTTCTGCGATTTTATTATGTTTCCTGACCTTTTTACAGTTCAAATCTTTGCCATATTGGCATAAATACTTCGACATTAACATTACAAAAATTGGTAAAAAAAAGTCATATTACTATCTGGAACTGCTGGTAAAATACTTTTGTCTAACCATCATCAGGCTGTCACAAAATAGTATTCACAGCATCATGTATGGCGAACTATAAAACAGTTATCGTCAGATGATAAAACCCAATGAATATTACACTGTTATCATATCGTAACACATATTACGTCGTCGATCAATATAAAATATGTTAGAGAATTTACTCCTTCATATTAACACATACCCGTCTGGGTGTGTATGAATCATTTCATAATGTTGCAATTTACAGTTTTAGCTTGGATAAGGTAGAGGACGTAATTTGTATTACGATGTCATAACAGTGTATTACCCATGGTTTTATCACCTTACTACAAGTATTTTATACTCCGCCTATCATGATGTTGTTAGTACTATTATGCGTGAATATATGAGACGACTGAAATTAGCGTAATGAAAATAGTATTTTATCAGCAGCTCAAGTCGCTAATCCGCCATTTTGCAAAAATATAAGAACTGCAGGGAACCACCTCCAGAAAATTTACATTGTGTTCGGAAATTCCCGTTTGCAAACTTCTAGGACTTATGAGTGGGAGTGAGCACACAATATTTTGAGTAGGAACCCATCTCCGCAAACGTACCTTCTCCGTACCACAGTCGTTTTGCTGAGTGGGCATGCAACAGGAAAGTCATGGTGGGTGGTGGTTACGTTAGATTTGCTGATGTCATTTGATATCTGTCCTACTTCTCTGACTTTGCACGAGCCTCATTCACCTGTCTGTGAGTGTTAGAGGAACATGGTTGGCCACACGTCTGCAGAATACGCTGATATGATCCTCGTGAATGGCGAAGTCCACGGTAATGGAAGAGCTGCTTTTCGCCTTTATCGAGGTCGTTCTCCAAAACTTCCGACTCTATCACTACAACTTTTAGCCACAATTACGCAACGGCTTCGAAACGGAGCAACCCCGCCATCAGCAGGTGCGGCTGTGGTGCTCCAAGGAGACGCCGCGCACCATAAATGGAAGGAGCCGTACCGCTTCATATTGAAGAGAACTCGTCAGCCAGTACACGACCCATTTACGAATGTCACTCCAAAAGAAATGCACACTATTTTTGTAAAAATGTCGTTTTCATTTTTCATGTGTGAAAGTTTTACAGTGTGTAGATACATCCTTCCCACTTGTTTTCAAACTTACTTGAACCTGTTGCTCTGAGTGGCGCCGTCACAGCCTGTCTTCAAGATGGCTGCTACACTTGACGTTAGTCAGAAGCAACGTGCTGTCATAGAATTCCTGTGATGTAAAAACGAGACAGTGGGAAACGTCCACAAGAGGTTGAAAATGGTGAATGGAGATGCTACTGTCGATCGCAGTACAGGTAGTCTGTGGACAAGCAGGTTATGTGGTGAAAGCGGGCACGGCAATATTGAGGATTGGAATGTGCAGTGAGTTAACGAATTTGTGACTGCTGACAGACGCATCACAGTGAACGAATTGTCACCATACGTTGGAGTAAAGGATGGAAGTGTTTGCAGAATACTGAAAGTGTTGGCGTTAAAAAAGGTTTGTGCCAGGTGGGTTCCCAGGATGTTGACAGTGGCTCACAAAGAAACAAGAAAAACGGTATGCAGCGAACTTTTGGAACAGTACGAGAATGGTGGAGATGAATTCCTTGGAAGAATTGTGACAGTTGATAAACATGGCTCCATCATTTTTCACCAGAGACGAAGAGGCAATAAATGGAGTGGCATCATGCAAATTTACCCAAGAAAAAATTCAAAATCACATCTTCTGCTGGAAAAGTTATGGCTACGGTGTTTTTCGATTCTGAAGGACTCTTCCTTGTGGACATCATGCCAAGTGGAACCACCATAAATTCTGATGCATATGTGACGACACTGAAGAAACTTCAAGATCGACTGAGTCGTGTTCTACCACATCGGCAAAAGCACCAAGTTTTGCACGGCCACATGGCAGTCAAAAAACCATGGAAGCGATCACAAAACTCGGATGGACAACACTAAAACACT
Organism: Schistocerca gregaria; assembly: GCF_023897955.1. NCBI lineage: Eukaryota > Metazoa > Arthropoda > Insecta > Orthoptera > Acrididae > Schistocerca > Schistocerca gregaria. Next base: position 516,959,908 of record NC_064925.1, on the reverse strand, counting down.
CACCTTACAGTTCTGACCTGGCTCCATGCAACTATCATCTCTTTGGGAAACTGAAACACTCTCTTTGTGAAACAAGGTTTGAAGATGAAGACTCCCTTGTGCACGCTGTCAAACAGTGGCTCCAACAGGTTGGTCCAGAATTTTACCGCGCGGGTATACAGCCGCTGGTTCGAAGATGGCGTAAGGCAGTTGAGAGGGATGGCATTATGTGGAGAAATGAAAATATTGTTCCTAAAGCATGTATCTACACACTACAAAACTTTGAAACATGTAGAATAAAATATGTATTAAAAAAAACTATGTACTCCTTTTCCAGTGACCCTCGTATTTGGTTATTATTGGGTGCAAATGTAAGACAAATGATGAAATGGATGTTGCGTAATCTATTACGTGTACAAGTCCTCACGTTAGCAAGATGTTTTCAAATATTTGTAGCTAGGAAACACTACGTTTCCTGACATGGGTACCAGTTCAAAATGTTTCTATTCACTACACTGTGCAAGTCCTATAAGTTTGTAACGGGAATTTCCGAACACCCTGTATTATCAAAATTTGCACTTCTGATAAGAAATTTAAATGTAATCCATCTGAGCCTAGTTATTAAACGGCAGTGAACTGAGAGAGTTTATTCTTAGACTGGCCAGTTTTTTTTTAATTATTTATCAATTTGCCCTTTACGTAACATAGTAAATAGTGGTTCAGAATTATTCTCACAATTCCTATCACCACTCGTAACGCCCCCACGCTTTACCTCTAGGACTCGGGGCAGCAAGCAGGTCGGCAGCTTGCCGCAGCCAGTGTTTCCCAACATGCGCCTTCCCACGCCCGCGACCTCTAACAGGTGCGGCTCAGGGACCGGCCTGCAACCCGCCACGTGCCGCCCGCGCCAGTTCCTGCTGCCCGGTCTGTCGGCTGCCGCCCACGCTGCAGCTCTGACGTCACGGGGTGAGCTACGGCCGCGCGCGCCGCGCTGAATGTTTCACTGCGGACGCCCCCGACTGACAGCCACAGCGCCCCTCTCGCTCCACCGCGCCAGAAGTTCCTGGCAGAGCTCCAGAAATGTACTTCCACCATCAAAGTCCTCTGTCGAGGTACGTGTTGCTTTTAAGGTGGAAGAATTGACGTCGTGAAGCTACCACCCCAATTTTGTAAGCCGTCCCTTGCTTTAATCATAAATAAATGTCTGAGTGGTACTAAATGTTATTATTTTTACATAAAGAAAAGTACTATAACAATAACCTTCAAACCGTGAGCTACACCCTTAATTTTTATAAATGAAATTAGTGAATTTACTCATGTAATATTTGTTGATCCGCCAGGGTAGCCGAGAACGCTAATACGATGATTCCTGGACTCGGGTAGGCGCGCTGGACCCGGATCGAATCCGCCCGGCGGATTAACGACGAGGGTACCTCACAATTCCTTTCACCACTCATAACGCCCCCACGCTTTACCTGTAGGACTCGGGGCAGCAAGCAGGTCGGCAGCTTGCCGCAGCCAGTGTTTCCCAACATGCGCCGGCCAGCCTGGGTGTTTTTAGGCGGTTTTCCACATCTCGCTAGGTGAATACTGGGTTGGTCCCCATGTTCCGCCTCAGTTACATGGCTCGCAGACATCTGACCACATTCGCACTATTCAATGGATTACACTCGACGCCGACAGTTGGTGTACACTAATTCCATCCCAGGGGGTACAGGGTGACGGCATGAAGGGCATCCAGCCACCCCATAACATTAACATGCCAAATCCGATTAACGATGGCCGACCCTGCGTAACTGCGGCACATGGCTCAAGCGATAGATAGATGGATATACTCATACCATTTTTGTTACCCATGCCTGCAATCACTTTCAGAACTCAAATCAATAATGAAATAATTTATTTAACTAAATTGAACCTTAAATTGCTGATGTACAAAAGTGAATAGTTGAGGAAGTGTGAATAAGAACAGTCGCGTTTTTACCTTTACAAAATAATCCAGGTTTTATTAATCTTTTTGTAACTACAACTAGCTGGTAAATCTTACACAACAACCACAAACACAAATCAGAAAAGGAATGGTGCTTCATTTGCAAAGCGTGTTTGAGGTGGAAGCTTTACAAATTCTCCCCTGAGTTAATGCCTTTTACAACACAATGGCCAGCCGGTGTGACCGCGCGGTTCTACGCGCTACAGTGACCGCTACGGTCGCAGGTTCGAATACTGCCTCGGGAATTGGTGTGTGTGATGTCCTTAGGGTACTTAGGTTTAAGTAGTTCTAAGTTCTAGGGGACTGATGACCACAGATGTTAAGTCCCATAGTGCTCAGAGCCATTTTGAACAACGCAATATGGCTTTGTTTTCATCAATCCACTGTGGGACCCAACTACACTCCTGGAAATTGAAATAAGAACACCGTGAATTCATTGTCCCAGGAAGGGGAAACTTTATTGACACATTCCTGGGGTCAGATACATCACATGATCACACTGACAGAACCACAAGCACATAGACACAGGCAACAGAGCATGCACAATGTCGGCACTAGTACAGTGTATATCCACCTTTCGCAGCAATGCAGGCTGCTATTCTCCCATGGAGACGATCGTAGAGATGCTGGATGTAGTCCTGTGGAACGGCTTGCCATGCCATTTCCACCTGCCGCCCTAAGTTGGACCAGCGTTCGTGCTGGACGTGCAGACCGCGTGAGACGACGCTTCATCCAGTCCCAAACATGCTCAATGGGGGACAGATCCGGAGATCTTGCTGGCCAGGGTAGTTGACTTACACCTTCTAGAGCACGTTGGGTGGCAAGGGATACATGCGGACGTGCATTGTCCTGTTGGAACAGCAAGTTCCCTTGCCGGTCTAGGAATGGTAGAACGATGGGTTCGATGACAGTTTGGATGTACCGTGCACTATTCAGTGTCCCCTCGACAATCACCAGAGGTGTACGTCCAGTGTAGGAGATCGCTCCCCACACCATGATGCCGGGTGTTGGCCCTGTGTGCCTCGGTCGCATGCAGTCCTGATTGTGGCGCTCACCTGCACGGCGCCAAACACTCATACGACCATCATTGGCACCAAGGCAGAAGCGACTCTCATCGCTGAAGACGACACGTCTAAATTCGTTCCTCCATTCACGCCTGTCGCGACACCACTGGAGGCGGGCTGCACGATGTTGGGGTGTGAGCGGAAGACGGCCTAACGGTGAGCGGGACCGTAGCCCAGCTTCATGGAGACGGTTGCGAATGGTCCTCGCCGATACCCCCAGGAGCAACAGTGTCCCTAATTAGCTGGGAAGAGGCGGTGCGGTCCCCTACGGCACTGCGTAGGATCCTACGGTCTTGGCGTGCATCCGTGCGTCGCTGCGGTCTGGTCCCAGGTCGACGGGCACGTGCACCTTCCGCCGACCACTGGCGACAACATCGATGTACTGTGGAGACCTCACGCCCCACGTGTTGAGCAATTCGGCGGTACATCCACCCGGCCTCCCGCGTGCCCACTATACGCCCTCGCTCAAAGTCCGTCAACTGCACATACGGTTCACGTCCACGCTGTCGCGGCATGCTACCAGTGTTAAAGACTGCGATGGATCTCCGTATGCCACGGCAAACTGGCTGACACTGACGGCGGCGGTGCACAAATGCTGCGCAGCTAGCGCCATTCGACGGCCAACACCGCGGTTCCTGGTGTGTCCCCTGTGCCGTACGTGTGATCATTGCTTGTACAGCCTTCTCGCAGTGTCCGGAGCAAGTATGGTGGGTCTGACATACCGGTGTCAATGTGTTCTTTTTTCCATTTCCAGGAGTGTATATCCAAATTGAATCAACTGTACCGCAAATTAAGGCTCACCTGAGAACAGAGAGCTAAGAGCATCATTTAACAACCCTACGTCGGTGCAGTAATTCTTCACCCTTCCACCTTGATTCATGCGGGAGCAGAAAACGGCGCTCTAAGGGCGAGGAATGGTGCACTGCAGCAGCTGTACGTTGTGACATATTTATGAGAAATATGCAAACTTCGTGGCCGAACGTTCTGATTATCAGACTGCTGGAAACTTCCCTATTAGAACCCTTAAATACCGGCAGATTTCATTGTGAGGTGCACCTGTTTGCTGATCTGGCCAGACCAATTCGACTCACAGGCACGACGGTGCGTGCTGGAATTGTTAAACGTCGGACGGCAGACTCAGGACGAGTAAGTTCACCCTCGTGACACTCGATATGTCCGAGATGATATACAGTTCCGCTGTCAGTACAGTTGAAAAATATCACTGGCTCTTAGTCCACCACAAGATACAGACTACAAGTCTCACCCACTAGGGAAATACCTCAAGTTCCTCACGAGGAAAAAGAATCACAATCAGTTTCTAACAAGGCTCAGTACCGGAGCTGAATCAGCAAAAACGAAACCGCCTGACATTTCGCAAACCAATCAGACTATCCTCTACTTACTGAATCTCCCCTCTTGACTGTTCTGCTGGCCTGGAGGCCAATCCAGACTCAGCACTGCGGTTCCTACTTTGGGGGAGCAAGCCTCCACTTTGCATATTCTGAAAGGAGCGAATCAGCGACTCCAAATCCCTCATGCATGGAAAAAGAAGATTTTAGACTAGCCAGGCGCCGTTTCCACGGTAAGCATGGCCATATTTTGGCAAAAACACTACCTAGACGGGACCACATACCCTCATTTACGGAGACATCTAATCTTTCCAGGATGTCCACATCCAATTTCTAAAAAAAGGCTGTTAAGCTTTCCAGACAGTCGTGAAATATACACTACTGGCCATTAAAATGGCTACACCAAGAAGAAAGGCAGAAGATAAACTGGTATTCATTGGACAAATATATTATACTAGAAATGACATGTGATTACATTTTCACGCATTGTGGGTGCATGGATCCGGAGAAATCAGTACCCAGAACAATTACCTCTGGCCATAATAACGATCTTGATACGCCTGGGCTTTGAGTCAAACAGAGCTTGGATGGCGTGTACAGGTACAGCTGCCCATGCAGCTTCAACACGATACCACTGTTCATCGAGGAAAGTGACTGGCGTATTGTGACGAGCCAGTTGCTCAGCCACCATTGGCCAGACGTTTTCAGTTGGTGAGAGATCTGGAGAATGTGCTGGCCAGGGCACCAGTCGAACATTTTCTGTATCCAGGAAGGACCTGTACATGCGGTCGTGCATTATGCTGTTGAAATGTAGGGTTTCGCAGGGATCGACTGAAGGTTAGAGCCATGGTTCGTAACACATGTGAAATGTAACGTCCACTGTTCAAAGTGCCGTCAATGCGGACATGAGGTGACCCAGACGTGTAACCAATATCATTCCATACCATCACGCCAGGTGATACGCCAGTATGGCGATGATGAATGCACGCTCCTAATGTGCGATCACCGCGATGTCGCCAAACACGGATGGAACCATCATGATGCTGTAAACAGAACCTGGATTCATCCGAAAAAATGACGCTTTTCCATTCGTGCACCGAGGTTCGTCGTTGAATACACCATCGCACCCGCTCCTGTCCGTGATGCAGCGTCAAGGGTAACCGCAGCAGTGGTCTCCGAGATGATAGTCCATGCTGCTGCAAACGTCGTCGAACTGTTCATGCAGATGATTGTTGTCTTGCAGACGTCCCCATCTGTTGTCTCAGGGATCGACACGTGGCTGCACGATCCGTTACAGCCATGCGGATAAGATGCCTGTCATCTCGACTGCTAGTGATATTAGTCCGTTGGGATCCAGCACGGCGTCCCGTATTACCCTCCTGAACCCACTGATTCCATATTCGGTTGACAGTCATTGGATCTCGACCAACGCGAGCAGCAATGTCGTGATTCGATAAACCGCAATCGCGATAGGCTACAATCCGACCTTTATCAAAGTCGGAAACGTGATGGGACGCATTTCTCCTCCCTACACGAGGCATCACAACAACGTTTTACCAGGCAACACCAGTCAACTGCTGTTTGTGTATGATAAATCGATTGCCAACTTTCCTCATGTCAGCACGTTGTAGGTATCGCCACCGGCGCCAACCTTGTGTTGATGCTTTGAAAAGCTAATCATTTGCATATCACAGCATCTTCTTAGTGTCGGTTAAATTTCACGTCTGTAGCACGTCATCTTGGTGGTGTAGCAATTTTAATGGTCAGTGGTGTACGTTTTTGCCACTCACTAAGAGAACCTGGCAACTTCCTGGCATCAGGGGGGTTACTGTCTTGCCTCCACTACACATGTACACCACTCACTGTGTATCACCCCATTTGCTAACATGAGAAAGCATGGAGTTTTCTCAGTTTGCAGCAGCCTCTCTTAAATGTCTTACTCCACCCACTTTCCACCAACAGGCCACTTTCGTGATGGACTGCCACCTGGCCCAGGTAAAATGTATTGTGAACAGGCGAGCTCCTGCCCGACCCCAAGTGGAAGGAGTAGAGTGCCATGGCTAGAAGTCCCTCTGCAGGTACGATCCACTGAACACTGCTTCCCAGAATCACTCATACAGCCGGGTCGCTACACTCAGCATTTATGGCCCCTACTCCACGTATCTCCCAGTTCTCTGTCGCCTCTACTACGGCCCCTCGGGCACAACTTCTCTACCGGTTATTCATGCAGTTATAAAAACATTCTGCCCACAATTTTCTCATGTAAAAAATCATAAACCACAAATGTCAAATGATTTACTGGGGAACACTGAGATTATGACCTAAAATATGAACGCTAATCTGACTGCCATGGCCTGGAAGTGTGAAAGTGGCATGCCACGTATCAATTCCATGCAAACATTCAGGGCAATTCAAAAAGAAAAAACAGATTTTGTTTCCTACAGACCAACTGCAAAAGACAGAAACACATTGCGCATGTCACTAGATAGAGAAAATTCATAATTTTGACACAGCTGCGCTGTCGCTTTGTGAAGAATTATAAATTAACAAGTATCGGACGTCGAAAATTGCAAGTACTAGAGATAAGTTAAACAACAGTAGAGCTAGTGCAAGATCCAGGTAAGAAATTTTGGAGCACGTTGAGATTAAAACTGGATTGAGACAAGGTCACGAAAGCTATGACCGATGGTTAAAACTGACCAACCACTCAAAAAGTAAGAAAATAATGTTAGCATGGCCCATTAAACTTTTTTTTATACTGAGTGTCCCTTCTGACAAGGCAAACCCCTCTCACCCCCTTCAGATTTTGTAATAAAATGGCCCAGTGGATAACACGTCAAAAACGGAAAACAGGTGAAGCAGGGAGAAGATGTTCTGTATTGCAAAAAAAAAAAAAAAAAAAAAAAAAAAAAAAAAAAAAAAAAAAAAAAAAAAAACGAACCAGATTTACAGCATCGAGTAAGTTTTACAAGAAGCATGGCGTCGTAATTGTGTGGTCACGGTGTTGGACTACACATCGGGTGATCCGCGTTCAAATCTCCCTTGTGCCATCTTTTCTTTCAGAAAGTTGTGAACTTTCCGACTGGCCATGGACGTATCTATTCTCCTTCTATAGTATGGGCAGTTCTCATACTATACATCGGTTATAGAATATGAGTCATGTGGTGGAGTATATTACCGTCGCAAGTAAATGTGATGAATAGTGAGAGCAAGCAAGATGTCTCATAGTGAAATGTGAACTATGTTACAACAAAGGAATTCAAGAATAAAATAGGATGTATGTACCTCTGGATGCCTCTACCTTACATCTCGCCGTTGCAAACTGACGTTACACTACGACAGAGACACAAATTTGAATACAGTGAACAGACACCTCAGTGACCAGACGGTCACTTCATAATTTTGTGGTAAAATAGGGCTAAGATTTAGATCTGAACACGAAAATCCGCTGTCGAACTCCAACGCCAAGACGTCGTGGCTATGCAAATTTGCTCCGTGGTCACATCTTGAGCTCGGACCTTCTACGGTTCCTACTTTGCTCCTTTTTTCCAGTTCAGTACACCTTCTTCCTGTTTTCACGCTTGATCTGTGTTTAGCTATTGACGGTCAATCCAACGGGTCATCTAAATCTTGCGATGGTGACTTTCACTTGTAAGAACCGTCAGGTGTATTTTTCTCTGGTATTTCAGCAGACATACTCTATACCGTTTCTGCAGTGTGTAGCTGGAGTCACCCTTAAAAAAAACTGCTCATCATGTCTTTCATGCCACGTCCAGTGGTGACGGAAGCCGTCGGTTTGTTTCACGTAACAAATAAAATGATACATTAAGGGGAGGTTTACTATCTTTGGCCCGAAAAAAGCATGTTTTTGAGAATTTTCTTCTCGGGACGTGTTATAGACATCAATCTCAAATTTGGTCAAAATATTTATTGATATTTCCCCTACAAACTAGAATTTGTTCGATCTGAAATGTCGAAGAGCAAAGGCGGAAGTGCCGTCGGAACGAAACAAAATTTCGATGTAGACTTCCATGCGCTGTATGTCACAGGTCAGCCGGGTCGTCTGAAACCAAAATTGAGTTGACGTTAGCGAAGTATATAAGATTCTTTAGGAGTTGTACCCCGCTTAAGTTATTTGGACCATAAGAAACAAAATGGAAGGTATTTGAAGAAAATAGGCGTTTTTTCCATCTATTTTTTGGCTTCGTCGGTCAAGTAGTTGATGGATCGGAATAAAAGTGGTACAACTCCTAGACAATTTAGTTAGCTTCGTCGGAAACAAAGACTCATGCCAATCGGTTCAGTACGTTTGAAGTTACAATGCTGCGCGATTAAAATAAAAAAATAATAATAATTTCGAGAAAAACGCTTTTGAAATTTTGACTACATATAACTTCAATGTTATGGGACGTACGTTCAGTCTGCTATTCCGGGTCCATAAAATAGTCCATCTTCCTCACCATAGATGTTATTCTGCTTGATCTGGGCCACCCTGCGATTCTCCAGAAACGCTCGTACGGCCGGTGACAAGCGGTTTTCGGCGGCTTGAATCCGGTGGTCGTCCGAATACTTGGCGAACTGCGTCGAATAGAGCCCCAGGGTGACGTCCATAGTTGTCATGGTCTTCATAATAGCTGAAAACCCTTCGCTTAAGTTTATCACTGCCAGGAAAGTCGCAATCTCAACAGTCTTCGCACCAGAATGCAAATGCTTGGGGGGATAACTTCCAAACACACGCGTTCAGACTATCATTTGAATTTCGTGTGTTTCCTCCTAATCACCTTCACAATAACTCGCCTTCCGAAAGAAAAAAAAAAAAACTGGTGCGAGAAAAAGGCGGATTTCAGGCAGGTGCATTGTTTTTGTTCCACCACGAATAACAAACATTTCCGTTCCGTATTCAGAAAAACCGTTTCAGAGGCGGATTCTAAACACTTATTCATCCAAAAACGCAATTTTAAAAAAATCGAAGTTGTGAACCAAAAAATACTATCCTCCCCTTGCTGGCCTTTGTGGCCGAACGGTTCTGGGGCTCCAGTCCGGAACGGCGCAACTGCTACGGTCGCAAGTTCGAAACCTGCCTCGGGCATGGATGTGTGTGATGTCCTTAGGTTAGTTAGGTTTAAGTAGTTCTATGTTCTAGGGGACTGATGACGTCAAATGTTATGTCCCGTAGTGCTCAGAGCCATTTGAACCATTTGAAACCTCCCCTTACAGTGGAATTTAATATGCCATTCAACAAAGCGTTCCCATATTATGCCTAGTGCGATATTCCTTTTAGAGATATGTATTAATAGGAGCAGTAAATGACGTAGAATAATCAGTACTGCAGCTGCGGAAGCACCGCCCTGGTCCGAGTTGACTGCAACCGCTATACAGCAGCGCTGCTCAGTAGCTGGTCGAGTACTGGTACCTGTCCGTGTTTTACTGTTCCTGTTGAAACACACCGCTATAACGAATATCGCAGTAGACTAATCTGGAACTGCTCTACCTAGTGGACAATAAAGTTAAGGTTTAAAACGAGTTCTGTTTCCAGCGGTAAACAAACCAACGCTTTCCGCCTACATTGGGCTTAGTATGAAGGATCTGATGAGCACTATTTGTCTGGCTGGACTGTCTCCAGCAAAACACTGGAAAGTCGGAATGAAAATATCTACCGAAATGCCAGAGAAAAAGGACTTGACAGCTCTTAGGAAGACATTCTGTATATGCAATAACTGCCCGACAAGGTTTCGAACATCTCGTTTCTACTGTTATGAAGCAAAATTTTATCGCAAGCTAAATGAACCAAGCAACTGAAAAACGACCATTGCTGTTGCCCTTTCCAAGAAGTATATTGGGGTAGGGGCTCATAACGACTGCCTCTATTGGAACTCGTTTTATGCTTGCTGTTAATGACAAAAAAATGGCTCTGAGCACTATGGGACTTAACATCGGAGGCCATCAGCCCCTAGAACATAGAACTACTTAAACCTAACTAACCTAAGGACATCACACACATCCATGCCCGAGGCAGTATTCGAACCAGCGACCGTAGGCAGTCTCGGGGTTCCGGACTGAAGCGCCTACAAATGCACGGCCACCGCGGCCGGCAGTTAATGGCATCTGGAAAATTTAGTACCTGTTAGGGCTTTGAGAGTTTTCAAACGATCTGGAGAGTAGCGTCTTAATATCATTGACACTGTTCACTATTGATGTCATTGTATAAGGAGAACACACTATGTCTGACGACTGTAGTGTCGTTTAGGAGCACCTGAAGGTTTTCGACTTACAGTTGAACCTCAGCATACATATATTGAAGGCATAGGGAATAATGAATTCGAAACACTCATTATTGATCGATAGTACGACTGGAGATCTGCCTCCGGGTTACAGTGATGACGATAAGGTTCAAACGGTTCAAATGGCTCTGAGCGCTATGGGACTAAACTTCGGAGGTCATCAGTCCCCTAGAACTTAGAACTACATAAACCTAACTAACCTAAGGACATCAACACATCCATGCCTGAGGCAGGATTCGAACCTGCGACCGTAGCGGTCGCGTGGTTCCAGACTGTAGCGCCTAGAACTGCTCGGTGACTCCGGCAGGCAAGAACGCGACGATGAGATCCCATGTTGCTGAAACAACCGTAACGTACTTGGGAACGTGTCTTTGCATTGTCTCGTTAGACACAACGAAGACACTCTCCCAGCAACCTGGGGTTGATGAAAATAATTTCTGAGACCCCTTTCAGACGTGCCACAGATCTAAAATATGGTTTTCAACAATGCCATGTGCTTTCAGTGGCTACAGTCGACCTCCTGGATTCTGGTCTCGAAGTTTACTTGTGGTCTCAGGTTATTCTAAGTGTCATATAAATCCTAATAAGTTAAAATATGACTTGTGAAAAGCAACAAATGAGAAAAGAGTTTCAGAGCAGCAAGACTACACTGGACATATTTTCGTACTGTTGACAACCTACATTTGAATACTATTCTCAAAAATTAAAAGTTGTTCAGGTCTACACGACCTATCAACACATCAGTTTACTCTAAACTTCCATTTAGCGTTTCTGTAAAATCTATTTTTAGACATCTCTCTCACTAACAGTTAAAGTTATAAAACTGTTAAGACTTTCGTAGCCACATCTTGACGAACTAACTGCTGACTTTGTCTAAGATACTTCTCCCAATGTCTGCCTGATATTTTTTCTGACATTTGGACAGTTGGAGTTGTCAATGTTTCACCTCCAATACTGGTGGCAGCCCCCCAATGATCCATGGACCTTGCCGTTGGTGGGGCGGCTTGCGTGCCTCAGCGATACAGATAGCCGTACCGTAGGTGCAACTACGACGGAGGGATATCTGTTGAGAGGCCAGACAAACGTGTGGTTCCTGAAGAGGGGCAGCAGCCTTTTCAGTAGTTGCAGAGGCAACACTCTCGATGATTTACTGATCTGGCCCTGCAACACTAACCAAAACGGCCTTGCTGTTGTGGTACTGCGAACGGCTGAAAGCAAGGGGAAACTACAGCCGTAATTTTTCCCGAGGGTATGCAGCTTTACTGTATGATTAAATGATGAGGGCGTCCTCTTGGGTAAAATATTCCGAAGGTAAAATAGTCTCCCATTCGGACCTCCGGGCGGGGACTACTCAAGAGGACGTCGTTATCAGGAGTAAGAAAACTGGCATTCTACGGATCGGAGCCTGGAAAGTCAGATCCCTTAATCTGGGGGGGAAGGTTAGAAAATTTTAAAAAAGAAATGGATACATTAAAGTAAGATACAGTGGAAATTAGTGAAGTTCGTTGGCAGGAGGAACAAGCCATTTGTTCAGGCGAATACCTGAGCCGAAACAAGGCCCCGGGAGTAGACAACATTCCATTACAACTACTGACGGCCTTGGGAGAGCCTGTCCTGACAAAACTCTACCATCTGGTGAGCAAGATGTATGAGACGGGCGAAATACCCTCAGACTTCAAGAATAATATAATAATACCAATCCCAAGGAAATCAGTTTTTGACAGATGTGAGAATTATCTAACTATCAGTCACGGCTGCTAAATACTAATGCGAATTTTTTATAGACGAAGGGAAAAATTAGTTGAAGCCAACCGCGGGGAAGATCAGTTTGGATTCCATAGAAATGTTGAAACACGTGAGGCAATACTGACCCTACGACTTATCTTAGAAGCTAGATTAAGGAAAGGCAAACCTAAGTTACTAGGATTTCTGACATATAGAAAGCTTTTGACAATGTTGACTGGAATACTCTCTTACAAATTCTGAAGGTGTCAGGGGTAAAATACAGAGAGCGGAAGGCTATTTAAAATTTATATAGAAACCAAATGGCAGTTATAAAAGTTGGGGGACATGAAAGGGAAGCAGTGGTTGGGAAGGGAGTGAGGCAGGGTTGTAGCCTCTCCCCGATGTTATTCAATCTGTATATTGAGCAAGCAGTGAAGGAAACAAAAGAAAAATTCGGAGTAGGTATTAAAATTCATGGAAAAGAAATAAAAACTTTGAGGTTCACCGATGACATTGTAATTCGGTCAGAGACAGCAAAGGACTTGGAAGAGCAGTTGTATGGAAGTGTCTTGAAAGGAGGATATAAGATGAACATCAACTATAGCAAAACTAGGATAAAGGAAAGTAGTCGAATTAAGTTGGGTGATGCTGAGGGTATTAGATTAGGAAATGAGACACTTAAAGTTTTGCTATTTGGGGAGCAAAATAACTGATGATGGTCGAAGTAGAGAGGATATACAATGTACACTGGCAATGGGAAGGAAAGCGTTTCTGAAGAAGAGAAATTTGTTAACATCGAGTATAGATTTAAGTGTCAGGAAGTCGTTCGTGAAGGTATTTGTATGGAGTGTAGCCATGTATGGAAGTGAAACATGGACGAAAAAAAGTTTAGACAAGAAGAGAATAGAAGCTTTAGAAATTTTGGTGCTACAGAAGAATGTTGAAGATTAGATGGGTAGATCACATAACTAATGAAGAGGTATTGGAGAGAATTGGAAAGAAGAAGAGTTTGTGGCACAACTTGACTAGAAGAATGGATGGGTTGGTAGGACATGTTCTGAGGCATCAATGGAGCACCAACTTAGTATTTGAGAGCAGTGAGGAGAGTAAAAATCGTAGAGGGAGACCACGAGATGAATACGCTAAGCAGATTTAGAAGGGTGTAGGTTGCAGTAGGTACTGGGAGATGAAGAAGCTTCCACAGGATAGAATAGCATGGAGAGCTGCATCAAACCAGTCTCATGACTAAAGACCACAATAACAAACAACACTGGTAGAGGATTGCTGTCAAGCTCGCGGCCGCAGATGATATGTACCTGTGACGCCAACGCCCAAGAGCTTTTCCGTGGGTATTTCTACTGCGGTTCTCCTCTTGTTATCTGTAACAGTCGCTCGCCGCAACACGGTAATCCAGGATCCGTTCACCTTTACGGTTTTTTCTTTCTTGTTGAAGCTATTTTAATATACGTGTATTTCTGTAGCTCTTCTGTACAAGAATTTCCTAATGTTCCTCATGCTGACTAATCGTCCAGTCATTCCAACATAGTGTTTTCCGCATGTGCATGGTATGCGTTATATACTCGACATTTCAAATGGATCTCTTTTCTCCTCTGTCGATCTGAGCCAATCTTTGACCTTCTTTTTTGGTTTATAAGTAGTCTTTGCGTCTTGTTTCCACAATCCACGGCCAATTCTGTCCGGCACTCTGGGAAAGTTTCGTAGAAAAGTTGTACCTGACATTTGTTCGCCGGCCGCGGTGGTCTCGCGGTTCTAGGCGCGCAGTCCGGAACCGTGTGACTGCTACGGTCGCAGGTTCGAATCCTGCCTCGGGCATGGATGTGTGTGATGTCCTTAGGTTAGTTAGGTTTAAGTAGTTCTAAGTTCTAGGGGACTGATGACCACAGCAGTTGAGTCCCATAGTGCTCAGAGCCATTTGAACCATTTTTTTGACATTTGTTTTTCCGGTGTGTCACCTGGCCGAGTGTTTAATTCTGTGACACCTCTTACATAACAGATTGACTACCCATTGATCCTCAGAATGCAAAGTATCGTTGATATACCCGTACCACACCTTATGTTCACTAGGTACCATGAGGAGGTTGGCCACTCCGTTTTCCCGCAAAGCATCACCAAGCCCTTTCATTCAAGCCTCACCAACAGTTGCTTCATGTGGAATGTGAGCAGTAACATTTCAGACGCAAGATGCAACTTCATGGATGTCCTGGGGAGCAATGGGTATTACAACAGTTATATACGAATACTCACAGAATCAAACGCTCGGCAAAGTGAGACATCGGAAAAAGAAGCGACGGGTACGGCTTTTCTGCCATACATTCCCAAGTGACGGACAGAATCGGCCACATACTGGCAACCAAGGCCTAAAGACTACTCATAAACCGACAAAGAAGATCAATTGAGTGTCTCAGATTGACAAAGGAGAAAATGTACCCACTCGCATTACCCGAAATATGCCGCATCCCATGCAAAAGCAGTGAAGTCTATGTTGGAGTTGACTGGATGATCATTTGAACATCACGATCTCCAAACATAAGCGCCATTGCAGGTTGAGGCAGATGGATAAATCGGTCTTGGCAGGGTACGCGCTTTGTGCGATCGACCACATTCGCCGACACGGAAGTTCTTGCTGTAGAGAAGAGCTGTCACACCCGCTTGTTAATAGAAACTTAAAAAATAAACAAACATGGCAATAATTTCAACAAGAAGGATGACAGCATCAAGGTGAACGGATACTGCTTTCCCGTTCTGCACCGAGCGGCCGTTGCACGTAGAGAAGGAGAAAACGTCAGCGAAAATGCCTACGGGAAAGCCCCTGGACGTTGGCGCACCAGGTTCTTATAGTCTACGATTCCAGTCAACCACCAGCCACGGAGGGTGACGCTTTGACAATGCCAGCCACTCGCGTCAGAAAAATCATCAAACAAACACCGGCCGAAGAATCCGAGATAGAGCCAACAGGAAACTTGTCAGTTTAAGGGATGTGAGGTCTCAGAAACGTAATATAAAAATGTGCTAAATAATGGAACTAAGCAGCCTGAGACCTAACGCTATTTTAATTTGTATTAGTATTAAGTGCAGAGAGCTTTTCCTTTGTATGTCAAAACACGCGAGATTTGGTGTGTAGGACATCCGCAACTAAAAAGCTTGATGATTAATTTAGAGAGAAATGATTTAGTTGTGCTAATTATTTATTCAAACGACGACCGTTTCTGGTATTTTAATATCCCGTCTTCAGGTGTATGAAATTATTGTATTTGGTAACACATAACGTGCGGTCGGACCAGTCAGCGTAAGAGCTCCAATCACTGCATGTTGGCGGAAAACAAACTTCCTCAAGAGATTAGCATGATCCACAGAGTTCAGACTGATGTGTTCGGTGTTAGTGTATCGGAAGCTTCCGTACTGTTGTCTGCCGTTGCCCTTCTTCTAGATAAATGTTCCACCCATTTGTTGCCGTTACCATTCAAACACCTGAAATGCTCACTCCATTTAGCACACTTTAATAAAATACTGACTGTAAGAAATAAGATTTAGCTACACATTTAATCTGTAGGACAAATTAATAGTAAGAATAGGCAATTACAGGTCGCGAATAGATGTCTGCCGGCCGGGGTGGCCGAGCGGTTCTAGGCGCTACAGTCTGGAACCGCGAGACCACTACGGTCGCAGGTCCGAATCCTGCCTCTGGCATGGATGTGTGTGATGTTCTTAGGTTAGTTCGGTTTAAGTAGTTCTAAGTTCTAGGGGACCGATGACCTTAGAAGTTAAGCCCCATAGCGCTTAGAGCCATTTGCACCATTTTTAAAAAGATGTCTAGTTGCACTTTATTTTGATTCTGTATGTTCA
Organism: Schistocerca gregaria; assembly: GCF_023897955.1. Lineage (NCBI taxonomy): Eukaryota > Metazoa > Arthropoda > Insecta > Orthoptera > Acrididae > Schistocerca > Schistocerca gregaria. The sequence continues at coordinate 516,943,656 of NC_064925.1, read as the reverse complement.
CAATAGAGTCATACTAACTAAAAATGCTCTTTGTCATAAAGAGTCACCGTATCTGGATCACCATACTGCAGAATACTCGTTTAATGTGATTTAATTTCCTCATCTAAATAGTAAATCTCGCCGCAGGCAAGGTGCTTGAAACGTTTCCGTATTTCCTACGTTAGCTTCCAGTATTAAGCAAGCCGCATCTATTTCAGTTTTCCGGCGTGCCAATCTCACGAGCGTTGTAAGGTTAAATTCTAGGTCAGCCTTTAATTAAATGGGTGAACTAGCTCATGACGGCAGAGCACAAGTGTAAATGGAATATTCTATCCCATTATATGGATTAATTTCATGCTTTATTTATCTGTAATAGAGTTGGAAATATTTAAAACTAGTTCTCTCTGTTGTTTACGAATTAATTCATTGATAAATTGTTTACAGTTGCGTACAGCAGTGTGAAACACACGTGTCAAATATAATATTCGAAATAAATAATTTATTTCTTTTCTGTCGAAGCGAAAATATTATTTGCTCATACAGTGTGAAATTAACTGCAAGTTTTGACCTAACTCCAAAGAACTGCAATTAATCCAGAGTCAACTCTAACGCCTAATGTATTTGTTATTTTTAGTTTTAATACCCATTTAGTTTAGATGATGAAAATACGCATAGAGAGGTATGATTTTAATAATTATCGAAACGTACTATCAAAAAATTTCTTTTGAAAGTGAAAACTGTAACTTGGAGAATCACATTAATTTCAAAATCTTCTCCCAGATGGAACAGTTCGTAGATTGCGCTAAAATATGTAGTAAAAGACCTCACAACTACACAACGTTTCCTCTTATTATTAGATATATTCCAGTCATATCATGTCGTCTTTAATATTTCGCTTCTTACAACTATAGGCTCCGGCATAGAAGCCATTTTGTAATGCTGTCTTCACAGTTATTACCTTTCCATAGTTAATAAGTGCTTGTTTGGATCGTGTGAATAACATTACTTCTAGCTCAATGTTGTATTGTATTTCTGTTGTTATAGATTATTATGGCTATGAGTGAAACGAGAGGCCGAAGCCCTGTTTCAGCATATACTGCCTCTGACCTTCAACATTATCAAATTCGGCACCATGAAACGTTTCAGACCTTGTGATTAAAAACTGCATCACACTAATGTGCTGTATCGTCATTTCGATTTGCTACCTGACTGTTTGGTTGCATTTAAAAAAAAATTCTTCAAATGGCTCTGAGCACTATGGGACTTAACTTCTGAGGTCATCAGTCCCCTATAACTTAGAACTACGTAAACCTACTAACCTAAGGACATCACACACATCCATGCCCGAGGCAGATTCGAACCTGCAACTGTAGCGATCGCGCGGTTGCAGACTGTAGCGCCTAGAACCGCTCGGTCACTCCGGCCTGCTGTTGCATTTCCTTCATCGCAAGGCGTAGTGGCCAATGTTTAGTTTATTTATTCAGTGCTCAATTTCTTTGATAAACGTCGAACATTACATTTCTTTTGTATCTGATGATTTTGTCATCACAATTATTACCTGCGTTTAAGAAATTAAACTGCTACTGCTGACTGAAAATTACTACACAGTTCTTTGTGGCAGAAGAGCTGCGTCCTTTACTTTTCCTGATCACGCAAGGCAACTGCACGGCGTTTCCTGCCGCAGAAATTCAAATGACTGCTCGACAGCCAGATTACTTGAATCAAATGTACTGACTGCTCTTCCTGACGTCAACGTACTCGTATTTGAGATCAAGGGATATGGCTTCAGCAGTTGGACCTTCTCCATTAGTAGCAGACGACCAGTGCTACATTATGTTAGTTTTTCAATACTAATACTTATTTTTTCCTAACTCAGAAAATCAACAGAACTCGCTGTGCCGGAAGTAGCATATTCCTTACGCTACTTGCTTTCAGTGTATCACTTGTTTTCATTGATGAATGTTCCCAGTAGATTGCAGCACCTACTTCTAGAAAGTTGGTTACTGCTGTGTCAACACATCTTAGAAAGATAAAGGTAATTTTTGTTTGTTTTTAATAATATTTTGGCGTAGAATGTGTTTAGGATCTGCTATAATATGCTTATACACCCTACACAATCAAACAAGTGATTGTTCATTTCATTATGTTGAGAGACCAGACAAACATGTGCTCCCAGGAGAGGGGTAGCAGCCTTATCAGTACTTGCAGGGGTCAGAGTCTGGATGATTGACTGATCAGGACTTGTAACATCAACCAAAATAGCCTTCCTTGCTGGTACTGCCAAAGACTGAAAACAAGGGTAAACTACAGCCGCCATTCTTCCCGAGGGCGTATAGCTCTACTGTATGGTTAAATGATGATGCCATCCTCTTGGGTCAAATATTCTATTCGTATCTCCCAGAGGTGACTATTCAGGAGGATGTAGTTATCAAGAGAAAGAAAACAGGCCGTATACAGATAGGAGCATCGAATGTCAGAGCCTTTAATTGGGCAGAAAGGTTAGAAAATTTAAAAAGGAAAATGGATAGGTTTTAAGTTCGATACTGTGGGAATTAGCGAAGCTCGGTGGCAGGCGAACATAACACCCGGTTAGGTTAATATGGGGTTGCAAATACAAAATCAAACAGGGGTAATGCAGGAGTAGTTGTAATAATTAATGATAAAATGGGAACGCGGATGAGCTACTATGAATAGCATAGTGAACGCGTTATTGTAGCCAAGGTAGATACGAAGCCAACACCCTTCACTGTAGTACAAGTTTATATGATAACTAACTCTGCAGATGATGAAGATACTGAAGAAATGTACGATGAGATAAAAGAAATTGTTCAGATAGTGAAAGGAGACGAAAATTTAACAGTCATGGGGAACTGGAATTCGATATCAGGAAAAATAAGGGAAACTAGTAGGTGAACATAGACTGGGGGAAAGGAATAAAAGAGGAAGCTGCCTGGTAGAATTTTGGTCAGACCATAATTTAACATACCCTTGGACTTGGTTTAACGATCATGAAAGAAGTTTATGTATGTGGAAGAGACGAGACGCTGGAAAGTTTCAGGTTAGTTATATAATGGTAAGACAAAAATTTTGGAACCAGATTTTAAATTGCAAGTCATTTCCTGGGGCAGATGTGGACTGTGACCACAAGTTATTGGTCATGAACTGTAGATAAAAACTGGAGGAATTGTAAAAAGATAGGAATTTAAGTAAATGAGCATGGATGAACAGAATGAAACAGAAGTTGTCGAGAGATTCGGGGAATCGTTAGGAAACGATTGATAAGAACAGGGGAAAGAAATAGAGTAAAAGAAGAATGGGTAACTTTGAGAGATGAAGAACTGGAGGCAGTAGAGGGTCAAATAAGTAAAAAGAAAAGGGCTAATGGAGATCTGTGGATAGCACAAGAGATATTGAATTTAACTGCTTATGAGAGAAAATATAATAATGCAATAAATGAAACAGACGGAAGGGAAAACAAACTTCTAAAAAATGAAACTGGCAGGAAGTGAAAAAAGGCTAAGCAGGAGTGGCTAGAGGACAAATTTCAGGATGTGGAAGCATCTTTCACTGAGGGAAAAATAGATACCGCTTACTGGAAAATTAAAGAGGCATGTGGAGAAAAGAGAACCACCTGCATGAATATCAAGACCTCAGATGGGAAACTACTACTATCCCAAGAAGGAAAAGCTGCAAGGTGGAAGGACTATATAGAGGGCCCACAGGTGAGAGAGGAAATAGAAGGAAATATTATAGAAATGGAAGAGGACATACATGAAGATGAGGTAGGAGATAAAAAAATGCGTGAAGGATTTCACACAGCAGTGAGAGGCCTAAAGTTGAAACAGAGAGTTGTCAACACTCCATTTTAACTACCTGGGAGAGCCAGCCCTGACAAAACTCTACCATCTGCTGAGCAAGATGTATCAAACAGGTGAAATGCCCTCGGACTTCAAGACGAATATAATTATTCCATTTCCAAAGAATGCACCTGCCGATACTTGTGAAAACCACCGAACTGTCAGTTTAATATGGCATGGTTACAAAATACTAACACGAATTCTTTACAGAAGAGTGGATAAACTGGTAGAAGCCGACCTTGGGAAAGTTCAGTTTGGATTCTGGACAAATTTAGGAACATGCGAGGCAATACTGATTCTACGACTTGTCATAGAAGATTGGTTAAGATAAGGCAAGCTCTTTACAGTGGTAACAGGAATACCATCAATGAAATTTTGAGAGGAGCAGGACTAAAATAGAATGAGCAAAATACTATTTACAGCCTTAACAGAAACAGATGGTTGTTATGAGCCGAGAAGCATCAAAGGGAAACAATGGTTGAGAAGGAAGTGAGATAAGGTTGTTGCCCATCCCAGAAATTATTCGATCCGTACATTGAAGAAACAGTAAGAAACAAAATAAAAATCATGTGTAGGAATTAAAGTCCAGGGAGCAGAAATAAAAACACTGTAGTTCGCCAATGACAATGTAACTCTACCAGAGACAGAAAAGGAATTAGAAGAGCATTTCAACGGAACCGGCAGTGCCTTGAAAGGAGTATATAAAATGAATATCTAAGAAAGCAAAACGAGGGTCATGGAATATAGTCGAATTAAGTCAGATGGCACTGAAGGGATTAGATTAGGAAATGAGACACTTAAATTAGTAGCTGAGTTTTGCTATCTAGGAAGCATAATTACTAATGATGTCCGAAGAAGAGATGACATAAAATGTAGACTGGCAATGGCAAGAAAAACGTTTATAAAGATGAGTAACTTGTTCAATCGAGTATAGTTTTAAGCGTCATCAAGTCTTATCTGAAAGTATTTGTATGGAGTGTAGCCCTGAATGAAAGTGAAACAGGATTGATACACAGTTTAGACAAGAAGAGAACTGAAGCTTGTTAAATATGGTGCTATAGAATAATCCTGAAGATTAAATTGCTAGATCACATAATTGATCTCGAAGTACTGAATAGAACTAGAGAGAAAAGAAGTTTGTGGCGCAAACTGACTAGAAGACAGGTCGGTTGGTAGGACACATTCTGAGGCATGAAGGATCAAAGGATCACGAATTTAGTGCTGGAGGGAGGTGTGCGTGTGTGAGGAGAGCAGGGGGAGGGGGTAAAAACATTAGAGGAAGACAGAGAGATGAATACAGTAAGCTGATTCGGAAGGATGGAGATCGCAGTCTCGGAGATGAAGAGGCTTACACAGAATCAATAGCATGGAGAGCAGCATCAAACCAGTCATCGGACTGAAGGCAACTACAAAAACAACAACATACTTGTTTCCCATATAGTGGTGCAAATAGTTGCGTCCCCAGAAATCGTTTTGGGGCGCGATAAGTCCAGTATTTTCTCCCACGGTGTTCCTAAATGAAAGACCGAAACATTTATGCCATTATTTGTTGTGAGAATTGCTGGAGCGGTGCGTATATCATTTATTGTTATCACTGTTTAGAACATTCTGTGAACAATGAAGGTAGGCGAACTTTGCTATTCTAGTGTTGTTATTTATGTGAACTAAGCTATTGTTCTAAAACGCAGAGGAATCTTTTCTTCCAACTTAAAGGAGAAATATCTTTTCCTCGAAGAGAGAAAGCTTAACATAAAGTTCACTGTCAATTCTGCAACACCACATTTTCGGTTGCAGTGTGATGTTGTTCAACATGATACACCAGACAACAGCAAGCTATCTTCTTCAGCGACTATTGTAACAACTTCTAGAATCAATGTCTTTTTCACCAAAATCAAATATATTAGGTAAGTTTCTCTCAGAGATTCTAAGAAATTTATCTTACGTTTTTTCTATGCATTGTCACCATAAATATCCTTTATTGAAAACAATCACGAAATCCTTTCCTTGATATTCAGAATTACGTTCTTTCGCGTAAAATATAACAACGAAAGACATGATATTATCATTATAGTTTACCTGGTACGTCACCATAATTTCTATAAGATATTTCATTAGTGTCAGCTCAATATACTGAGTATCACTAATGTTATATGAAAATTTCTGATTTGTATGAAGGCTGAATGGGTAAATAGTAGAGGCGTAATTTTATGAATTATGGAGTGCAGCTATCAAATGTCCGTTTTTAGATTTCATTACCCAGATCCAGATTTCGGCTAGTGGCAAGCTATTATCAATACACTATTTTCTATTCTCGACGCATGTAAGTCCGTATGATACAGTAGTATTCAAAGAAATATGACTGACGCCCGAACAACAGGGTCTTACATGCATTGAGAATAGAAAATAATGCATTGATAATGGCTAGTCACTAGCCGAAATCTGGATTTGCGTAATAAAATCTAAAAAAGGACGACTTATTGTTTTACTCTATAATTTATGAGCCACATAACAGTCGCTGACTGCACCCACTTTCCGAATGATGAAAGGCGTAATTTGTGAAATTTTGGGAAATTAAGAAGCTACGTGGGCTGCAGCTCAGGGGACTTTTAAATAGTATGCAGTGTGTCATCATCGTAGCTACAGTTCTATGGAGTGCATAACAAATGTCACTCAAAAACTTTATGATGTTAAGTTATGTTGTAAACGAGCTAAAGGTGGAGCCATTGCCAATATTGCATGAACTCCTTAGTACAAACAACTTCTTAAAGAAGATCTTGACCTTCTAAACTTTTTATGTTTATCTATTGACCAGTAATCAAAATAGTTCAAATGGCTCTGAGCACTATGGTACTCAACATCTGAGGTCATCAGTCCCATAGAACTTAGAACTACTTAAACCTAACTAACCTAAGGACATCACACACATCCATGCCCGAGGCAGGATTCGAACCTGTGACCGTAGTGGTCACGCGGTTCCAAACTGAAGCGCCTAGAACCGCACGGCCACACCGGCCGGCGACCAGTAATCATAAATCAAGGAAGTTTCTTCCAGTATTAATTAAATATCACACTTCAGAAAGCTGTTTACAAAAAAAACATAGAATTGATTGCTATTGTAAATGAAACTTCTTATTTAATATTTAAAAATATAATGTCAGTTGTCTATGATCACTGCCTACAATCAAACGGTAAGTTTGGTGGAGTAAACAGAAGTGACACAGATATTATTTTTATTAAATAAGAAGCAACTGACACATACCCACATCAACGTGAAAACAACCGCCGGGAAGCTGCCAGTGATATAGAGAATATCATGTGTAAAATTTATAAATATATTCATATTTATAGGATAAGGGTGAAAGACTCAAACACTTGTGTCATATTGTAAATATCAGTTACTGTCAATCGCTAGGTTACACCAGTACAATAAGATTGCCACTGGTTCCTGCTCTTTAAACTATTCTGAATTATAGCATTTTCTAAAATATTTTTCTCCAAACCATTCCGACCTTTATCTCCTGAATCAATTTTCAGCAACGGAATCTGAATTATGGTTGTGATTTGTTCACAGTCAGATCAATCTTTTCCAAATAAAAGTCAGAGAAATCGAGAAGTCGAATGTCTACCTTTCAGAGACAATATCGGGTTATGTATTACCTACAAAAAAGGATAAAAATAAAACATATATAAATCTTATGATTTTTTAGGTTAAATCTACCTCGAAGGAATTGTAAGAGTGTGATCAAGCTGCGCAAAGAAGGTTTTACTCTGATGTTCACCCATTCTAAAATGTGGCACTGGAATATTTGAATTCATGGGGAAAGCAGTTTTCAGATTATAATTTACCTTGTTGGACCAGTTTCAAAAATAAGTTTCAATGGAAAGATATCGTGTCAAATACACCATTCATTCAGAATGTTGTACTAGCAAAAGGACTGTAGCTGAAAAATGACATTATTGTATAAATTATTGTAAGAGAAAAATTAAATTACTTGGATCATTCAAAAGAAGAAGTGCAGAACATATGAATTAATATTTGAAATAATGAAGGTAAAAAGCATAAAAATAAATGTGTTGGCTAAAATTAAGGTACTTCCTGCGTGTATCCCGGGATCGAAAGCAGGAATTGAGCTTTTTTTTCCAATACGAATCGTTATTGGTCATGTTTTAGACCGTACAGTTGCCAATGCAACGATTCTCAAGTGTAATCTAATTTTTCCATCTGCAGACTTGTACAATAGATTATTACACAGTAAGGAGTTACGTGAGGACATTCGCTCAGATAGTAAAAACAACGAAAATTATAGTAATATGAATGGCTGGTAAGTATATTAATAAACATTGTTCTCATGCAAAATGCATTCATTCAATATCATGTTCCCATCATCCTAATTTTATGTTAACAAATAATTTCAGAAATAATTTCTCAGATGATTATAGCCTTTTCAGGGGTCCGGTATTATCGTGGGAAACAATAGGTTACATTCTAGCAGACTTGTTTTCCTAATTTTAAGTGTTATCTACTGAGTTTTCTGAATAGCGTACATGTTTCAGTTATTTTATAACAACTGTGTTCACTATAAAAATTTGGTGAATCATTTCAATTGTTACAAATTTTGTCTTTTACTCTTTGGATCAGAACACTGCGTTGACCACCAGGATAAACTTTTAATTCGTAAAATCGGAGGAGCTCAGAACTGAGTAGGATACATGAAGCACCACTAACGTATATGCCTTTGCCTGTCTACTTTAAATTCCAGCAGCCACCGACACGATGTGCCGACAGAAATGCGATAGCTTTCCAGGTAGGCTAAAATTAGTAATTGCGGAAAATCTGTTCCAGGAAATGCTAATTAGTAGCGCTTAAACCCTTTCCAGAAATTGATTGCTTACCAAAACTTTTGCGGCGTTGTCTCGGTAACAAACATCATCAACAGTTAAAGTAAAAAAAAAAAGCTGTGGTCCGTCTGAACGAGTCATGAAAGCCCAACGGTGAAACGTCCCCTTAGAAAAATTGTACAAGACTGTGGTTAAACTGACACACAATATTTTAGGCGCAACGCAATCTGACTTTCAGTAATCCCTACAAAAGAATGGCTCTGACTAACATTAACCTATACGTTTCACAAATCACTTACCTCACAAAAATCTTCGTTACTCGAAGTACTGCAATACAGCGAGCGCCACTATTGCCTAAAAGATTCAAACTACTGAAGGCACAAACTACTGATAGGCATAGTAAGCAAATGAAAGATTTTGATAGCGAACAAACAATGTATTTACCTCAATAGTGTTAAAAATGATAATATATATACAGCAGCTCATGACATCCATTCTTACAAATGTACTGTTTCTGATGGACACACGTCCAGCAGATCACCCGCTCTCAAAAATGTGCCATCTCACTTCCCCACATCCACCACTGCTGGCGGCTCACCTCCAACTGCGCAGCGCTACGCGCTGTTCACATCCAGCTGCCCAACACTACAATGGCAGTCAACAATGCAAACCAGCCACAGACTGCACACAGCACAGCCAGTGATTTTCATAGAGCGCTACGTGGCGTTACCAATAAAAAAACCTAAACAGCCTACTTACATAGCCCCCATGCTCCCCACAAAAAATTTTACAAATTTTTTGGGCAGTGGCCAATACATATTTGAAAAAAATTTTCATAATTACAATAACAAAGAAATTCAATGCACACACTTATTGTTACAATGTTGGTCAAAAGCCAAAACTTTCTCACAGTCCATAAAGACAGTCCTGATCGTTCATCACAGTAAAGTTGCAGTGTTTTTCTCAAAGTCTGAGTAGTAAAAGAAAATACACATGGAAGTAGTGGATTTCCATGCAGTCTCGAAGAAGTAGTGTTGTCCTTCCAATGGAAAGACAGTGCTGACTCTCGACATGCAGACAGGTAATGGGCCACAACAGAGCAAACCCACCGCAGAGTCGGTCGGAGTTGAAGACTATTGGTAGGTAGGTCATCACAGAGCTGACCCACTGTAGTCCTGGTAGAGATTATGGTATTGGTAAACCACCAGAGGTGCAGACCCATTTCAGTCCTTGTAGAGATGGCTACGTGGCGTTACCAATATAAGAACCTAAACAGCCTACTTACAACGGTACCGACCGGCAGCCGTATCATCCCCAGTACCAAGGCGTCAGTGGATGCTGATATATAGTGCCATGTGGTTCACACACCGCTTTCCCTGCTTTGTGTTAGTTTGCGAGACCGAACAGTAATTTTAGGGAGCCAATTTTAAGTGTTCTTAAAAAGAACACATTGAAATCAATATACGTTTTGCCGAATTTTGTTTCGTTGCACCAAGCAGGTCCCTACACAAATCCCTCCCATTTTTGCTACCGTTACACAAACATTTTTAACAGATCGCAGCTTATCACATAAATAAGAAGTAAAATCGTTTTTCTTGATCATTTAGCTGCAGTCATTTCTGTACATTACTTACCGAGTAAAATATTTTACTCTAAAACACGCGTACAGCGAACAGCCGCAATGATGCTTCATACATTTTTATACCACTTTATGGAGAGGAAAATGTTAAGACTGGATACTTGGGTATCAAAGACGAAAAAAAATGATTTGTCCCATACTCCTGCAGTGTGTGAGGACTGTAGGGCATTAGGTTCCATTTAACAACAGCTGACATCATGATTTTCATGTCACTAGGCCTTACGTCTCGCCTGGGCGAGTCAACACCAAAGTTGGTTTGTTGATGACTGGAAACATGTTGCCTGGTCGGACAAGTCTCGTTTGAAATTATATCTAGTGGATGGACGTGTGCGTGTATGAAGACAACCTGCGTATCAGCAGGGGACTGTTCAAGCTGGTGGAGATCCTTAAAAAGGCTCTTGACTGTGTATCCGCATGTAAACATCCTGTCTGATCACCTGCATTCATTCATGTCGATAGTGCTTTCCGACGGACTTGCGAAAAACCAGCAAGACAATGCGACGGTCCACAGTTCCAGAATTGCTACAGAGTGGCTTCAGGAATACTCTTCTGAGTTTGAACACTCCCACTGGTCACCAAACTCCCCAGACATGAACATTATTGAGCATATCTGGGATACCTTCAACGTGCTGTTCAGAAGTGATCTCCATCCCCTCGTACTGTTGCTGATTTATTGACGCCTTTTTAGTATTCATGGTATCAATTCCCTCCACCACTACTTCAGTCATTAGTCGAGTCCATGCAGGCAGATGTACCAGTTTCTTTGGTGTATAACCTTACGTTAAACATTTAACACAATCACTAAGGCACGCCAATTAAAAACTGTGTATGCATCACCACGCAGCGTAGCTCAAAGAGTTCAAGTGACAAAGACTATATTAATCTAGTATCTGGGAATGAGAGCATCTCGATACTTTAAAGAATCAGGGTTGGCGGCTACTGGTTTTTACCGAAATGAAAATGAATAAATATGATGTTCCCACATATCAAATGACAGCGTTTCATCAAGGAAATATACATCTTGAACCAGATACAGTAAGGGCAAGTACTTAATTATGAAGAACTCTAAATATTTACAAATGCTGTGTAAGACAGAGTCTCGTGTGCATCAATAACAAAATCTGTAGAAAATGGCGGAAACTACTTATAACAGCCTGTAATGAGCGTTCCTTCATGTGACTTTCCATCTCAGTCACTGGACAGAAGTACCGAAAGAAAACAAGTGTTCCTAGGTACACTATTTTCTAAGTTCTACACTCTATCCTACATATACAATAACTGGATAAATGAAGGTTACTTAAGAGTTCGTCTCTCTGGTTTAGAATAGCACGGAGCCGCTCCACTTCTACCTTCACAAAAAATGCGAATACTTCGTCCGTTCTGCACCATCTTGTACCTCGAAACAGAAGAAGGCCATTTACCACGAGAAATCTGATATTTGCAAATGACCTGTGTTTCGTACTGTCTTCACAATTTTACCGATCTTGAAGGTGGATATTTTTGGCAGCTTCCGATAGATTCATTTTAAATGCATTTGACTTGTAATGGCGCTTTTCCAGTACTTCTGCTTAACTTGATTCCACTTCCTGATTATTGACGGTTGTAGCAGAGAAGTAATGTAAAACACACATGAATAAATACAGTACTCACAAGAGTTCCTCGATTGCAACGCTTTTAAACTTCAACTATATGTTTGTTCTTATATATAGTAGACGATTTTGTACCTTAATTTTGGGGAGCATTTTTTACATTTCAGAATAAGGCTGCGGCATATGAGTAATAAATGACACAATTTAAGAATGGAATATCATTATACACTACTGGCCATGAATATTGATACACCACGAAGATGACGTGCTACGGACGTGATATTTAACCGACAGGAAGAACATGATGTGATATGCAAATGATTAGCTTTTCAGAGCATTCACACAAGGTTGGCGCTGGTGCCGACACCTGCAACGTGCTGACATGATGAAAATTTCCAATCGATTTCTCATACACAAACGGCAGTTGACCGGCGTTGCCTGGTGAAACTTTGTTGTGGTGCCTCGTGTAAGGAGGAGAAATGCGTACCAACACGTTTCCGACTTTGGTAAAGGTCAGATTGTAGCCTGTCGCGATTGTGGTTTATCGTATCGCGACATCGCTGCTCGCGTTGGTCAACATCCAATGACTGTTAGCAGAATCTGGAGTCGGTGGGTTCAGGAGGGTAATACGGAACCCGGTACTGGATCCCAACGGCCTCGTGTCACTAGCAGTCGAGATGACAGGCATCTTATCCGCATAGCTGTAACGGATCGTGCAGCCACGTCTCAATCCCTGAGTCAACAGATGGGGACGTTTGCAAGACAACAACCATCTGCAGGAGCAGTTCGACGACGTTTGCAGCAGCATGAACTGTCAGCTCGGAGACCATGGGCTGCGGTTACACTTGACGCTGCATCACAGACAGGAGCGCCAGCGATGTTGTACTCAATGACGAACTTGGTTGCACGAATGGCAAAACGACATTTTTTAGGATGAATCCAGGTTCTGTTTACAGCATCATGATGGTCGCATCCGTGTTTGGCGACATCACGGTGAACGCACATTGGAAGCGTGTTTTCGTCATGCCATACTGGCGTATCACCCGGCGTGATGGAATGGGGTGCCATTGGTTACACGTCTTGGTCACCTCTTGTTCGTATTGACGACACTTTGAACAATGGATGTTACATTTCAGATGTGTTACGACCCGTGGCTCTACCCTTCATTCGATCCCTGCCAAACCCTACATTCCAGCAAGATAATGGACGTCCGCATGTTGCAGGTCCTGTACGGGCCTCTCTGGATACAGAAAATGTTCGACTGCTGTCCTGGCCAGCACATTCTCCAGATCTCTCATTAATTTAAAACATCTGGTCAATGGTGGCCGAGCAACTGGCTCGTCACAATACGCCAGTCACTACTCTTGATGAACTGTGATATCGTATTGAATCTGCATGGTCAGCTGTACCCATACACGCTATCCAAGCTCTGTTTGACTTAATGCCCAGGCGTATCTGGGCCGTAACTACGGCCAGAGGTGTTTGTTCTTGGTATGGATTTCCCCGGATCTAAGCATCCAAATTTCCTGAAAATGTAATGAAATGTCAGTTCTAGTATAATATATTTGTCCAATAAATACCCGTTTCTCATCTGCATTTCCTCTTGGTGTAGTAATTTTAATGGCCAGTAGTGTATATCAAATTTCTATTGCAGGGGTCGTTTGAAGTGAAAGCCTGAAAATTCCTCTATCAGTGTTCTGTAACATGTCGCAGAAAGAAGTGAAATATTCAAGTACTGGTTGTGTTAACGGTCGACAACACGTGAAAATACCCGGGGAAGCTGTCTGTGCGGACAAACCCTGTGTGGGCGCAGACCCCTCTCAAAGCTCTCATTGACGTCAAAGGTTGTGTCTGTGGTTGAGCAAGCACAACGCATCATCATAAAAGGTTCGCCTTTCATTAACCAGATTGATACTTTTCGTTTTTATTCTTATTTCAATTCTACGAAGGGGACGAGATGGCAGAGGTTTGACCGACTTTCACCCAAAAGCTACTTTCTTCTTTCAAATCGTGACATTACATATGTTTATGATTGTGGTTTCAATAATTATTCACAGATGTCACTTCGATTATATCAGAATTGAGTTCACAGCCACGCAGCAGTAAAACGTCGTGAATCCACCGACGCAACTGGACAGCTCCCGAGCAAAACTTTTACAAAAAACCTGTTTATGACTCATCAAAAGTTAAGCTATGGCCATTAAGTTGGTTTGTCCTAGACAAAGCCTTACCTTCTAAGAATTTTTTCACAAATTTCATTTTGAGATCATCATTCGCTCAAGCATAAAGTTGTCTTTACAGAGCTTCGTGAAATCTACCAGGTAAAAATCTTCATTACTAGGAAAGTTTTCTATCGACATATTTGAACAGTTACAATACCTTGCAATGAAAAATGTTTTGGAACAGGCCCATTCTTCTAATTGCAGCACTTGTTTCTGTACATTTACGACCTTTCACGCAAATTTGATATATTTGTATTGTTATTTGTAGTATTGTTTGAATTTCGTCTGGTACATCTTTAGAAATTTGTTCACTTTCGTTATTAAGTATATTAATATATACCATGTTTTACTGACCAACCGCTTCTAGCTCGCCCTTTCATTTTCTTTTTACTGCATCATTTTCAGCTGTCACCTTCTAAGCTAAGTCAGTCATTCCCCGTACTACAATTGTCAGTATTGATTCTTAGTTGTCATCCCACTTTTCTCTATTTCCAAAATGCTCATCTAATTTCTCCACATTGCTGCAAATGGCTGTTACATGGCCACATGACTCCTTTTTAACTTCGCTAATGCGATAGGTTAGTTCACTAACTCTGCGCGTTTTTGTTGATCCAATTGTTGTGTTCGTATTTAAAATTACTTCGGTTATATAATGGACTTCAATTGCGGCTGTATCACTAGCCTGTTCGTTTTTGGTAAATTCTGTAGTAGCATAAACATTTGTTTCATCAATGGCATCAATGTTGCATCATTTGCTGTAAAATGCTTCGCAGCCTCCCCTATACCTTCTTCTAACTTTGCCTAACTCTCCTTTGCTAGGATATGCCTAACGTATATTCACTGCTCAAGTGACACTGTCTGTGCATCCGCTTGCGAAAACTCAATCTGTCTCCTGAGTTATTTCATCAACAGGCTGTAGTAAGTCCGACTTTTTTTTTTTAATGTGCTAATCATTCTTTCCAAAATACCGATACTGAAGTATAATTTTCGAGGACAGTAATTTCCGCTTCCACAACATGTAACACAAAGATGATAAATAAAATTCACAAGTGTACTTAACTAGGTGTCACTCTACAACAGCTGATCCTTGATTCTGGAAGCCATCGTGTTTTACAGTCCGTGCAGGCATTCATCTTCTGTTTTCAATTCAATTCAAAATTTGTCGGATTTGCCGACAGTGTAGAAGGAGTAACTGTATTAACTCTACTTAATTTGATGAAGACGAAGTCTTGATGATAACCTCCTAGGTTGCTTCTTTTGTGTACACTTGTAAAAATAGGTTCTGGTATCAGGATTACATTTCGCGTTTCTCTTTATATAAACAGTCTTGGCCATAATGTCATTTTACTAGATAATTTTATTTCAGATTTCGATACCAAAAAATGTCGACATATAATTATGGTGATGTAATAGTTCATAAAGCCATCTGGAACTACGAGTTCTCCATAGATGAGAACGAATTGCCTTGTCTACTTTGTGCAGTCAGAGACCTTTCAAAAACTAAGTTTCTAGATGGAGTTATTGTTCTCGTTCCTGTTTACACATTTTTGAGGCAGGTTAATAATGTAATAAAATATAGTAAAACACAAAATATATAGGTTTTGAAGAAAGAACTTACAGTCTTTATTGGTACCCATTTATCAGAAGATGAATTCCTGTATTGTGCTGGCAATGGTATGCTTCATTTGCCTAGGGCGCATTTTTCGTTCTTTTCGTCAGACCATTGTTTTGCAGTTTGCTAATTTTCAAGAACACGTTACATACGTTTTGTTTTCATTGGTGAATAGTTTAGTAGATTAAACCTACTTATGGACAAGTTTCCCCATTTCAAATGAGATATATTTTCTATTTGAGATAGATTTGACGAAAACTGAATAGTGTTTAATCTCTCGTAATCTTTCGGGTGTGATATAAAATACCAAAACACAATTTAATTTTATAGAGGTTTCCAGGAATTAATGCAACCGTACCGCCTTTATTTCATTATTCACTTTTTATTTTCATTTACTGATTTGGAATCACCGAGCGTTTCATCATCTCATGGTACATGTTTAATGGGTGTTTGCAGCATTTTACGACTCGTGTCGAGTAATTAGTATCTGTTGGTCTGTTCTTGGTGCACACAGTATTCTGGAAATCACAATGTATGTTTGTCAGTGTCTTTACTTTATACCACTTCAGAAACCATGCCACAGGTAATAACTTCGGCGTCTTCACACTTCCGAATTCGCCACTAGTCTTCAGAGGAGGGTGCAACATCACTTTCGCATGGTATTTGGTAATCTTCATACCTATGTTTGATAAAAGAGCACCCACGTAAAGCAGAAACGCAGATGAATTGGAACTATTGCATTCGTCTTCCTGGTAGCGTACCTTCATCCTTGTTTTCATGTGCAATTCCTTGCGAGTCTGTTGCTGGGAATATCCATTCACCTCAAAGAATTCTCTATTTGTTTGGATAGAATTCACGTGTTCCAAACACCGATGTAATTCATACTTCCGAAGGGGCCATACTAAAAAAGTGTCGTCCAGAAACAGTGAACAGTCCACTGAGGAAGGTGCAGAAGACAGACCGTTGTGGTTGAGTGTTCATGGTGTTAGACTGTGAAGGGTGCGAACCAAGTTCCAAGCTCTCTCGCGCCAATTTTTTTCGCTGTTCGCTTTATTCAAATTTATGTCTGTGTCTTGGTGTGTCGTTTGCAACAGCGAATTGTAAGGAAAGGATCTATAATGAAAGTTGATTCAGCACAGCTACTCTATTAGCAACCAAAAGGAAGTGTCTTTCGAATGGGAAAGGCAAACCTCTGATGACAAGTCAACTTAACCCAGTCCTCCATCGGAAAAGACGTTTGGTGTATTATATACGGCATTAGTGACACCACGCGTGTCAAATGATAGGAATCTCTTGTCGCAGCACCTAGTTTATACGCGTGGTGTGTGGTTGAAATATGCTTCTTTGCCCAATATTAGTGTTCGTATTAATGTGAATGTGAGTATTCTCAAAGAAATTATGAAAACATTACAGTTTGTCGCATAAGCTGCAACAAATGAACGCAGTTTCACAATAACACAGTTTCTCTGTTCTCTATCACAACATATCTTTGTAACGTTTTTGTAGTTGCGTTCCGTTTTGGAAGTTTTTGGCTCCTTAATTCCTTTGTTGTAACATAGTTTACTTCTGTTTATCTATTGTTTTCATTTCTTTGAGACGTCTATGTGATATCTCGCCTGCTCTCACTGTCCATCGCATTTACTTGCGACAGTAATGTGTACTTACCACGTGATTCATATTCCATAACCAATGTATAGTATGACAAATGCCAAGCCTAAAAAAGGAGAACAAGCATTTCAATGAACGGGCGGATAGTTCATAATGTTGTAGAAAAAAATATAAATAAAAATTAATGGTACGTGGAAGTTTTGATAATGGCCCACCCGTTTTGCATTCCAGCATCGTCATCACTCAACCACGACGCCGCCATTCTTCTGTATTCTCTATGTTGTAGTTGTTGAGCTTGGACCATTAACTGTTTCTATTTTTTTTTATCATAATTCAGTACATCTCCTTCCAGTTTTCACGCATGGTCTGTGTTCAGTTTTTTACGGGCTATCCACTGGGCCATGTTACCACTAAATGTGAAGGGGGTGCGATGGGGAGGTTCCCTTGTGAGAAAGGCGTTAGCTGCAGCCTCTAGTTCTTCCTCGTATGATGGACATCGGGTAGCAACGTGCTTTGCCCTTTGCTCTCGCATGGTGCCCAGGACCCTCACGTTCAGAGTCACTCTTCTGAGTCAGTCAGAGCAGTCTCAAAGCTTGGAAATTATAGCGAAATGCAGGAAGACCTGTAGAGAATCGACGCTTGGTTCAGGGATTGGCAGTTGACCTTTA
The DNA here is from genome assembly GCF_023897955.1 of Schistocerca gregaria. Taxonomy (NCBI): domain Eukaryota; kingdom Metazoa; phylum Arthropoda; class Insecta; order Orthoptera; family Acrididae; genus Schistocerca; species Schistocerca gregaria. Next base: position 516,925,643 of record NC_064925.1, on the reverse strand, counting down.
GCACAAGCATATCGCCAGGTAGGAACACCCTACGCAAGCCACCAAGCAGTGCTTGGCGAACTACCAGTTATAGCCATTCCCATTCCTATTTTACTCGAAAATGGAGCGAGCAGAAAACGACTATCTACAGTGTGTAAATTTTAAGTTGACCAACCAGAATAACCCGAAAAATAAGATACACACGAAAAAATGTGTAGAATCCAAAGTTGATTATTTTCGAGGGGGACATCTGCTGGTGCTAAAATTAGCTCGCCACCCCAGGCCCTTGGGGGTATGGCGGGAGGCAACTTTAAAATTTAAAATGGGAACTCACATTTTTTATTTTTTATTTTGTCTTAAACATTTGTTTTGATTCTTGGTAGTTGCCGCTGTAATTCAAGAAAATCCATGTTCTCATTTTTGCGTGGAAGATGGTTACGGATGGATAAATTACTTATTTACTTCGTATATTTTGATTCCCTAAAACTAAAACACTTGCTTTCTCCCTATAGGTTGGCTTTTGAGAGAGAGGAAATAGAGTCTTACAAACAAAACTTATCCGAATCTGCGGAAAAAAATTAATGTTTGGGTCAGCATTTGTAAAACTCTAATTCCTCTCTCTCAAACCCCACCCTGTGGGGAGAGAGGGAGAATTTAGTTTTAGCGAATAAAATTTTAGGAAATAAATAAATAAAAAGTGACAGTTCCCGTTTTAAATTTTAAATTTGGCTTCCGTCCCACCCCCAGGGGTCTGTGGTGGCAGACTATTTTTAGCACCAACAGATGTCCACATCGAAAATAATCCTCTTTGGATTCTACACATTTTTTCATGTGTAGCTTATTTTGGAGTTATTCTGGTTTGTCACCTTCAAATTTACATCCTGTATAGGCCTCCGTACAAGCTCTAACGTCTCTCGTCTTGTTTCTGATGTCCTTGCGTTCACTGTAAGTTGGTGGCAACAGCATGTCTCAGCAGTCAACCACAAATTCCGGTTCTCTAAATGTGCTCAATAGTGTTAAGCGGAAAGAACGTCGTATTCCCTCCAGGAATTCCGATTTGAATTCACTAAGCATCTCGGTAATACTCGCATGTTGATACATCCTGAGGGTAAAAGATCTAGCAACACGTTTCTGAACTGCCTGGATATCTTCCCTTAATCCGAGGTGGTCGGGATCCCAAACTCCGATCAGCTCTCAAGAATGAATCGCACTAATATTCTACGGACTGTCCCCTGTGTAGATGAGCTACACTTTCCCTAAAATTCTGGCAGTAAACCAAAGTGGACCATTCTTCTTCCCAACTACCGTCCTTACGTGCTCTTTCTGTTTCATACCGTGACGTTTAGATGTTTAATAGGAGTGACTGCGTCTATCAGAATACCACTAATACTGTATTAGAACACCACGAATACCGGAAATATCTGTTGTCCTTGATCAGTGATTCATAGATGTGACAAGTTGTGCATATAAAGGCAGAAAGACTTTTGGTTACAAGACTGTAGAGCAATCACAGGAGGTATGGGTACAGAGAGATTCGAAGTGGAACGACACTTTAAAATGAATCGCAAGTAAGAACGGTGCTAGACTGGTACTCACTAGAAGAATTCTCAGGAAGCGTAAACCGTTCATAAGGGAACTAGCTTACAAAACCATCGTCTAGCCAATACTTGAATGTTGCTAGTCAGTTTGGGATCCGTAACAAGTAGGACAGATAGAGGAAACACAGAAGATCTGAAGAAATAGAGCAGAGCGTTTCGTCACAGGTTTATTTAGTAAGCCCGAAAGCGTGATGGAGACGCTCCGCCAACTCCAGCTGCAGACGCTGTAAGTGTGTCATTGTGGACCACAGTGCAGTTTACTGACCTCACTAGAAGAGTCAACTGGTTTGTTTGCAGTGTCACGTGTTTAAAAAAAGATACAGCTCCTGAAAGGTTGTAGAATAGCAGCCATACCGAATTAGTTTTCTAGAAAGTACTCACAGTACAAAGAAGATGCGACAGGAAGGGCGTTGGTTTCGGCGTTGACCGGAAATTAGTATCACGTGAGCTCACGTGTCGGGCCGCAAGGGCGGCAGTGAGTTGCCGAACATATATGGTCATACTCGAGTCCCCACAGGAGGGTGCCCGGAAATGCCACCGTATGAAGGCGGAGGCTGCTTAGCCCGTCAGAGAGTTTAGTACAAACACCGGTCCAAAAGGGACATCTGTGTAGGTCAGGCCCAGGACCTAGACTTGTAGTATTCGCTCTGGCTCTGCCCGCGCTCATACTTAGCTGCGATTTTGGGATCAGGGGTATTGTACTTTCATTCGATTCATTATCCAATTGCCAGTCGCGGTTGTCTCTCGATTCTAGGCGCGCAGTCCGGAACCGTGCGACTGCTACGGTCGCAGATTCGAATCCTGCCTCGGGCATGGATGTGTGTGATGTCCTTAGGTTAGTTAGGTTTAAGTAGTTCTAAGTTCTAGGGGACTAATGACCACAGAAGTTGAGTCCCATAGTGCTCAGAGCCATTTGAACCATTTGAACCATTATCCAATTCTGGCTCAGTTGAGATGGACTGCAGTTATCCAAGTCTTGCCTTTGTTCAATTATTTCTCGACCGAGTTTCATAAGTCTTTCAAACTTCCAGTTTGCCATCTCCACGTTAGCTGACTGAACGGATCTTCTCCCTTTTCGAATGTCACTGAGCGTCTAGGCCACCCAATGGATGGGATGTAGGGACTCTAGTTTCTAGTGTTAGGTATGTGATTGGTCGTGGATTTGCGTGCAGCTATCACGCCATGTTTTACAGGGATAGGTCATCTCTCTTTGGAATATCGAATCTGGTCATCCCGACATCAAGCTAAACGGCGGAATGCCTTTCTACATCTACATCTACATCCATACTCCGCAGGCCACCTGACGGTGTGTGGCGGAGGGTACTCTGAGTACCTATATCGGTTCTCCCTTCTATTCCAGTCTCGTATTGTACGTGGAAAGGATTGTCGGTATGCTTCTGTGTGGGCTCTAATCTCTCTGATTTTATCCTCATGGTCTCTTAGCGAGATATACGCAGGAGGGAGCAATATACTGCTTGACTCTTCGGTGAAGGTATGTTCTCGAAACTTTAACAAAAGCCCGTACCGAGCTACCGAGCGTCTCTCCTGCAGAGTCTTCCACTGGAGTTTATCTATCATCTCCGTAACGCTTTCGCAATTACTAAATGATCCTGTAACGAAGCGCGCTGCTCTCCGTTGGATCTTCTCTATCTCTTCTATCAACCCTACCTGGTGCGGATACCACACTGCTGAGCAGTATTCAAGCATTGGGCGAACAAGCGTACTGTAACCTACTTCCTTTGTTGTCGGATTGCATTTCCTCAGGATTCTTCCAATGAATCTCAGTCTGGCATCGGCTTTACCGACGATCAACTTTATATGATCATTCCATTTTAAATCACTCCTAATGCGTACTCCCAAATAATTTATGGAATTAACTGCTTCCAGTTGCTGACCTGCTATTTTGTAGCTAAATGATAAGGGACCTATCTTTCTATGTATTCGCATCACATTACACTTGTCTACATTGAGATTCAATTGCCATTCCGTGCACCATGCGTCAATTCGCTGCAGATCCTCCTGCATTTCAGTACAATTTTCCATTGTTGCAACCTCTCGATACACCACAGCATCATCTGCAAAAAGCCTCAGTGAACTTCCGATGTCATCCACCAGGTCATTTATGTATATTGTGAATAGCAACGGTCCTATGACACTCCCCTGCGGCACACCTGAAATCACTCTTACTTCGGAAGACTTCTCTCCATTGAGAATGACGTGCTGCGTTCTGTTATCTAGGAACTCCTCAATCCAATTACACAATTGATCTGATAGTCCGTATGCTCTTACTTTGTTCATTAAACGACTGTGGGGAACTGTGTCAAACGCCTTGCGGAAGTCAAGAAACACGACATCTACCTGTGAACCCGTGTCTAAGGCCCTCTGAGTCTCGTGGACGAATAGCGCGAGCTGGGTTTCACACGACCATCTTTTTCGAAACCCATGCTGATTCCTACAGAGTAGATTTCTAGTCTCCAGAAAAGACATTATACTCGAACATAATACGTGTTCCAAAATTCTACAACTGATCGACGTTAGAGATATAGGTCTATAGTTCTGCACACCTGTTCTACGTCCCTTCTTGAAAACGGGGATGACCTGTGCCCTTTTCCAATCCTTTGGAACGCTTCGCTCTTCCAGAGACCTACGGTACACCGCTGCAAGAAGGGGGGCAAGTTCCTTCGCGTACTCTGTGTAAAATCGAACTGGTATTCCATCAGGACCAGCGGCCTTTCCTCTTTTGAGCGATTTTAATTGTTTCTCTATCCCTCTGTCGTCTACTTCGATATCTACAATTTTGTCAACTGTGCGACAATCTATTGAAGGAAGAACAGTGCAGTCTTCCTCTGTGAAACAGAAGACATTTAGTAATTCGGCCTTTAGTCTGTCATCCTCTGTTTCAGTACCATTTTGGTCACAGAGTGTCTGGACATTTTGTTTTGATCCACCTACCGCTTTGACATAGGACCAAAATTTCTTAGGATTTTCTGCCAAGTCAGTACATAGAACTTTACTTTCGAATTCATTGAAAGCCTCTCGCATAGCCCTCCACACACTGCATTTCGCTTCGCGTAATTTTTGTTTGTCTGCAAGGCTTTGGCTATGTTTATGTTTGCTGTGATGTTCCCTTTGCTTCCGCAGCAGTTTTCTAACTCGGTTGTTGTACCACGGTGGCTCTTTCCCATCTCTTACGATCTTGCTTGGCACATACTCATCTAACGCATATTGTACCATGGTTTTGAACTTGGTCCACTGGTCGTCAACACTGTCTGTACTTGAGACAAAACTTTTGTGTTGAGCCACCAAGTACTCTGAAATCTGCTTTTTGTCACTTTTGCTAAACAGAAAAATCTTCCTACCTTTTTTAATATTTCTATTTACGGCTGAAATCATCGATGCAGTAACCGCTTTATGATCGCTGATTCCCTGTTCTGCATTAACTGATTCAAATAGTTCGGGTCTGTTTGTCACCAGAAGGTCTAATATGTTATCGCCACGAGTCGGTTTTCTGTTTAACTGCTCAAGGTAGTTTTCAGATAAAGCACTTAAAAATATTTCACTGGAATCTTTGTCCCTGCCACCCGTTATGAACGTTTGAGTCTCCCAGTCTATATCCGGCAAATTAAAATCTCCACCCAGAACTATAACATGGTGGGGAAATCTACTCGAAATATTTTCCAAATTATTCTTCAGCTGCTGAGCCACAACAGCTGCTGAGCCCGGGGGCCTATAGAAACATCCAATTACCATGTCTGAGCCTTCTTTAAATGTGACCTTCACCCAAATCATTTCACAATTCGAATCTCCGTCAATTTCCTTCGATACTATTGCACTTCTTATCGCTATAAACACGCCTCCCCCTTCACTGTCCAGCCTATCTCTGCGGTATACATTCCAATCCGAGTTTAGGATTTCATTACTGTTTACGTCTGGTTTCAGCCAACTTTCTGTTCCTAGTACTATATGGGCGTTGTGACCGTTTATTAATGAGAGCAGTTCTGGGACCTTTCTATAGACGCTACATCTACATCTACACCCGCACTCCGCAAGCCACCCGACGGTGCGTGGCGGAGGGCACCCTGAGTACCTCTATCGGTTCTCCCTTCTATTCCAGACTCGTATTGTACGTGGAAAGAAGGATTGTCGGTATGCTTCTGTGTGGGCTCTAATCTCTCTGATTTTATCCTCATGGTCTCTTCGCGAGATATACGTAGGATGGAGCAATATACTGCTTGACTCTTCGGTGAAGGTATGTTCTCGAAACTTTAACAAAAGCCCGTACCGAGCTACCGAGCGTCTCTCCTGCAGAGTCTTCCACTGGAGTTTATCTATCATCTCCGTAACGCTTTCGCAATTACTAAATGATCCTGTAACGAAGCGCGCTGCTCTCCGTTGGATCTTCTCTATCTCTTCTATCAACCCTACCTGGTGCGGATACCACACTGCTGAGCAGTATTCAAGCATTGGGCGAACAAGCGTACTGTAACCTACTTCCTTTGTTGTCGGATTGCATTTCCTCAGGATTCTTCCAATGAATCTCAGTCTGGCATCGGCTTTACCGACGATCAACTTTATATGATCATTCCATTTTAAATCACTCCTAATGCGTACTCCCAAATAATTTATGGAATTAACTGCTTCCAGTTGCTGACCTGCTATTTTGTAGCTAAATGATAAGGGACCTATCTTTCTATGTATTCGCATCACATTACACTTGTCTACATTGAGATTCAATTGCCATTCCGTGCACCATGCGTCAATTCGCTGCAGATCCTCCTGCATTTCAGTACAATTTTCCATTGTTGCAACCTCTCGATACACCACAGCATCATCTGCAAAAAGCCTCAGTGAACTTCCGATGTCATCCACCAGGTCATTTATGTATATTGTGAATAGCAACGGTCCTATGACACTCCCCTGCGGCACACCTGAAATCACTCTTACTTCGGAAGACTTCTCTCCATTGAGAATGACGTGCTGCGTTCTGTTATCTAGGAACTCCTCAATCCAATTACACAATTGATCTGATAGTCCGTATGCTCTTACTTTGTTCATTAAACGACTGTGGGGAACTGTGTCAAACGCCTTGCGGAAGTCAAGAAACACGACATCTACCTGTGAACCCGTGTCTAAGGCCCTCTGAGTCTCGTGGACGAATAGCGCGAGCTGGGTTTCACACGACCATCTTTTTCGAAACCCATGCTGATTCCTACAGAGTAGATTTCTAGTCTCCAGAAAAGACATTATACTCGAACATAATACGTGTTCCAAAATTCTACAACTGATCGACGTTAGAGATATAGGTCTATAGTTCTGCACACCTGTTCTACGTCCCTTCTTGAAAACGGGGATGACCTGTGCCCTTTTCCAATCCTTTGGAACGCTTCGCTCGTCCAGAGACCTACGGTACACCGCTGCAAGAAGGGGGGCAAGTTCCTTCGCGTACTCTGTGTAAAATCGAACTGGTATTCCATCAGGACCAGCGGCCTTTCCTCTTTTGAGCGATTTTAATTGTTTCTCTATCTCTCTGTCGTCTACTTCGATATCTACAATTTTGTCAACTGTGCGACAATCTATTGAAGGAAGAACAGTGCAGTCTTCCTCTGTGAAACAGAAGACATTTAGTAATTCGGCCTTTAGTCTGTCATCCTCTGTTTCAGTACCATTTTGGTCACAGAGTGTCTGGACATTTTGTTTTGATCCACCTACCGCTTTGACATAGGACCAAAATTTCTTAGGATTTTCTGCCAAGTCAGTACATAGAACTTTACTTTCGAATTCATTGAAAGCCTCTCGCATAGCCCTCCACACACTGCATTTCGCTTCGCGTAATTTTTGTTTGTCTGCAAGGCTTTGGCTATGTTTATGTTTGCTGTGATGTTCCCTTTGCTTCCGCAGCAGTTTTCTAACTCGGTTGTTGTACCACGGTGGCTCTTTCCCATCTCTTACGATCTTGCTTGGCACATACTCATCTAACGCATATTGTACCATGGTTTTGAACTTGGTCCACTGGTCGTCAACACTGTCTGTACTTGAGACAAAACTTTTGTGTTGAGCCACCAAGTACTCTGAAATCTGCTTTTTGTCACTTTTGCTAAACAGAAAAATCTTCCTACCTTTTTTAATATTTCTATTTACGGCTGAAATCATCGATGCAGTAACCGCTTTATGATCGCTGATTCCCTGTTCTGCATTAACTGATTCAAATAGTTCGGGTCTGTTTGTCACCAGAAGGTCTAATATGTTATCGCCACGAGTCGGTTTTCTGTTTAACTGCTCAAGGTAGTTTTCAGATAAAGCACTTAAAAATATTTCACTGGAATCTTTGTCCCTGCCACCCGTTATGAACGTTTGAGTCTCCCAGTCTATATCCGGCAAATTAAAATCTCCACCCAGAACTATAACATGGTGGGGAAATCTACTCGAAATATTTTCCAAATTATTCTTCAGCTGCTGAGCCACAACAGCTGCTGAGCCCGGGGGCCTATAGAAACATCCAATTACCATGTCTGAGCCTTCTTTAAATGTGACCTTCACCCAAATCATTTCACAATTCGAATCTCCGTCAATTTCCTTCGATACTATTGCACTTCTTATCGCTATAAACACGCCTCCCCCTTCACTGTCCAGCCTATCTCTGCGGTATACATTCCAATCCGAGTTTAGGATTTCATTACTGTTTACGTCTGGTTTCAGCCAACTTTCTGTTCCTAGTACTATATGGGCGTTGTGACCGTTTATTAATGAGAGCAGTTCTGGGACCTTTCTATAGACGCTACATCTACATCTACACCCGCACTCCGCAAGCCACCCGACGGTGCGTGGCGGAGGGCACCCTGAGTACCTCTATCGGTTCTCCCTTCTATTCCAGACTCGTATTGTACGTGGAAAGAAGGATTGTCGGTATGCTTCTGTGTGGGCTCTAATCTCTCTGATTTTATCCTCATGGTCTCTTCGCGAGATATACGTAGGATGGAGCAATATACTGCTTGACTCTTCGGTGAAGGTATGTTCTCGAAACTTTAACAAAAGCCCGTACCGAGCTACTGAGCGTCTCTCCTGCAGAGTCTTCCACTGGAGTTTATCTATCATCTCCGTAACGCTTTCGCAATTACTAAATGATCCTGTAACGAAGCGCGCTGCTCTCCGTTGGATCTTCTCTATCTCTTCTATCAACCCTACCTGGTGCGGATCCCACACTGCTGAGCAGTATTCAAGCATTGGGCGAACAAGCGTACTGTAACCTACTTCCTTTGTTGTCGGATTGCATTTCCTTAGGATTCTTCCAATGAATCTCAGTCTGACATCTGCTTTACCGACGATCAACTTTATATGATCATTCCATTTTAAATCACTCCTAATGCGTACTCCCAGATAATTTATGGAATTAACTGCTTCCAGTTGCTGACCTGCTATTTTGTAGCTAAATGATAAGGGACCTATCTTTCTATGTATTCGCATCACATTACACTTCGCTACATTGAGATTCAATTGCCATTCCGTGCACCATGCGTCAATTCGCTGCAGATCCTCCTGCATTTCAGTACAATTTTCCATTGTTGCAACCTCTCGATACACCACAGCATCATCTGCAAAAAGCCTCAGTGAACTTCCGATGTCATCCACCAGGTCATTTATGTATATTGTGAATAGCAACGGTCCTATGACACTCCCCTGCGGCACACCTGAAATCACTCTTACTTCGGAAGACTTCTCTCCATTGAGAATGACGTGCTGCGTTCTGTTATCTAGGAACTCCTCAATCCAATCACACAATTGATCTGATAGTCCGTATGCTCCTGCAGTTTACTATAAGCACATTAATATTGTTATTCCTTGTTGCATTTTGCCTCCTCCTGCCTTGCCGCGTCTCAGGAGGCGTCTTGTCGGGCCTAGGGCGGGAATTCTCTAACCTAAAAAAAAAACCATGTGCACTACACACGTACTCCGCTACCCTCGTAGCCGCTTACGGCGTGTAGTGCACGCCTGACCTATTCAGGGGGACCCTACATTTCTCCACCCGATAGCGGAGGTCGAGAAATTCGCACCTCAGCTCTCCGCAGAATCGTCTGAGCCTCTGGTTTAAGCCTTCCACTCGGCTCCAAACCAGAGGACCGCGATCGGTTCTGGAAACGATACTACAAATAGTTAGCTCTGATTCCACCCCGCGAGCGAGGCTTTCCGCCTTCACCAACTCCGCCAACCGCCTGTACGAACTGAGGATGACCTCTGAACCCAGACGGCAGGAGTCATTGGTGCCGACATGAGCAACAATTTGCAGTCGGGTGCACCCAGTGCTCTCTATCGCCGCCGGTAGGGCCTCCTCCACATCTCGGATGAGACCTCCCGGCAAGCAGACAGAGTGAACACTGGCCTTCTTCCCCGACCTTTCCGCTATTTCCCTAAGGGGCTCCATCACCCGCCTAACATTGGAGCTCCCAATAACTAATAAACCCCTCCCCCCATGTGCCTGCTCGGACCTTGCTGAAGGCAGCCACATGTCCACTCACAGGCACAGCGGGCGATGCCACACGGCCAGCCTCCATATTGACCCTCCGCCTCGTGCGCCGCGAACGCCGCTGAACCCGCCACTCCCCTTGGGGAGAGGGTGGCCCAACCGCGCCCGGTACCCGCGAAGATGTCTCGACAGCAGGGACAGTGGGTGAAGCATGTAACACCTGGGGTGTACCTTGCGACGCACCAGACTCCCCACTGCCGCTACACTCCGAGGCAGCAGCCTGAAGACGGCTGACCGCGGCCATCAACACGCTCAGCTGTTCGCGAAGAGTGGCCAGCTCCTCCTGCGTCCGTACACAGCAGCCACACATCCTATCCATCCTAAGAAATCAATTAACTATAGAGTGTTAATAAACTTTTAAATAGACTGCTAATTCACTAAAGGTGGTTGATTATTGACTAAACTGTGATTGCTAACCACTTCTTGTAGAAAACAAGGAAAATAGCACTACCTGTCTCTGGACTGTATTCAAAACAAACACTAGCACTACTAGCACTATGGGTGACTAAAGGGACTCTCTGACTGTATTCTAAACAAACACGAGATCTACGGAACACTTAATAGCACTCGACTATTAAAGCTTCTTAAAAGCAAAAACACGCAGAAGAAGAAGTGACAAGTAAGAAAAATACAGTTAATACTTAAACATTTTTCTTTGCTTGAATAGTTACTGCCAAATTATAGACCTGTTACCTGATCTTTTAAAACAGGTCGTACATCTTACAATTTTCGTTTTGGATCTTTTCCCATTTTTTTAAATCTACAACATTTACAAAGAATAATACTTTTCAAAATAACAATAATTTAAGGTTGAAATATAAATATTTAAGAAGAATATAAAAAGATGATAGAACAGAGGAGAGATTTGTTAGTGTCATCATCGATTGTGAGTGACGATGATTACTCGGAATGGTTTCTTCGAGCCGTTGACCGACAGTCACACACACACACGCACACACACACACACACACACACACACACACACACATGTTCACACACACGTTCACAATTGGTTATTAGTGGAGAAACAGTACTGCTAATCTTATGTATTAACTTTACGTGCTCATCCGCGTACAGCATTTCGTGTTTTCTTGGCTAGAACGCCAGCACCTTATGCTTATTTACTGTCACATCTCATCTTCCTCCTCCTGTTCCTCCTCACTGTCACTTTTTTCTCTGTCACTGTGGGTATCACTATCCATCCTCTGGAGGTTGCTGTTACGTTGAATATAGGCGTGTCCGTTACTCGTATGTCCGCAGATACACTTCATGCGTTGTTTTTAACATACCATTTGTCAATACGTTTAATTGTGCACATTGTTATTCGTCTCATATTGCTGTGTATATAGCTATGTCTGTTTCTAGATAGTGTATGTGTAGTGTAGGGCTATTGCTCGCGTATTGCCAGCAGAAATAGAGAGCGTGTTCTGGGGAACCTTCTTCCCCGCATGTGCATATAGGTGTCTGCCTCACTCACGCGGTTTCAGTGCGTGGGATAAGGTTAGTGTCCGGTTAGGAAATGTACCATACCAGGACCGGGATCGATACGTTTCATTCACAAAAAGGATTCAAATGGTTCTAAGCAAATTGGAAATTTGTGGTAAGTTCATATGGGACCAAACTGCTGAGGTCATCGGTCCCTAGGCTTACATACTGTTTAATCTTACTGAAACTAACCCACGCAATGACAACACACTCACACATCCATGACGAAGGGAGGACTCAAACCACCGATGGGGGAGCGGTGCAAACAGTTGCAAGGCGCCCTAGACCGCGCCGCTACCCCGCAGGGCGGGGGATGAAGTGGATCTTCCATTTGACGCGATGCTGGGCCGAGACTTTTTCAGAGAACAAGGAGTCCACCGGAAGCCTGTGGATCCGCGGGGAACGAATCATAATGAAGACGAAGCATGAGTGTGAGCTCCACGTGGTACAGATTGGTATTAGAAGACAGAAACTTTAGTGCGGCTGTGCAGATACAAGAAAGTGAAGACTCTGTAAGGGAAACCTCAGATGCTGAGCGAAAGGCGTGTAAGGGAAAGAAGACGGAGTCACAGGGTGATCTCCGCCTACTACATTTCGAGAGATGCTTAAGCGCAAAGAGAGAAACATGTGGAAAGACGAGAGCGAATCATGGCAGAAACTCAATAATCGCTGAACGCCACAGAGACAGGCAAAAGGTGATGCCGGAGAGAATCAAAAAGATAGCAAACAAATTATTTCTGTATTAAAAATAGGACCTCAGGAGGAACGGGTGTGTCGAAGAAAAAGAGAGGTGAATGCAATGAGAGAGGCTATCATTCCGAATAATTTCGAAACAGCAAATCACCAAAGGCGTGTATTTGCCTGAGGTATTAGTAAAAGTATAATCAGGGGAATGCCTAACATGTGTACTGAACACTACAGACGAGAGTGTATCAGTAGACTGTCGACGAGCGGTAACAGAGGCAGTTTCGGAGCGGACATTCATGCGGCAATCGTTCAGTGTGAAGCATGTCAGTAAAAACAAACCGCAGCTGAAATCAGGAATAAATATGCTAAAGGACAATTTTCGCACTTAGGAAAGTTAAAGTACTCCTAGAATTTATACTTACCAAGTCTTATTAAATAAAGTATCGAGAAAAGACGCCTTTCAGTGTGTCGTGTGGGCAGTACCAGTACAAACGAACGCCCATGGGTCTTAAAACAGCTCCTAGTACATTTCAGAAATAAATGAACTCCGTCTTGACATGGCTACAAGGTGAAAAATTTTTCATCTATTTTGCTCCTCCTTAGAGAAACATAACGTGCAGCTGACGGAGGTATTCGAAAGGTTTAGACTCCACAATTTAAAACTACAAGTGGGCAAGTGCGAGTTTTCGCTAAACTAAGTGTGCTATTTTGGTCATATTTTATCGTCCCAGGGCTAAGGCCAGATCCACACAAGGTGGAGATGATAAAGGAGTGCCAACAGCCCAAAATGACGAAGCAGTTATAGGCGTATTTGGGCCTTGTGGGATATTACCGGCGTTTTATAAGAAACTTCTGCAAAATCGCAAAGCGCTTCATTATTTATTAAAGAAATTTGCCCAAAGTAATGGAGCTATGCCATATACCTCTGCCCGCATCTCGTGGTCGTGCGGTAGCGTTCTCGCTTCCCACGGCCGGGTTCCCGGGATCGATTCCCGGCGGGGTCAGGGATTTTCTCTGCCTCGTGATGGCTGGGTGTTGTGTGATGTCCTTAGGTTAGTTAGGTTTAATTAGTTCTAAATTCTAGGGGACTGATGACCAGACATGTTAAGTCAAGTAGTGCTCAGAGCCATTTGAACCATTTTCAACCAGATACCTCTGGATATTATATCAACAATTATACAAAGATCATAATGCGTAATTAGTACACTCCTGGAAATGGAAAAAAGAACACATTGACACCGGTGTGTCAGACCCACCATACTTGCTCCGCACACTGCGGGAGGGCTGTACAAGCAATGATCACACGCACGGCACAGCTGACACACCAGGAACCGCGGTGTTGGCCGTCGAATGGCGCTAGCTGCGCAGCATTTGTGCACCGCCGCCGTCAGTCAGCCAGTTTGCCGTGGCATACGGAGCTCCATCGCAGTCTTTAACACTGGTAGTATGCCGCGACAGCGTGGACGTGAACCGTATGTGCAGTTGACGGACTTTGAGCGAGGGCGTATACTGGGCATGCGGGAGGCCGGGTGGACGTACCGCCGAATTGCTCAACACGTGGGGCGTGAGGTCTCCACAGTACATCGATGTTATCGCCAGTGGTCGGCGGAAGGTGCACGTGCCCGTCGACCTGGGACCGGACCGCAGCGACGCACGGATGCGCGCCAAGACTGTAGGATCCTACGCAGTGCCGTAGGGGACCGCACCGCCACTTCCCAGCAAATTAGGGACACTGTTGCTCCTGGGGTATCGGCGAGGACCATTCGCAACCGTCTCCATGAAGCTGGGCTACGGTCCCGCACACCGTTAGGCCGTCTTCCGCTCACGCCCCAACATCGTGCAGCCCGCCTCCAGTGGTGTCGCGACAGGCGTGAATGGAGGGACGAATGGAGACGTGTCGTCTTGAGCGATGAGAGTCGCTTCTGCCTTGGTGCCAATGATGGTCGTATGCGTGTTTGGCGCCGTGCAGGTGGGCGCCACAATCAGGACTGCATACGACCGAGGCACACAGGGCCAACACCCGGCATCATGGTGTGGGGAGCGATCTCCTACACTGGCCGTACACCTCTGGTGATCGTCGAGGGGACACTGAATAGTGCACGGTACATCCAAACCGTCATCGAACCCATCGTTCTACCATTCCTAGACCGGCAAGGGAACTTGCTGTTCCAACAGGGCAATGCACGTCCGCATGTATCCCGTGCCACCCAACGTGCTCTAGAAGGTGTAAGTCAACTACCCTGGCCAACAAGATCTCCGGATCTGTCCCCCATTGAGCATGTTTGGGACTGGATGAAGCGTCGTCTCACGCGGTCTGCACGTCCAGCACGAACGCTGGTCCAACTGAGGCGCCAGGTGGAAATGGCATGGCAAGCCGTTCCACAGGACTACATCCAGCATCTCTACGATCATCTCCATGAGAGAATAGCAGCCTGCATTGCTGCGAAAGGTGGATATACACTGTACTAGTGCCGACATTGTGCATGCTCTGTTGCCTGTGTCTATGTGCCTGTGGTTCTGTCAGTGTGATCATGTGATGTATCTGACCCCAGGAATGTGTCAATAAAGTTTCCCCTTCCTGGGACAATGAATTCACGGTGTTCTTATTTCAATTTCCAGGAGTGTATAAATAGTCCTGAAACAAGGGCACTGTTCTCTTCTCGTTTTTGCTCTGCTCTTTTTCTCTTTTCTCTTTGCCATTGTGCTTTTCTCTCTCAGTTAGATTGACTGATGTTACATGACTGATTCTGCGGATCCGATTAAATGGTCATAGGAGACCTTCCTTAAGCTGTTACTTAATTATTTGCTGCTGGAACTGTTATTAGTTGTCAGAATACCAAGTGAGTGTGTTTGATTATAGTGCGTATCATACAGAGGACCTATCGTTTCAAATATTAGGCTGTGTGGAATAGTGTAAGTTGACTTTTATTTGTTAAAAATGTAATGTTGAAGTTCCCTTACAGACTCACGATTTTGTGTGTTTCTTAAACATGCAGGCATTTCTTTTGGTTATTGTAGTATGCGCAGTAGTCTTTTGTTTGTGAAATACTATATAAAATGCAAACATTTCAATATTAAGAAGTCCGGTTATCAGTTTAAAACTAATTTTCACAAGGAAACATATTTCAATTCACAGTCAGTAACAAATTTTACCAAGAGACTTGCTCACCAAGCTAAAGCTGTGGGCCGTAGGTACTTTCAGAAGAAATTGCATTAACTTTGGTAAAAGTTCTGAATTAAGTCAGTCATTTAACGAAAGACGCTTCAGTTCCTTTTAACATTGCCGCCACTGCTTTTCATTTTAGTAAAAATATAGTTCACAACCCAGAATTGTTTTCCATATTAATTGCAGGTGAAATAATTAAATTCTAATTAACGTGCTGTGACGATAAAATACTGCTGAGGTGTCGATCAACAAAACGCTCTTCAGCATTTGAAATAGAAGCTGATCAGTCCGCCTATGCTGCAGTACCTGGATGTTGGAACTAAAAACTAAACTAAACTCCCCCTGATCAGGCCATAAAGGCCCAAAGGTACCGATCGGCCGCCGGGTCATCCTCAGCCCACTGGCGTCACTGGATGTGGATAGGGAGGAGCACATGGTCATCACACCGCTCTCCCAGTCAGTTTCCGAGACCGGAGCCGCTACTTCTCAATCAAGTAACTCCTCAGTTTCGCTCACAAGGACTGAGTGCACGCCGCTTGCCAACAGCGCTCGGCTGACCGCATGGTAACCCATCCGAGTCCTAGCCCAGCCCGACAGCTCTTAACTTCGGTGACCTGATGGGAACCGGTGTTATCACTGCAGCAAGGCCGTTGGCCTGGATTTTGCAAAGGACTTCATAATCACAACGGGTGCTACCAGCCAAGCATTTGAGTGGTTTTAAGTCATAGAAAAATCGGAAGGGACTTAGTTGTCGCAGAATAGGTGTACAGCATGTGACTGAGAGGGATTTGTTGGCCAGTTGTTGGGCAGTGAAATATTTTAGAGCGTGTGTATATGGAAGAAAGGTCCTGATATTTACTGACCATATTTACTGACCATGGGCAGGTAGCATATAAGATCTGTCATCCAGGTTGATGAAATTTAGGTTAAAGCTGTACAAGAGTGCCAAACGAAATGAAGTCGCTGGCGCACTCCTGCGTTGCGAGAGATCACGGCGGCGTGTGCGCTACAGGAAGGTGACCTGTAGCCTAGGTCAAGCCACGGCGGAAACGGAACCCGCGGCGCGGGTCGGGGTACCACCGGAAGGCGACGACAGAGGAGCTGTTGGCGATCGCGAGCAGGTGGCAGGTGAGGCCGACAAGGACGCAGAACGCAAGGAAACAGTTGGTCCGAGAACAGTAATAGCTACTACACTACTGGCCATTAAAATTGCTACACCACGAAGATCACGTGCTACAGACGTGAAACTTAACCGAAAGGAAGAAGATGCTGTGATATGCAAACGACTAGCTTATCAGAGCATCCACAGAAGGTTGGCGCCTGTGGGAACACCTACAACGTGCTGACATGACGAAAGTTTCCAACCTTTTTCTCATATACAAACAGCACTTGACCGCCGTTGCCCGGTGAAACGTTGTTGTGATGCCTCGTGTAAGGAGGAGACGTTTCCGACTTGGATAAACCTCGGATTGTAGCCTATCGCGATTGCGGTTTATCGTATCGCGACATTGCTGTTCGCGTTGGTCGAGATCCAATGACTGTTAGCAGAATATGGAATCGGTGGGTTCAGGAGGGTAATACGGAACGCAGTGCTGGATCCCAACGGCCTCGTATCACTAGCAGTCGAGATGACAGGCATCTTATTCGCGTGGCTGTGACGGGTTGTGAAGCCATGTCTCGATCCTTGAGTCAACAGATGGTGACGTTTGCAAGACAACAACGATTTGCACGAACAGTTCGATGACGTTTGCAGCAGCATGGACTATCAGTCCGGAGACCATGGCTGTGGTTACCCTTGTCGCTGCATCACAGAAAGGAGCGCCTGCAATGGTGTACTCGACGACGAACGTGGGTGCACGAATGGCAAAACGTCATTTTTTCGAATGAATCCAGGTTCTGTTTACTGCATGATGATGGTCGCATCCGTGTTTGGCGACGTCGCGGTGAACGCACATTGGAAGCGCGTATTTGTCATCGCCACACTGGCGTATTACCAGGCGTGAAGGTACGGGTTGCCATCGGTTACACGCCTCGGTCACCTCTTGTTCGCACTGACGGGACTTTGAACAGTGGACCTTACATTTCAGATATGTTACGACCCGTGGCTCTACCCTTCATTCGATCCCTGCGAAACCCTACATTGCCGCAGGATAATGCACGACAGCATGTTACATGTCCTTTACGGGCCTTTCTGGATACAGAAAATGTTAAACTGCTGCCCTGGCCAGCACATTCTCCAGATCTCTCACCAACTGAAAACGTCTGGTTAATGGTGGCCTAGCAACTGTCTCCTCACAATACACCAGTCACTACTCTTGATGAAATGTGGTATCATGTTGAAGCGGCATGGGCAGTTGTACCTGTACACGCCATCCAAGCTGTGTTTGACTGAATTGCCAGGCTATCAAGGCCGTTAGTACGGCCAGAGTTGGTTGTTCCGGAAACTGATTTCTCACGATCTATGCACCCAAATTGGGTGAAAATGTAATCACATGTCAGTTCTAGTATAATATATTCGTCCAATGAATATCCGTTTATCATCTGCATTTCTTCTTGGTGTAGCAATTTTAATGGCCAGTAGTGTATTCAGGAATGCGGGAACTGCATCAATGGAATAACTGGAAACAAAGGACAGTCAGGAAAGACAGAAGAAATAAGTGCGTCTGAAAACGCCGCAGTATAAAACAGTTTCGCGATCATCCCACTGGAGGACATCAGGGCAAAGGGAGAACCTATGAGCAATTAAAGAAAGACTGAGTATGGAACGGTAGGAACAAATCTACAGAAGAATTTATCCGGAAATGTCAAAATGGTCAAAAGAGGAAGCTCACCAGGAAGCTGATAAAGATATCTCTAGAGCTTATGAAGATACCTGAGCACGTTTTCGAAACGTGTGATGTTGACACAATAGGTCTATTAAACCAGACGGACAAAGGGAACAAGTATATCCTTACGTTTCAATTGCGCTCATGAAATTTGTGGCAGCTGAACCAATTGAAAGGCAAGATGCCGACAAAGTAGCGAGGGTGCTAGTTGACGAGAACTTTATACTGAGGTACGGAATACCGTCAGTATTGTTGGTGACGTGGGACGTAATTTTATTAGCGATTCTATGAAAAATGTATGTAAACTACAGCCTATCAAGAAGATGCAGACAACAAATTACCACCCTCAAGCATTCGGAGGTTAGAGAGGTCGCATCTACATTAACGGAGATGCTGGCTTCTGTCTCGGGTTCTTCGGGCGACGTTCATCTGGTGATTTTTCTGACGTTTCGCCTCCACGAGTGGCTGGCATTGTCAAAGAATAACCCTCCATTGCTGGTAATGGACTGGAGCAGACTATATGAAGGGCTTATTTCAATAGTGGTACAAGTCCATTACCTCCACTTTTCTGCCTATAATGCTGCGGCAGTTAATTGTCCAAACAAACAGAAGGAATGGTTCATCTCTAGCTAGAAGCCATTTGCTAGAATATTTCTGGTATTTCAACTGCAGATTTTTCAGCGCTCATTTAATTTTAGGACTCACAATGAACAAAAAAAAATGGACTTGTACCACAATTGAAATAACCTCTTCATATGTAGACTACCTGGCGGGCCAACGTCCAAGGGCTTCTCCGCGGTTATTTCCGGTACGGTTCTCTTGCTACCTACGACGGTCGTTCACTGCAGGACGGGCAGCCAGAATCCATTTACCCTAAGGCTTTCTTCTTTCTTGTTGAAGCTATTCGCGTGTTTATGTATTTCTATAGTTTCTCTGAACAAGCGGATGTGACAGATCTTCTCTACATCCACAACTTCCGTGTCGCTGACACGCTTGTTCAGAGAAGCTGTAAAATACATAAACACGAGAATAGCGTCCACAAGAAAGAAGAAAGCCTCAGGGTGAACGGATCCTGGCTGCCCGTCCTGCAGCAAACCACCGTTGCAGGCAGCAAGAGAACCGCACCGAAAATGACCGCGAAGAAGCCCTTGGAAGTTGGAGGGCCAGGCACGTATAGTCTGCGGCCGCGATCTCGGCTCCAGTCCTCCAATATCAAAGGAGGGTGAATTTTTGACAATGTCAGCCACGTGTGCTGGTGAAACGTCATAAAAATCGTCAGACAAACGTCGGCCGTAGAATACGAAACAGAAGCTAACAGCCAGTTTCTCAACAAGTGACCACGAAAGCCTTAACAGTTTTGTATCAACGAAAATGTTGCTATATGGTGTAAATGCAGCGCAGACGAATTAGGGCAGCTGAGTTCCATTCGCGGTTTTGTTGTTGTTTTTTTCTGTTTAATAAAACACCGCATAGTGCGACCTGTTATACGCTACATGAATTATTCTTTGGAAGAACATCTAACATTCCATGTATACTACAGAAAGATCCGCCTGGAGTGAGGTACAATTTTGATGATTATGTGGCAAAGCTAAAGGAGCACCTACAAGAAATGCACTGATGTGCAAGAACACAGAATGCGGGATATAAGATACAAAATAAGGAATACTATGATAGGACTCAAAAGCCGAAGCTGTTGTTTAATGAGAGCGTATGACATGACAGATCAACTAAGGAACGCACACAAAGGCGAGGCCCGTACATTGCGGTACGAACAGACGCGCCTAATGTTGTAAACAGTCTGAAAATAAATAAATATCTCAGAGTTCATACAAACAGACTAAAGGAATTTTTCTAATTCCAGATTTCGGTTTCATACTGCTTCGTCGGTGTTACCCTGTTCCTCATTGGGGTTGAGAGCCCCAGACAAGAACCGTACACGCAAGTAACGAGGTTTCACTCGTCACCGACACTGTATTATGACAATATGGGTCGAGTGAAAATTTACAGTGTAACGTGGAAAACTATGAGTTATTTTAATTTCATGGAACTGAGAGAGAAATCTGAGTGTACTGTCGCGTGGCGAGGAAACTGATATTGTAACGACAGGTTGGCATTACTAAATACGAGTGCAACAGAGTGCAACAGCGGCGAATTGGCGCTAAAATGGAACGTATGAAAAATAAAACAGGCACTTGATCTGACAGGGCAATTAAGCCGGCACATAGCAGAATTTAAGAACAACAAATAAAAATTGTTAACCGACCCGTAATTTTGACCGCCGTTAACGAACTGCCGATACAACTGAAGAGCATTTTCACTGAATTAAAATGGGAATACGATATGTATTACGAATATCAGCGATTGTCAATGCTCAGAAAGTGATTCTGGAGCCGCAACTGATCAGTTTCAGATGGTAAAGTATCTAGAACTAACAAAAGATGACATCCAACACAAGTGGTCCCCTGTCGATCTGAAAGTACACAAAGGATACTAATTAATCATAATCGTTGATCTGGATGTTTTCTTTGTGGGGTTAACCGCCCCACTAATAGAGAATGTTGTGTATAACCTCTACAAAATACTACAATTACCTTCAGAACTGGACGGAACGAGAAATTTATTTACATATATTGCCCCAGAGAAAGAGCTACTGCTAACTAATAACGCCAAACTACAGTATGCGAAGTTAAATAACGAGCAGTTACATTGTAAGACGGTAGATTAGAGCTTTGGATTACGCAGACTCGTATTTACACTTTTGTTCACATATGACCATGAGCAGTGTGAGGCTAAGATGGTGCAACCAGTAGTAGAAGTTCTGCTTGATTGCGTGCAGATCATAATGGTGTTAAATGGGAGTCTGTGGACATCATTAAGTATTAAGATGAAGGCACTACCGACATCTGTCATGACGAATGTCCCACAGATATCATGCTCCGAGGTGCAGGGAAGTTAAAATCTTTTAGGTAAACGTGAGTATACGACTCAGATGGCAATACAGTATGAACATATAACACAGACAGATGTCTTCAGTAAGGACATTGTGCCGAAGTTAAGCATGAAAATAGATTGCTGCATAGCGAATAATAAGAGGAAGAATATAAATGAACTCAATCTGGAACTGCCAATGAAATCTACAATTAGGCAGTTAGATAACCCAACTGTTGCACGACAAAGTAGATGGCCTACAATGTGTGAATACCAGGAGAGCAGTGCCTTCAGCAGCTACTCATTAAGTCATTTCTCTTTCTAGGTTTTCATGAGCTCTGGTGTTATTTTTTAGTAACATTACGTTGTGTATGCAGATATTGTAAATGTTGCTGAGACTGTTTTAAATTTGTGTGTAAAACAATGGATAGTGTTGTAGAAAAATATGTGGTAAAAATATTATCGTAAATCAATGCCCAGAGAGGGATACAGTCAAGTACCGCCGTAAGAAAAGCATGTCGAGACACAGTGCAGAGGTTATGTTTGACAAATTTCTAGTGTCTGCTGGACACATTACAATAGAAGTTATAAGTGGTGTTTATCAAAGGGTTAATACGAAAACAGACAAACGTTGAAGAATAATAACACTGGTAGAAACTGTGAAAATACTAGTATGAAGTGTGTCCTCTTTCACATATTGAAACTGTAATTATGTTATGAAATGCACATAGATGTATCCATTGTAATTCATTGTAAAGTTGATGAAATGTCTTATACTTTAAAATAAAATGTATATTATTCCAGGTGTTAGAATGTGTAACGATAATGCTGAGAGTGAAACGTCAAAATGTGAATATTTCTCTTAACAGGAAGAGTTTGAGATATATGTATTTCTCTCGTATACGGTTCCAATGGTTCCAATGGCTCGGAGCACTATGGGACTTAACATCGGGGGTCATCAGTCCCCTAGATTTAGAACTACTTAAACCTAACCATCCTAAGGACATCACACACATCCATGCCCGAGGCAGGATTCGAACCTGCGGCCGTAACAGTCGCATGGTTCCGTAGACAGTTGTAAAGAAATTATGTGTGTCTTTTGAATATTACTGTGAAGCAAATGTGCATGTTTCCCGGTTAATGGGATAAAAATTGTGAGAAACCTTGCATAAAAATTTGCTGTTGCTGAGTACAGCGCCTACAGATTTTTCCCTAAGGAGGCGAGGTATCGAATATTTTCAAAATCCAAATCCTGAAAGTCAACAGACCAGCAGCCAGAATGCATTACTTATCTAGAGAGTACTCGGAGTAAAAAGGGCGTTCGTTTGGGCATTGGCCGGATATTTTATGTAGACTCACGAATTATCGTGTGATCGTGAGCTCACGTGTCGAGCCGAGAGGGTGGCAGTGCGTTGATGGTGACCGTATATCATCATGCTGGAGACCCCGGGGCGGTGTGCAGAAATGCCAACGTGGAAGGGGCCTGATGAGAGAGTTCAGTATAGACAACGGTCCAAGACGAATGTCTGTGTAGGTGAGGGTCAGCGCCCGGACTGGTAGTATTGATTTTGGCTCTGCTCGTGCTCATACTTAAATGTGTGCCTTCCTTCATGGGATCTTACAATCAGGAGTCGTGTACTTTCATTCGTTATCCAATTCGGGTTGGCTCTAAGCACTATGGGACTGAACATCGGAGGTCATCAGCCCACTAGACTTAGAACTGCTTAAACCTAACTAACCTAAGTACGTCACAAACATCCATGCTCGACGCAGGATTCGAACCTGCGACCGCAGCAGCAGCGGGGTTCCGGACTAAAATGCTTAGAATCGCTAGGCCAGTGCGGCCGGCTATCCAATTCTAGATCAGTCGAGTAATTAAAGATTGGAGTTGTTTAAATCTTGCCTTTTTTCGATTAGTTCCCGAGCGAATTCCATAACTCTTTCAAACCTCCAGTTAACCATCTCCATGTTAGCTGACTGGATCGACCTTGTCCAGTCTCCAATGTCACTGAGCGTCTAGACTCCTTTACCTTTTATCCGAACATGAACACTTTCATCAGAATTTATCTTACGTCTATTACGAGTACACAAGGTGAAAAGCAAATTAGACATATAGTAAGACTTTCCAAAATCCTTATTAGCCTGTTTCCCAAAAGGGTAGGTTCGAAAAGCAATAACATTTACGTTCAGAGAAACTCTCCAAGCCAGGAACATCACTAACATCGCTATGTCCCCTAACAATTGCTACAGTAAACCAGCTACTACAATGAGAAAAAGTATCATTAAGATCTAAACTAAAATTAAATTTACATCCTACAAAAACTACAGGGCCACCAAGAATAGCGCGAGAAGCAAGATATTTAACAGGTGTTTTATTCTTATCAGCAGCGGTAGTACTCATCTCTACATTTATCAATAGACTTATGTATGGTATGTCTTTAATGATGACAAAATGTTCTACAGAAAGACTCGTTGGTGTTCGAGGCAGTTGCCTGTACAGCATTCCGATCCAGACCACTCCTGAGGCGCGACAGTGCTGGCCGTATACAGGGTGTTAGAAAAATGTACGGCCAAACTTTCAGGAAACATTCCTCACACACAAATAAAGAAAAGATGTTATGTGGACATGTGTCCATGTTACAGCTCATTTTAGTTTCGTCAGTTGGCCCAATTGAAGGAAGGTAATGTTGACTTCGGTGCTTGTGTTGACATAGGACTCATTGCTCTACAGTACTAGCATCAAGCACAACAGTACATAGCATCAACAGGTTATCGTTCATCACGAACGTGGTTTTGCAGTCAGTGCACTGTTTACAAATGCGGAGTTGGCTTATGCGCAGTTGATGAATGGATTAGCATGGGGCAATAGCCGTGACGCGGTACGTTTGTATCGAGACAGATTTCCACAACGACGGTGTCCCGACAGGAAGATGTTCGAAGCAATTGATCGGCGTCTTAGGGAGCACGGAACATTCCAGCCTATGACTCGCGACTGGGGAAGACCTAGAACGACGAGGACACTTGCAATGGACGAGGCAATTCTTCGTGCAGTTGACGATAACCCTAATGTCAGCGTCAGAGAAGTTGCTGCTGTGCAAGGTAACGTTGACCACGTCACTGTATGGAGAGTGCTACGGAAGAACCAGTTGTTTCCGTACCATGTACAGCGTGTGCAGGCACTATCAGGGGCTGGTTGGCCTCCACGACTACACTTCTGCGAATGGTTCACCCAACAATGCGTCAATCCTCATTTCAGTGCAAATGTTCTCTTTACGGATGAGGCTTCATTCCAGCGTGATCAAACTGTAAATTTTCATCAACATGTGTGGGCTGACGAGAATCCGCACGCAGTTGTGCAATCACGTCAAAACACAGATTTTCTGTGAACGTTTGGCCAGGCATTGTTGGTGATGCCTTGATTGGGCCCCATGTTCTTCCACCTACGCTCAATGGAGCACACTGTCATGGTTTCATACGGGATACTCTACCTGTGCTGCTAGAACTTGTGTCTTTACAAGTACGACACAACATTTGGTTCATGTACGAAAGAGCTCCTGCACATTTCAATCGAAGTGTTCGTACGTTTCTTAACAACAGATTCGGTGACCGATGGATTGGTAGAGGCGGACCAATTCCATGGCCTCCACGCTCTCCTGACCTCAACCCTCTTTACTTTCATTTATGGGGGCATTTGAAAGCCCTTGTCTACGCAACCCCGGTACCAAATGTAGAGACTCTTCGTGCTCTTATTGTGGACGGCTGTGATACAACCCGCCATTCTCCACGGCTGCAACAGCGCATCAGGTATTCCATGCGACGGAGGGTGGATGCATGTATCTTCGCTAACGGAGGACATTTTGAACATTTCCTGTAACAAAGTGTTTGAAGTCACGCTGGTACGTTCTGTTGCTGTGTGTTTCCATTCCATGATTAATGTGATTTGAAGAGAAATAATAAAATGAGCTCTAACATGGAAAGCGTTTCCGGACGCATGTCCACAGAACATATTTTCTTTCTTTGTGTGTGAGGAATGTTTCCTGAAAGTTTGGCCGTACCTTTTTGTAACACCCTGTATAGCCACACGAGACTTACAAAAATTCACTATACCGCTGCTGATGAGAAGAATAGAATAGCTGTTAAGCCTGCTGCTTCTCATGCTAGTCTTGATGATATTGTAGTTTTTGTAGGATGTGATTTTAATTTTAGATCGTAAGGATACTTTTCCTCATGGTAATTGTTGGTTTACTGTAGCAATTGTTATGGAACATAGTGGTGTTAATAATGTTCCTGGTCGTTCATCTACTGGTGTGCACTCAACATCGTGATGCCTGTCGAGGTACTACTTAACAAGAGAGTCGTGTCCTGACTGAAAGTCCCTCCACACCCGCATCCAATGGCGCCAGTAGACTGAGGATGAAACAGCGATCGGTCGGTAGCGGTGGTCTCCCGAGGCCTATTCGGACGAATTTTAGAACTGTAGTGCATATTCTCTCGAAAATAGTGTCACTAATGTCTAAATGCCCATGGGAGGGCAACATGGCAAATAAGTGATGGTGCACCCGCGTGCTTTTCTGCTCCTGTAAGTTGGCATTTAATGCGTCAATATGATCCAAGATGGAGAAGACGAGCAGCCCCATTGCTGCCACCCGAAAATCACCTGTTGGCGGCGTCCTTAAAGGTGAAATGTGAAATGAACACGGTACAAGAACTTAAACAGCGAATTGTAAAGCTTTGTCAAGATTAACGAAACTATTGTAGGGTATTTGAAACAGTTTGTAAGTCTCTTCAGGGAGCAGCTCAGTATTATATCCGGCTGTGTGGACTGCATGAGAAACACTTCGACTAACACGTGAATTTAGTAAACTGTAATGTTTCGTGCGAAGTGGTACTGTATTCCTTGTTACGGTAACTCACTAAAAAAAATAGTCGAATTATATGAGGACATAATTTCAAATGATATTTACCAGCAAGGAGAATCTTTTATACGAAAGTCAGAGAAACCCCGTAACCACACTTTCTCAGTCTTCTAACAAATGGCTCGTTTGCCGACCCATTCACCGGAGCGTCTTTGCTTGTATTACCGGATACCTTCACCCGTGTCCATTTTCATTCTGAGTAACTACGCGAGAGTTGTTGTAAACCCATCCAACTTTTCTTTTTGTTTAAAGAAAGAACCGTATAAAGACGCCCGTGTTCTCTATGTTTGAAGGCATACATAAACGTGTCTGATTCTTTTTTCGCCAGCTGGTCGTTGAGAAGTGAACACCTTCAAGTAGTAGTCGGCTGATTTTCTGTTGTGGGCAAAAAGACAAAAATAGACCAAAAACATTATGGCATCAAATTTCGTTTAAGCTTGGCGATTCTCCAGTTGGAACAATCTGCAAATTTGGGCAAGTGTTTGGGGACGGAGGAATGGATACTACATAGATAAACGAGTGGTACAACCGCTTCGGAGTTGGTCACTCGTAAATGAAGAGTGAAGTACGTTCAACTAAGCACTCAAGATCCACAAATCAGGTTGTTACTGATCACGAAAGGACCCTGGTGATGCAGAGCAGACGAACCACAAGAAGAGAACTTGAATACGAGGTTAAAATTAGAAATGGATCCATTCATTGTGTTTTAACGAAACATTTGGGCCTTAGGACGATCTCAGCAAAATTGGTGCCTAAGCCTACAAGTGAACAGAAGCAACTTCGTTCGGAGATCGCACAGGACCTGGTGAATACTGTGAACATGAATCCCAAGCTTCTTAACACAATAATCACTGGTGATGGGTGCTGGGTTTATGGGTATGAACCAGAAACTAAGTTTCAGTCGTTAGCATCGTCTCGGAGACACAAAAAAGTGAGACAGGTACGCCGCAATATGAAAGCCATGCCGACCGTCTTTTCTGACCCAAGTCGCGTGTTCCGTCACGAATACACGCCGGAAGATACTAATGTCAATAAGGAGTACTACCAAGAGGTTCTGCGTCACCCTCGTGAAACAGTGAGACGAAAACGGCCGGACTTGTGAGCAGTCACCTCCAACACGATACAGTACCGGCTCATAGTTCTCAATTAATTCAGAGTTTTTTGGACAAACACAACACGGCTGTGGTTTTTAAGCCTCCCTATTCACCTGAAGTTGTACCCAATAACTTCCAGGTTTTCCCTTAACTGACAAAGTCTCAGAAAGGAATCATTTTATTCAGTACAGGGATGACATTTTACAGCATTCGACGGAGTAGCTGCATACCATACTAAAACAGGCTTTCCAACGATGCTTCCAGTACCGGGAGGAGCGTCGAGGGATGCGTGTAGAAACTAAAGGGTGCTACTTTGAAGTTGACTAGTGTCAAATAACTGTATCGAATAAAAATTGACTTTATAAACAAAAGTCAGATACATTTTGATCAGCCCTCGTATACTCTAAATAGCAACTTTTGAATGAATCATATTTCCACGTTTTTGATAGCTGCTGTAATTAAGGAAACTGTATTTAACCAGCTTCTAGTCACATATCACATTCCTTGTTGATCTTGGTTTTTGATTCATAATTCTAATAATTATTTTTGTTTTTCATCATGGTCAATTTATTTTCATTCGGCAGATTGTCTTTTTTCTTTCTGCTACTTATCGTAACAAATGTATTTTTATCAGACTGGGTAATGTAAATTCTATACTAACTGATCAGTCAGTCATTCGCTACACTAATGAAAGGGCTCCCTTGTTTGTGGCAGAAGGCCTTGTTACCGCACTTAATAAAATAATAATATTTACATTTACGCATCACAAAAATTAAATATTTTCCTGACATCGTGAAATCGACTTATAATTAAAATTCAAATGAACACTGAAATATTTATATTCCACGAAAATTAGCAGCTTCTTGATGTCTACATTACCACGTGATTTTAGCGCTGATACATGGTTACCAACAATCACAATTACTAGCGCTGAAATCGTATCATAGAGGAGACAAATTAGGATGCAAAATTTTTGGTGAAGCCAGCTGCACATGTTCGAAGAGAACACGACAAAAAAAGGAGAAACATGTAAATTATGAACACAGTCTCTTGGTGCATAGAAGGAGTAACCTTCACCAGAAGGATACGTGAAAAATAGTCATCCCTCTAGTATGATATTCTCCATCCGTAGTAAAATGTTTTTAGCAGCGCATGCAAATCTGAAACAAATAAACACACACATACACATAAAATTTTCCATTGCAACACCCCTCTCTCCCTCAATTACGGAAACCGAGTTACACAAATTAACATTAGCGAATTTAATTAGTAGACACGTAAACCCACAATTACATTCGACAGAATAATTAATGAAACCAGATTGTGATTCAAGTGGAAAAGTTCATAATTAAAGCTATAATAGTTGGAGATGACGTAGCAAATTAAAAAACTGTAATGGAAGCAGCAGCCCTGACTATCGGTATGACCAAGACAACGTACATTCACTGTTGCTACAATGCTACAGAATATCCCAGAGCGAAATATAAGTTCCTCACGTTTTATTTGATCCCGTAATTGAGTTAGAAAATGGGTTTCAGAGAGTTTCTTGTTAGAACTACGTTGGAAAAACAAAAACAGAACATTGTAAGCTTTGAATTTGAAACGCAAATATCGTTGTACAATAATTGTCTTGTATGTTTAAAGTACTACTACAGCCAGCACAATATGTGAACTTTTCTAATCATTTACGGCTCGAGTAAGCAAAGATCGGTGGACCCCCATGTAGAATAATAACTGCAGACCTATGCAGGATTTTAGAAATAAAACATCGTTACACGATGGCTGCTGAGCGTACTGCCGAGGAATTTCGGAAGTATAACATGGACGGTAAACGGTACAGGCAAGAAGAGAATGTCCGGAACCGCGCGACTGCTACGGTCCGGGTTCGAATCCTGCCGCGGGCATGGATGTGTGTGATATCCTTAGGTTAGTTAGGTTTATATAGTTCTAAGTTCTAGGGGACTGATGACCGCAGCTGTTATGTCCCATAGTGCTCAGAGTCATTTGAACCATTTGAACCAAGAAGACAATAAATTTTTCAGTTCTATGATACAAGGTGGATGGGTAACTGATAACAGCTACTGAATCAAATCGGAGAGAAAAAAAATTATGGCACACCCTTTAAATGAAGAGATAGGTTGGTAGGACACAACTTAAGACATCAAAGGACTGTAAGTCCTGTTTCGGAGGAGGAGGAGATTAGTGTTTAACGTCCCGTCGACAACGAGGTCATTAGAGACGGAGCGCAAGCTCGGGTGCGGGAAGTATGGGGAAGGAAATCGGCCGTGCCCTTTGAAAGGAACCATCCCGGCATTTGCCTGAAGCGATTTAGGGAAATCACGGAAAACCTAAATCAGGATGGCCGGAGACGGGATTGAACCGTCGTCCTCCCGAATGCGAGTCCAGTGTGCTAACAACTGCGCCACCTCGCTCGGTTTCTGCTTCGGAACGAAAACATGGGAGGTCGAAGCTTGACTCCAGTGAACATTTTCAAATGGATGTAGGTAGCAAATATTATGCAGAGAAAAGGAAGTTTGTCGAGAACTAGCTTGGAGAAAGCACGAAGCCAGTCTTCCAGCTGAAGTGCACAACAGCGAAAAGAATGGCGTGTTTTCTGTTAGTACGCATGCCTAAACAGGCTAAACCAGTTATCGTACAGTACAAAAGGATAAAAAAACAGTGGCCCAGATGACGCAGTACCGTTTACTTCACAAACCGCCGACAGAACTTAGCATGTTGATGTGGAAGCTTCGATGGACGTACAATAGACAATGTGTGAGAATATAGTATCAGGTCCTCCAGTTTAGAAAGCGATCTGACGTGATGTGATGCGTGAATATAGTCTACTTTGCGTCAAGGGGCGTGCAACAGCTGGGAGCGTTTGGAAATAAGAGTTGTCAAAGCGATGGAGCAAAATGTACGTGCAGGGTTGTATGATGCAAAGGGTGAACGAGTGAGATTCCAACGCCGTAGACGAACTGAAGTGTATGAACAAAATACATTCCACGTTTTTCTACTCACCTTAAGAGGCATGTTCACCTGCGAACAATTTGCTCACTAGTAGAGACCGACAGCTGGTGACTCGTGCTCAACAGCTTAAGAGCCGCTCACAACCAAAGTTGACACTTGTGAGTAACGTGTTTGCGAGGGGCGCAGAAGCTGCTCGGCTCGTGAATTTGTACGAACCTTTCTAATGAGCTGTTACGACTGTATTATTCCATCTTCATATAAAAAGGAAACCTTGAGCGGCTGGTAAACATAACCTGCTTGGACTTACGCGCCTATTTATAATGACCAGTGAGTGAAACGAGGAGGAAACTAACAGCAGAATGCTTCACGTCGTCAACCACATATAAGTGTATGTATGACATCATGAGTTCGTTCCATTTCCTGCTCACCTCTACCCTTAATTTACATAATACTTACGAGTGCGTAAATCTGAAGGAATTAAAGATTAGAACAAATTCTTTCAACAAGACCTTGATGGCCTGATCCTAGACTGAAATTAATCGTCTCTAATCAAATATACAGTTACAGCTGTGTGTTCAATAATTCAGATCTTAATATTCTTTAAAGCTGTGCAAAACCACCTCCATAAAATGTGTCTAAGTGAATTACATTTAACATGTAAGATCTTTCACTCTTTTTGACTAGAGTCAATGCAATTCGTCTCAGAAAAATGAGCTGCCAAAATAGTTTCGTTACTTGGGCAGAAGTATTCTTTAGATCTGTATTAAATGTTGTACCCATGTGACATATGTATTTCATTCTATAATCGTGAAATGAAACCTTATAAAGTTCAGATTGTCCGTATTTGTTCTCTTTCTTCAGTAACTCATCTAATACACTGACAGATAAAACAATCCCAGCACTTCACAATAATTAACGTAACGAACCTTCGGAAATGCGACTGTCTACAAAACATATTTAAGTGCTTAATGTATCAAGATTGCCGCACGGTATTAGCCGAGCAGTCTGGGGCGCTGCAGTCATAATCTGTGCAGCTGGTCCCGGCGGAGGTTCGAGTCCTCCCTCGGGCATGGTTGTGTGTGTTTGTCCTTAGGATAATTTAGGTTAAGTAGTGTGTATACTTAGGGACTGATGACCTTAGCAGTTCAGTCCCATAATATTTCACATATATTTGACCACCTTTTTGTAGCAAGATCAAGATTAATGTAACCGTGAGAAAAGCCATTGCAAATGTAAAATGCTGGTAATTTAACAACCGGTGTAACGGACAGCATGTTGAATACAAGCATGCAAACGTGAGTGGATTAGGTCGTATAGGTGCCGGATGTCAGTTTCTGAGATGGAGTTCCATGCCTGTAGCACTTGGTTGGTCAGAAAAAGGGTAGTTAATTCTAGTTGTGGATAGCGTTGAAGTTGTCAACCGTTGATGTCCTATACCTGCTCGATTGGAGAGAGAGGCAATATCAGACATTCTGTAGAGGATTTTGGGTTACAATAGCTGTATTGGGCGAGCGTTATCCTGTTGGAGAATGCCCTCTTGAATGCTTTTCATGAATGGCAGCACAGCAGGTCGAATCACCAGACTGATCTATTAATTTGCACTCAGGGTGTGTGGGATAACCACGAGAGCGCTCCTGTTGCCTTACGAAATCTCACTCCAGACCATAACTCCAGGTATATTTCCAGCGTAGCAAGACGCAGACAGGTGCTAGCAGGTTGATTGCTGCCAGCAATCTTGTACAGTGACCACATTCCTGCAAAGTCTTCCTGCAATACCGCTGAAGGAACATCTAACTCCTCGTAGCCCTAATACAAGACCTCGCTCAAACTCAGTGAGCTGTTGACAATGGCATTTTCGAAGTCTGAAAGGTATTCTTGGCTGCCATCATCTCACTATGTCCAATCTCAAAGGTAACTTACGCTCACGATCGTTGCAGCGCGTATTTCAAAGCAAGCCTGCTGTGCATACTTACAAGGCACAACTAACGTTGCTCTTATAAGCGTCATCTTTCAGATGTAGAAACACACTTACCATCTTTAGTTTGTCTCGTACAACTTCTTCCTGGTGTTGGATTTTGTTTCCGTCAGTGTACTTGTGTTTAAATGACGTCTGTCAGCCTATGGTTGCCTTAATTTTTGTCAACAGCATAATGGAAATCACTTGGAGCATGTACCTTTCGGGGTCATGTTATTCTTTTTTATCATTACGTAGTCCGTTAATTGGTAGATTTTATAGTTCATACAATCGTTGTTTCCTCTTTTTATCTACTGCAAATGATCACTGGATTGCCGAAATTGATAATGACATTCTAAAATGTTGTGTCAGTCACTTAACATTCAGAACGTAACTTTTTTTTTCAAATTGATAGTTTCGATCCCAAACTGTGAATGTTTCTACTAATACAACGGATGAGACTTACGCTCTTCATAACATATTAAATTCCTCACCATCTGAAAAAGAATCTTACAAGATCACACAGAAATCATAATTTTCTAAGATTTTATATCTATGACACGTCAGTTCAGATCTAGAATATTAATACCAAAGCATTCCGAAGCAAAACCGCAAAATTTCTCTAGTGAATCGGCTTTGGAATTTCTTAGCGTGTTTTATTCACTTGAAGTTAAGATAATTCGTCGCTGGGTCGTTTATCTCTGTGATAGAATGCTTTCTTGTCACTCTGGTTACCAGTGATCAATTCCTGTCGGACGTAAATTTTTAAAGGTAGGTGCATGTTCTAGAAGCTTTTCCGTGAATTTTAAAATATATTAACATTAAAAACCACTCGAGAATGATAATCACTGGGTCGCTGGTTCCAGTTTAATTTCGAACATTACCTTGTTGCTTATTTTCCGTTCAGGTGGAATAACTACGGCTGTCACCAAATCTATCGCAATCGAAATGTATTTAACTATCGTCTTATGAAAATTGCTTGTGAGCTGAGGGCAAACGCGGTAAAAATGCAGCATTTGTCCAGCGTGCTCGATGGCGTGAAATTTATTTCTTCCATGTATTTTCGATGCTTATCACGGCTCTTGTGAGACCACACTTATGGTATAACACAGCAAAGGACAGAACCCGAATAAAGAGTGTAGCTTTATTAACAAGCTTTTGTAAAAGACCAATACTTTAGAATTTATTTTTTTCAATTAAAGCTGTAATCTCGCACGTAGTATGTAATTAGATATAAAATGACATGCATTTTTCACAAAAACAAATGAGACTTACATATCTAACAATTCGCATATATTCCATGAATTTTGTATGTACATTGCGAAGGTATTAGAAACGAATGGAAAAAGAAACGAAAAGATTAATACTGAAAATATATTTCAATCATCAATCCAGCGTTTACCTGAGTTCAATACTAGGAAGTTTCCTTTCATTTTTTCGCATTTATTTATATTATGTTTCACGGAAATGCTCGTAGAACATGCAACTTTGTTCAAAATTTGCATAGGCTGGGGAACGTACCGATTCCACCCACGTCGCATGTTACTTAAAGACACTCGGAAAATTCCAAAGTCGACTTCATTCGAAAATTTTTGAAAGTAACATCGAAATATTTTGGGAGAGTGATATTTGAGTTCTTAACTTTATATGCCAAAAGCACAAAAAAATTACAAACATTCGATTGTAACGTGGTGTCGTTAGAGCACAAGCACTCTAGTTCTCCCGTCAATTATGTTGGAACTCTGTTTTTCTGTGGGAGAGTACGGACCACCAGTTTTGAGAGGGTGAAATGAATTTTGAAAGTTAAATCTGTTCATGCAGCTTCAAAGAGTAATTTAACTTGGGGTCTACTAACGTTAGAACTTACTTTTGAGAACCAGAGTGTAACTGACAGGATATTTTTCGACGTACTTTCGTTACTTTAACTGGTCTCAAAAAATATTTAAAGTTAATATTTGTCGTTTGTACAAAGTTAGTACACTCTGGAAATTGCTAAAAATGATTTTAACCAGACAAATTTTACTCAAGAACTATAACAATGACCCCATCTAAGATGTAAAATCCTGTGTCTCAATGAACTGACGACAATATAGTGATGACTGTTGCTGCTATTATTACATTCATCATTGATAAATTTTGTTGTAGTGTTTAAGGAAATTGAAACGGGTGCTTGAAATTAAACTGTAACAGGCATTAGAAATTAATTTCTCTACATTGACTAAGAACACATTTGTTCACATTATGTGCTGAATCAAGTCTGGTTCTCCTCCTTCTAACACAACAAATGGTTCTTCTCTTTCTAACACAAGAAACAAACAAGTTGTAGCTTGGATTGTCACGAGCAGTGCATTTGAGGATACGGTGGTAAAAATACTTCTGAAAATTCTTGACGTCTTTCGTTAAGATGGCGTCGTAATGGCAGCCTTTATTAAGCCTGCATGAAATAGAAATGTAGAAATGGTGGCAGACTACAATTTCGCTTGGTAAATGTTCCAGCCACGGTTAATGATTACGAAAGACGACTTCTTAGTGCAGATGCATGAATAAACGTAGTGTCCAAATAATATGTGTCTATACCAGCACAAAATATTGATGTCTTGCAGAATACACCATAACACGACATCTCACTGACACTGACTGATAACTGGCCACTCCCTGTTGTCCATTCTGTCTACGGAAAAGTTCTTTTTCCACGTAAAAGGAATTCCTGAAAACGGAACAGGACCAGGCCATCAGTAACCTATATCTTAACACTATCTGCCGATCTGCCTTCTTCGCTCTCTCCCATATAGAAAAGGCGTCCTCCAAATGGAAACAACAAGACGAAAAGGAGCCTCTTTCAGGCGTAATGGCTTCCTTCTTCCTTACACATGATGTTGTATGTTTCATAATAACAATTTATGCCAAGTTGAAGAGAATCTCAGACTGTACATGCATGATTTGTTTTATCTGGAAGATCATTTAATCATGAATTTACTGTTCCAATTAATCTTCGACAAGAAATTGCTAAATAAGCAACACAGTACAGACACGGACATTGTCACTGTTCCGTTATAGGCTTACTTACGGGATGTCTCAGATCAACACATTCCTGAAGGTCTAACCCAGGTCCGGCCATGGACTGCAAAACTACACGCCTGTAGGGTACGCGAGAAGTGTGCGGGCACCTGTCTCGGCTTCACTCGATCCTTCTCGAAAGTATCCGCTACAGCCCGTCATTTCGTTTAGTACTGCAGTGTGGCATTTGTCCGGTCCGACTTCCTTCTCTTCGGCAGAATCGTGGTGTGAGCTCTGTTTACCCTTCGCTGTTTATTCGTAGTATGAGAGACGTTCACTGGTCCAGTGGCTGTTTGCACACAGTAGTTAGCCTAGCGATATATCGTCACAAATCTTTAAAAAATGGATGGGCATTACAGAAGATATGGACGGGAAATATCAGTATACAGGGGGAGGCATTTAAACCTATTTCCCGGAATATTTGGTTAAACACATATTTGATTAAAAAAAGCAGTAATAAGCGTTGTTCACCTAGAAGAGGAGCATCCATTAACATAACCCGGGGGCGGGAGGGGGATGGCACTGAAGTCCTAAATAGGATCCCCTATTTTTTATTGCAGATCAGAATTCTCTGTGAAAAATTATGTGACTTTTGTATGAAACATTTCTTTCGCTTCGTGATAGGTTACGCTGTGATTGGCAAAGATGGAAATGCGGTGAGAAACCATGTTTCGGACTGTACACATCTCGTCACAAACGTTCCAGGATGTTAACGATAGCAGAGAGGGTTGATATCATTGCCGCCTACTTTGAGGCTCATAGAAACATTGACGAAGGTCGTCGGAGGTACGCTTCTCTGTTCCGCTACAGAAACGTTCCGTCTTCAGCGACGTTGCGCAGTATTGTCCACCTGTTTACTGAAACTGGAAATGTTTAACCTAGAGAAAGATCGCGACTGGGGCCCGTAACAAACGAAAATAACACAGTGAATGTTTTAGTTGTGGCTGCTGCAAATCTTCACATTAGTTCTCGGCAAACTGCGCGAGGTTCAGTAATTTCACAAAGAAGTCTTCTACGCATACTGCACGCATACAAATGGCATGCTTCTCGTTTATCGCTGCATCAAAAACTGCACGGTGACAATTTTCACAATCGCCTGAATTTATGCAACTGGATACAGGAACAAATGTCAGTCAATGATAATTTCACTTCACAGATACTTTCTCTCTCCTTAGAGTTTACACGACTCGACGGTGATGGTTGACCCAATAGGTATGACGTGAACACGTGCGTCTCTCACGACAACACCACCCTGTAACTAGCAGAAAAACACAAACTCCTCTAGTGGTTTGGTCATATTTCAGATACCGTCTTTTGTGATTAATGTCAATATTTCAATAGAGCAGCGGCTCAGAATGTGTTCACAGCTCTTGCTTCTTCTCTGTTAAACGCGGCAATTTGTAACGCCGGAAATGAATATCCTCCTACTTCCATCTATTGCACTGCAAATTTTTTTCCTTATTTTGTTACCTGAAGATATAACATTTCTGTGTCTTCGTATATTGTAATTGTTTTACTATTTGTATATATATATATATATGCATTTATGTCGATGTATAATTGGCTTGTTTTGTGAATATTATTTGTATTTATACGCTGGGTCTGGCCTAGGGAAAACTATGCTATCGAACGACTGCATCGATAGGTCGTGTGGAGAACCAAAGTGTTTAGTATCTTTGGTAGTGTTAACTCTACCGCATGGAGCGCGAGCAGAGGGACTCTGGCTGGAGTAGTGCAGTGGAGCAGGCGTGTTTTGTGGCGCTCCAGCGAGTTGCCGCGCTTTCGGGATTTGGCAGCATGTAATTGCGCTCGACTTGGTATGATAGTTTCTGAGAAGGTGTCGCGGACGGGAAGCATTAGCTGACGCACATCAAGAGCCCGTTTCGCCTGGTGACCGCGTCGAGAAGAAGGCGCGCCAACATCCAGCTTCTGCAACAGCGACGGCCGACAATGAGTGACTGTCGCTACCTCCTCGATCAACGGCTTCAAATCTTCAATCAACCAACAAGGAAGACTGGAAGCACGTAAAGTTTTAGAACTGTATGGCAGGCCTCAGCTTTTAAAATTGTTGTATCACAAAATTACAGCAACTTAGCATGAACCTTTGTTGCTCACTGTCCCAATTGCATTACCAAGCAGAGTCCTTTCCTTTTCCGAAATGAACCCGAGTGTCGTTGAAATTCAAACGCCAGCATTAAAGTAATACACTCCTGGAAACGGAAAAAAGAACACATTGACACCGGTGTGTCAGACCCACCATACTTGCTCCGGACACTGCGAGAGGGCTGTACAAGCAATGATCACACGCACGGCACAGCGGACACACCAGGAACCGCGGTGTTGGCCGTCGAATGGCGCTAGCTGCGCAGCATTTGTGCACCGCCGCCGTCAGTGTCAGCCAGTTTGCCGTGGCATACGGAGCTCCATCGCAGTCTTTAACACTGGTAGCATGCCGCGACAGCGTGGACGTGAACCGTATGTGCAGTTGACGGACTTTGAGCGAGGGCGTATAGTGGGCAAGCGGGAGGCCGGGTGGACGTACCGCCGAATTGCTCAACACGTGGGGCGTGAGGTCTCCACAGTACATCGATGTTGTCGCCAGTGGTCAGCGGAAGGTGCACGTGCCCGTAGACCTGGGACCGGACCGCAGCGACGCACGGATGCACGCCAAGACCGTAGGATCCTACGCAGTGCCGCAGGGGACCGCACCGCCACTTCCCAGCAAATTAGGGACACTGTTGCTCCTGGGGTATCGGCGAGGATCATTCGCAACCGTCTCCATGAAGCTGGGCTACGGTCCCGCACACCGTTAGGCCGTCTTCCGCTCACGCCCCAACATCGTGCAGCCCGCCTCCAGTGGCGTCGCGACAGGCGTGAATGGAGGCACGAATGGAGACGTGTCGTCTTCAGCGATGAGAGTCGTTTCTGCCTTGGTGCCAATGATGGTCGTATGCGTGTTTGGCGCCGTGCAGGTGATCGCCACAATCAGGACTGCATACGACCGAGGCACACAGGGCCAACACCCGGCATCATGGTGTGGGGAGCGATCTCCTACACTGGCCGTACACCTCTGGTGATCGTCGAGGGGACACTGAATAGTGCACGGTACATCTAAACCGTCATCGAACCCATCGTTCTACCATTCCTAGACCGGCAAGGGAACTTGCTGTTCCAACAGGACAATGCACGTCCGCATGTATCCCGTGCCACCCAACGTGCTCTAGAAGGTGTAAGTCAACTACCCTGGCCAGCAAGATCTCCGGATCTGTCCCCCATTGAGCATGTTTGGGACTGGATGAAGCGTCGTCTCACGCGGTCTGCACGTCCAGCACGAACGCTGGTCCAACTGAGGCGCCAGGTGGAAATGGCATGGCAAGCCGTTCCACAGGACTACATCCAGCATCTCTACGATCGTCTCCATGGGAGAATAGCAGCCTGCATTGCTGCGAAAGGTGGATATACACTGTACTAGTGCCGACATTGTGCATGCTCTGTTGCCTGTGTCTATGTGCCTGTGGTTCTGTCAGTGTGATCATGTGCTGTATCTGACCCCAGGAATGTGTCAATAAAGTTTCCCCTTCCTGGGACAATGAATTCACGGTGTTCTTATTTTAATTTCCAGGAGTGTATATGCATTTATGTCGATGTATAATTGGTTTGTTTTGTGAATATTATTTGTATTTATACGCTGAGTCTGGCCTAGGAAAAACTATGCTATCGAACGACAGCATCGATAGGTCGTGTGGAGAACCAAAGTGTTTAGGATCTGTGGGAGTGTTAACTCTGCCGCATGCAGCGCGGCTTCGAACCTTCAATCAACCAACCAGGAAGAATGGAAGTACGTAAAGTTTTAGAACTGTATGGCAGGCCTCAGCTTTTAAAATTGTTGCATCACAAAATTACAGCAACTTATCATGAACCTTTGTTGGTCATTGTCCCAATTGCATTACCAAGCAGGGTCCCTTCCTTTTCCGAAATGAACCCGAGTGTCGTTGAAATTCAAACTCCAGCATTAAAGTAATATCATTCCATGTCACTGTTTAATTTTCAAAGTTCAGTTAAAGTATTCATAGCTGGCTACAATATTTAGATTACTCAAGCACAAATTAAGAGTGCAAGTTTTGTGACCATATTTTAGTTTACCTAAATTTTACTATTGTAAATTTTACAATTGTTAATTGTTCAGAATCATTTAATTTACGTTCAAAGCTAAATCTCTTATTTCTAAATTGTGTAGATTCAAGTAGCTTTTTAAATGACTGTTGAGGTAGCCAAGACTAACCTTATTTTTTTGAATTCCGTAGTGCTTCAGAAACTAATTTCACTATTAATTTCAGTGACTAAATTAACTGTCAATTTTCCGGTTTTATTAATTATTTTGCTAAATTAAGTCAGAGTGTAGCGAAATTTATTACTTCTGACAAACTTTCAGTTTTCACACAACACGTCTCAACCTTAGGTTGCCACGCTTCTAGTGCTAATTATATGTGCAATGACCTTTCTTTTTCAGTTACTATAGTAATTGTCCATAGGACTGGCGACCGTAATTTCCCCCAAATCTCAAATATCTAATTACCGCTAGTTAAATGTTAACGTAACGGCCGCACATTTACTTTCTTTATTAACTTTACCCGTTTTCAAAATTACTTTCCACCAGTTTCATTTGCATTTTTCCTTTCATTTAGATGTAACCCTTTCCTCCCTACTTACCGACAGAAAAACTTCGGTGACGGTTGCGTTTCCCAAATTTCCATTAGGTACACGCGGTTTAATTTTTCACTGTCATTAAGGTCAATAAGTAAGGGGGAGGTTACAAATTGCACCACTCGATGACGCGATGACCTGAAATGACGACCATCAATTTTCTTTTGTTGTGAGTCCCCGACAGGCTTTTCAGCTTGCGCGAAGTGGCTAACTGTATTTCTTTTCCTCTGTTATGCCCGGTTACATAATGGATGTTGAATATTAATATTATAAATTCTTGAATCTTCAATTCATCACTCAATTCGTGGCCACATGTTAATTTAATAAGTGGTTATTCCGTCGCCAAGACGTCGCTAAGTCGCGTGTTCAATAACTATACCACGTAATTCCAGAGTACCCATATAGTTAAGCAGTGTTCAAAATGCGTCGTAATGTTGGGACAAATCGATGCTGTTCACTGTTAAATAACCATGAATTCACTTTTCACTTCCTAATATTCTAATAGTCAATTAATTGTCACAAATACACATGATAACTTCTATTCAATTATGTAGGCGACACGAAGAATTAAAGTTTGAATCCAATTTCATTTTTCCTTGTAATTATTTGTCCCGACACTGAGCACGCACACCAATTTCTCACTCAGGGAATTGCTTCCGTTTGCATCACTAACCCTGTCGTTGACGACAACTTCTGACAACTCGGCGCAATTGTACGTTCTTCGTGTTTCCGTTTGTCTGCTACCTACTCGAAACTAATAATTTCCTGTCTGCGATCTTTCATTTCCAATGTCCTTGAATGTTTTGTGTTCATTCAGTATCATGAAGGCTAAGTCCCATCACAAATCTCACACGATTTACTTTCGTCGCGAATCTCCGTATCCTGTTACCTTGCTAACGGTAAAGATGGTTCAAATCGTTCAAATGGCTCTGAGCACTATGGGACTTAACATCTGAGGTCATCAGTCCCCTAGAACTTAGAACTACTTAAACCTAACTAACCTAAGGACATCACAAACATCCATGCCCCAGGCTTGATTCGAACCTGCGACTGTAGCAACATGCGTCAATTCGCTGCAGATCCTCCTACATTTCAGTACAATTTTCCATTGTTACAATCTCTCGATATATCACAACATCATCCGCAAAAAGCCTAGGTGAACTTCCGATGTCACCCACAAGGTCATTTATGTATATTGTGAATAGCAACGGTCCTATGACACTCCCCTATGGCACACCTGGAATCACTCTTACTTCGGAAGGCTTCTCTCCACTGAGAATGACATGCTGCGTTCTGTTATCTAGGAACTCTTCAATCCAATCACACAATTGGTCTGATAGTCCATATATTATCACAGAGACACAAATATCTTGGGTAACGCTAAATATAGTCTAAGAATGCATTGCAGGAGGGTAGATGGTGTCATACGATAGCATTTTCCCAAATATCATATAATGTACTTTGATTTTCCTAATCGTATGTGTGTTTTTGTGAGATATTACAGTTTTGCAATGATTGTCACCCCAGATTCATGTGTGCCAATTACAGCGCCATCTATCATGAAACGAAAAAAATGTTTCATACAAAAGCTACATATTTTTTCACAGAGAATCAAAATCTGCAATAAAACAATTGAGGTTCCTATTTAAGATTTCAAAGTCACA
This sequence comes from Schistocerca gregaria, assembly GCF_023897955.1. Classification (NCBI taxonomy): domain Eukaryota; kingdom Metazoa; phylum Arthropoda; class Insecta; order Orthoptera; family Acrididae; genus Schistocerca; species Schistocerca gregaria. Next base: position 516,884,098 of record NC_064925.1, on the reverse strand, counting down.
GTATATTTTTAATCCGATGTGTATTTCGCCAAATATTCCGAAAAACAGCTTTAAATGGTGAACCCTGTATATTCTGCATAAGCGTTGGGTACTGCAAATTTTTTACAAAACGGTATCACACTAGGATACAGAAAGAATTTGAAGATTTAGTTGCAATGAAACAGCAAACATTACAACGACCGTTAGACGGGATTCATTGTCTTTTACATCAAGACGTACTTTGTGTTAAATTCGCAGGCATTAGGCACCTGAAGAAATTAATGACACGAATAGTAAAATTTCTGAAGTCGCATGTATTATTCAATTGTCAGTTGCAACAGTTTTCGATGGATATGAACGAAAAGTTTGGAAGTTTTGTGTATTACTGTTCTGGTTACCAAGTGGTTCTAGGCGCTACAGTATGGTACCGAGCGACCGCTACGGTCGCAGGTTCGAATCCTGCCTCGGGCATGGTTGTGTGTGATGTCCTTAGGTTTGTTAGGTTTCAGTAGTTCTAAGTTCTAGGGGACTGATGACCTCAGAAGTTAAGTCCCATAGTGCAGAGAGCCATTTGAATCATTTTTTGTTCTGGTGACGCCAAGGGCATGCCTAGAACGATTTTCGATTTAAAACTCACTATTGTTGAAGTTATGAAGGGCGAAAGGAGCGCAGGGAAGAAAAGTAGAACATTCAAAATAAATTGCAGACCTCGTATTTTAAGTGGACTTGACTGCACACTGTCCACAGTGAGAAAATGCAACCCAACGTGAGAGACAACTTTATCTACTTTGATGGTTATGCATTTAAAAAAAATCGTGTTGTAGATGGGACACATTCTGACAAATACAGTCGAGTTAGCAAAGCTCACTGGGTAACGCTAGGTCTGAAGAACTGTTTGTGACCTTTAAAGGACTGCAAGGATACTTTCCTAAATGTTTTGACAACATGGCCAATCTTACATCTTACACGTGTTTTCGAAACTGGTTCCCATTTAAGTCTAAAGGGCCCCTGCGCATGTGGAGATGTAGCTCATCTACCTACGAGGTAATTACCATCTTAAAGACAAATTCCTTTACGTTAGAACACTCCAGACACCTATTTTGATTTTCTCGTGTATAGTTTCCATAATCTGTTTGCAAAGATGCTACAACATATAATCAATATATGTGTATGAAAGTCGGTTTTCGATTATGAAAGTAAGTCATGATTACATGGCGACCTGAGTGTGAAAATCTGTGAAATTTTCTGAGGCTGTCTGTATGTGTATATTTTGTATTAGTAAAAAGTTGTACCATGTCTCCAGTGTCCCATCAAGAATTTAACTCTGCTGAAGATTGGTTTCTTTTGTGAGCTTTGTTGTTGAGAAATGTGAAATATAAATCAAATCATACGCAGTGTGTCGCATTCGTAACTTTCCCTCTTCCCCCTCCACACGCTCAGACAGCGCGGTGTGATGGTGGGGGAAATATGCAGTGAGGCTGAGCGCTACGCCACTTGTGTCAGTGCACGGCCCAAGGGATCAATTTTTAGCCACCCCTGGTCTGCCCTTTCCCTGGCGTTGCACCTCCATCCATAAGATGCAGAGGTGTGGGAGAAACAGAATAGAAAAAGTAGACTGCAAATACAGAACACTCGACATACAATTATACACGTGTAGTATGTCGCCAATTCAGGAAGCAGTCTGTTAGGTGTGTTTTCCTGTGGCAAAGAAAGAGCTCCTAAGCAAGAAGGCTTCACTCCAAGAGAAGGAACTAGCTGCAGCTATCGCCAAGCCTACACTGATTTGGAGAACTCTTTAAACATTAACAACAGGAGTCTCAAGGTGCAGAGTAAACCTGTTCACATGCGGATGTGAGTAGCATAGGACGTTACTGGCATCTCTGGAGCAGTACAGATACCTAGCCACCTACTAATGTACCAGAACAAGGACGAATCCTGTACTCAATAAGATGTTTCAAATACAACACTAAATGATGTGGAAGTTATGGAATTGTGGAGAAGAAAAATGTGCTGTCTTTCTACTGGACGCGGAAAGTATCAGACTCACTGAGCTTGGTCTATGAAAGGTAAACAAAGGAGTTATTCTGCTTCGTCCTGAGCTTAGCAAGACTTTGATCCTGGCGCACTGCTCGAAAAAAATATTCACTTTCTCGGGAGTGCAACATCTTAATTTTCATACAGTAAAAAAATGACAGTTAACAACTTTGAACATGTACCTACTAATCATCAAAAGCACAATTTTCAGTTTAAGCTCACCTGTATTGTTATTTACTTTTACTCAAATAGTAAATAGTATGAGACAGCTGAAACTAGACAAAGTATGTAAATATAGTCACTATATGTTAAACAAGCATTCTACGTCCAACAGATCCAGTTGACATTCACGCTAGCCACTATAGTCAAAGTGCCATTGTGACTACGGTTAGTATCAATGCGGATTGTTCTCCATGGAAACTGAGGCAGTTAAACGAAATATCGGAAATGACGAATGTTGCTTCTTACTGTCCACAGGCGATTGTGAACTTCGTTCGTGTTAGACTCTTTTATCATATCATTGCTCTTTTAGTAACCCCCCGTTTACAATACCTTGACCCGTGTTACTAATTATTATTCTGCATCTCCTCACATTTTCCCAGTGTTACTCATCAGCTGTGTTAATTTTCTACGACATATCGATAACTGTTCAATGTTAACCCATTCCTCAAACTTCTGACTGGCTCTACTCGACTCAAACAATTTACTTCCATAAAACATGCGTACACTGTAATGAAAAACCACTCGTTTGACTACTAGAACGCCTAAATACAGTCTGCCGGACTACGAAAGTACTTGATCTTACGACATACTCGTATGGTGCGCTATTAAACTGATGCAGTGGGATGCTGGGTTGGAGCTTGCACAAGCCAGGAAAAGCCACCAACTCAGTCCGCGTGCGATGCTCGCGCACATTTGCCAGGCCCTCTCTCACCAGAGCACACTTCCCTCCTCAACCAGCCACGCTGCCTGGGGGGTGGGGATGGGGGGAAATCTCAGATGCGACAAGTGGCTTTACTTCATGCTTCTTAATAACACAGACCATTAACATAACAATGTTTTATATTATTTAATATTTTTTGTGTGTCACGAAGAGTTAATAAATTCATGAATGACACAAACCATCGGCATAGGGACAGACGCAGACGGTTTCATAGATTTTAGTCACTCAGGTTCCCACGTAATCGTGATTTATCTAGATTTGTAATCGTAGAAAGACTGAAATTAATTATTTTAGTACGAATTAATTGACATCAGCTATCCTAGCTGTACATCTACTACCCAATAGTGCCATTGACACAGTTCCCCACAGTCGTTTAATGAACAAAGTAAGAGCATACCGACTATCAGATCAATTGTGTGATTGGATTGAGGAGTTCCTAGATAACAGAACGCAGCATGTCAGTCTCAATGGAGAGAAGTCTTCCGAAGTAAGAGTGATTTCAGGTGTGCCGCAGGGGAGTGTCATAGGACCGTTGCTATTCACAATATACATAAATGACCTGGTGGATGACATCGGAAGTTCACTGAGGCTTTTTGCAGATGATGCTGTGGTGTATCGAGAGGTTGCAACAATGGAAAATTGTACTGAAATGCAGGAGGATCTGCAGCGAATTGACGTATGGTGCACGGAATGGCAATTGAATCTCAATGTAGACAAATGTAATGTGATGCGAATACATAGAAAGATAGGTCCCTTATCGTTTAGCTACAAAATAGCAGATCAGCAACTGGAAGCAGTTAATTCCATAAATTATCTTGGAGTACGCATTAAGAGTGATTTAAAATGGAATGATCATATAAAGTTGATCGTCGGTAAAGCAGATACCAGACTGAGATTCATTGGAAGAATCCTAAGGAAATGCAATCCGACAACAAAGGGAGTAGGTTACTGTACGCTTGTTCGCCCACTGCTTGAATACTGCTCAGCAGTGTGGGATCCGCACCAGATAGGGTTGATAGAAGAGATAGAGAAGATCCAACGGAGAGCAGCGCGCTTCGTTACAGGATCATTTAGTAATCGCGAAAGCGTTACGGAGATGATAGATAAACTCCAGTGGAAGACTCTGCAGGAGAGACGCTCAGTAGATCGGTACCGGCTTTTGTTAAAGTTTCGAGAACATACCTTCACCGAAGAGTCAAGCAGTATTTTGCTCCCTTCTACGTATGTCTTACGAAGACACCATGAGGATAAAGTCAGAGAGATTAGAGCCCACACAGAAGCATACCGACAATCCTTCTTTCCACGTACAATACGAGACTGGAATAGAAGGGAAAACTGATAGGGTACCCTCCGCCACACACCGTCAGGTGGCTTGCGGAGTATGGATGTAGATGTAGATATGAAAATTTTTGCCTGACTAGGACTCGAACAGGGATTCCCGCTTATCGCGGGCAGTACTGTATATCATGCTCCCCAGATCGACACAAAATTCCATATGCCACCTATGTACGTCCTGACACCGTCGTTTACTAATCTCATCACCTAGTTCTCACAACATTACATGGATTCCCGCGGAAGGAGTATGAGACAACGGGGAATCGAGTCCATTGTAAGAATCGTCGTGTGCCGCCAAGCTTGTAATACGTATCAGTACATACATGTCAGAGATGTAAGTAAGTAAAACACACTTTAACTCACATCTGTTGATCAAAACACTGACATCAAGTTTGCAGTCTCTTTACGTAAACGTGAAAAACCTTCGCGAGGGAAACAACGTACAACTCCTGGACAGTATTAAGGTAAAAGACATTCTCTTTTAAACTGGAATTACATTTCTGATCGAAGAGTTCCATCTGCAAAAGCACAAAGGCGCTTTCAACTGAAACGACAAACTGTCTCGGAAACAGCTAAGAAACAGATGTAAGATTGGCAGGGTCCTCAAACGCTTAGAAAGCTATTCCTGTACTTCTTTCGACGCCTCAATGGATCGTTCTAAATTCGCGTTTTTCTTTAACGACTGTGACATTAGGGAAATGGACGGTGTTCCTTGTCAGAAGTTGTCCCTTCTACAAAGCTATTTTCTTTTTTTGAGCGCACCTCCACCATGAAATGAGAAAGAAGTTGCTTCTCATGTTGCAATGTCTTTTTCTAAAGCTATGTAAGAAGCAAGGTCTGTATGTCATTCCGAGTATTTTAATTTCCGTACATGCTTTTCCTTTTCCTTCATAAATTCCTTAATAGCGTGTCTTATTCAATAACACATTTCAGGAATGCCCTTATACTTAACTAACGTACTTTGCAGTAATATAAAACATCTCCATACACCACTTTCAATTCCATCAAAAGCTGTTGGAGCTGACGATGTAATAAAGCATTTCGACATCATAAAATTTACGATTTTCACGTGTTTTACACCTGCATATTTAACATAAAGTGCTTCTTAACGTATATAATAATGTATCCCGCAAGAATCATCGGTTGATCATTACAATTTTTAGCTCTTTCATCGTGAACTAACTCTTTTTTCTTTCTGCATGGTGTTGCAACACCGTTTCGTAGCAAATCTGCGGCACCCTCAATTATGCGACTACGTAACAGATATTGAGAGATCTTATTCTTCTCGTCTGTGATTCCCATTTGTAGTGACGAGCCAGAACGATATAAGTTCTGCCAGCCGTGACTTTGGATGCCACCTCATGGCGCTGCGGGCACCTGGCACGGTAACAAAAGTACACAAGCGGAGCATTCATGGACAGATGATAACCCTAGCAAAGATATGAGTTGCAAATGGGGAAATCCATTGAGATAAGAGAATTTGACAAAGAGCAGATTATTATTAAGCAGAGCCACTGAACGAGTACCTGTAACGCTGAAGCCTGTTCACATGTTACTGTCGTTACCATCTACGGAAAGAGATAAGAGGACAGTGAAGCAACCGCTAGGCGCTAAATGGCTGGACGTCCATGACACTTCACATAACGTGGAGTTCGGAAGCATGTCTGCTGTGAAAGTAGGGTTGATGTGGTTTCTCTGCTGAAATATCACAATGATGGTGCACAAATGTCTAGGAGCACACCGTTCGTTATAAATTGTTGAACATGGAGCTTCGCAGCAGACCGACCTTAAATGATGACATGTCGACCCAACGACATCGTCAGTTATGACTGAAGTTCACACGGGACCGTCGGGATTCTACCATCGATCAATGGAAACGTGTTGGCTCTTCTGAAACACGTTCTTGCTATACTAGGTCGACGGCTACTAACCACATGCTTTATGTTTTCCCCGACGCCGACGTCATAAAAAACATGGTTCAAATGGCTCTGAGTACTATGGGACTTAACATCTGAGGTCATCAGTCCCCTAGAACTTAGAACTACTTAATCCTAACTAACCTAAGGACATCACACACATCCATGCCCGAGGCAGGATTCGAGCCTGCGACTGTAGCGCCTAGAACCGGTCGTCCACTCCAGCCGGCCCGATGTCATCTCCAGCAGTATAACTGTCCGTGTCTCGGAGCCCGAACCATGCTACAGTGGTTTGAGTGTACTCACGTTGATGTCTCGGCTATCAGATTGGTCTGGTGTAAATCCCAATGGACCCATCTGGGTCGCTATTGGACGAAATCATCGTGTGCGCAAGTCAGCGGCCCGTTGTTTACGTGAATTACGTGACCTGTGCGTAGACCTATAATGCCATATATCTCCGTAAAGCTACCAACAAACCGTCGGATCCCTGATACGCAGAATCAGTGGTGTACTTATAACACTACCGTCCGCTACTGCTATACTATAACCTCAAAGCAGGAGGCAGCTCGTATTATGATTTTTTTTTTTATTTTATTAAAGCAATCACAGTATAAAGAATCCGACCAGTGTTACCCTCTTGTGTTGACCGTGATGTACCTAACGGCTTATAGGAAGTGAAGTCAGAATTACGTAAATATTTAAACAGTAACGAACAATAGTTTACCTATCCATACTGTCCAAATGATAATAAAAACGATCGCCAGCCTAATTAGGCATAAGAATGAGTAACATTCTTGTTCATGAACTGAAAATAAGTAACTTCAATGGGCAAACACAGCCTATACTTTTGTCACACGAGAGTGCAATGAACTCTGGCACCTGCATATGTTCACGTTAACGTTGGAGCTCACAGAACACAACACTCTATTTGCATAAATATAACAAATAACGACACAAACTATTACCTTCAGGGCTTATACAAACTGAATGGTCTCAATAACATTACTATTAATATTCGCTGAAGAATCATAAACTGGACATAGGTTCTGTCTCTCTTTTACCAATTACTTTTCTATCTGACTTGGAAAAAATAATTTCCTTTGTAAACTATTTCCCGGTAGCTGAGTGCTCAGCGCAACAGACTGTCAATACGAAGGGCCCGGGTTCGATTCCCGGCTGGGTCGGAGATTTTCTCCGCTCAGGGACTGGGTGTTGTGTTGTCCTAATCATCATCATTTCATCCCCATCGACGCGCAAGTCGCCGAAGTGGCGTCAGATCGAAAGACTTGCACCAGGCGAACGGTCTACCCGACGGGAGGCCCTCATCACACGACATTTCATTTTTCTCACTGTCCTCTGAGTAAAAGAAGTTACTGTTTTCATAGATAGTGGTCTTTCTGTTACTTGTTACCTAGCATAAGCACAATAGACAAACTGGCTCCTGTTACACTATTAATTTGCACTTCCCAGACACAAGAGAGACACGCTCTTAGCAAACATGACTATTTAACATTCCACAAATGCAGTTCACGACTTTTACTGCAGTGAGACACAATATTGACAAATTTGTAGGAAACTGACTCACCTTTTAAAATTTACAACACGCAGCACTGTGATCATTAACTAAGCAAAACTTTATAAGCCTCAGTTTTAAGAACTTGTAACTTTTAAAAGAAACAGCAAATTGTCTTTATTACCACAGTCTTCTACTTTTATGTAAATGATTAAATAGGTAACTTTGAAACTTCACAGAGCTTTAAATTTGACTGTTTCAATCACAAAGCTGCATTTACTACCTCCCACAATTTTACCAAATCCAAAGTATATCTGAATACTCCCCTCTTACCAAATACCAAACACCAAATCCAACTGTTTGGCTTTGAGGCTTTCATTTTTTCCACAACAAGGACACTTGCTAATCATAGTTAAACGGAGAGAAAACTGGGAGGTGTTGTGATAAAGAAAAAATCAAGGTAGGCACATAAATTCAGTTATAAGTTACCTTATATTTGAGTACACTATAACATCCAATGAGCTGATCCTTTACTGTAAATTACCATAGTTATTCTGTCCCATTACAGCGACTGCTCAATGTGGTGGCGAGTGCCAGTTGGTAGGTGGATTTGCAGGCACAATTGCTAGACTCTGCCATTTCTTAGTGGCGATGATAGATATCATTTCCAAAATAATTCCAGCTGGTTACTGCATCCATCCCAGACTTTGGCACATCAGAAACGGCACAAAAAGCCCATCTCGGCACCAGCGCAATTCAAAACCTTTTAGTGAGCTGATGGTGGTTCAGTACCTCATCCCCGACTGACTCTTAATCACCTCTTCTACCTAGACTAACCACAATTTGCGCACCCTACTCAGTTCCGTTTCCGAGGAGAACCACACCACCTTTTACATACAAAATAACTAAGAACCCTGAGTGAAGGACAGCAGTTTACATAACAGCGAGTAGTTACTTAAAAGAATAATATCATTTACACATATTGCTATTTCTACGACAAATTATTTAAACAAAATTACAATTATTTTTAGTAAGTTTTGTTCCCTCCTAATGAGGCAAAGAATTTAAATTATAGACACACTACTTTACATAGAATCAAACCATGAGATCAAAGTTTTTACAAATAAAAAAGCGACCACTATTGTGCTATCAATACAATCAAACAATATTTACAATGATACAAGGTAGAACAGATAAAATGAAAAAATTATGTCAGTAAAGCTATGGAGCTCTGGTCTTACACACTTCGTTCCAAAGACAAACAAACAAGCTATTAAGCAAGTGGTCATCATGCTTTAGGTCATCACTGTATTTTTAAAGAGCTGCAAATATAGCTCTGTAGACTGCCTCTTTTTTCCCAAATGGCCATTCGGCCTATGAACTTGCTTTATACCAAGAACAAATAGAGGAGGATAAACAGCGCCTACACCATAATCAAACTGAAAAAAGTCGTGATGGCCAAAATAAGCTGCACCAAAAGGTGGAAAGAATTGTCGCACCGCACTGAGAGATGAAATATAGCTCTACACCGAGAAGGACCGCGCAAAACCGATATGAACCGCATACAGCCGAGAAAGGTCAAGTTCGGATCGCACACGGACAGCACATTGCGCATGATTAGCGTTTTGCTTGCCATGGCCGACCATGGCGTAGGAGACAGCTCTGGGTAATTGCTAAATAACGAATCCAGCGTCAGTACACACACACACAGTATTTTCCACATATTTTCTTCGCCGATCCTGCGGCGAAATGGCTCAGATGGCTGTGACCACTAAGGGACTTAACTTCTGAGGTCATCATTCCCCTAGAACTTAGAACTACTTAAACCTAACTAACCAAGGACATCACACACATCCATGCCCGATGCAGAATTCGAAACTGCGAATGTAGCGGTCGCGCGGTTCCAGACTGAAGCGCCTAGAACCGCTCGGTCACAGCGGCCGGCTGCTGCGGAGAACGCAGGTCCATGTTTCATTACCATACAATGATGTGCTCCAAACGTAAATCCTCAGATATTTCTTCCTCAAATTAAGGCCTATGTTTGGTTTTAGTATACCTGGCTTGGCCAGAAATTCGCTTTTTAGCAGTGTTAGTCTGCTTTTTGTGTCCTCCTTACCACGCTCATCATTCATCATGGGTTACTACGCTTCCTAAGTAGCAGAATTCATCTACTTCGTGATCACTAATCCTGATGTAAAATTTCTCGCTGTTGTCATTTCCATTACGTCTCACACTTTCGTCTTTCTTCGATTTACTCTCAGTCAACATTCTGTACTTATCAGACTGATGGAATACATTCAGCAGATCTCATAATTCTTGTTCACTCACACTGATGTTAGCATTCTCATCAGTGAATGCTATCATTGATATCCTTTCACCTTGAACCTTTTTATATTTCGGTCTTTGCCTTTTCAATATATGGATTAAACATTAGGGGTGTCTTCCACCCTTTTTAATCCGAGCACTTCCATCTTGGTCTTTCCCTCGTATTGTTCTCTCTTGGCACTTGAACGTATTGTATATTACCTGCCGTTTCCTATAGCTTACCCCAATTTCCTCAGAATTTCAAACAACTTGGCCCATTTGACATTGTCAAACTCTTTTTCCAGGTCGATAAATTCTATGAACGTCTTTTGATTTTTCCTTAGTCTTGCTTCCATTATCAGCTGCAATGTCAGAACTGCCTCTCTAATGCCTTTAGAAGTCCTAGAGCCAAAGAGATCGTCAACTAAAGTATCCTCAATTTTCTCTTTTCCATTGCTCTGTACATTATTCTTGAATTCATGAGCTGTGAAGCTGATTGTTGTGGAAAATTGTCACAGATGGTAACTCCTGCAATCTTCGGAGTCTGTGGCTGATGCTTTCCCAAAAGTCTGTCGGGGTATCGCCAGTCTCTCAAATTCTACAAACCAACCTGAATAGTCGTTTTGTTTGTCGGCTCCCCCCAGTGATTTTAGAAATTACGATGGAATGTTACCTATCCCTTCTGTCTTATTTGATATGAAGTGCTCCGAGGCTCTTTTAAGTTCTGATCGTAATACTGGGTCCCCTATCTTTTCTACATCGACTCCAGCATCATAGCCATCGAAATTATATGGCACTGTTCACACGAACATCTAAAGCTTCCAGGAACTTCCTGATGATCGTTATAGATTTATCGTTCTTCGGCAGCAGATTGATCTTGTCAACTGGGAAAGCGGAGACCGACTCGTTCAAGTACTGACAACATATCATGAGATATAAACGCTGCAGAATTAACCATAAGTTCTGGTGTAAGCTGTCGCCAGCACACCGTCGAGAAGGATGAAGCACGAACATCGATTAGTAGGCGATGGGTCAAGCGCGCTATCACGAGAGTGGCCAGACACACACCCACAAGCAATACGCCGCCAATGCCCTCTAGATAGCATGTATTTAGGCTGCCGCCTTTGTCCAGAGGGCCTCACTTAATCATGCAGTTTGGCATCTGTCAGTTTACTCCCAGAATGGGTGTAGTTAGTCACCGTTTACGACGGTACACAGCGAGCAGATTAGTGACTACAGCGGACTAATTTACCTCAACCAGTATTGTACTTTGCTAGCAGTGAGAAACTAAAGCTTTTAATAATAGGGATTACCGATATGGACATTACAGCAGTCTACAAGAATATTATTATTGATGGGCTTGTATCACAAAAGTGAAGTAAATTTTTCCAGTTCACGCAAATAAAGAACCGTATTAATCCACGTATGCATTTGTTTTGTAAAAAGAGGATATCGGCCACCCATAACAACATCCCGTTCCTTGCTTCCTTCTGGTACAAGATTCTACAATAAGTATACCTAAAATGGGAGATTTGGGTTTAAAGTCCTGTCGACATCATCATAATCAGAGCACAAGCTCGGATTGTTTGAAGGATGGGGAAGAAAATCGGCCCTGCCTTTTCAAATGAATCATCCCAGTACTGGCCTCGAGCGATTTAGGGAAATGAAAAGGAATCAAAACCTGAACGATTGGAAGCAGATTTTAATCGTCCTCCTCCCAAATGCGAGTGCAGTGTACTAAACACTGCGCCACCTATAATGGTCTTAGTATATCAGTTCGGTTTGTCTGTGCAACAGGAAGGAAACTGGGTGTCTAACGCTTCTTTTTTTTTCTTTATTGTGATTTCATTCCCCTGCCCCATATGGGGCAGGGGAGGGCTGTCAGCGGCACAATCCGCCGCTCTTCAGCCAAGTGACACGACAACTAAAACAAGACTAAATGATACATACATAAGGCGATGCAAAAGAGGGAACATGAAACAGAGTAAGGGGAGAAAATGGAGGCAAAAGTACATTGACATGGAGACGTTCATGGGGGACAGTTAAAAAAGTCACCTGAAACTTAAAAACACAGTTGGCGATTCTTAAAACTCAGATAAGACACTGAATGCGCATGCACACGTTAAAACTCGGTCACAGTATTCAAAACACTCCAGAACAACACACTTAAAACCCACTTGGAGCACACATGATGAAGAATAAATCAGCCAGGTGGGACCTGCCGAGGGAAAGGTCAGAGAGGATGGAAAAGGAGGGGAGAGCAAGGGGCGGCAGGGGAAGTGGCGAGATGAAGAGAGTAGGGGCGTCAGCAGGTACACTAAGAGGTAGGAGACACATGGGGCAGGAGAGGAAGAGGGAAGACAAGGCAGGAGGAAGTGCAGAGACACTGAAAGGGGACACAAGAGAGGGAGGGGGAATAGGAGGAGGAAGCCGCTCAGGAGGGGGAGGAGAGGGAGACCTGAGGAGGAGGCAGGAAGATAGGGTTAGAAGATGTCAGGGCAAAGCTCATCATCTGGGAGGGGTAGATGGTGGAAGTTGTGTTGGGAAAGGAGATGGAGGGAGTGGAGATGGAGAGAGGGTGCGACACAACGGTAAAGGCGTGGCAACTGGTTTGGGGTGGAGAGGAAGGGAGACATCTGGGGGTGAGGAGGATCAAGGCGGCGGACAATATGTAGACAATATGTAGTGTGCTGATGCGTTCAGGGAAAAGGAGAAGGTGGGGGAAGGAGATGAGGTCATAGTGGATGCGCATGGGGGACAGAAGGCAGATGCGGAAGGCGAGGTGGAGCGCATGGCGTTCGAGGCTTTGGAGGGCTTTATAGAACCGGGGAGGGGTGGAAATCCAAGCTATGCTGGCATCACAGAGGATGGGGTGGATCAAGGATTTTTAGGTGTGAGGGATAGTGGAAGGATGCAGACCCCGCATCCGGCCAGACAGGAGTTTCCAGAGGTGGAGGCAATTGTGAGCTTTGTGTTGGATGGCAAGGAGACGGGGAGTCCAGGTGAGGTGGCGGTCGAGTGTGAGGCCAAGGTATTTGAGGGTAGGAGTGAGGTGGATAGGACGGCCATAAATGGTGAGGTAGAAATCATGGAGCTGGAAGGAACGAGTGGTGCGGCCTTTGATGATCGCGTCTAACGCTACTTGGACAACGAGGTTATTATACTATGTATGTAGCGGGAGGATGTGTGTGCTTATACTAAAGTCGCCGCACTTTACATATATCCAATATCGATTCCGAGCAATCGATATACAGGACGGTCCATTGATCTTGACTGGGCCAAATATCTCACGAAATAAGGAAATAAGCGTCAAATGACAAAAGTACAAAGAACGAAACTTGTCTAGCTTGAAGGGGGGAAACAAATGGCGCTATGGTTGGCCGATAGTTGGCGCTGCCATAGGTCAAACGGATATCAACTGCGTTTTTTAAAAATAGGAACCACCATTTTTATTACATATTTGTGTAGTAAGTCAAGAAATTTGAATGTTTCAGTTGGAACACTTTGTGATAGATGCCTATGTTATAGTCAAAACATTTGGCTCACAATTTTAGACGAACAGTTGGTAACAGACAGGTTTTTTAAATTAAAATACAGAACGTAGGTACGTTTGAACATTTTATTTCGGTTGTTCCAATGTGATACATGTACCTTTGTGAACCTATCATTTCTGAGAATGCATGTTGCTACAGAGTGATTACCTGTAAATACCACATTAATGCAATAAATGCTCATAATTATGTCTGTCAGCCTCAACGCATTTGGCAATGCGTGTAACGACACTCCTCTCAACAGCGAGTAGTTTGTCTTATGTAATGTTCGCACATGCATTGACAATGCACTGATGCATGTTGACAGGCGTTGTCGGTGGATCACGAAAGCAAATATCCTTCCACTTTCCCCACAGAAAGAAATCCGGGGACATCAGATCCGGTGAACGTGTGGGCCATGGTATGGTGCTTCGACGACCAATCCACCTGTCATGAAATATCCTATTCAATACTGCTTCAACCGCCCGCGAGCTATGTGCCGGACATCCACCATGATGGAAGTACATCGCCATTCTGTCATGCAGTGAAACATCTTGTAGTAACATCGGTAGAACATTGCGTGGGAAATCGGCATACATAGCACCATTTAGATTGCCATCGTTAAAATGGGGGCCAATTATCCTTCCTCTCTCAATGCCGCATCATACATTAACCCGCCAAGGTCCCTGATATTCCACTTGTCGCAGCCATCGTGTATGTTTCGTTGCCCAATAGTGCATATTATGCCGGTTTACGTTACCGCTGTTGGTGAATGACGCTTCCTCGCTAAATAGAACGCATGCAAAAAATCTGTCATCGTCCCGATTTTCCTCTTGTACCCAGTGCCAGAACTGTACACGACGTTCAAAGTCGTCGCTATGCAATTCCTGGTGCATAGAAATATGGTACGGTTCCAATTGATATTGATGTAGCATTCTCAACACCGACGTTTTTGAGATTCCAGATTCTCGCACAATTTGTCTGCTACTGATGTGCGGATTAACATCGACAGCAGCTAAAACACCTACTTGGGCATCATCATTTGTTGCAGGTCGTGGTTGACGTTTCACATGTGGCTGAACACGTCCTATTTCCTTAAATAACGTAACTATCCGGCTAACGGTCCGGACACTTGGATGATGTCGTCCAGGATACCGAGCAGCATACATAGCCGACGCCCGTTGGGCATTTTGATCGAAATAGCCATACATCAACACGATATCGGTCTTTTCCGCAATTGATAAACGGTCAGTTTTAACACGGGTAATGTATCACGAAGCAAATACCATCCGAACTGGCGGAATGTTAGGTGATACCACGTACTTATACGTTTGCAACTATTACAGCACCATCTATCACAAAGCGAAAAAAGTGGTCCAACTGAAACATTCATATTTCTTTACGTACTACACGAATATGCAATAAAATGGGGGTTCCTATTTTTAAAAAAAGGCAGTTCATATCCGTTTGACATATGGCAGCGCCATCTAGCGGGCCAACCACAGCACCATCTGGTTTCTCCCTTCAAGCTACACGAGATTCGTTCATTGTAGTTTTTTTTGTTTGATGCTTGTTTCGTGAGATATTTGGCCCGGTCACTATCAATGGACCACCCTATATAAGGTGAGTCAGGAGGAAAGGCTCAGGCTTTGACGTGTGACAGTATTGGTGATTCTTCTCCCTTCGACTGAAGGTGCCTTTTTTAATTGTAGTCATTTTTCACGTCGCCTTCATAGCGTAAAACAATACCTGATCGGAATTACGATATGTCTTGAAATCGGGTTAACTATCGTGTAAATTTAAGTCGTAGCAAAAGTAGCAAGAACTTAATCAGCATGAGAGGAAGAAAATATGAAATGGGACACTGTGGAAGGCGATACCGTTCCGCGTCATTTGATCGAAAAATTTTGATGCGCTTTGATGTTACAGATTTTCACGGACCGATGGTTACCCTCTTATCCCAAAATATATGTTTCCATTTCTAATGATTTTTGTTGCTATCTGCTGCTGTAGTTTGGGTTTCACAGCCAAAAATACTCCAGTTATAAATACAGAAAAATTATAAACAACGTCTGTACCTTACCGAAAACTTAAATCTTAGTCGTTCATACTTGGTGACATTCGTACTGGCCTTCAGGATTTCTCAGTGGTACCGTCTGCAAATATATGCACTCCACGCTTGCAGTCATGAAGTTACACTACCAGACAAAGCAGCAGTTTTCGACAACGACTAACAGGAAGCGACAAACAAACAGCACTTACATTTCCCATGACCTGTACATGTGTTCTTCCTACACAGGAAAAGCAAAACGAAATAAATGGTCGTCAAGTGACACACGCGTGAAATCCATGTAATTACATAGCAGCAGAAAAGAGAGCACGACAAGAGAAGGAATTGCGCTTGATTAGCAAGAGAGAGAGAGAGAGAGAGAGAGAGAGAGAGAGAGGCAGAGAGAGAGAGAGAGAGAGAGAGAGAGACAGATGGAAATTTTCATGAAGACAGATCGCAGAGCAAAACACATGCACACTATTAACGATGAAACAACACGCGGAATGTGGAAATAAACCATTCAAACATATCCAAGCTGGGTTCTACTTCGTACCTTTGACAAAGGAACCACTAGAAGTACAGCACGTAATTAATAAAAATACGCATCGTATGCGAACTGCTGTCGGTGATGAAAAACCATTATCATCTGTGTCGAAAATTTGTCTAAATAGCAGAAACAGAGGGCGTATATCGTAGGTATCTCATTATCCTAACGTCTTTTTTTTCCAGACGTCTAACCAGGTACTGGATCATTTTGTAGCGTGGTGTTTGAGCGCCTGAGGCAATTTAAGAAATTGCACCCCTTCATAAACAGTTAAAATTTCATGTTTTAAATCTATTTAAAACAATTATAATTATAAAATAAAATTACTTCTCTAAAGTCATTAATGTTTACTTCGAAACCGCAACAGTTCAGATGTAGTAGGACAAATGTAACAAGATAGGGAAACAGGAAATATCATACATTAGATATTTTAGAATGTAAACTACTTTTATTTAAAATCTTCTTGCGAATTGTTCAGTTACATGTGTAAAATTGACCTCTATTTTTCCTTCAGTAGATGCAGTTGAAAGGTTACTTCATCTATCTTGGGTTATAGTAAAACCCTGATAGATCTTTAGTAACTTTAATTTGGAAAAACGTGTTTCACGAGTGTCATTTGACAAAATGATTGTTAGCAAGTCCGACGACATTGTTAATTAAATTCTATTGCACCTCCCATTTAATTATCTAGGCTAATAACTATATAGTTGTCCAATCAAAACTGTTCTCTTCTCGATGAACGTCCATAAATGAAGGAATATTGCATCTGTTACGACATATTTCGGGAGTCATAGCTGAGGCATTCAATTCGGAATATTTTTTACATAAATGCAGAATATTTCGTAGAATGAATTCACATTTTTCTGCGTATTTGAATCTTAAGGAAGACAAATAACTCATGAAGTATATTCATTTGTAATGTGCGTTTCTTCAGTTTTTATGTTAGCTCTTCTACTGCCTCAAGTTGTTTCTGGCGAGTTTCTTGACTTCAACTTAAGTCATCATTCTTCTGTCTTCCGATTTTTCTTTCTATTGAAACATGAGATATGTTGCATATCTCCATGGCTGTTTCAGCAGCGTTTGTCATTAGAGCTCCACGCTTTTCCTCACAGAATACAGTCACTGCTTCCAACTTTTGAACACATTGATCAAGTCCTAGTTCTCCTGAGGAAGGCGACATTCTTTACGAGGAACACCGTTGAGAAACTTTAGATAACCGGAATTTGAAGCTGACTGCAGTCTTCTGCCGTCAACGTAAGTCTCGCTGAAGATAAGAAAATTAGACCTCATGCGGAGGCATGTAGACAGTCGTTTTCCCCTCGCTCTATTTGCCACTGAAACAGCGAAGGGAATGACTCCTAGTGGCACTAGGTATCCTCCAGCATGCACTGTAAGGTGCCTTGCGGAACATGGATGTAAATCTAGGTTGCCCTTGGGTGGGTAATGATTGCTCAGATCGTACCAGGAAAAACGATATAGGTTCCACAAGCAGCACTCTAAAACCACTCGGTCGTTGATGAGCCCTCTGGTGAATGATACCTATCGTCTTTTACTACTGCAAGGTGCTGGTATGATCAGCTAAGAAAAACATCCCTTTTACTGATTTCCTAAATCCCAAGAATGACTCTGCAAGTGGGGGCTACCATTGGTTGCCTGCAAAAAGTACCATACACAAAATTTATGATTAGTGGGCCAAATTTATTCCAATATTAATCAAACTTCTGATAAGGCTTCACCTCACTGATCATTTGATGGTTTAATAAAACACCAGTCCACATATTTCATATACAATAATCAGAATGAATTTCATTGGAACATTGCTAAGAGGAGGAATGATCCTGGCTAAGGAGCGGAATGGCGGCGCTGTGAGATGTAATAACAAAGAATCTAGCACTAATTCACATTTATTTCCTCATTAAGAGTAACACACACACACTGAAGTCGAAATTTGGGATGCTATCGCGTGAATATCGACATATGGTACATTACGCAAGCCAGCATCTGAACCGATACGTGTGGGGCAAGACTACTAAAATACTGGATACCATTTATCAAGATCACGCACAGCCCTTTCATATTAGTCATTCACACAACAAAGGCAGAATTTAGAAAAAAAGACTTCCCTATTCCATATGTAAGCTCACTGTGTCATGGTGCGACTGCCTTTAACAGTCAATTTCAGAGAACAAAATCCACTTCTAGAATTCCGCACAACTCAGTAATTTTGTAAACACCAAAGCAGAACACATATACTTCGTCATGAAACTGAGGCTTCAGTTCGAACACGAGAGGTGTTTACGTCGATCTGGAGCCTCGTGGTGTACAAATAAAAGCACGTGGTGCACCAGGTTATGGGCTACAAAGTCTGCTGGAGTGAAACACAAATTGGACATGAAATTAAAAAAAAACATTTAGCACAAGTATTCCACAAAGCACACAACACTTTTATACGTAGCACCCTAACTAGCTAAAGCTGTACGTCATGTGGTGGCACCAATCGTCCACGCCAAGCTACAGTCGTACAAAAGATCTCATCGAATAAACTGAATACTACTGAAATTAACACCGTTCCTTGGTTGGATTAGTTGGTGCGGTATGATTATCAATGCCACGCACCAGGGTGACTACCGGAAGCTCAAACAAAAAAAGTACCCCGTATTCAGGCCACAGGTGGCCCATCGAGGCCATCCGACTGCCGTGTCATCCTCAGTTGAGGATGCGGATAGGAGGGCGTGTGGTCAGCACACCACTCTCCCAGTCGTTACGATGGTATTCTTGACCGAAGCCGCTACTAATCGGTCGAGTAGCTCCTCAGTTGGCATCACGAGGCTGAGTGCACCCCGAAAAATGGCAACAGTGTTTGGCGGCCTGGATGGTCACCCATCCAAGTGCCGGCCAAACCCGACAGCGCTTAACTTCAGTAGTCTTACGGGAACCGGTGAATCCACTGCGGCAAGGCCGTTGCCAAACTCAAACAAAGCTCTCACACATTTCGACTCAGCAAACAGAGATGCTTCTCAGAGTATCGTTAATCACCGGCGCCCTAGGCAAGAGTAACCTTATCGTCTCTCTCGTCTGGGGTCCACACATGGTGACCGGAAGAGCTCAGAGAGAGTAAGCGGTTTTTATTTCAAAATGGATGCTGACCAGTGGCCACCAATGCCTCCCTGACGCAACGTAGCCGTATTCAAAGCTCTACACAATTTTTTGACTACACTGCTCTTAACATTCATAGAACAATGTAGCGTCTCACATGGAGCTGTTATACTGCTACAAGACAAAGGCTCATGTCGTGACCTACAGTCATGTTCAAAAGAAAGGAATCGGAAACACCTATCCGTTGTTCTGTGACAGGGCAGGCTGCAAGCTACTCTCAACGGAATCGACATTTCAGAGTGACCTGCGTACGCTGTGACCTGGCAGCACTAACATCTCAGCAGTCATGGAGTGATGACCCGATTCCTGAATCCAAGTCTGTACCTCTCAGATGCGTTTTCCTATCCAATGTCTTTCCCCGCGTTCCCTCAACAATGTGTCTTTTTTTAGTTTCCTCTCTGTTACAATCTCTTACCACAGTCTGCGGAAAATCTATTCCACCAATGGGAAATCTCGGCCAAATGTCGTCCAATGAAAAGTTAGGACCTGAGCTCCAACATCCCACCTAGAGGATATTTTTTAAGCCACCCAATGAGATACTTCATTATGTAGCCAGAGAGAAATTTGTGGCTTACGTGGGTTTTCATAGCACAATTCCTCCCCAAAATAAAAATTGAAAACACTTTAACAGTAGCTTCCACATAGCTTTCCCAGGAGGGAACATGGAAATCGCAATTTTTTGCCCAGGACAGCTTCCTCCAGGTTTCTCAGAAGACCTGTCTTCGGAAACGCACCCCTAAGACGTTCTTTTTAAGAGAGGTAGTTGCTCGTATGCTTGTGAGGAAATGGGCGAGTTGTGGCGCCCTGAAAAAGTTCAGAGTTGGCGTGGTCGCACGGGTTGCTCGGCTAACTGGGGCTCGTCAGTGATCGCGTGGTGCCGTACGTTGGCTGGTGCAAGAGGGGTAGCCCCAGATCACGGTGCCGGTTGAGCATATGGCTGGGAATACCATCGTGACGCTGCGTCGATGAAGGAGACATGCATGGAGTGCCAAATATGGCGGACATTGTGGAACCTTAATGGCAGACATTTCACAGTTCATATAAAAATTAATAGTAGCCAGAGGAATCATGATACCTCAAAAAGAAACATCTACATTACCATTATTTGCACGACAATTCTGATGGTCTGATCAGATTTTCAATGTGCTTATTAGTTTAAAGTGTAGTATCTGACCGTAAATTGTACGAGTAACACCCAGTTCCGAGTTTTTGAAATCTAAACGGTCCATCCGATAATGCCGATCGACGTGTCTTTAGAATAGTATTAGTTTAAAACTAAATTATTATGAATTTCAGGCATGTAACGTGAATTGTCCATGAGTTACTGGACGTCAAATTGGCCGATTACTATTAATCGCGTCAGGCCATAAGTACTCCATAGTTACACAAAAAAAGAAAAAAACCGTATCAGCTTGCTTATAAATATATTTAATCTTCTATGTGGTTGTTTGTACCCGATGTATACTATTCATAAAGTAATTGTTCAAATATTCACTGTGTTTTAGAAAGCACAGAGACATCAGGCTACTGGCCTAATTTTGTTCTATTCCTTTGATATATGTTTATTTGATTTGTTTATGTATTTAATAATGTGTGTTAGAGAGTGTTTATGGCCCATCTGTCGGAATATTTTTAAAATTTCAAGTTATTTAAACGTAAATCCAGTATTTCGAATGTGTTTCAATATGTTTGTGAGTTTGCGTTGAAGACAAGGAGGGAAAGCTCTAGCCAATCATGGCTCTTGCTAATGGATGACTGTACTGAAGAGGGGGGGGGGGATACAGCACACGGGGAGCGCTGGATGGGAAGCAGCGGCGTCGGTCGCAGGAACTACTTGGAGAGTGGAGCGGGAGATATAAATATTTCGTACAGCCGACTTGTGCACTTGTGAGACTTACGTGGCTTCAGCAGCGAAGATTTTAGAAAAGATTCTCTCACGAACTACGTTATTGTTCATAACTAATTACATGAATTAGGAATCTCTTGTTTTCCTTTCCAGCCAGGGAGCCACAATATTCGTTTCGAGGAGACGCAAGTACTAGCGGCCACAAGCGGATACTACGAAAGGCTCTATAGGGAGGCAAACGAAATCGCTAAACATCCAAATAATTTCAACCGGAAGGAGGAGGGCGTGAAATTAAACGGTATATGGATGCCGGTGCTAAAGAAGATGTGTACCACCCGTCCACTACCGGGTGATGGCAACGGCGATCGACGGCGACTGACAGCGGCCAATTGCACTGACGTTTTCAAAACACGTGACGTCACACCGTGGCGCGGGAGCTCGCGGAGACGGAATTTAGCGGCAGTCAGTAGCGAGCCAGTGGGTGTGTTGGACCTTTCATCGAGCTACGGACCCCCTTGAAGATGTCTCCCGCAGTCAGAGACGAAACGTTGGGAATTGAGACAAAATTCATCAACCGACCACGGCATAACAGCCCGGATAATTATAATGGACCGATCGACGCGCTCACAGATTCTCTGTTGGGCTTAAATCCGGGTGTTTGGTGGCCAGGGGTGTACAGCAATCTCTCCTCGGAGCTCTTCGAAGCTGCCACGTACACTACGAGACATGTGATACTTTGCATTGTCCTTCTATAGATGCCATCGACCCGAGGAGAAACGAACGGACTGTAGGCGTGGACATGGTTCCCAAGTATAGCTGCATACTTGTGTTGATCCAATGTGCCTACCAAAATGATGAGATCACCCAGAGAATGCCATGATAACATTGCCTGGACTGTAACGTTCCCCCTTCCGATCTGGACCGTTCTGATGATTGTTGCAATGTTTCTGAATTCACGCCGTACGGGCAAACTGCCAACTGTCTGACGGAGCGCAAAAAATGATTCATGTGAAAATGCCACCAGTTGCCATTCGATTGACGTCCAGTAGCTGCACTGGCAAGCAAATTCCAGTCTTCATCGCCAACGAACGGCAGTCAGCATGGGTGCATGAACAAGGCGACTGCTGAGGACGCCCATATGCAGCAACGTTCGCTTAACAGACGTTGAGGAGACAGTGTTGGTAGCCCCATGGGTCATGTGGGCGATCAGTTGCTCAACAGTTGCAAGTTTATTCGCTCGTACACATCCCTTGCAGCCGTCGTTTACCACTGTCATCTATGGCCCGCGGTCCACAGCAGTTGTCTCAGCCCAGGTTTTGCATAGCGCCATTTTGCCATGCATGGTGTACTTCAACCACAGCGGCATGCGAGCAGCTTAAAAGCTTAGCTGTTTCAGAAATGCGTCCACCCTCGGCGCGAAAGCCAAAGCTCATGCCCATCTGGAAGTCAGATAAATCGCTCCGTTTTCGCATTATAACAACGGACACACTATATATCCTCCACTGCAAGAACTCCCTCTTGCTGTCAGTGAGTGGTTGTTGCACGTTGAAATTGATAGTGATCAGTGACTGGATCTTGCAGTTTCAGGGCTTTAAAATAAAAATGAAATGATGTTGTGTGGCGCTCCACTACGCACCCTCTGACTCAAAACTGAAATATTAAAAGTATTGGCTGGTTTCGTTGTCTAGGGGCTGCGATACGTAAATGCCGCTTTGCAAGCCAAATACTGCTGAGTCTACAGTATACAATATGAATGTACACATGAATCGAATGGTCGAAGGTTCCTATCACTCGGCAATCGCGAATTTTGAATGTAACCTTTATACATGACAGATTGCAATTAAATAAAATCTGCAGGTACTATTTTTAACGACTTTAAATGATGAGTACAATAGCAGAAGTATCTTTAAGAATGCCCTTTATTACCGGAAAACATTTACTAGCGTCGATGGTCCAGCAATTAAATAATGTATAAGTTGAATAACAAGGAAAACAATAGATTCCTAATTCATGTAATTAGTTATGAACAACAACATAGTTCGTGAGATAATCTTTTAGATGCCTCCCGCAGTCGGAGACGAAACGTTGGGAATTAATTATAATGGACATGTTATTTCCGGCCTTGAAAGTCTATATTTTAGTATCACGTCGATCGGGCTGTACGCGTCACGCATCCTCATATGTTAAGGGGACGTGGACGTGAACGGGCTGCATCTTTATACCTCGCTCTCGGTGCACATTACTCTTGATCTACAATGCGGAGGAAGCTGTGGTGTTTTGCCAAAAGTGAATGACATCAAGGTGTAAAAGGAAATTTATTGAAATAATTGTTACAGTTTAAGAATTACAGTATTTTTCCTAATGTTTTTTTTTTTTTTTTTATAATACACGTTCCAATTCTTTTACCATCTTCTGGTCCATCATCAGACTAATAGCATTCAAACTGTGGCAGGCTGCAGTCAACATTCATAGGAACACACTATGCATCTCGTTTTGTACTTTGGAGTATACCTGAGAAAAGAGAAAAACCCTTATTACACCACATTACTATCGTGTCTCAGAAATACCGCTAAAATTATACACAGAATGACAAACATAAACTATTTATGCGATGTATTAGGCATAATACAGAGATTAAATCTCATTCTTCACTTGACACAAATATGGTGAACATGGATAAAACCATTGAGCAGTTATATGTACCTAATGTTAGAAAAAAATGGGAAAAGAATGTTCACAGTGTTTTTGACCCACCGTACGCCTCTTTCAGAACATTCCAGCAGCATAATCTTGCTGGTCAGGTGCTTCTTTACCCTGTGTAGACTTCTTCAGAAGCCTTTTCCTAACTCTGGACTCTTTAGTGGTGGCTTCCAGAGCCCTTTCAGCTTCAACTAGTCGCTGACGATCTATAACAGTCAGAGCTGCTGTCACATTATTTCCTGGACGGATGCCTAATTTGTTCATTATTTTTGTCCTGGTGATTACACCATCAATTAAACAGAAGACAGCATCCATCGCAGTTATTCTGATTACCGTCCATCCCACAAACACGGTTTATGGTACTCGTTGCCACAAGCAGCTGTTGAAACTCTCATTAGGGTTTTGTGTACGGCCATGTAGACATTTTCTAGGTATTTTTTATCTGCAACGTCCTTGTATATTGGCTTTATTTTTTCCATGACTGTGGCAGGCATGGAATGTTTATGGTGATACTCCTTGCCTGAAGCCAGTGTGCAGACATTTGATCAATTAAAAAGTTAATAAACCATACATTTTTGGAAACTGGAGAAATTTGTCTTTCAGATGGCCGCTAATATTTTTTTCGAATTCTCAGTCATTTTCACGTCCAGGTCCCCATAAGCCTATGGCAGCTGGCCGCTGCACTGTAGTTGACATAGCTCCACATTCCTGTCGTATCTAGCAGAATCTCAGTGACTCTATTACTGCATGTCTCGCAGCGATCCTCGCTGCAGATGTTGTTATTTTGGCAGTTGACAGAACGTCACATTAATGCGGTCACATTAATGTGATTCCAAAGTGTAATTTATTCTGCGTCGCAAGACGCATATTTTGCCAAACAGAGCTATTTAGAAAGTCGCCTCTGACAGTCCAGATGACGTGCGAAATTCTACCGACCTAGAGCCGCCACAACTGCCCGGCGTCGCAATACCCCTGATGGCGTACGCAGCTCCTTTCTGGGGATACCCTATGCCCACACGCCCGCGCCATCTGCCGATCATACAAAACAAAGTACTCCAAATCATAAGCAATGCTCCACGATACACGCGCATCGTGGACCTTCACCAGGAATACCGACTTGAGACTCTCGCGGAGGTAATCCACAAACTCACCACAGGACTATACAGAAACTCCAGACATTCGCAGAACCCGTTTATTCTGAATCTGGAAACATAAAAGACCAAAAGACGTACTTGTAAGGATGTAACATTTATGGCCAAGTACACGCAAACACAACGGTACAGGTGAGTCCCTGTTAATCAGACACCACTACTGGATATCCAGTTGGAAAACACTTGCCGAATAACTGGCACAACGCAGGGAAGCCGTACCGTACACTACATGCAGACAAGGTCCACCCCCCCCCCCCCCCCTCCACACACACACACACAGTGAGATGATCTACGGCCGATCTCCCACTACTATATAACGATCTTGATTGTTTCAGGAATGTAGTGGCTGCAGCAAACTCGGATACATCGTCATCGCTTGCCACGGCAATGATGCATGATACCCATACTAACAAATCCAGCCTCGCATGAACTATCGTAGCTAGTAAGCCACTACTGCTCTTACTTCCCATCCCACTGTCGCAGAGGTTTTTTTTCCACAGTGCACAAGACTTGGCACTTTTTTTCAGTTTGATCTTCAAATTGCTACTTTCACTCGCGTTTCGTCCACTATCTATAACCTGATGGACCGTATTAATGCGTAGTCTTACCCAGACGCACGGATAAAATAACAGCCCAGCATCCTGTGATCCACCTACTACATAACTAACATGTTGACGGAGGTGACAGTAGAACCTTTTGTTTGGTCACCACGTTGATGCGCGCGTGGAGGGGCCCCATCTCTATTAGTGGCAAAGTGGAGTGGCCGACAGAGTCTACCTGCTGACCGGCAATCAGGGCACTTTCTTCTGGTACGCCGCTATTCAGAATTCTCGTCACATCCGCCGCCCACACGCGTCTTTGCAGACCGCCTCTTCCATGACTGATCCACTTCTTCTGAGAATGTGTGTAGTTCATTAAGTAAGGAAATGTGCATTTCGACGGCAGCAGTGGCTGCATCTCGATTCCGTCTATGCGTAACTTGTTCCAGCATAGAGTACTTGGCGGATACGGAAAGTAAGGTACGCTTCACGTCGCTCTTTTCAGTTCACAGCGCAAAGTGATCACATAGAAACGCCTAAAACAACAGTGGCTCCCACCAAGTATGTGGATCTTCTGAGAAATTTCGCCTGAAGCTATGTAGCCCACGTGACACAAATGTCATGCGTTTCTCCTTCCACGACAATTTTCAGCCGCATTCTGCAGGGGCACTGAAGACGCTTCAGCAGCGTTTTCGATGGGAAGTGTTTCATCACTCACAATACAGCCTTTAATTGGCTCCCTCTCTTGTTCATCTCTGCTCACATGAACTGCTTGGTACGACGACAACAATTTGGCACAACAACGAAAGGCAGAGCAGCGTAAAGAATTGTCGAAAAGCAGATTCGTCAGCATTCTAAAAAATGGTTCAAATGGCTCTGAGCACTATGGGACTTAACATCTATGGTCATCAGTCCCCTAGAACTTAGAACTACTTAAACCTAACTAACCTAAGGACATCACACAACACCCAGCCATCACGAGGCAGAAAATCCCTGACCCCGCCGGGATTCGAACCCGGGAACCCGGGCGTGGGAAGCGAGAACGCTTCCGCACGACCACGGGATGCGGGCGTCTGCTTTCTGTGAAAAGAGTACTGGGAAATTTGTACATCGCTACGACCTATATCTAAGTCGGAGTGGTGCCTATTTAAAGAGACGTCTGCGAATAAAATAGTTTTATTTTGACTGTGTTTTTCATTTCGCGACCGATCGGACCTTACTTTCCGAACACTCCTCGTATTTCATCTCAGCTTATGAATGTGTTTCCCATGACAAAGCGATACATAAATCACACTGAATGGTAGGAGGAGGGTGGAGTTGTAATTGACGGAGCGTTCTTGCTTGTCGCTTAGCGTCTTGGTGTCTGCAGCGTTCTCGTTCACACAAGTTGACGGCGATGGATGTTGTGTTCCTCCACAGTAATGGTCTACAGCATTTTCTCGGTATTTTTACTTACGAGGTGGTCGAAAAGTTTCCGTTTAAGGACGTTGCCGCAGCGTATATATGCAACGTAGCGTGCACATCGACGTGTATGCTAGAGATCAGTATGGCATTCGTGTCTTTCCAACGTGCGAGCGTTGTATATGGAAATGTGAACTATGGCAACGTTTTTTAGAAAATAAGTCTAACGTGCTATTATTCTTTTCTTGGCTATCAAAGAACGAATACCAGCAAACAACCATCGGAGAATGAAGAATGTGTCTTGGGCAGCACTTCCACCTAAAACCACCGTTGTGGAAAGGTGCGCCAATTTCTGTGTTCGTTGCGGCTCGACATAAGATGCCGGCCGATCTGGGAGGCCAGCCTCATCCATTACAGAGACGTCATAGACGCTAAAAGACCAGCCATTTAGTCCGGATCTCTCACCCATGCTATTGTCACGACTTTGGTTCCGTTAAAAAATGCGTTGAGGGGTGGATGATTACTGTCGGACGTGGATGTGCAGCAGACAGTTACGGACTTCTTCATGCAGCAGGATATGGTGTTTTACCAAATAGGCACCTTAAGCTTGGCGCGTCGATGGGATAAATGCCTCAGTGCTGACGGAGATTCTGCCTGATGATATAGCGCCAGCCGGAGTGGCCGTGCGGTTCTAGGCGCTACAGTCTGGAACCGCGAGACCGCTACGGTTTCAAGTTCGAATCCTGCCTCCGGCAAGGATGTGTGTGTTGTCCTTAGGTTAGTTAGGTTTACGTAGTTCTAAGTTCTAGGGGACTGATGACCTCAGAAGTTGAGTCCCATAGTGCTGAGAGCCATTTGATGATATAGCGATTCTAAACTGTACGACGTTCGAAAGGGGAACTTCCTGATCGTCCCTTGTATACTTATACCAGTCATTTGTCTATGTGTGTCATCCGTTCCTTAAGGCACTTCAGAGAGCCTCCATGAAATCTACTGCCATAGCAGCGTTACATAGTTATGTCACAAAGGCATCCTGGAGGGAGTCGACGATGGTGAATGATTTACGTTGTTAGAAATTTGCTGAATTGGTCCACATGAAGGAATTGCAGAACAGAGAAACCTAGAAACCAGTAATAATGAGCCGTGCTGCGGCTTTAGTTGGTGCTACTTGTAGGTTTCCGCCCTCTCTCGGAGGCCAGACGGCATCGTTTATTTCGCAAGGTTGCAGTTGTTCGTCTTCTTCTCGTGTTGACTAGCGCGCCTCGGTTTCTCAAGCATCTCCTGTCCGCTAGTGGCAGCAACGGCGGTTGTCGGTATGTAGTAACTGTTAGCCTATCTTTGGGGCGACGCCGCTGTTTTACGGGTCGTGTGAGTGTGCGAGATCGGTTGGGGACTCAGCGGGAGACAGGTCCGCACAGTGCCATAACACGCCGGGTCCGTTGGCAGCCCGCATGGACTTCCGGAAGGAAGGGCTGCGGTCACGAGGATGCACGACCTCGTAGTTAGCCAGAGCCAGCAAACTTTAAGATGAGTTCATTTCAATCCAAGTAGACAAACCTCCACCCTGGTGATATCTCGCGATTCTCCAGTGACTTGGGTTGGTGTTGCTGCTCGTATTGTCGCCGAGGCGAAGAGCAGCGAGTGGAGTGCTTGGGGAAGGCGGATCTGATCAGCTTTCAAAAATGGCTCTGAGAACTATGGGACTTAACATCTTAGGTCATCACTCCCCTAAAACTTAGAATTACTTAAACCTAAGTACCCTAAGGACATCACACACATCCATGCCCGAGGCAGGATTCGAACCTGTGATCGTTGCAGTCCCGCGGTTCCGGACTGCAGCGCCTAGAACCGCACGGCCACAGTGACCGGCAATCAGCTTTCCTCGAATTCTTATTACTATTTACTGCTTTAAACTTGTTACAATTTCTTAAGTTCAACCAGCAGTAATTTTTCTTGCCTTGTGGCCTCCAACGTCCTGGGGGTAACTGTATGTAACGGCAGTGCACGTTTCCTCGCCTTTCCCCTGCTGTCCGGTAAGGCGCGTAGTTTTGACAGCTTTCTCTAGTGTAGACCGGTTGGTGATTCTTCTATTCTGGTAGTAGTGATTCCTTTCTCGTTCCGGGCACTCTAAGCACAATATTCTGCGGACGAAGAGCAGACCGCCGGTTCTGACTTTGCCGTATTGTTCCATCGTTGTATTTGGTTTATCGGACGACAGGTAGCTACAGCAAGATTATCATTAATCGTTCGTTAGACTGCCACTAGTCTGAGTTACCATCTTGTGAAGTGAATGCAACTCTTGGCTGCCTATCTCATAGCTCGCGAAAGTGTTTGCTGCCGGACCTTCGTAGAGGTCGATTCCTGGAGCACCGTCTGTAGCCCCTTGGTTCTTGTAAGACGTGTATTCTAAAAGGAGATCTGATTGCCAGTAGTTCAGTGTAACTCTCCTTCAGCCCACGCCTTCTGCGGGTACAATCTGTCTCAGTACCCTTTAAGGAACTTATGTAATGCTCCTTGTATTTAATTATTGTATTATTTATTACAATACCTTGTAATGCCTACATTAAAGGTTATATATGTCTAGTTAATAGATCCGGTCGCCTTCTGGAATAAATCTAGCAGTGTAGTGTTCAGTGGATATTAAGGGTTGTGTTTCAAAGTTTACTATCATCTTATTTCACCCGTTTGGCGATCAGTTCCATGTTTTTTTCAGTTTTTTCTATTTTTTTAATTAACCTTTGCTATTGTATCTGCTGTTTTATAGCAGGTTTCTAAACTTTTTATATTATTGCCGTTCCTGGCGTGTAAGGCCTTCAGCCGTGATTGTGGTCATTCGCCTTAAAATTCTAATGTGGTATTTGCAGTTACGCAGTATGCCTTTAACACCATATTTACTCCAATCTCTAGCGCCTCATGCCTTCTGCTGTGCTTGTGGCGACTTACGTTTAATATTCCAATACCTGTAAGTTGTAAATTGCAGCCGGTGGTTGTGGCCGAGTGGTTCTAGGCTCTTCAATCCGGCACCGCGCTGCTGCTAAGGCAGTAAGTTCAAATCCTGCCTAGGGCATGGATGTGTGTGATGTTCTTAGGTCAGTTTGGTTCAAGTAGTTCTAAGTCTAGGGGACTGATGACCTTAGATGCTAAGTTCCATAGTGTTCAGAGCTGTTTGAACCATTTGTAAACGGCAGCGAGTTCTTAAGCAATTCTTAATTTATTGCCATTCTTGGCGTGTAAGGCCTTCAGCCGTGATTGTAGTCACTTGCCTTATAATTCTAATTTGGTATTTGTATTTACACAGAAAGGCTATAAAATCTTATTTACTTCCATTCGTCGCATCTGATCATTCTGATGTGTTTGTGGCAACTTGCCTTTGATATTTCAATACCTAATTTGTAAGCTGCAGCGAGTTTTGAACAATTCTTAATTTATTGCCGTTCTTGGCGTGTAAGGCCTTCTGCCCAGATCACAGTGGCTTGCTTTTAAAGCATTATCTGCTCTATCTGTATTTAATGGTGATTTGTTAAATTTAACTCACTGAAAACGCTATTATTTACACAGTTGTTTATTCCTTCATTAATAACATGTGGCATTTTTATTAATTGTTGAGACTGGAATTAGTGGTTTAAAATAAATTGTGAGTAACTGCAAAAGGCAACCAATAGTAACTGATTACGGCCTCGTCCACAATCGTAAGCGAATCTAGCCTTCCCTTGACTATCAGGTTTTAATCAATTTGTTTATTAATCCATTTATACACCTTTCGACGTTAGGCGTCATCAGAATCCTGGTTCAGATAAAAACCAGAAGGTTAAATAGCTACATGGTTGACTTGCCACGAACATGAGTAGACTAAACATAGGGGCATAGTTCGTCATAGGCGTTTACGAGGGGAGAGCTAGTGTCACTAATGCACTGGACATGGCCTTACCATCTCAGCTGTGAGTGATAATGATTGCCTCAGTGTTGTTTAGATTTCCTTCTCAAGAACCGCAGTGTTGGTCATACGTTCCTCCCATTTAATATTCAATATCTATCTCGTTTTTTCTTGCTGGAGATCTCAAGTTGACTGATAGCACATCGAGTGTCTGTTTAAGTTTCATAACTATACAGGGGCGTGAAAAGATAGCGTCTTTGTACACCATGAGCTTTGGTATGCAACTCCAGGTCTGTAGTCATGAAGACTTAGTGCATTAACCGTCCGAATGCTGTGTCGGCAGCCCCAGTTCCTTTATCAAGTATCGTTCGTAGGTCCACTACTTAGACAAGATGTTTTCAAGATATGGAAAGTGATCAACATATTCCAATGTTGTGTCCAAGCCAGAGACATTTAAGTCGGCAAGAGTTAATCATGGGGCAGACAGTGCGAGAGCTTTCGTTTTATTCGCAGTAATTGTAAAATCAAAGCGATCACATGCAAAATCAGTTGACTGGCTGTTTTAACTATGCAGATGTTGCTAGAGTAGGATATGAGCTTTCATTAGCATACGTGAGTTCTGAAAAAGGGGTGACTTGGGTACGTCTTTGTGACCGAAATCCTGTCAGACTGAGGTCACTACACGCAATTAGATAGATAAGAAGATGAACTGAGATGGTTGTTAGCGGCTCGTACCTCGCAATCATTATCATTACCTATGATCTTTACAACTAGATTTTTAAAAATCTGCTTGATCGCCACATACATTTCCCTAACGAAGTGCGACAAAAATGAAAATAAAGTATCAATTCTGTACGTTTTGTTTGAAAACTTCGTAGTTTTTCATGCATCTCAATGTTTATGTCATCATACCTTGTAAACTATGAGACGTACAGTGATGCAACTTTGCAAGTACTGGGTGATCAAAAAGTCAGTATAAATTTGAAAACTTAATAAACCACGGAATAATGTACATAGAGAGGTAAAAATTGACACACATGCTTGGAATGACATGGGGTTTTACTAGAACAACCACAACAACAAAAGGAAAGTTCACAAAATGTCCGACAGATGGCACTGGACAGCAGGTAACTGCTGCCGTGACGGGCGAGAGGTACACCGATATGTTACAGAATCGCATCATCCCCAGCCTGGCTGATAAACACCTGCTGGAACGTACGATGTTTATGCATGATGGCGCTCCACCCCATATTGCTAGATGCGTGAAAGATCTCTTGCGCGCGTCGTAGGCGCAAGTGTATCGTGATCGACCGACATCTCTACGGATGCTGAAAGACAACATCCGACGCCAATGTCTCACCATAACACCGGACATGCTTTACAGTGCTGTTCACAACATTATTGCTCGGCTACAGCTATTGTTGAGAAATGATGGTGGACATATTGAGCATTCCCTGTAAAGAACATCATCTCTATTTTGTCTTGATTTGTTATGCTAATTATTGCTATTTTGATCAGATGAAGCGCCATCTGTCGAACATTTGTTGAACTTTTATATTCTTTTTGTTCTAATAAAACCCCAAGTCATTCCAAGCATGCGTGTCAATTTGTACCTCTCTATCTACATTATTCCGTGACTTATTCAATTTCCAAATTTATACTGATTTCTTGATCACCCTGTACATTCAGTGGTGCACTTAGATACTGTATGACAAAAGTATTGCGAATAGAGTTCATAATAAATAAGTACTGTATCAAAACGTCTTGCCGGATGATGCAGTGCTATTGCATGACTAGCGAAAATACATTAATCGATAAATTTTATTTCTTTTACGATATCGCGGAGGAGGCGATGTTGGGCGGGGAGGGTGCTGGTCAGCAGAATATTTTAAGTGAAAGCTTTGAAGTTACTAAGTGCTCTCATTCTCAAATAATGGATGAATATTGTCTGTGTACTTCTGGTGCCGTAATTTACGCTACCTTAGGATATATATATATATATATATATATATATATATATATATATATATATATATATATATATATATATATATATATATATATATATAGTTGCTAATTTTAATAATTGCCTTAATTGTGTTATGCATTTAACGTAAAGTTATACCTCAATATGAGCAAGCTAAGTGATCATTTAAGTTGATATAAGGCACTGTCTAATGATAAGTTGACGGACGAGAGAAAAGAAGTACATTGTTTATCATTTCAAAAGTAATCGACATAACTGTTAATGTACGTATCCCACTGCGAGGAAAGGCAGTCAAAACCTTCACGGAAAAATGGTTGCCATTGCCTACGGAACCATGATCGTACCCAGGCGTCCACTTCTTCGTTCGAAGAAAATCGACGACCACGGTTGTTTTTCTTCATCGGACCAAAACGTAAGGAAATCCCATGGCGAGAAATCGGGACTGTACGGAGGATGTGTAAGGGCTTCCCACGAAATCTCCTACAGTGTAGTCAAAGCTGTTCGCCTTCGTTGTAAGCGTTCCGCTGGCCTCCAATCAGTCATTGGGCTATTAAGTGTAGCCTTTAACATCTTTCACTTCTGACGATGACTGTTAACGTGAATAATGCCGAGATTTACACCTATTCGTAATACACGTTAAACTGTAGTTCCCCCTATAATTGAGTGAGTCGCTTCAAAGCTAGGAGGAAGGCATACCAGCCCCCACAGGATCCATAGGATCGTGGCTATGAAAGTACTGTCATGATAAAATTTTCTCGAGCTTCCATCTGCTTCAAGAGGTATTTAACGACTCTGTTTTGGATTTGTTTTCTGCACACTCTGGCGTCATATTGCTTTTTGTACGATTGAGAATATTTTAATCAGATGGGCGGTGTGGTAATGTTATAGCCAACCTGTTTATGGAGTACTTTAGGAGATTTCCCTGGACACGGCTGTTCATAAACCTCGTTGCTTTTACAGTTCAGTTATTGACTCATACGTCGTCTGATCTCATGGATGTGAAAAGCTGGTAGAAGTTTTAGACCTCATTACTATCCATAACATCAAGTTCACGATGTAGGTAGAGACAGACGGTGCCTTTCCATTCGTTGACCTTCTCGTCCGTCCTAAAACAAATGTGTGTCTCAGCAACAGTGCTTGCCGGGAACCCACACACACGCACTGATATCTACACACTAACTGCAATTACCATCCATCGCAGAAATGTTGTGTTCTGACGGCCTTAGGGCATCGATTGGAAGCCGTCTTAGGCGATGAAAACCTGCCGAAGAAGCTGAGCCACCTGCGGAATGTTTTCAAGGAAAACGGTTACAACAATCGCCGCAAGCCATCTTTCCGAAAACATGGGAGCAGAAAGACTCCGAGGAGGACTCGAAGAAGCTTGCTTTTTTACCGTTCCGTGGCTCACTAACTGGGAAGATTAGCCAACACCTAAAGAGGCATAAAATCGATTTTGCCTTCAGGGCTCCAATAAAAATTTCACCGCTCCGGAGGACTGTGAAAGGCGATGTAGACCTCATGACGCCAGGAGTATGTAAAATACCGTTTGGGCAGCAGAACACGAAAGACGCTTTCGCTTTCGGTACCTTGAGAAAACGGACATTGTATTGCTTTCAATGAGACATCTGTTATCACAAGGACTAATAGTGTAGTGTAGCTGGCAGTAGTGGCGCTCGCTGCATTGCAGTAGCTTGAGTAACGAAGATTTTTGTGAGGTAAGTGATTTGTGAAAGGTATAGGTTAATCTTAGTCAGGGCCATTCTTTTGTAGGGATTATTGAAAGTCAGATTGCGTTGCGCTAAAAATATTATGTGTCAGTTTAAGCACAGTCATGTATAATTTTTGTAAGGGGACGTTTCAATAGTTTCTGGTATGGCGCAATAAAAGAAGCGATAGAGATAACATTTTGTGACAACACCCTCTATAAAGACGGCGGCCTGCAGTTAAGCACGTCTTGGGAACCAGCCATCGAAACGCTGAAACGTTCGCGGCTGGCGCGCAACGAAAACATTACCATATATAGCGCTGGAGCGAGAAACTGTGATGTCACAGAAGGCAGCGCAGTTATATTATCACGGTAACAGCAACCAAACGATAGTCACCACTTGACAATGGACGAGGGGTACTCTGCCGAAAACTTGTGGACTTTAAACTGCTTGACGAGACTATAAGCTCGAGAGAATTTTCTCAGTTCGTATCTCTGCAAAACCATGCATTGGTATGTAAAGTACGGTCAGTTCAATGACATCTACCCCACTTTTTTAAAGACATAGTGGGTCTCTTGCACCTCTTTGAACTTTGTGGAGCCTCCATTTTAGATTAATAAATTTTCCATGTTACAGGATTCTTGACTGAAGGGGACATGTTAATACGTCTTAGAAACACTAGAGCGTGCTGAAAAGTAATTCCTCCAAATTCTTTACGTGAAAACTCTTAAATATCTTCCAATATAACAGATTTTATTAATATTCTACATTTTTATTCTTCATGTTTACAAACTGCAGTCATCTGCCGCTAGAGGGCTCCTAATTGCATCTTGTAACATGACGATGTGTAACGTATCTATGTCGATGCGTGAGAAACAGACTGCTGTAGTCGAGTTTCGAGTTCGAAGAGTTCGTGCACACTCTGCTTCAACATGAAAATGCTAGACGACACATGAAGGCTGCGACATCTGCGCCCATCTGCGTCGATATTCCTCCATACCTGGCCCATCCGATGTTCATCTCTTTCCAAAACTTAAAGAACACTTTCGAGGACTTCGCTAGTGCAAGCAGAGGTGAGTTATGGCTCCATCAACAGGGTCAGACATTCTACAGAGATGGTATCAACAAACTGGTTTCTCATTGAAACCGCCGCCAGGGTGACTATTCTGAGGAATAAATATGTTGACATGAGAGATAAAGATGTATAATGTTGATAACGTTTGTTTTATTTGAAACAGCTGTAAGAATTTCCGAAAAATAATTTTTTAGCACACTCTCGTATTCGCAAGGTACGAGAAGTTGGTAATACAAGACTTGCAGAATACGAATAGCCGACATTACGCACGGGAACATTATAACTAATATTTCTCCTAAAGTAGGTGATTTCTGACAAAAATCAAAAAATTCTTCCCTTTCCTTGATTAATTTATTGCACTTGATCTGCCATTTGTGATAGGGTTTACTCTTCCAGATATTGCTCATAGTGAATCCTCTGGTGATTCTCGCTAGCTGGGAATAACTTATAAACTCATTTATTACCTATGCTGGCTTTATTTTCGTTTGTATCGCTGCAATGAAGGTATTTGAGTAGCGCAGTGATTAAGCTATTCATTAGCTTTTGAAAGTCAGATGTTTTGTTCACATTGTTCGTTTTGTTTTCTGCATCGCAGTGCGTGGTAATCACAGTGAATGCCCGACGTGTCGCAAAAGCTTTGACACGGTCATGTGCCTGAAAGCTAAAGCCTTTTTCATACCACTCTCTTTAATCAATTATATAGTGCTTCTAAGAAAAGAAAACAACAAAAAATGAAAAATGCAACATGTGGAGCCGTGTCGCATTACAAATTACTGTGTTCTCGCTTTACGCATTCCTCACTTCAAATCAGCATATTCCGGCCTGAAAATGGCGTCAGCCTGGTCCATCTTGTAATAGATTAGATTACATTAGATTAGATTAGTTTTTCGTTCCATAGATCCGTGTTGAGGAGATCCTCGTGGATGTGGAACGTGTCACCATTTTTTTATTTATATATATATATATTTTTTTAAGCTGAAATAACAATACTAATAGTATAAATCTATACAACACATCATTTGTTTCTATTTAAAAAAATTCGTCAATGGAGTAGAAGGAGTTGGCCACTAGCAAGTCTTTCAGGCTCCTTTTAAAGTGATCTCTATTTGTAACTAAATTTTTTATGTTTGCTGGCAAATTATTGAAGATGAATGTTCCTGAGTAGTGGACCCCTTTTTGAACTAAAGTAAGTGCTTTTAAGTCCTTGTGAAGATCATTTTTGTTCCTGGTATTGTATGTATGAACTGAGCTGTTTGTTGGAAAAAGAGATATATTATTTAGGACAAATTTTATTAAGGAGTAAATATACTGAGAGGCAGTAGTTAGTATACCCAGGTCTTTGAAGAGGTTTCTACAGGACGTCGGTGAATTTACTCTACAAATAATACGTATTACACGCTCATATTTTATAATACGTATTACACGCTCATATTTTACCATATGACATTATGGAATGAAAGTAGGTAAAGTATGCAAGCTTTTTCATTTAATGTCGCCTATGTCTGCTAACACTCGAACTGCAAATACAGATTTGTTAAGGGGTTTCTGCAGTTCTGTGGTGTGCTCCTTCCAAATTAATTTATTATCAAGTTGTAATACCAGGAATTTAAGACTGTCAACCTCTTCTATCTGCTCTTCTTCATACTTTATGCAGATGCTGGGTGGAAACCTCTTACAGGTTCTGAATTGCATATAGTGATTCTTTTCGAAGTTTAATGTCAGTGAGTTGGCTTTAAACCATTTATTAATATCCATGAAAATATCATTAGCAGATCTTTCTAGAACTACGCTCGAAGTGCTATTTATTGCAATACTTGTGTCATCTGCAAACAAAACGAACTCTGCTTCTGGCAGTGTAACTGATGGGGAGAGATCATTAATGTACACAAGAAAAAGCAATGGCCCTAAGATGGATCCTTGTGGGACACCACATGTAATTTCCTCCCATTCTGATGATGACTGATGACTTAATTCACTAGTCCCTTGCACTGACACCCTTTGTTTCCTGATAGCGAGGTATGACTTGAACCATTTTGCAGCACTGCCCGTGACACCATAGTATTCTAATTTATTTAAAAGGATGTTGTGGTTCACACAATCGAATGCCTTTGACAAATCACAGAAAATACCTGCTGCTTGTAACTTGTTATTTAATGAATTAAGTAAATAGCATGCTGCAAACGTGTGAGTGAGGGCTTAATAAGAACTTGACTACATGAAATTACTCGTAAACATTCTTGTAATCAGTAAAGTACGACACTTACGCAACTACGCCGACTTGCTAAAGACAAATTATGACGCATACCAGCATATTTGTACATCTGTAGAAAGAACAGGCGTTATACAACTCCTAGTCTAGCCCTTAACAATATCATAATTAGTCTGACATCTACTTGCGGTCACCTACAAAGTTCAAAAGAACGTAAGGCGGATAATGAGGAGGATGAACACTGAATAGCCAAAGAAACTGGCACATCTGCCTTATATTTAAAGGACCTCGCGGGCACGCTGAAGTACCACAACACGACGTGGCATGGACTCTCCTAATGTCTGAAGTAGTGCTGGAGGGAACTGACACCATGAATCACGCAGGGCTGTCCGTAACTTCGTAGGAGTATGAGGGGGCGGAGATCTCTTCTGAGAGCATGTTTCAAGGCATCCCAAATATACTGATGTCTAGGATAAATTCGGAACTCCTCATTGACTCAATAATTACTTGGTATAAATCGATAGTTCTTTTTTAAATCTGGGCTCAAGTAACACAGATATTTCTAAAGTCGAGCTACTCTAACGACAGTGCACCATGAACAATAAATCTGATTGGATCCACAGCGAGGTCAGAGATTGTGGATAAGTGGAAAACGAAAAACCAATTGGAAGGGCAAGGGTTTCGTAAAGGACATCGCTGAGGGAGCACTACAATAATTTCAGTCAAACAAAAACAGTAGCGACGGCTAATTATCTGATTTCACTCTGGAGAATAAAACACGTGAGCACTAGGTATATTTGTTTGGGAAACTAACAGAACTTAGAAAAAAACGTTTCTTTTGTAGCGTAAGGAAAAAAAAACGCTGTAGATAGTTGCGAGCTAATGAAGTTAATGGAAGGTCAAACTCATGACGGTCAAAAATGTATCTTACATGATATGACGCAAAGAGATAAGGAAAAAATAAGAATCAAACATCTGAGGATGATTTCGAATTAACGTACCACCGTTGTCGATGTGATGGCTTACATTTAGTAAGATAAAGAACAAATCAAGTGTTGCCTAGTAGGCATTTAAGTAACCAGAACATCACTCGCTAATTGTTGCGTTATCTGGATGAGCCACAGCGTTTAATATCTCGTACGTCTCCCCCTTCAGCGGCAGGAATCGATTACTTATTATTATTATTGTTATCATTATTACAATTTTGTGCAATTTATTTAGTTGTATCTATACCTCATG
The DNA here is from genome assembly GCF_023897955.1 of Schistocerca gregaria. NCBI lineage: Eukaryota > Metazoa > Arthropoda > Insecta > Orthoptera > Acrididae > Schistocerca > Schistocerca gregaria. Next base: position 516,845,067 of record NC_064925.1, on the reverse strand, counting down.
AGCGTAATTTGTGTCGAGACAATTTGTTGTCATAAACTTCCTGTGACAAAACAAATCGCAAAGGTCGGAATGCCTTACTTACCCCTGCCTCCTTAAGTGACGCAGACGTATTTGCACTTACAAAGCACGTAATACTTATGAAATAAGAGTCGTTCATTTCCCAAAACCCGTCTTGGCTAAATAATGCACTATTAACTCACATCCTCTTTTATATTTACAAGCTAGTGAATCCGTCCAGCTAGTATCGATGAGATAACATCCTGTTGGGGAAAAGCTTGTTCCATTAACTAGTGTTATAAGAAGAGAAAGTGGAATATTTTGAGGATTCATATGGTAAAAACTGCAAGACATCAAGAACATAGTATGACAAAATGTAAATGTACACACTCACAAATCATAAACAGCTCACAGATAAACAACAAAATGCTAATGAACTAAATGGCACAATGTTAATGAACGGTTTGATTGGATCCGCAGCAGTGTTATACATTTTGTAGGGGAAAGGAGTCCACCAAACAACAACAACTTTTTCCCCTATCTTCATTTGCAGACCATTTTAGGAATGTTCAGCAATAACAAAGCCACTGAATTTTATCGCAACAAAACTTAATAACAATATAACACAGAAGACACCTTCCTTTCAAGTTCCGTGTAACACCAAAGAAATCAATTTGTAGGTGCTATCTCTACAAAATAAAAAATATCATTGAGTTGATCAAAATCTGGGTTGAACAGTTTTGAACATATCGGTTAGCATTAACAGTTCTGTGAAAGTATAGTATTACGTTGCGGAACCCACACACTGCGTACGTAACATTAGTCTTGAGACTATGCAAGGGATTTTCAAAATATAATTGTGGACTTTCTGAAGCGTTATTTGCCATATTTTGTGAGTTAAGATACCTCTACAGGCTGAACTAGGTCTCACCTGGAAAAACGGAAAACTGAGAATCCTGAAGTCCCGACTCAACTTCGCTCACAAAACACCGCGAGAACTCATCGCGAGAAAGTTTATGTAGACGCTTAAACATACGCACAAATGTAGATTTGCAAGGGTACAGTTGCAGACACTTCATCATACTGCCTAGACAAGACAATTTATTACTTGACACTTGCAACGGTAACCGACATTGAGCTTTCGGTAATCTTTGATCCAGACTTTGTTTCATTGGAGCAACGTTTTCTAGCCTTAGAACACTTTTCGGATCGTTACTGAATTAATTCACTACAGAGTCCGTTTAGTACCATTTTAACACTAACTGTTGCACTGCACACTTTGCTGAAGGCAATAATCGATTCTTAAACTACAATGAGGTGACAATTAATGTCATTGGCTACCGATTTGCACGTACACAGATAACGGAAGTATCATGGCACAAGGTACATTGGCAGAATTGTCATTCGTATTCAGATGATTCATGAGTAAATGTTTCCGATGTGATTATGGCCGCGCGAAGTGAATTAACAGATTTTGAAAGCGGAATGATAGTTGGAGCTAGACGCGTGGGACATTCCATTTCGGAAATCGTTAGGGAATTCAGTATTCCGGGATCCACATTATTCAGTATTCCGGAATCCACATTGTCAAGACTGTGCCGAGAATACCAAATTTCAGGCATTACCTCTCACCACAGACAACGCAGTGGCCGACGGCCTTCACTTAACTACCGAGAGCAGCGGCGTTCGCGTAGAGTTGTGAGTGGTGTCTGTAAACTCAAGAGCGAGCAGCGCTTTTGGTGGGGGAAGTGGTCTTTCTCGGAAGAACGCTGCCACCTGCGTACAGGGGCACCCAAAATCTGTTGCTCAGTGTCTGTCTAGCGGTTTACATCAGCGTGCAGTGATATACGTCGTTTCTGTTCGTGGGATCTTAATTCCCAGTGTCAGTGAGTGTACTTTGCATACTTACTGATGTACTGCGCTATCCGGAAGTGATGGATAGCATTGGTTCAGATGGCTCTGAGCACTATGGGACTTAACATCTGAGGTCATCAGTCACCTAGAACTTAAAACTACTTAAACCTAAGTAAGGACATCACACACATCCATGCCCGAGGTAGGGTTCGAACCTGCGACCGTAGCCAAACCCTGTCTTGGCCAGAAAGGTGGCCGGATCTCTCCCCATTTGAGAAATTTGGAGCATTAGGAGCAGGGCCTTCCAACAACTGCGGGAATCTGACAGTCAAGGGCGCCAATTGGACTGAATTTGGCACGGTGTGCGTCAGGAGGACATCCAACAACTCTATCAATCAACCTGAACCGAAATACTGCTTGCATAAGGGCAAGAGTTATTGACTTGCTCAGTTTGTGATGGTCTTTCTTCTGAATAAATCATCCAATTTTTCTGGGACTTTTTATATCTTAGAGTGAATTTTTCAATATATTCTAGAAAGGTAAATTTTGCTACTGCTTATGAAATAGAGGATGAGAAGGATCGATGGCATCACAGAAGCAATGCGTTCCAACCTGGAAGGTCTACGGGAGGAAGTGCAAGTCAGGAAAAAGTGGCGTGATTTGGTTCATGGGGTCACGAAGAGTCGGAAGCGACTAAACGAATAGAGAGAGAGAAGTAAATCTTGCGCAGGGAGGCAACAAATCACTGTCCTGGTCTACCTCGACACGGAGAGTGCTGGATGGCCTATCTATCAAGTTCTCCTGACTGCTCAACCGTTCGAAACATCTGGTCGTGAGGTGCCGCGAGACACGACACCACTCGCTGGCCGCTACATTTGATGAGTTGTGACACAGCGGTGAAGCAGCATAGAATAACGCATTTGTGCCTATCATTCTAGCTCAGTTCGACTCGATTCACAGTCACGCTGCAGCCATTGTTGCTGCAAAAGGTAGTAGGTCTTTCTACAAATTTTTGCACCATGAATACTCCCCGATCTCCTACAAATTTAATAAAATATTCTGTTCGTTTCAGGCATAATAAGCAAAATTTCGTTATTTGTTATAATTTCTGATGTTGCACGTTTTATGCCTGCTACCCCTTTTTGCAAAGACGTATTGCTCACCCTGCTCAAAAGACAGTTTTAGAAAGTGATGTGCTGCTGAGCCTTCTACATACTGAAATTGGGAAGCTTTAGTACAGAATGTTTAGTGTTGTAACTCGCCAATTGATGTGGCTACTGTGACTTCCCGACGTTGTCAACAGCCTAAAAGTAGCTGCTGATATGTCTGTGTGAGCAGTCTTGCTACTCCCGCCAAGCAGTATACAGTAAATATTACAATTTCTGCAATCAAATGTCAATTTTCAGAACACTAATTTATTCAGTGACGCAAGTACTAACGTGATGACAACGAAGCGCTCCTTCTCGTCACTAACTATTCGACTCAAGCTTATAATAAACGCATGTCTTGGCCAAAAATGGAAGTGATAGAAGTGGGAACTTCAAGAGACGAAGCAATTAGGAAAAAAAATTGGGCGGTTCCGCAGACGATTGTGGCACACATGTTAGTGTAGTTACCATGTAGCGGTTGGCGCAGCTGAAAGAGTACAGAACGGTAATTCGAGGGTTATTAGATCGACTCTCCATGCAGAAACTTTTTTATGGTTTTTATTTTTACGTTACTTTCGGTGCAAATCACGTGAAATCATGCTCAGGATATTGTAATTTCTAATACTTTCATAAAGGACACGAAAACAAATGACAAGGACAATCTGGGGTGGCAAATAAATTTCCAGAGAGGTAGTCTAAAGTGCATACGAGAACTTACATAAAATTAGATTATTTTATTATTTAGTAGTTGATAATTTAATCGCATTGATGTTAGGGTGATATTCATCGTCGATCCGTGGGAAGCAGGAAATGTCTCGGCGTTTTCCACGCTCTATAACGGGAGAATTTTTACACGTACACGGCTGTTTTAGCTTTCTATCGAAAGAAACTTCGTTGACGTTAATAAAAGCTTCTCGGGCGTCGCACAGTTTGGCAACAAACCATGTTCAACTCCTCATATCGTCAAATATTGGTAAGGATAGCTGGTGATGTAAAATGAAATGTATTTTGAAGCAGCCTTCTCGGGATGTGACACAGTTTTCTCTCTGGATGGACCGATTTTTCCTGCACTGGGAATCTACTATTCTCATCCAGCTACCGAGGATTAGCGGAAACCGAAGTCTTGTAAGCTTCAATTAGAATCCTTTGTTTGAAAATTACGCGCAGAGTCCTCGTAGACGCTGTAAGTAGAATCCTTTCTTAGTAAATTATTTGCAAACCTCAAATTTTCTTTACTCTTCCTTTTCATTCCTGATATGAAAATAATAACAAATACAATGCAGTGAGTGTTATTTCGGCTTATTTGCAGAGTAATTAACGCAAAAATTGTAAGTAAAAATGTCTTCGCAAAAGGTCTCGTTCCATGCCTCTGGGATCACCGTTCTATTATCTTTCCACCACCCCATCAGCTGCGTGGCAGCTACACTAACCTAAATAGATCATGCCACCCCCGACCCGCGTCAGTTTCATTTCTGTCTAGTTCAGGCTTATACCATAAACTTGGTAGAAATTGGTCCCTTCGTAAGTTCAAATCAGTGGAAACGGTTATCTCCTTACCAAAACATACACTGCTTGCGTTGTCACCAGGCTGGTAATTTCGCACTGAATTTGTCGTCGCTGAGCGCGATCATCCCTCTTTCGAAACGGGTCGACACTCCTCGGCAGCTGAGTTGGGATTGAATTGGAACTGCGACTGCCGTTTAAGCTGTGCAATGCGGCTTCTATCCTGGTGTGCACACTGATATCAAACTGCGCAATGTTTGCTCCACATGATTGCAGACGTACAGCGTAGTTCCCGTTATGCGGAAGACCTTTGCGGTAGACTGCCCTACTTCGCAGCGAACTCTCTCCGCATTAAAAGCAGGCTGACCCGTACAACATGAAGTGTTAGAGGGAATGCTAGCTACAGTAGAGTTGCAGGCAAGTGACTCATGGAACAGAGACGTACACAAGCACAGACGGCGGTAGTACCGCGTACATAAGGTATAAAAGGGCAGTGCAATGGTGGAGCTGTCATTTGCCCTCAGGTGATTCAAGTGAAAAGGTTTCCAAAGTGATTATGGCCGCACGACGGGAATTATCAGGCTTTCAACGCGGGTTGTTACTTGTAACAAGATGCATGCGTCACTCCATGTCTGAACCGCTGCGGAGTACAATATTCCGAAATCGACAGTGTCAAGAGTGTGCCGAGAATACAAAATTTTGGCATTACTTCCCATCATCGACAACGCAGTGGCCCACGGCTTTCACTCAACGAGCGAGAACAGTTGCGTTTGGGTAGTGTTGTCAGTGCTAACAAACAAGCAACACCGCTTTAAAGAACCACAGAAATCAATGTGGGATGTACGATGGACTTATCTATCTGGACAGTGCGGCGAACTTTGGTGGCAATGGGCTACGGCAGCAGATAACCCACACGAGAGCCTTTGCTATCAGCGTAACGTCGCCTGCAGTGCCTGGGCTCTTGACCATATCGGTTGGATCCTAGATTGGGAAACCGAGACTTGTTCAGAAGACTCCTTACTTCAGTTGGTAAGAGCCGATGGTAGGACTCTCGTTGTGTTGCAGATCCCACGAAGCAATGGACACAAGCTGTAAACAATACACTATGCAAGCTAGTGGAGGCTCCGTAATGGTTTTGGTTGAGTTTACATGGAACAGACTCGGTCATCTGGTCCAGGTGAACCAATCATTGACCGGAAATAATCATTATTCGGCTACTTGGAGATCATTTTCTCCCATTCATGAACTTCATGTTCCCCAACAACAACGAAATTTGTGTGGGTGACAATGCATCATCTCAGTGGACCACAGTTTTTCGCAATTGGTTTGAAGAACATTCGGGACAATTCGAGCAAATGATTTGACCATTCAGATAGCCAGAAATGAATCCCATCAAACATTTGTGGGATGTAATCGAGAGGTCAGTTCGTGCACAAAATCTTGTACCGGCAACACTTCCACAATTATGGACGACTACAGAGGCAGTAAAATAACAGTGATAGAATGTAGTCGAATTAAATCAGGTGATGCTAATGGGATTATATTAGGAAACAAGACACCTAAATTGGCAGACGAGGTTTTCTATTTAGACAGTAAGATAAATATCACCGAAATATAGACGATACAAAATGTAGACTTACAATGGCAAGAAAAGAATTTCTGAAGAAGAAGAAGAAACATCAACATCGAATGTAGATTTAAGTGTTCTTTTCTGAAGGTCTTTGTCCGGAGTGTAGCCACGTATGGAAGTGAAACATGGACTATAAACAGATTAGATAAAAGCAGAATATACGGTCTCGAAATGTGGTGTTACTGATGAATGCTCAAGATTAGATGGGTCAATCACGTATCTAACGAGGAGGTACAGAATAGAACTGGGGAGGTAAGGGATATGTGGAAAAACCTAACCACAAGAAGGGATCTATTGACACCACACATTCTGAGACATCAAGACACCACCAGCTTGGTACTGCAGGTAAGTGTGGGTGGTAAAAATTGTAGACGGAGATCAAGAGATAAACACCGTAAGCAGATTCAGAAAGATGTTGATTGCAGTGGTTATTTGGAGCTGAAAAGGCCTGAACAAGTATTGAGAGCTGCATCAAATCAGTCTTCGGACTGTAGACTACAACCAAAACAATAACAACAACGAAGAGGCAGCACGGCTGAGTATTTCTGCAGAGATTTCAGCTACTTGTTGACTCCATGCCATGTCGATTTGCTCCTCTACGCCGAGTAAAGTGGGTCCCACAGAATATTGGGAAGTCCACCAAGATTTCTGTCATCTTGTGTACATTCTCCACGAAATGTTTCTGTAATTTATGTACATCTTTAGAAAATAAAAGGAATCCCGTATGGCGAGTTCGATATCCGCGCAGTTCTGCAACTTAGGTCGGCCTAAAACGCAACGGCCCTGCTACAGCAGAACCAATTAATACTATATGCAGTCTGAGATCTTGCTGTTCAGTTTACGTGTAACAAGGTGGACGCTTCCCCACGAGAGACCAACATCCTTCACGTACGCTCGGTACGAACACAGTAGTCGTAAGAAAACGTCCAATTTATAGCGCCATTTTCGCATTGTCGGTATCAACAGGTCGCTGTGGAGTGTGGGGAGACTGGTGGGGAGTATGGAGGCGGAGTATGTACGACCGCCGTAAACAGCGCCCCCTAACTGCCTGGCATGGGTAACCCGCTTACGGGCGCGTCACGGGCCGTTACCAGTACACGCCTGGCTCAAACGCTGACAGCGCCAGCGGCCGGGAATCTTGGTCTTCGGCTGCAGCGGTGTCAGTAGCCTTCACACCGGCCACCCACTGTTTCCTCTTAACAAAAAGAGTATAAGAAAAAGAAGAAGACGTTGCGAAAATTCTTGGTTTTGTGACAGACCGCACGATTTACAAGATCGCTGGGTGTGAACTGAAGCAGAGCACCTTGAATGAAGTTTCGAAATATTCTATGCTGTGCCTGCTAGTAAACATGGGTTTTAAGAGAGCCTTGAATAGATGATAAGTACTGGTTGAGAACACTACATGAATGATTCTTGCTTTGCTGGAGGCAATACTATTGAGATGATAAAACATAGCAAACAAAATTTTAGCCCATTTTGTAATTAAGCTAATTCTGCCTTCCAGCGTCGTCATTACATCAGACCGGTGAGTGCGTTGTTGTTCGGCGGCCAATGACCGATCTAAATACTACGCGGTTTGCGAAATAACATTTCCCGGATATTGAGATAAAAAGATAGGTAAAAACGATCTCAGGGACATATGAAATGCAATATGATGGATTAAACGACGAATGAACAGGAATAGTGTTTAGCCGTGACAACCAAACAATGATCCAGCAACTTCTCTTCGATGCACCCTGAAACTGCACTTAAAAATTCATAAAATAACACATACAACGTGAATAGCAAGGAAAGGGATCTTCAAGTGAAAAACGGCTACTTAAGATCAAATTAATGTAATTATTTAACAAAAGCGTACAGGTTACACAAGTGACACACAGCTTATCTCGGTAGCGGAGGGCAAAGGAAAGAGACAGAATAAGTTGCGTTCCTATTTTTCTTATATCGTTGGACGAAGGAACGTATCTACTACATTTTGTTTCACAGAATTTTCTTTACACATTTTTACACATGGATCCTTCTTTACAAAATAATTCATTAATAATTAAAAGTACATCACCTCATTATTACAGCGCTAATTTCAATTAATATACAAATTTATTTATGCACGTAAAATTATTTTAATATTTTCAGGCGTTAATTAAAATTGGGGCTATTGAATATAAAATATCAGACATATGTAATGAATCATAATGAGACGTGTACTGTATACAAGATGTTTCTTAAAGTGCTTAAGAACTTAGAAAATTCAATTAGATTTGTTCGTATCACTTACAGACATGGGGCTTGGTGTCATCTTTTAGCAAAGTACATCAAGCTTTTTAGCCTTACAGAGGGTGGCCTTCGGAAATAAGTACATTTTCATTTTTTCATTGCGAATTTTAGAGTATTTTTACACCAGTATAGATTACAGGTAACTGTTCTTCGCACATTATCATCACTGAAAAGCCAATCACAAGTTTAAGTATTAAAAAGTACATCATACAAATAGCTTCCATCAGTGGCGATGCATTGCCGAAGACGTTTGTGGAAGCTCCTCATCAAGTTCTCAGTCATTTCTTGAAGAATGGCCACTACCTCTACCCGGATTGCCGCTTTTGGTACTGCAGCGCCGTCGCGAAGGAACTTTGTTCTCGAGATTATCCCAAAGAAAAAAATGGGTCTGAAAGATAAGGCTATGTTGCCGGCTATGGGATATCACAGAATAGCCAGAGCTATGGATGAGGGACATGGAGCCTCCGTGTAGTCCTCAAATCACGGGCCGTATTGGCTATAGCCCCATCTTGCTGAAACCATGTCGTGTTTCGACGGCAGTGCCTCTACCGCTGTTGAGTGCAGAGATTTTTAATCATGGGCGCATACCTCTCGGAACTGTCAAACGTTGGCTACCCGTTGTTATCTTCAGAGGATTATGGCCCGATGATTTAAACGGACTGTCTATTAGCGATCTATGTGCTACGCTGACGCTTTTCATTAATTACGTTTGTGTATGTGTCTTAGTAATAGCGGAAGCTCTTTTTATTATTGAAGAACTAATTCAAATGAATGTCTACCTTATTAGACATTATAACAATAGTCAGCAAGACGTCATCCTGGTCACTTCTGTGCCGTGCGCATGTGCAGAAATTGCGCCTACTCACTTTATCTTCCACCCGTAACTCGTGATTCACTTGCAGCTTGTAAGGATGAAACTAAGTCCTGCTTCACGTTCGTCTACAAAGACATGCGCGAGATACCTCATGTTCCACAATGGCAAAGGGGCCGATCGTGGCGGTCTTTGTTGAAGAGCTGCACAAACTTGCCGTATATTTTACGACGTTGGAGCTATCATTTCAGTTCACTTACGCTTCCCATTGGTTACAGAGCCCGTCTCATGTCATTGTTTTATCCGCCTGAATATTGTCTTTCAGTCTAGAACGCGGAAATGCGGTCTCTTTCATGGCACTTTGCGCATTTGACAACCACGACGCTCTCCACACGACAAAATACCTCCACTGTCTCAATAAACACCTACACTGGCCAACGTTTGTAAAGACATTGCTTTCCCCGAAAGTCGATAATTTTTTTTTTCTTTTGTGCATTACCTTGTCGTAGTACGTGTGTATAATTTATTTCAACTATTATTTATTTGTTAATACGTCACATTGTTTCTCCATTCATTTTGCTACTGTTTTTATATTTTATATTGTACGGATATGAATGTTCTGGTTTTATATGCTTTGTAAATCTTTGGTTAGGCTAGGAGAAGTACTGTTTCAGAGAGAGAGCGAATGACTATCGATAGAGAGAGTGCGAGTTGTTGCGGTACGTGGATGGTTCGCAGGTGGAGAAACGTTGCAAAGTTTGGTGTGACAGACGGTGATACGCGGAGGAACAATTAATTGCAGTGCGTCCGCTGTGTTAATACGAGATCGTGCATTATTAAGTGACAGTAAAGCCTAAAAAGTATATCGAGTGTTTGCGGTGACGATTTTACATACTGTGTGAACTTGTGACAATTACCCGTCAACCAGACACCATTGTCGTGTGGAGACATTAACTATTAGAATTGTGGAACAAACCAAAATGTTAAGTAGAAGAACAGTGCTGTGATTTGATCAAGAAACATTTATTATATCATCCAAATTGTCTTAAAGACGACGACGTAAATTGAACTGATGTTTAACGGACTGCTATGGTGATAAACATTTGTGACTGTTTTCCTGTGGTAACACGGTGAAAAAACTGTGCGAAGTATTGGCATTAACCGGCTATATATCGTAAATACTAAAGACATTGTATAATTCCGACCTACCCGCACCGCGCGATTAGTAAATAAACTTTTAATAATAAAACGTCGCGTGCGTAACGACAACGCACACACTGGAACTATTATCATCGCGCCAGTGCTGCCAGCTGATTCGACTACAACGGAGACGTGGACCACCGCTGTAACTGGAATATTAATGAAACAGGAGGATCCATCATTATCTCCACGCCACGAACCAGGATTCACTTCACCCATCGTCCGCGCGGACCACTGCTGACGTCATCACACTGCCTGCAGCAACAGTTAAGACATTAGAAGAAATTTATTACGCTCTGTCTCATTTCAAAATTAAAGACAATTTCCGTTAAATTATCTATTTTAAAACTACTGTCACAATGTCAAGGTTCAATTTTGTTCAGTTCCAATAAATATTCTTTCCATTATTTCGTCTTATTGACAGTGTTGAAAACCCGCCAAATTGAAGTTCAATTAATAATTTTCTTTCAAAATTCTTCTCAGACATTTTGCTGCTCATCATAATTTTATTTTAATGTTTGGGTGTAACTTCTTTTGGAGGGAGTACACATTTTATTTTTTGTACAGTAAAATTAGCTACCATAAAATACCAGCTGACGCTGTCCGCCATTACTGCTTGAAAACTGATCAATAGTATTTTTGCACCTATTTTCTCATTGGCTGTCAGCGTCAAACGAAATTACGTATTTCGTGGGCATCTAGCAGATGCGCGATGTCTATGTAGGCCCCGACAATTTTTTTTTCTACTTTTGCAGATTTACTGGAGTTATATTGACTTTAATTGTTCATTTTGCCCCCATTAAAGTGATTACCGCATTTATATAATAATAGTACTGAATTACCTATTTTTTTACGTAATCATTGGCATACGACATTTAGATTAAAATTGTCGTCTTGTTGGACCCACATAAGATTCTGCACGTTCTGACAAAGACTATGCCATTTTTTTTTCTAGCAGGGATAGTCAGATTCCTTGTACAGGTCATGTTGTATAATTTGAAAGGGTTTTCTTTTTAGAAGTAGAGAACCAGCTTCTTTACACATTCCACACCCAACTTAATAGTATATTATGTGGGTCCGATTAGATTCGGTAGTTGTCGAGAGCACATTTACATTTTAACGGGGCTAAATAGAAATCTCCAACTATTTCCAGTGAAGCACCTTGCAGCTATACAGGGTGAATTTGAATTCCACTGGTTATGTGACGCACGTGCCATCTGAAGTCGATTTCGTGCTAAACTCTCTACAGTATGTCAGACGTAACTTGTTCATCTGCGCCATAGACTATTGCTCTGCGCTCTTCTACATAAGGTAAGCGTAGTACAAACACAATATCCTTGATGGATCCCCACAGAGAAGAATCAAGAGAAGTGCCGTGAACGTAGGGGCCACGAAACAGGCGAACTTCGTCCAATCCATTTACCTGGGTAGCGGTTGTTGAGCAAACCCGGACGTCGATGCGGTAGTGCGGCGGTGCTACGTCTTACATGAAGCGTACGATCCGTCCTTGGTGAGCGTCGTCAATCAGTGCGAGTAAGAAGTTTCCCAGCGTATCCACTTACATTATTCCACTGATTGTTTTCTCTTGGAAACAGAATGGAAGTGCAGTTTTGGGCTATCACGAACATATTTGTCGTAGAGGTTCATTGCTCCAAATCCTACAAGAATGTTTGTTATATTCGCCACTTAGTGAAAAGGCGGCTCATCATTAAAGATAATGTTTTCCATAAATTTTAGGTCTTTACCCATTCGATGTACCATTTCCCCCACGGATGTCCTTACTATCAATCCTAACAGTATATTTTACAAGTATCTCTTGTTAATTTTGGTGATTTGACAGTTACGCAGCAATGCGTTTCGAAAGACACGCTCTCATTATCCGCCTGTTCATTCCTACAGCATTACAGAGAAACATTCTATCCGCATTCAATTTTTGGTCCTAGAACTCTGGAGAACCCTGAATTTGCATGCCACAAATGGATTCAGAAAACCTACTACAGTAGCTGATACCCCTCTCGAACACATAAAAAACTTGCCTTCAGATATTTAATGAGATAAGTAGCAAACTTGCTAATGAATGCAGGGGAGAGACTAAATGAGCTGGAAATTACTAAGTAGGCAGTGGCGAGCAAAGGTTATAATACAAATATGGTAATCCGCCACTTGGAGAATGATGAGAAGAAGATAAAAGCCGAACCAGCCAAGGACGAAAGAAAGATGGTCACTGTGCCACATTATGTTGAAAGCTTGCTGAAACTGGTTAATATATAATCAAACTTTTCAATGTATAGCTACAGTTCCAAGAGATAGGCATAGTGAGGTACAGATTAGATCACGACACTGTGAAGAGGAAAGGTAAGTTAGAACAAATGGGAGCGTATAAGATACAGTGTTCGCCACAAGACTCAATATACTTTGGATAGAATAGGAGAACGTTTTCGACGAGGTATGAAGAACATAGAGACTCTTTTGAGCTACACAGTTTTGGCAAACCAGCAATAAGCATATATATGAGAAATGCTACCCATTGAAAACTGCTGAGGACTTACAACACAAGGGAAGAAAAATTTATTTACTTGAAGGACTGGAAATAGCAGTCCAGCAGAACAGATTTGGTGCGGTGCTTAATACACAGATGGGAGACAATCACAACGGATTCTTCAATATTTACATGGACCTTCTTCCTTTGATACCAGCTTGAACTTAACATGTCAGACATTTTATAGAGAAAACTATGAACCATATGCTGTTATTTGTGGCCTGGCATGGGATTCTAATTACTCGGTGCATTCATGTGGGGCTGTGACCTAGTGTCACTGCACAAACAGGCGTGCTGCCATCTGGAAGGATAACAAGTGGATGCGACCAGGGGCATTACTGAAGACTCGCGTGCACTGTAGGAGTCGAACTGTAGTTTCATGTGACTGAAAGGAATGAAGTGGACGAACTTAGATGTAAGACGAGAACTTTTCATCCTTACCATTTTACTTCATGAATAATACGTTCTACTAGGGCTTTCTGCCGAAGTAGATAATATTTAGGGATCGCTGTTTCAAGTGTTAATGTGCATATGTTGAATGACGCAGGAATGGACACTTGATGATGAGAGCGTGGGTCTCGAAACGCGCTGTTGCGTCTTTTTATTGTTTTACCGTGATTCTTCGGTAAATAAATACAACTGTTTTTCACTGCGATGCAACCAAAACTTGGGTACAGGCAATAAACATTTTAAAATCATCAATGTGAATGTTACTACACTGTCTTTTGCAGAAGACTGAGAGTAAGTGTTAGTTATTATGAGAATGACGTACAAATGGTTCAAATGGCTCAGAGCACTACGGGACTCAACATCTGAGGTCATCAGTCCCCTAGAACTTAGAACTACTTAAACCTAACTAACCTAAGGACATCACACACATCCATGCCCGAGGCAGGATTCCAACCTATGACCGAAGCGGTCGTGATCTTCCAGAATGTAGCTCCTAGAACCGCTCGCCCACACCGGCCGGCTAATGACGTTCAAGAAGCTGTTTTTAATTTAAGTGAAATAGCTAGGGGATATAACGTACTCACCTAGATTACGAAGCTCATGCGAAATGACATCGAAACCGATAAACAGACCATAGATCAAGTTAACACTTTTAAATATCTAGGGTGCACTATTACATACACGACAAAAATAATTAAGTACAAGGAAAGTTAGATCTATTCATCTGTTTATGTGGATCTGTGCGCAGAACGTTGGGAAAGAAAGTCCAGAGAGATACTCCAGTGATATATTTAGGACGTTACGGCTACACTTTTTATGAACGCAAATGTAAGCATGTAAGCAGATAGATGAAAAGTGAATAGGTACATGTCAAATGGACTTCCCTAGGTAAGTGGCTGAATATACTTCAAGTTGAAGTGACTATGCAAAGCACACCAGGCACAATAAAACAATTTTAGTTACAATGGGAAGAACACATAAGAAGTATGTCGGAATTAAGAATCACAAAATCAGCAAGACAATATAAACCAGTAGTCGAAACGTACTTAGGAAGACAGATGAAGACAATGCTTGATCAGTTTGGAGGACACAGAACTCCCCTGGGCTAGATTACAGTGATGATAATGATTTGTAATGATTATGCTTATTTCAGTAAATGAAGAAACAAATCTGAAATATTTTCGACAGGGAAGTGTTGCATAGTGTTGAGATGCAAAAGCCACGTAGCTGTGTGTCATCTGCAGGGTGATCAAATAAAGAGATATTTAAGACTGTACGCTGACTGCTGGAGACAGCGGGGAGGCCGATTTGAATTTTTAAAGTAAAATATCGTAATATTAAAAAGGGACAACAAGAAGGAAACTTAAAAGTATATTACATATAGACGGCAAAGATATATACATAATTTTAATTTGAGGAAGGATATAATTTACTACAACTAAGCGAAATGATTAAATAAGAGAAAATGTTTAGAAGCTAGTCAAGGAGAGGTAAACTGAAAAACGAAGAACAATCCTTCCTCGTAGCAAGGCAGGCAGAACGGCGGACAATTTTACATCACACATAGGGGAGCTGTCGTGGATGGGTGACGGGTTTGGTCGCTAGCGCGAGTGCATTGACGTAATAGTGCAAATCCTTTCTAGCAGTTTTACTGATCGAAGGACGCTCGTAGTGGAAGATGGTGTACGTGTCACGAACTGAGCGTGGGCGTTGAGGTGCAATAGTTAGAACTTTAGAAAACTGATTCCCAATTCATACATCATTTGGGTAGCTCACAGCGAAAACTGAGTTTACGTGCTTGCCACGAGACTTGGTGATATGATTCGTGTCAATAGTGTGGGATCTGTGTGAATGTGCTACAATGGTTATTACGCTCGCCTATATTTGCTCAGAGAATTCTATGACTACTCTGACCGGCCGAGAAAGGCCACAGCCAGGGAAGGTGATTTAAGCGGCTCTAACACAGCGAGGAGAGGTGGTTTGCCGACTGCACTGACCGCCGGCAATTCTCCTCGTGTCCGCTGGTTGATCACAACACCGCGAGTCGGTTTGGTCGGCGACTCTGTGTGAAGCCGTGCGGAGGACTTGGATCTACATTGGTGCTCGAAGAGTCCGCCTGTGTACTGCCGTCCAGCGGGCACAATATTTCGGCGAAGTATTGTGCCCGTTGGACACTGAGAATTAACGATCATTTCGCTCTCATTTAAGTGTGTGGCAGCCTGCAGGAATTGTGAAACGAACCCTGTCGTCCAGGACCGGATGCCACAAAGGGCGCAGATTCACCACGAGATGGGGAAACTCACAGGCGTCTATTGTATATTAAGGCGTAAACACTGTAGTGTTCGACTGAGATAGGCGAGAGCCTACGTCGTAGGGAAAACCAGTGAAAACCTTTTATGGCCGAGGAGGCGTAGCAGTGTTAAATATGGCGGATCTAATATCGGCCATAAAGGGAAACATTTATGGAAAATATTTAATTCTGTAGTAATTCAGGGAATAAAGCCACAGTAATTTTAATCTCCCATCCTCCATAAATTTTCATCGTGATCGGCCGGCCGAAGTGGCCGAGCGGTTCTGTGCGCTACAGTTTGGAACCGCGCGATCGCTACGGTCGCAGGTTCGAATCCTGCCTCGGGCATGGATGTGTGTGATGTCATTGGGTAATTTAGGTTTAAGTAGTTCTAAGTTCTAGGGGACTGATGACCACAGCAGTTAAGTCCCATAGTGCTCAGAGCCATTTGAACCATTTTTTTCACGGTGATCCCAATAAAACTTGAATATTAATCATATCTATAATAGTTTAGGATTTACTGTTAAAGTGAAATTAAAAAGTCTCTTAACAAAGACCTAAATGCTAAATTCTGAACGCTTTGGTTGATCTTAACGATCGACATTTCATATACACTCCTGGAAATTCAAATAAGAACACCGTGAATTCATTGTCCCAGGAAGGGGAAACTTTATTGACACATTCCTAGGGTCAGATACATCACATGATCACACTGACAGAACCACAGGCACATAGACACAGGCAACAGAGCATGCACAATGTCGGCACTAGTACAGTGTATATCCACCTTTCGCAGCAATGCAGGCTGCTATTCTCCCATGGAGACTATCGTAGAGATGCTGGATGTAGTCCTGTGGAACGGCTTGCCATGCCATTTCCACCTGGAGCCTCAGTTGGACCAGAATTCGTGCTGGACGTGCAGACCGCGTGAGACGACGCTTCATCCAGTCCCAAACATGCTCAATGGGGGACAGATCCGGAGATCTTGCTGGCCAGGGTAGTTGACTTACACATTCTAGAGCACGTTGGGTGGCACGGGATACATGTGGACGTGCATTGTCCTGTTGGAACAGCAAGTTCCCTGGCCGGTCTAGGAATGGTAGAACGATGGGTTCGATGACGGTTTGGATGTACCGTGCACTATTCAGTGTACCCTCGACGATCACCAGAGGTGTACAGCCAGTGTAGGAGATCGCTCCCCACACCATGATGCCGGGTGTTGGCCCTGTGTGCCTCGGTCGTATGCAATCCTGATTGTGGCGCTCACCTGCACGGCGCCAAACACGCATACGACCATCATTGGCACCAAGGCAGAAGCGACTCTCATCGCTGAAGACGACACGTCTCCATTCGTCCCTCCATTCACCCCTGTCGCGACACCACTAGAGGCGGGCTGCACGATGTTGGGGCGTGAGCGGAAGACGGCCTAACGGTGTGCGGGACCGTAGCCCAGCTTCATGGAGACGGTTGCGAATGGTCCTCGCCGATACCCCAGGAGCAACAGTGTCCCTAATTTGCTGGGAAGTGGTGGTGCGGTCCCCTACGGCACTGCGTAGGATCCTACGGTCTTGGCGTGCATCCGTGCGTCGCTGCGGTACGGTCCCAGGTCGACGGGCACGTGCACCTTCCGCCGACCACTGGCGACAACATCGATGTACTGTGGAGACCTCACGCCCCACGTGTTGAGCAATTCGGCGGTACATCCACCCGGCCTCCCGCGTGCCCACTATACGCCCTCGCTCAAAGTCCGTCAACTGCACATACGGTTCACGTCCACGCTGTCGCGGCATGCTACCAGTGTTAAAGACTGCGATGGAGCTCCGTATGCCACGGCAAACCCGCTGACACTGACGGCGGCGGTGCACAAATGCTGCGCAGCTAGCGCCATTCGACGGCCAACTCCGCGGTTCCTGGTGTGTCCGCTGTGCCGTGCGTGTGATCATTGCTTGTACAGCCCTATCGCAGTGTCCGGAGCAAGTATGGTGGGTCTGACACACCGGTGTCAATGTGTTCTTTTTTCCATTTCCAGGAGTGTAGAAGCGCATCATTAAAATGACAGACCTTGTAAATATCAACTATATAACCTTATTTGTCTGAAGCATTTAGTACTTTAAGTTATCAGTATTGACAGTTAAGCAACACATCTTCCTCCACACAAAACATATTGAACGATGACAGCATGATACCTTATTGAGTTATTATGTAATATAATAATAGTTGTAAAGTTTAGTGCGCAATAGTTACTTTTCTTTTTATTGATTTATCAGAAAGGACATTAGTGCAAGGATACAGCCCGTTGCATTCAAAGCTAAGAAGGAAACTGTATTGGTTTTATGTAGAAGAATTTAACGTTTATTACGTAATGGATATTATTGTTACTTTATTTAGAACGTGAAAGTGGTCAATTTTGATTATTTAAATATGTTAGAATGTAAAATAATGGACAATAAGCTGTAGCTAATCAGATGGACGGCTTCAGGAACGGGAACTGCCCTAGTCAGTAGAGTGACGATGTTAGCGCGCGGGAATACGCTCCCGGAGACGGGCAGAGAGGGTCAGTCCTGCTCGAGAGACCAAATGGGACAGTTCGGCTGGAGACACCAATGGGTACAGTTCGGACTGAGACGCGAAGGCGGACAGTCGGTCTTTAGGCAGCTACGAAGTGAAACGACTTAGAAAATTTCGCGTTGTGTGGTACCGCGGGACATAGTCTCTGACCGATGAGCAGCAGCGCACCTGGTATAAACTCCAACATTTCGCGTAGCTAAAGAGATGGACTTTTAATTCGTTATGAGAACGTGAACGATCGACCTGTGTCAAATGGATATGCTCTCGAGAGTAACACTAACTCTAAATAGGACACTTTCGCTATTAGTCTGCTTTCTGAATAAAAATTATTCTAACCAATTAGCAACTGTGTGGCCTACATCACTTATGGGTCGTTAATTTAGTTGCCGATATTATTATTAGTGTTATAATATATCATATTTACTTTGTATTTACCAAACTTGCCATCAGCCAGACAATTTAACCAAAGGGTTACAAGTGTGTAATTTAGGACCTGTGACGTGACACGTGCAGGTCAACCCCTAGACGAGTCTGAACCAAGACATTTCAATGAAGGGTAACCGTATGTGCGCCCGAACATCTTTGAGTTGTTAGCTCACAATTGGGGGCTCGTCCGGGATAGGAACTTGGAAAGTGTTACTTGAAGGATAAAATCTTGAAAAGTTTTGGAACTGGATTGCATTTTGGAAATTGTTAGTGAGATCCGTGTTCAATTCTCCCTCGTACCCCTTTTTTCATGAATTATGAACTGCCCGTGATGTCATAGAGTGTCTGTTTGCTGTATTCAGATTTATGTCTGTGTTGCGGTGTAACATCCATTTGCTACCACGAGGTATAACAAAGGGACCTCCAGACGTACCGATCTTTTTTTGTTCTACGCAAGTACCACATGTTGCGGCTCTTAGGTTCCGTCTTGGAAGTTTTGCCTCTTGAAGTCCTCTGTTGTTCACAGTTCATACCTGTTTATTTGTTGAAACTTCCTGGCAGATTAAAACTGTGTGCCCGACCGAGACTCGAATCCGGGACCTTTGCCTTTCGCGGGCAAGTGCTCTACCATCTGAGCTACCGAAGCACAACTCACGCCCGGTACTCACAGATTTACTTCTGCCAGTATCCGTGCTTCGGTAGCTCAGATGGTACAGCACTTGCCCACGAAAGGCAAAGGTCCTGAGTTCGAGTCTCGGTCGGGCACACAGTTTTAATCTGCCAGGAAGTTTCATATCAGCGCACACTCCGCTGCAGAGTGAAAATCTCATTCTGGAAACATCCCCCAGGCTATGGCTAAGCCATGTCTCCGCAATATCCTTTCTTTCAGGAGTGCTAGTTCTGCAAGGTTCGCAGGAGAGCTTCTGTAAAGTTTGGAAGGTAGGAGACGGATACTGGCAGAAGTAAAGCTGTGAGTACCGGGCGTGAGTCGTGCTTCGGTAGCTCAGATGGTAGAGCACTTGCCTGCGAAAGGCAAAATTCCCGAGTTCGAGTCTCGGTCGGGCACACAGTTTTAATCTGCCAGGAAGTTTCATATCAGCGCACACTCCGCTGCAAAGTGAAAATCTCATTCTGTTTATTTGTTGTTTTCATTTCTGTGATGGGTCTGTGAGGTATCTTGCTTGCTCTCGCAATTCGTCACATTTACCTAGGACGGTAATATTTTCTTACCATATGAATCATGTTCTATAACCAGTGCGTGTAGTATGACAATTGTCAAGAGTACAGAAGGTGAATATACACATTAGTGACTGGACAGTTTATAATTTTAGTGGAAAAAAGTATTTGGAGCCATAGGTATTTGAACACTGATTTCCCGCTTTCCGGTTCAACACCGTGACTACACAAACACGACGCCGTTGTTCCGTTCCCTTACGTATCTTGAATTTTGAACGCTCCCTGTTTCTATTTGCTTCTATATTCACAGTTCAGTACACCTTCTTCCTGTTTCCATGCTTTATCTGTGCTCAGTTTCTGAAGGGTTATGCAGTGGGCAATTTTACCGCCAAAGCCGAGCGGGGTGCGAAGGGAGATTCCCTTGTCAGAAAGAAAGGCAGCCTTGACTTATCAAAGTTGGCCAACTTGTGTATCTGATGTGGACTGTTTGTTGCTGAGAAAAGATTTCACGGTGAGAAATTTGTAAATATTATACTCCTTGTGTTGCCGAAAGTGTTTAACGGGCCTGATTCGTGACGTTCGACATGTCAGACATTTGTAGTTGCCGTCACCGGAATAATAGATAATTCACTTTTATTACCGAATAAATAAATTTCTAAAAGAAAAAACAATACAGCAGTTCGGCTATTCTGAAAGTGCATTTTTGGTCTGTGACGAATTAATAAGGCTTATGTGCCTCCCCCATGAACCATAGACCTTGCCGTTGGTAGGGAGGCTTGCGTGCCTCAGCGATACAGATAGCCGTGCCATAGGTGCAACACAACGGAGGGGTATCTGTTGAGAGGCCAGACAAACGTTTGGCTCCTGAAGAGAGGCAGAGCCTTTTCGGTAGTTGCAGAGGCAACAGTCTGGATGATTGACTGATCTGGCCTTGTAACATTAACCAAAACGGCCTTGCTGTGCTGGTACTGCGAACGGCTGAAAGCAAGGGGCATGCAGCTTTACTGTATGGATAAATGATGATGTCGTCCTCTTGGGTAAAATATTCTGGAGGTAAAATAGTCCCCCATTCGGATCTCCGGACGGGAAGTACTCAGGAGGACGTCGTTATCAGGATATTGTGGGAATTAGTGAAGTTCGGTGGCAGGAGGAACAAGACTTTTGGTCAAGTGAATACAGGGTTATAAACACAAAATCAAAAAGGGGTAATTAAGGAGTAGGTTTAATAGTGAATTAAACAATAGGAATGCTGGTAAGTTACTACAAACAATACAGGGAACGCATTGTTGTGGCCAAGATAGAAACGCAGCCCACGCCTATGACACTAGTACAAGCCTATATGCCAACTAGCTCTGCAGATGACGAAGAAATTGAAGACATGTATGATGAGATAAAAGAAATTATTCAGGTAGTGAAGGGAGACGAAAATGTAATAGTCATGGGTGACTGGAAATCGAGTGTAGGAAAAGGAAAAAAAGGAAACGTAGTAGGTGAATATGGATTGAGGGTAAGAAATGAAAGAGGATGCCGCTTGGTGGAAATTTGCACAGAGCACAACTTAATCATAGCTAACATTTGGTTCAAGAATCATAAAAGAAGGTTGTATACATGGAAGAAGCCTAGAGATACTGACAGATGGATTATATAACGACAAGATAGAGATTTAGGAGCAGGGTTTTAAATCGTAACACATTTCCAGGGGCAGATCTGGACTCTGACCTCAATCTATTGGTTATGAACTGTAGATTAAAACTGAAGAAACTGCAAAAAGATGGGAATTTATGGAGATGAGACCTGAATAAACTGAAAGAACCAGAGGTTGTACAGAGTTTCAGGGAGAGCATAAAGGAACAATTAACAAGAATGGGGGAAAGAAATACAGTAGAGGAAGAATGGGTAGCTTTGAAAGATGATGTAGTAAAACCAGCAGAGGATCAAGTAGGTAAAAAGACGACGGCTAGTAGAATTCCATGGGTGACAGAAGAAATATTGAATTTAATTGATGAAAGGAGAAAATATAAAAATGCCGTAAATGAAGCAGGCAAAACGGAATACAAACGTCTCAAAAATGAGATCGCCAGGAACTGCAAAATGGCTAAGCAGGCATGGCTAGAGGACCAATGTAAGGATGTAGAGGCTTATTTCACTAGGGGTAATATAGGTACTGCCTACAGGAAAATTAAAGAGACCTTTACAGAAAAGAAACCCACTTGTATGAATATCAAGAGCTCAGATGGAAACCCAGTTCTAAGCAAAGAACGGAAAGCAGAAAGGTGGAAGGAGTATACAGAGGGTCTATACAAGGGCAATGTACTTGAGGGCAGTGTTATAGAAATGGAAGAGCATGTAGATGAAAATGAAATGGGAGATATGATACTGCGTGAGAGTTTGAAGCAGCACTGAAAGACCGAAGTCGAAACAAGGCCCCGGGGGTAGACAACATTCCATTAGAACTATTGACAGGCTTGGGAGAGCCAGTCCTGACAAAACTCTACTATCTGAAGAGCTAAATGTATGAGGCAGGCGAAATAATCTCAGACTTCAAGAAGAATATAATAATTGCAATCCCAAAGAAAACAGGCGTTGACAGATGTGAAAATCACCGAACTATCAGTTTAATAAGTCACAGCTGCAAAATACTAACGCGAATTTACACAGACGAATGGAAAAACTGGTAGAAGCCGATCTCGGGGAAGATCAGTTTGGATTCCGTAGAAATATGGGAACACGTTAGGCAATACTGACCCTACGACGTATTTTAGAAGCTAGATTAAGAAAAGCAAACATACGTTTCTAGCATTTGTAGACTTGGAGAAAGCTTTTAACAATGTTGACTGGAATACTCTATTTCAAATTATTAAGGTAGCAGGAGTAAAATACAGGGAACGAAAGGCTATTTACAATTTTTACAAAAACCAGATGGCAGTTATAAGAGTCGAGGAGCACGAAAGGGAAACAGTGGTTGAGTAGGTAGTGAGGCAGGGTTGTAGCCTATCCCCGATGTTATTCAAACTGTGTATTGAGCAAGCAGTAAAGGAAACAAAAGAGAAATTCCGAGTAGAAATTAAAATCCATGGAGAAGAAATAAAAACTTTAAGGTTCGCCGATGACATTGTAATTCTGTCAGAGACAGCAAAGGACTTGGAAGAGCAGTTGAACGGAATGGATAGTGTCTTGAAAGGAGGATATAAGATGAACATCAACAAAAGCAAAGCGATAATAATGGAATGTAGTCGAATTAAGTCGGGTGATGCTGAGGGAATTAGATTAGGAAATGAGACACTTAAAGTGGTAAAGGAATTTTGCTATTTGGGGAGCAAAATAACTGATGATGTTAGAAGTAGAGAGGATATAAAATGTAGACTGACAATGGCAAGGAGAGCGTTTCTGAAGAAGAAAAATTTGTTAACATCAAGTGTAGATTTAAGTGTCAGGAAGTCGTTTCTGAAAGTGTTTGTATGGTGTGTAGCCATGTATGGAAGTGAAACATAGACGATAAATAGTTTGGACAAGAAGAGAACAGAAGCTTTCGAACTGTGGTGCTACAGAAAAATGCTGAAGTTTAGATGGGTAGCTCACATAACTAATCGTTTCACATCCATACATGGCTACACTCTACGTCTACATACATACTCTCGAATCCACCATACGGTGCGTGGCGGAGGGTACCTCGTTCCGCAACTAGCATCTTCTTTCCCTGTTCCACTTCCAAACAGAACGAGGGAAAAATGACTGCCTATATGCCTCCGTACGAGCACTAATCTCTCTTTTCTTATCTTTGTGGTCTTTCCGCGAAATTTAAGTTGGTGGCAGTAAAATTGTACTGCAATCAACCTCAAATGCTGGTTCTCTAAATTTCCTCAGTAGCGATTCACGAAAAGAACGCCTCTTTTCCTCCAGCGACTCCCACCCGAGTACCTGAAGCATTTCCGTAACATTCGCGTGATGATCAAATCCACCAGTAACAAATCTAGCAGCCCGCCTCTGAATTGCATCTATGTCCTCCCTCAATCCGACCTCATAGGGATCCCAAACGCTCGAGCAGTACTCAAGAGTAGGTGGTATTAATGTTTTATAAGCGGTCTCCTTTACAGACGAACCACATCTTCCCAAAATTCTACCAATGAACCGAAGACGACTATCCGCCTTCCCCACAACTGCAATTACATGCTTGTCCCACTTCATATCGCTCTGCAATGTTACGCCCAAATATTTAATCGACGTGACTGTGTCAAGCGCTACACTACTAATGGAGTATTCAAACATTACGGGATTCTTTTTTCTTTTCATCTGCCTTAATTTACATTTATCTATATTTAAAGTTAGCTGTCATTCTTTACACCAATCACAAATCCTGTCCAGGTCATCTTGTATCCTCCTACTGTCACTCAACGACGACACCTTCCCGTACACCACAGCATCATAAGCAAACAGCCGCACATTGCTATCCACCCTATTCTAAAGATCATTTATGTAGACAGAACACAACAGTGGACCTACCACACTTCCCTGGGGCACTCCAGATGATACCCTCACCTCCGATGAACACTCACCATCGAGGACAACGTACTGGGTTCTATTACTTAAGAAGTCTTCTTGCCATTCACATACTTGGGAACCAGTCCCATATGCTCTATAGAAATATTTTCAGAAAATACATCCTGACACTTAAATCCATACTCGACGTTAACAAATTCCTCTTCCTCAGAAACGCTTTTCTTGCCATTGCCAGTCTACATTTTATATTCTCTCTACTTCGATCATTATTAGTTATTTTGCTGCCCAAGTAACAATCTCATTTACTACTTTAAGTATCTCATTTCCTAATCTAATTCCCTCAGCATCACCTGATTTAATTCTACTACATCCAATTATCCTCGATTTGCTTTTGTTGATCTTCATCTTATATCCCCCTATCAAGACACTGTCAATTCCGTTCAGCTGCCCTTCCAGGTCCTTTGCTGTCTCTGACTGAATTACAATGTCATCGGCAAAAATCAAAATTTTTATTTCTGTTCCAAATATTTTAATTCTTAATACGCATTTTTCTTTTGATACCTTTAATGTTTTCTCAATGTACGGACTGAATAACATCGGTGATAGGCTACAACCCTGTCTCACTCCCTTCCCAACCACTGCTTCCCTTTGATGCCCCTTCACTCTTGTAACTGCCATTTGGTTTCTTTACAAATTGTAAATATCTCCCCAGACATGAATATTATTGAGCATATCTCAAATGCCCTGCAACGAGCTGTTCAGAAGAGATCTCCACCCCCTTGTACTCTTACGGATTTATGGAGAGCCTTGCAGGATTCATGGCGTCAGTTCCCTCCAGCACTACTTCAGACATTAGTCCAGTCCATGCCACATCGGGTCCCGATTTCATCGTGCTCGCGGGGGCCCTACACGATATTAGGCAGGTGTACCACTTTCATTGTCTTTTCTGTGTAAATAATCATTTTTGGTTTTGATACTAATTATTTCATCGTGCGACTAATCACAAATTAACTTGTGATGCATTAAAATAGTTGAAACTTCTTGGGAGATTAAAACTGTGTGCCTCATTACAACTCGAAGTCGGAAATGTTCTGGCACAAAGTTTTAGTCTTCCAGGAAGTATCAAAGCGGTGCACACTCAGCTGCATAGTGAAAGTTCATAAATGGCAAAGTCGCGTAGCCTGCGGCTAAGCCATTTCTTTGCAAAATCCTTTCTTCCAAGGGTTCCGGCCCCTTTAAATATCGAGGAGAACGTCTGTTATGTTTGTAAAATTGATGAGGGGCAATGAGGCAAGTAAAGATTCGAGGACAGGTCATGGGTCGTTTCTGAATGCTCGCCAGAACATTGGCAGCTGACAGGTGGAAGTTGAAGGTTCAACTCCCATTCCAGCACAAAGTTTTAATCCGCTGGAGCATTTCAAATCAGCGTACACTCTACTGCAGAATGAAAATTCATTCTATTTTGAAGAATTTATTATGCAAGAGAAAAGTGCAGTTGCGTTAATGGCTTTCCTCCTTAGGGAATCAACGACTGCTCCGTAATTGCGGATACATTTCGTAGTCCTCTGATGTTAGGCGCTGAAGTTCTGTTTCAGACAAATAAAACTATGATGGCTAGAATTTTTCTATTTCTTGCTTGCAAACTCCATCCAACGTAAAACCAACGTAAAATTGTGCGATCTCCCTACCAATAAATTCTCAACACAGACACACATTTTACTTTATAAGGTGTACGATTGAATTTTCGATAATAAGTTCAAGTTTGGTACTGAGTCAAATGATTTCCGGAAATCAACAAATACAGCATCTACCTGACTGCCTTTATCCATGTATTCCAGGATATCACATAATAAAATTATGAGCTGCGTTTCGTATGATCGATGTTTTCGTCATCCGTAGTGCAGGATCTGAGTGGGGTGAATGTGACCTGGGGGTTGTATACAGGTGGTGTTTTATTATAAAACAACGTAAATATTTTCGAAAAAACACCATGACATGAACACAAAGTTGGGCAATTAATATTAAATCAACAATATTCTTTCCAGAGCTAAAGCTAATACGAAAGTACGTATTACATAATAACGAAATAAATAACTTCTTAAATAATACAGTACGAGTAAAACTCAAAATTAAGCAGCGTGTGTGTTACACAAATGGACACCAGCCGAAAGCAGGTGAATAAAAAGGATAATGTTCACATAATTCGTGTGCAGTATGTTACGATCGGGCAATAATGTAAATACAGTACACCAAATAAATAAAATCACCACAGGACCTTCATCTACTACCGAGGACCTGCAGTAGAAACTTACTGCTGCTACATGCAACAAGAAGGCTACGTAGCATACAGACAACAACAGCCAATAAAATTCAGTAAACGTGTAGGGCTATAGTAGAACACGCCTTCAGCGCCAGTATAAACAGGGCTCTCTCTTGTACAACGGCAGAACACGCCCTGGGGGTGGAGATAAGGCACAATACAACGGCACGATGTTGCGGCCCCATAACTATGCAGTGTAATATCGGACGTTGTAACGAACACAGTGCATGCCCGAACGTTGTAACGGCCACGTATTCAAACACGTACACTAGCCACTGTCTGTCTGCACTACACACACCACCCACCGTACACTACTCTCATTCTGTCAACTTGGCAGCACTGCAGACCATTAATACACAACCCTCCGTATATCGCAGCAACAACAAAACCACTCTTCTCTGAATCTGGTTGTCGTCATCTTCTCTGGCCACCGGATAAGGACGAACCCGTCCTCTAGATAGGCGATGTCTACGATGGGTTGGTCATAACCCCATTCACTCCTGTCTGCACCAGCTGCCCAGCTCATCGTAAGACCACGTTCTAGATGAACTACCGTCTCGGTTGTTGGCCAGATCTACGTCTACATCTACATGGATACTCTGCATGTCACATTAAAGTGACGGGCAGAGGGTTCATCGAACCACCTTCTCAATTCTCTATTACTCCAGTGTCGTATAGCGCGCGGAAAGAATGACCACCTATTTCTTTCCGTACGAGCTCTGATTTCCCTCTTTTTATCGTGGTGATCGTTCCGCCCTATGTAGGTCGGTGTCAACAAAATATTTTCGGAGGAGAAAGTTGTTGACTGGAATTTCGTGAGAAGATTCTGTCACAAAGAAAAACATCTTTCTTTTAATGAATTCCAGCCCAAATCCTGTATCATTTCTGTGACACTCCCTCCCATATTTCGCGATGATACAAAACGTGCTGCCTTTCTTTGAACGTTTTCTATGTACTCCGTGAGTCCTACCTGGAAAGGATCCGACACCGCGCAGCAGTATTCAGTATTCTAAAAGAGGACGGACAAACGTAATGTAGGCAGTCTCCTTAGTAGATCTGTTACATTTTCTAAGTGTCCTGACAATAAAATGCAGCCTTTGATTAGCCTTCCCCACAACATTTTCCATGTGTTCTTTCGAATTTAAGTTGTTCGTAATTATAATATCTAACTTTTAGTTGAATTTACCGCTTTTAGATTAGACTGATTTATCGTGTAACCGAAGTTTAACGAGTTCCTTTTAGTACTCATGCCGATGACCTGACACTTTTCGTTATTTATGATCAACTGTCACTTTTCGCTTCATTCAGATATTTTTTTATCTAAATCGTTTTGAAGTTTCTTTTGATCTTCTGAAGACTTTATTAGTAGATAAAGGACAGCGTCATCAGCAAACAACCGAAGACGGCTGCTCAGATTGTCTCCCAAATCGTTTATATACATAAGGAACAGCAAAGGGCCTATAACACTACCTCAGGGACCGCCAGAAATCACTTCTGTTTTAGTCGATGACTCTCTGTCAATTACTACGAACTGTGACCTCTCTGACAGAAAATCGCAAATCCAGTCACATAACTGAGTCGATATTCCATAAGCGCGCAATTTATACGAGCCGCTTATGTGGTACAGTGTCAAAAGCCTTCCGGAAATCTATGAATACGGAATTTGAAATGCCTTGTCAATAGCACTCAGCACTTCATGTGCATAAAGAGCTAGTTGTGTTTCACAGGAACGATGTGTTCTAAACCCATGTTGACCGTGTGTCAATAGACCGTTTCCTTCGAGGTAATTCATAATTTTCGAACACAATACATGTTCTAGAATCTTGCTGCATATCGACGTTAACGATAAGGGCCTGTAACTTAGTGGATTACTCCTACTACCTTTCTTCAGTATTGGTGGACCCGTGCAACTTTCCAACCTTTGCTCTATCTGCGGCCCAGGACGACAACGTAGGTCCTCCACGCCACACGCAAAATAAGTCCGGACAGTGGCCCATAAAACTACCGCGCCGCCCCATTACTCGTTTGCCGCTAGCCATTGCGGCTTCCAGTGGACGCAGAAGAAGTCATTGCCTCTCCCAATCCACAGACTCATTCAGGGCCAACCTGCCTCTGTGGACAACCTCAGACGCTGCGACAGTCCTTGGCCCCGACGACGCACACCATGCGCTGACGCTGGCTTCCAGATGATGATGTCATTACCACATGATGCAGCAGCCTCCTCTCCTCGCTCCAACAGCTTGAGGCCCAGCCTGCCACTATGGACACTTCAGCCGCTGCGACAATCCCACCCCCGGCTACGCTCTGGAGACTTTTCCGTTGCTTCTACACAGGGAACGGTGTCTGACTTCAGAATGTGATGTTGACTCCACTTTCCGGCGGCAGCTGTATGATCTCTCCGGTGTCACACAGTCCCAACTGGTTGCAGAGCGGCGCCCCAGTCACTCAAACGCCGCAACCGCCTCCCGATGCCAAACTACGAGCAGCGCTGCAGAGTCCGGCTAGGCAGGAAGGAGGGCAGTCGCTCCGCGAAATTCTACCTCACGGCAGAAACCCACGGCACGAAAGAGATGATAATATTTGAGGTGCATAATTAAGTTTGAGCTGAGAATGTTTTATAAGCTTTTCTTAATACTGCCTATCATTACTAAAATTCGCTGTCAATACGCTCTTGGAGCCTGCTGTTGTGGCCGTGCGGTTCTAGGCACATCAGTCTGGAACCGCGTGACCGCTACGCTCGCAGGTTCGAATCCTGCCTCGGGCATGGATGTGTGTGATATCCTTAGGTTAGTTAGGTTTAAGTAGTTCCAAGTTCTAGGGGACTGATGACCAAAGATGTTAAGTCCTATAGTGCTCAGAGCCATTTGAACTCTTTTTTTTTTAACGCTTTTGGAGCACGTCCTATTTAATTTTGTATCCCCACTTACATGTCCTCCAAAGCGAAGGACATCCGTCATTTCAACAGTTTTCACTGTGAAGATGGAAACAGCTATCTGACAAAGAGTAGTGCCCAACGGAATCGTACCATTCCAAAATATCTTTGTATATAAAATAAGCTGACTGCAGCATGGGTCACTTATTGCATAGCGAGAAAGGGCATTGAAAACTATTGATTGGAAAAATGAAACATGGTCTGATGAGCTTCGCGTGCTGTCAGAAACTACGACAGGGAAGTTCATATACCATTATACTCGCGAAACGCATGTTGAAGAAGGTGTTAGGTGCTCAAAAACGTATCCAAAATCTATTTGTCGCCGGGAAACGATGCCTCTATTCATTCATTAGCCATTGAGATTTAAAAACTGTGTGGTCTCTTAAAAAGTTCCATCATCAGAAATTTTCCCAATATTTAACCCGAATGGATGTTTGCCCATACACAGCATAAAAGTTGCTTTTTTTTCTGTTAACGAATGTTACGTGAAATAGGAAACAAAGCTTTTTCTGTGGGAGGGGGCATATAGAACTTTTTCGTAACGCGGATTTCCACAGCCTTTAAAGTTCATAACGAATAGAAGTAAAATGAAACCCAATGCTGTTGCAATTGATGATTTCTTTATTGGCACAATCGATTTCGCTGCATTAAAACAACATCCTCAGGTGGGGACAGTGTAACGTTAGCTCACCAAGACGCCTACAACGATAGTACATACAAATTAGGGCGGTCAACAAGTTGTAATGTCGACAGATGAGATTAATTTAGTTCGGTGGCGACTATGCTCAGGAGCAAAACCTTTTTGAAAAACGACAAAAAAAAAGTTATTGGTCCAACTTCGACACATACGGAAAATCAACCGACGTCAACATCACGCTGAAAGGAATGGAAAGTTACTTACTTTTGTTAATAATGTCATCAGTCTTCTGATCGGTTGTCCGCCACGAATGCCTTTCTTGTGCTAACCTGTTCCTCTCAGAGTAGCTTTGAGCCCAATATTCTCAATTATTATTTCCACATATTCCATTAACTGTATTACAGTTTCTACCCTCTGCAGGTCCTTCTAATACCACTGAAGTTATTCCCTGATGTATTAACAAAGGTCCTATCATCTGCCTCTTGTTCTTATCAGTGTTCTCAATATTTTCCTTCGCTCTTCATTAGCAACATAATGAAATGCTTCGACTCTCTTGTTGCTTCGATTCTCTTCAACATCATCATCATCAAATGCAATCATCATCATAATTTGTCAGTATTTACTCCGGCCACAGGAGCCCTACATCTGTGATGCCTGTGGCGTGCCACATGTTACGTGGTCTCTTCGGAAAATAGGGTCCGAACGGTCGCGAAACCGAAACGGCACTGAAAATACGTTGAAGTTTTGTGCAGATGTCTTGGGCAGTGTCTCTATTACGCCCGTCGATCGCAACACGTGGCTATTTTCAGTTCTGAGCATACCGTGAGTGCGTAAATTTGTTTAGAACAATTGTGCCTCCCACCAAGTAGGAATGCTCGCTGAGAGGTTTCGCCTGATTTTATGCAACCCCACATAACGTAACTGCAATGCATTTCCTTCTTCATGACAATTCTCGGTCGCAAACTGCAGCGGCAATGGGGAAGTGTTTGATCACCCAACATATAGTCCAGACTTGGTTTCTTCTGATGTTCATCTCTGCTCACATGAATTGCCGGCTATAAAGACAACATTTTGGCACAGACAACTGAATGCAGACCATCATAGAGAAGTTACGGAAACCACAGGCGCCTTCCATCTAGGCAGATAATATTGTAAGTTGGTACAATGCGATGACTAAGTTGGAGGGACGACAACGGGTAGAAAGGCGTTGCAAACATTTTGGAACAAAACTTCTTTGATTTTAATTGTGGTTCCCATTTATTGACTGATCGGACCCTACTTTCCGAATAGCTCTTGTAACTGAGTGCGCTCAATATTATGATAAGGCGGTAGAAGGAAACATAGGTGAGGACTTGCCATCTTTTTCAGATTATGAAGAAAGGAGTGTGGTCAAGCTTTAAGGACTCTGCCTTAGGATTTTAGGCTGGAGATTTTAGTGGGCTGCGGGGTAGATGACTCGTCCTTTTTATTCCAGCTATCATCTAGCCATAGCTATCTGCTGTGTAGTTTTAATATCATCTCTCTCACTCCCTCTCTCTCTCTCTCTCTCTCTCTCTCTCTCTCTCTCTCTGCGAGCACGAGTGCATGTGGTGTGTGTGTGTGTGTGTGTGTGTGTGTGTGTGTGTGTGTGTGTGTGTTTATGGTCTTTCACCGTTCTTTATGTTTTCCTTTCCAACAGGTTTGGTGCAGTGTGGTAACACCGGTTCCAATTAACCACGAAAGTTAACTGCAGTTGGCTGGCATTTGGATCGGTGACCATCAGTGCGCTGTTAGCATGTTGCGTGCACTGAGCTCTTGTGAGGCCAATTGCGGAGCTACTATGACTGAGAATTGGCGGATCCGGTCACGAAAACTAACAAAGCCCGTGAGAGCAGTGGCTACCACATGACACTCATATCCGCATCCAGTGACGTCTTTCAGCAGAGGACGGTGCCGTTGGGCCTTCCGAGGCCTGCTCGCAGAGTGTGTTTTATGTTATACTTAGCAGTTCACTTTCTACTAATTTTGCGACCTTTATCCACACTCATGTCACAAAATTCTAGTATGTGCACTAAGGACCCTGCCGAAGTGCGCACGCAACAGCAGATCTTGGTCGTAGAAGATACGTGGCTTATGGGAGAGCTGTAAAGTCCAAGTGGAAGAAATCCGTACTGAGATTCGAGCAGATTGCTCTTTCTGTTTTATCTCGTGGCAGTACGTCTCGTACGATACTGTGCAAAGGACAAAATCAGACAGAGATTGAGCTGTCTCAGCTTTGAAGCTAGTACTACCCTAGACTGCGTAGCATCTAGTATCCCTGACTAAGAGCTACAGCTGTTTGGAGGGTCGACAGGATTCCGGCCGGAGTTTGCCCGGCAGCCCACTTCGGCGGCTGATAGTCCTCCGGTTGGCCGGGCCGCCACAGCGGGAGCCGATCAATTAGAGTCGGTCGCGCGCCCTCGCGCGGTGTTGACTCCAAGTTGCGCCCCGCCCGTGTTGACACAGCCCTTATCCGGGCCAGTCGTGACTCAGCTGTTTGCCCGTCCGACTGTGTGCCCGCAGCCACGCTGTCGGCGGCGAAATATGAGGGCGGAGCGGCGGCGCGTCGGCGGCTCTGCAGACGTCGGGGCAGCCGGGAAGGGAGCCCCCAGAGCCGCCGTTCGATATTATTCAATCCCGCCGCTATCAACTCTGACAGCTTGAAAGTCGGCCGCGGAGGGCGCTCACCGCCTTCCTGTCCCACTAATATAGCTTCACTCTTTCAGTTTAAACCATTTCATTCGATCATCTTGGAGTTGAAGCTCTTTTCTCCGTGTTTCCTTTAACAATACGTACATTTCTGGATACGGTCCGCCTTTAGCAAAATAAAATTTTGTTTTTCAACCCAAACATGTTTCACTGCACTTGCAGCATCATCAGTGGGCTTTTATTTCTCAACTGTTAAAGATAATAAATGTTCTTTAACCTTTGTATACATGCAACTACTAGTTTTTAAATCGTAATTACAGATATTTGAAAAAACACATCAATTATGAATTCATACCTTTTTACCACATGGTGTGGTTTTTCTGATGTGTTGTGTTTCTACAGTGATTGTTTTGTTCCACAGTTTGTCATCTGCAACCACTTACACCTTAAAGTAGTTAATCTGTTTAAGCCAAAATTACGATTTGAAATTGTTATTTCAATGCCTGAAATTAATTAATTCTATGTGTGTGTGTGTGTGTGTGTGAGTTTATTTACATAATGTTTCACTTATGTTTTCTTTTTCCTCAACTTCATCACTGTCAAACGGCATATATATTGAGTTGCCACAGTCACTGTCACTGTCAGTGTTACATTGTTTACCAGCTGTAAAAACAAACATGATGAGTAGTCGAACAGTTGAAGGTGTAAAAACAAGATGTCTCACAGTGGAACAGTTGAAGGTGTTCCTGGCGGTTTTTCTGAATCTTTCAGGGGTGTCTGTGAATTTATTTTGTGTGTGTGTGTCTGTGGTGTGTGTGGTGTGTGTGGAGTGTGAATGGAATATGAAAAGGGAGGTAGAGAGAGAGAGGGAGAGAGAGAGAGAGAGAGAGAGAGAGAGAGAGAGAGAGAGAGAGTGAATGTGACAGTAGGTTTTAAGATTTTGTTTGTGTGCGTGTGTGTGTGTGTGTGTGTGTGTGTGTGGTGAGGCGTTCTGGGGTGGTGGTAGGGGAGGGAGGGTGAGATCTCTTTAGGCTGGTCTTGTCTAATAATTTTTTGAGGATGGAGAACAGAGTTCCACACTTCACACACATCTCTCTCTGTCTCTCTCTCTCTCTCTCTCTCTCTCTCTCTCTCACACACACACACACACACACACACACACACACACACACAAAATTTACAGACACCTCTGAAAGATTTAGAACAACCGCCAGGAACACCCTCAACTGTTCCACTGTCAGCCATCTTGGTTTTACACCTTCAACTGTTCCACTGTACAGCATGTTTTTTTACAGGTAGTAAAAAATGTAACACTGACAGTGGACAGTGGCAACTCAATATATACTGTTTGACAGTCATGAAGATGAGGAAAAACAAAATGTAAGTGAAACATTACGTAAATAGACACACACACACACACACATACATAAATATGTCGGTCGGTCCGTGGCTGTCCCTTTGTTGGGTTCCGACGGGTCAAGTGTAGTTGCTTCCACCACCTGTCTCACCTAAGTGAACGAGGGAGATCGACCCCCTGGAGGCTTCTGAGTGCCGTTGTCTTTATTGTCTTTCTCACCGGTGATTCATTGTCTGATTGTAATCTATCTATTATAACCAATGCCTTCAAAGATTATGGTAATATATTTTCAAATTTTGAAATTTAATTGTGGCCTTCTGTCGTTTGTATTGCACCTTCCATATGTTTGTTCTATCTACTTTTGCCTTGAGGCTTTTTATATTTTAATTATTTTATTTATTACTCCAACTGCATTTTTATCTTGTTGATTTTTAAAATTTCTTGTTTGGAGGCCTTCAGCCGTGAAATAATTGCCTTTTTGAAGCTATTAGTTCTAAAGGTTCGGCAATGTGCCGTTTTGGATTAAAGTTGTTATTAAATTACAATAAATTACAATTTTAAGTGAACCTGCCCGGTACGTTCTTAGGCCCTTTCCACAATCGGAATTGTCTGTTCTGCCCTGCTGGTTTAGCAGGCGTCTCAGGTAGGTTTGAACAACACTTGCGTTTTACGGAGATGCTTCGTGAACTCAGCTGGAAATCACTGGAGGGAAGGCGAAGTACTTTTTGAGCAGCACTACTGAAAAAAATTTAGAGAACAGGCATTTGAAGCTGACTGCCGAACCATTCTACTGCTGCCAAAGTACATTTCCCATAAAGACCATGAAGATAACGGTAGATAAATTAAGGCTCGTGTGGAGGCAAATAGATAATCGCTTTTCCCTCGCTCTGTTTGCGAGTAGACAAACAGTAACTGACAAGTAGTGGTACAGGTTACCATCCGCCAAGCATCATTCGGTGGCTTGCGGAGTGTGTATGTAGACGTAGCTATCAGCGTCTGTTCGTCCTTTCTACTATGAAACACATCTGTTCTACTGCAGAAGCTACCTTACCTCTTATGACATACACACTGATGAACAAGAACATTATGACCACCTGTTTAATAGCTTGTTTGTCCATCTTTGGAAAGAACGGCATCACTGACTCAGCGTATCAGGGATCCTATAGTTAGTTTGTAAGTTTGTGGAGGTATGTGAGATCAGACGTCTAAGCACAGGTCGTGTAATTCGCGTAATGTTTTGCTTACTTGTGTATTTTAGAGCCCATTTTTACTGGAAACTTCTTATTTTGGTCCATAATAACTCCTCCAAAATCATAGAAACCAAAGAGCTTGCAATGGAAGATGTGTGTTTCACAGTATCGAATATGAACAAATGTTCATACCTCATAAGATATGCATTCTAGAACCCATGTTTAATGCACAGTCTTTCCTTGTTTTGTTCTGTGCTGCCTTTCCTCTGATAGTTTAACACCCTAAAATCTAAGCAGCAACGGTACTGTTATACGTATTTCCACTGTTAGAGGTATCAGAACGATTTTCACTTATAACTTGGTCGTTTCAAGGCCAGAGTCCTTTACATCAAACTGATACATTTATCCCCCTCTATCTTCCCTGGCAGTTTGTAACATGCACACGGAGTCAGCCTGTATAGGAACACCCAAAGTAATGCTGATCCTAATACGTACGAGAATCGTTCAGCGCAAAACAAAGCCTCACAATGTTTTTCTTGTTTCTCTCCCAGAACATACTTATTCTTAAGAGTTTCTTTTGCGTCTACTGATTTTTTAAACAGTCTCCGTCACTTTCTACGGCCTTACGCCAGCAATGTGTAAGACCATGTGCTCAATGAAGGTCAAATTTACCCTGTTAGGCAGCATCGTTTCCCTCTAATATTCTTCTACTCGAACGGCGTTTAGACTCTGTCACCGGGGTCTTCTTTAAGACCTTGTGGCGTTCAAAGTTACCTGAACTGTATCAATGTCGAGAGTTGCTTTCGTTTATAAAAAGGCATTATCTCGCGCCTATGTTCAGCCTCCGGCTGCAATTGGTGGACCATAATTATTGAGTAGAAAGGGAGTTTCCCCGCTCTAAGGCTGAAAATGTGTTGCTGCGTAGAATCTGTTTTCACGTCCCTTCCGCGTAAGTCACAATAATAGGTTGGAGTCGTAGCTGGATTTCTCAAAGAATACAACGACTTCCAAAGGTTACGGTGGCTTGTCCACAGGCAGGGCCTTCAAACAAAATTTTAATTACGCGGTTAGAAAGAGTCAGGAACTGCAATTTCACTCTGTTGCGTTACCATTCATTTCCGGAGTTAATGACAGCATCAGCAGAACTCTAAGGAGAATTGATATACAAACCAAATTTCTCAATCAGAATAAAATTCAGGTCTACTTCCGTCGAAAAACGGACGCTCCTTATTAAATCCGCACTGCATAAGGCTACGAAATGCCGTGTTGCTTTGCCAAAATATATTATACAGCTAAAATGCGAAGGACTGTAAAAGAACATATTACGAAACACGAACGCCAAACGCGGTAAAAACGAAGTGTCGAAACAGCACTAACGTAACATCAGGAGAACTTCGACAAAGACATTTATTGCAACAACGTTAGTTTGCTGGGCAAGGAAACTAAAGTTTGTAAAAGAAAACTCCGAGAAGCGAGTGGGATTTCTAAGAACAAATGTAATAAAGAATACGGCTGTAGTTTTCTAGCTTCGTGGCTTTCCGCCATTAAGGAATTGAATACACAGCCACAGTTCGCGAGAAAAACAACGCCCAAGAAGCCAACTACGCGTCTCAACAATAATATTTTGATAAAAATTCCTTCTCTCTTACTTCGTCTGTTTCGATTCTAGGCAATTATGATGGCTCACAATAGTAGCCTTCTATATTTCACCCAATAACACGTATTCAACCTAAAGGAAGGAAAATAACGTTTCTGGCCAGTGACGGCGGCCCAGCAATGATATACTGAAGAATTTTATCAAGTAACCCCATTTCTTCAGGGTACTTGTCACAGTTCTCGCAACACCCCCGTCAGAGGTTCGAGTCCTCCCTCAGGCAATTAAAGCTTGCCATTCTCTGAAGGTAGTATGAGTAAAGGAGTTGTAACACTTTCCACATTGTCGCTTGACACACATTTCTCCGACCCTGCTGCCATTATTGTCCTCAATATGATGAAGTACGACTACTCTTTAGCGTTCTGACACTAGTCTTCCACACTGAAACAACCTTTTCTCTCTCCACAAGACATTCATGTATTCCTTGAGAGGTCTTATTGATCGGTAAACATGTATCAGAAAATCTTTCAGCATACTAATGTGTGGATTCAGGCGCAACAAATTTTGTAGATACATATATAATGTGCGTGTCCATCATGTGCTGATCAGCATACATTTTAGCCAGAAATGTACAGAACACACGAGTCCAGTAAGACAACGGTCCAACAGACTTCACGCCTGAAACTGAAATGTAGTAAGCTCCCCCTATTGATTGTGTTTTCAGTACTAAAAGAATTTGTTTATTTACTATTACTATGGCAATTAAGATAAAAAAGAAGGCTTTGACGTAAGACTTAAATAAGCAGGATTTGAAAGGAAAAAATATATGTAGAACCAAGCAGAAAATTTGAAAACAACAAGACAGAAAAGAAGCAAACTTGTAACAACAGAAAAGTGTCTCTAACTAAAACTCTTTGTCTTCTATACATTCCCCAGATGTTTCCCACATATTATCTAACACCTTGTAGATTACTATAGTTTGAATTTTAAAACGAAATTACTAGTTTATATTAATAAACAACTTTATGCATGTAAAAATATTTTAAGAACATTATAGTAAGAAAATGAAAGACAACGCTTCTGTAGATGGCAGTTGCAAATGTATATAGAAACAAACACAAATCCTACACTATTGTAATTCTCTTTCATGTGAATAGGAAGGAAAAAGGTGTGCTTTACAATAGTAGTATATTCACAAAAGGGTAATCTACTTTCAAAAAGGCAGTCTATACCCAGTAGATTTGTTGACATATATGCTACTGGTCATTAAAATTGCTACACCAAGAAGAAATGCAGATAATAAACGGGTACTCATTGGACAAATATATTATACTGGAACTGACATCTGATTGCATTTACGCGCAGTTTGGGTGCATAGATTCTGAGAAATCAGTACCCAGAACAACCACCTCTGGCCGTAATAACGGCCTTGATACAATGAGTCAAAGAGAGCTTGGATGGCGTATACAGGTAGAGCTGCCCATGCAGCTTCAACACGATACCACAGTTCATCAAGAGTAGTGACTGGCGTATTGTGACGAGCCAGTTGCAGGGCCACCATTGACCAGACTTTTCATTTGGTGAGAGATCTGGAGAATGTGCTGGCCAGGTCAGCAGTCGAACATTTTCTGTATCCAGAAAGGCCCGTATAGGTCCTGCAACATGCGGTCGTGCATTATCCTGCTGAAATGTAGAGTTTCGCAGGTATCGAATGAAGGGTAGAGCCACGGGTCGCAACACATCTGAAATGTAACGTCCACTGTTCAAAGTGCCGTCAATGCGAACAAGAGGTGATCGAGACGTGTAACCAATGGCACCCCAGACCTTCACGCCGGGTGATACGCCAGTATAGCGATGACAAATACACGCTTCTAATGTGCGTTCACCGCGATGTCGCCAAACACGGATGCGACCATCATGATGCTGTAAACAGAACCTGGATTTATCCGAAAAAATGACGTTTTGCCATTCGTTCACCCATGTTCGTCATTGAGTACACCATAGCAGGCGCTCCTGTCTGTGATGCAGCGTCAAGGGTAACCGCAGCCATGGTCTCCGAGCTGCTAGTCCATGCTGCTGTAAACGTCGTCGAACTGTTCGTGCCGATGGTTGTTGTCTTGCAAACGTCCCCAACTGTTGACTCAGGGATCGAGGCGTGGCTGCACGATCCGTTACAGCTAAGCGAATAAGTTGCCTGTCATCTCGGCTGCTAGTGATACGAGGCCGTTGGGTTCCAGCACGGCGTTCCATATTACCCTTCTGAACCCACCTATTCCATATTCTGCTAACAGTCATTGGATCTCGACCAACCTGAGCAGCAATGTCACGATACGATAAACCGCAATCGCAATAGGGTACAATCCGACAAAGTCGGAGCCTGCCGGAGTGGCCGTGCGCTTCTATGCGCTACATTCTGGTACCTAGCGACCACTATGGTCGCCGGTTCGAATCCTGCCTCAAGCATGGGCGTGTCTGATGTCCTTAGGTTAGTTAGGTTTAATTAGTTCTAAGTTCTAGGCGACTAATCACCTCAGAAGTTAAGTCGCATAGTGCTCAGAGCCATTTGAACCACCAAAAACGTGATGTTACGCATTTATCCTCCTTACACGAGGCACCACAACAACGTTTCACCAGGCAACGCAGGTGAACTGCTGTTTGTGTATGAGAAATCGGTTGGAAACTCTCCTCATGTCAGCACGTTGTTGGTGTCAACCTTGTGTGAATACCATGAAAAGCTAATCATTTGCATATCACAGCATCTTCTTCCTGTTGGTTAAATTTCGCGTCTGTAGCACGTCATCTTCGTGGTGTAGCAATTTTAAAGGCTGGTTATATATATATATATATATATATATATATATATATATATATATATATGTGTGTGTGTGTGTGTGTGTGTGTGTGTGTGTGTGCGTGTGTGTGTGAATTACGTATCTTCATACCCTTTTATCTTGCTCTTGCAAAGCTAAACTTCAACTGAAGCGTGAGGAATATCACCTACTGGCACACGAGTAGATAAATGTATTCCATTGTGCAGAGATATTTTTGTTCCTCCAGACCAGTTGTACCTAACTGGTGAGAGTTTCCTCGTATGAAAATTGTTGCTTTTGATAAATAATGCGGACTTTAGCCTTTGCACATTCACGTCGTCGTTCCTCCCTTTATACCACTCCGCCTTCGTCCTTCTGTTTGCGGCACACCGACATCCACACACGCACTCGCCGCCTGCCTGCCTGTTGCGCAGACAAAAGAAGCGCGTCTGGCGACCCCTACCCCCTACCCCCTACCCCCTACCCCCCACCGACCACTACCCCGTGACGCAGGCGGCAGGAACCCAGCGCCCCCTCCTCAACTCTTTGACGGCGGCCCAACGCTATCTGCCCTGAAGAGCTGTCAGTGGCCACGCCGTGAGCCTGTTGTGTGAGTTCATTCATGGAGCCTTCTGCGAACAGGTCAGCTCTCTGCAGTGGCATAAACTCGACGTGGCACCATATTTTCACATTAGCTACCGTACAAATATCCGAACAACGATCCACGAGTTAGATATCATCCACAGACACACACACTGAGAACTCGATAATTACAACAAAAACAGATTAGTTTTCTACATTAGAACAAAGTAATATTGATTTCAGCGAGTAACGTTTCGTGTCCAGATACTGAGATTAACTCATTTTTTATTTTATTTTACTATACACAAAAAAGTAAGCACTTGCGGCAAGCTTAAACTTTTAGCCAAACTAGGAATCAAACCCATATTAATGTCGTCTGCTTCCACTTTCGGGGACATATGACCTTGCTGTTTGGTCCCTTCAACCCCAGCAACAAAACCACTGCCGGGACATTACTCACAGACTACCTCTTAACTTCCATTTACACTCTGCACCCTCTGAGGTCCAGAGAAACTTTGCCGTGACATTGTATGTCGACGATCCAGGAATAAAATAATGATAGTGATGCGCGGAGGCTAATTTCTGTTAATAACATTTATTAATTACAAACAAGCACCACTAGTATAGCATTTTAAATCAAGAAAAATAAACCTATTCAGTGTCCGAGTTGCAGGAATGTAATCAGAGGTTTTTCTTAAAGCTTGTGCATTCTAAGATAAGAACAAGACGACATACATCTAAGGAATTATCCGTATAGGACGGAAGCAGTTAGATGTGCTGTACATGTTGAAACATATCAGTTAGTAGTTGGAACTCGCGTCTTATCTTTTCTCTCTCAGTAGACTTGGTTCCTCGATATGATATAGGTCCAACTGAACGATAAATTCCGATATACGAGGGCTATTCGGAAAGTAACAAACCATAGGTCGCGAAATGGAAACCAGAGTGAAAATCAAAACTGTTTTATTTGCAACAGTTAGCTACAACTTACAGCTACTTACCTCCATTGTCGCCGATCCGACTTAGACTTTTGTCGTAGAGTTGTACCAATTTTCCAATCCCCTCGTTGTACAAGGCAGCCGCCAGTGCTTTCCACCAATTCTCTATGCTGGCCTACAGCTCGTTATCTGTGCCAAAATGTTGTCTTCCTAGCCAGCGGTTCATGTTAGCAGAGATAAATCTCAGAGGGAGACAATTACGGGCTGTCTTGTGGGTAATCAAACATTTCCAACTGAAAACGATGCAGAAGCATCTTCATTGCCCCTGCAGAATGCGGCTGAGAATTGTCGTGAAGAAGAAACCGCACGACAGTTATGTAATGTTGGCTGCATAACTTCAGGTGAAATTTTTCACCAAGCCCTCGTACTTGGCGGGAGACACTACTGTTCCAGGTATCTTTATGTGCTCCCTGTGTGCTCAGAACCAAAAGGAACGACGTAACGCGGTCAAACGGCATACTAGAGACACTGCGCAACA
Source organism: Schistocerca gregaria (assembly GCF_023897955.1). Classification (NCBI taxonomy): domain Eukaryota; kingdom Metazoa; phylum Arthropoda; class Insecta; order Orthoptera; family Acrididae; genus Schistocerca; species Schistocerca gregaria. The sequence continues at coordinate 516,803,139 of NC_064925.1, read as the reverse complement.
CATCTGTGCAAAAATTCATCGGACTTTCACTGTGGTTTACATTTTGCGACCAATCATTCTTACTTTCCGAATAACCCTCGTCTATACAAAGAACGGTATTATCTGTGACAATGCCTAACGAATTTGGAGAATTTCCTTTAATTCTAAAGTGAATGCTGAATTTATTCTTCTGATAATTAGTGGGGAGTGAAAGCATGCCCCTTGCCCTCAGCAATCAAGGTGAGGAACAAATGCAGAAACACAAATCGCTAGTGAAAGCATATGGACGACTTGGAACACCCCAAGCAATGTCACAGGGCGTCTACAAGAGATGCGGATTTTCGATCTCCACAGGGCGCTTGCAGCAGGAGATTCGTGGAATTAAGGGGTCTGAGTAGCACTATTTGTACATGAATTACCTCGAAGAAAACGGTCTATTGACACACAGTCTACATGGGTTTAGAAAACATCGTTCCTGTGAAACACAACTAGCTCTTTATTCACATGAAATATTGAGTGCTATTGACAAGGTATTTCAGATCGATTCCGTATGTCTGGATTTACGGAAGGCTTTTCATACTGTACCACACAAGAGGCTCGTAGTGAAATTTCGTGCTTATGGAATATCGTCTCAGTCATGTGACTGGATTTGTGATTTCCTGTCAGAGAGGTCACAGTTCGTAGTAAATGACGGAATTTTATCGAGTAAATCAGAAGAGATTTACGGTGTTCTCCAAGCTAGTGTTATAGGCCCTTTGCTGTTCCTTATCCATATTAACGATTTTGGAGACAATATGAGCAGCCGTCTTCGGTTGCTTGCAGATGACGCTGTCGTTTATCGAATAATAAAGACATAGAAGATCAAAGCAAACTGCAACACGATTTAGAAAAGATATCTGAATGGTGTGAAAAGTGGCAGGCGACCCTAAATAATGAAAAGTGTGAGGTCATCCTCATGAGTGCTCAAGAAACTCGTTAAACTTCGGCTACACGAGAAATCAGTCTAATCTAAAAGCCGGAAATTCAACTAAATACCTAGGTTTTACGATTACGAACAGGGAAGGTTAACCAACGACTGCGTTTTATTGGCAGGACACTTAGAAAATATAACAGATCTAAGGAGACTGCCTACACTAAACTTGTCCGTCCTCTTTTAGAAGACTGCTCCGCGGTGTGGGATCCTTACCAGATAGGACTAACGGAGTACATCTAAAAAGTTCAAAGAAAGGCAGCACGTTTTGTATTATAGCGAAATGTGGAAGAGAGTGTCACAGAAATGATACAGGATTTGGGCTGGACATCATTAAAGGAAAGGCCTTTTTCGCTTCGACGGAATCTTCTCAGTCACCAACTTTTCTCCTCCAAATTCGAAAATATTTTGTTGACACCGACCGACATAGGGAAGAACGATCACCACGATAAAAGAATCCTTCCCGAGGCAGGATTCGAACCTGCGACCGTAGCAATCACGCGGTTCCGGACTGAGCGCCTAGAACCCCTAGACCACCGCGGCCAGCTATGTCGTTATCAGGAGAAAGAAAACTGGCGTTCTACGGATCGGAGCGTGGATTGTCAGATCCCTTAATCGGGCAGCTAGGTTAGAAAATTTAAAAAGGGAAATGGATAGGTTAAAGTTAGATATAGTGGGAATAAGTGAAGTTCGGTGGCAGGAGGAACAAGACTTCTGGTCAGGTGACTGCAGGGTTATAAACACAAATTAAAATAAGGGTAATGTAGGAGTAGGTTTAATAATGAATAGGAAAATAGGAATGCGGGTAAGCTACTACAAACAGCATAGTGAACGCATTATGTGGCCAGGATAGATACGAAGCCCATACCTACTAAAGTAGTACAAGTTTATATGATAACTAGCTCTGCAGATGACGAAGAAATTGAAGAAATGTATTATGAAATAAAAGAAATTATTCAGATAGTGAAGGGAGACGAAAATTTAATAGTCATGGGTGACTGGAATTCGAGTGTAGGAAAAGAGAGAGAAGGAAACGTAGTAGGTGAATATGGATTGCGGCGAAGAAATGAAAGAGGAAGCCGCCTGGTAGAATTTTGCACAGACCACAACTTAATCATAGCTAACACTTGGTTTAAGAATCATGAAAGAAGGTTGTATACATGGAAGAGGCCTGGAGATACTAAAAGTATCAGATAGAATATATAATGGTAAGACAGAGATTTAGGAACCAGGTTTTAAATTGTAAGACATTTCCAGGGGCAAATGTGGACTCTGACCACAATCTATTGGTTATGACCTGTAGATTAAAACTGAAGAAACTGTAAAAAAGTGGGTTTTAAGGAGATGGGACCCGGATAAACTGAAAGAACCAGAGGTTTTACAGAGTTTCAGGGAGAGCATAAAGGAACAGCTGACAGGAATGGGGAAACAAATACAGTAGAAGAAGAATGGGTAGCTTTGAGGGAGTAGTGAAGGTAGCAGAGGATCAAGTAGGTAAAAAGACGAGGGCTAGTAGATATCCTTGCGTAACAGAAGAAATATTGAATTTAATTGATGGAGGGAGAAAATATAAAAATGCAATAAATGAAGCAGGCAAAAAGGAATACAAACGTCTCAAAAATGTGATTTACTGGAAGTGCAAAATGGCTAAGCAGGGACGGCTAGAGGACAAATGTAAGGATGTAGAGGCATATCGCACTAGGGGTAAATTAAAGAGACCTTTGGAGATAAGAGAACCACTTGTATGAACATCAAGAGCTCAGATGGAAACCCAGTTCTAAGTAAAGATGGGAAAACAGAAAGGTGGAAGGAGTATATAGAGGGTCTCTACAAGGGCGATGTACTTGAGGACAATATTATGGAAATGAAAGAGGATGTAGATGAAGATGAAATGGGAGATGTGATACTGCGTGACGAGTCTGACAGAGCACTGAAAGACCTGAGTCGAAACAAGGCCCCTGGAGTAGACAACATTCCATTGGAACTCCTGTCGGCTTGGGAGAGCCAGTCCTGACAAAACTCTACCTTCTGGTAAGCAAGATGTAAGAAACTGGCGAAATACCATCAGACTTCAAGAAGAATATAACAATTCCAATCCCAAAGAAAGCAGGTGTTGAAATTACCGAACAATCTGTTTAATAAGCCGCAGCTGCAAAATACTAACACGAATTCTTTACAGACGAATGGAAAAACTAGTAGAAGCCGACCTCGGGGAAGATCAGTTTGGATTCCGTAGAAATACTGGAACACCTGAGGCAATACTGACCTTACGACTTCTCTTAGAAGAAAGATTAATGAAAGGCGAACCTACGTTTCTAGCATTTGTAGTCTTAGAGAAAGCTTTTGACAATGTTGACTGGAATACTCTCTTTCAAATTCTAAAAGTGGCAGGGGTAAAATACAGGGAGCGAAAGGCTATTTACAATTTGTACAGAAACCAGATGGGTAAAGGTAACAAAAGAAAAATTCTGAGTAGGTATTAAAATCCATGGAGAAGAAATAAAAACTTTGAGGTTCGCCGATGACATTGTAATTATGTCAGAGACAGCAAAGGACTTGGAAGAGCAGTGGAATGGAATGGACAGTGCCTTGAAAGGAGGATATAAGATGAACATCAACAAAAGCAAAACGAGGATAATGGAATGTAGTCGAATTAAGTCGGGTGATGCTGAGGGAATTAGATTACGAAATGAGACACTTAAAGTAGTAAAGGAGGATCAAGTAACTAATGAGGGAGTACTGAATAGATTTGGGAGAAGAGGAATTTGTGACACAACTTGTATCGAAGAAGCTATCGGTTGGTAGTACATGTTCTGAGGCATCAAGTGACCACCAATTTAGTATTGGATGGGAGCGTGGATGGTAAAAATCGTAGAGAGAGACCAAGAGATGAATGTAGTAAGCAGATTCAGAAGGATGTAGGGCTCAGAAGTTACTTGAAAATGAAGACGCTTGCCCGGGATAGAGTCGCATGGAGAGCGGCATCAAACATAGTCGACTCAACATTCGGCTGGCACTTAAAGCGTTTTGGCTAATCTGGCGTGTCGTTCTGCATCTACGGGGCGAGTCTGGCTAACCACATCTAGATTCCTTCCCTACTACTACTTGATATTTGGGGATGCTTCTGCATTTTAAATTAAGAAACAGAATTTTCCTATCGACGGCGTTCATCTGAAACGTAAACGTCACTGCCACTCCTATTATGACCAGCAACAACAGTGATTTACATCACTTTGCGCCGCCCTTCTCTGGGTGGAGACAGCTGTAGTAGCACTCTAACGTGTGTAAACTCACTGATGTTACTGTTCTGAGGAAAAAGTGTCAAGCTTGCTGCCTTTGATAATACATTTTCGTGGTCATCTTAAACAGTGGCGCCTCACGACAGCTTCTAGACGGTGGATGAAGTCACTAAATAATTCTCTGATGTGAAACTTCTCCCATTGGGACAGCTGCATAGAGCGTCTGCAATTTGCATGGCCTACTGTTAGCGTTTATCTCCGGTAACCTAAACGTTACCATGTTTGCCTACTCTCTGCTTCGCGTCTCTGATTTCCTAGCTTGGAGTGCCCTTGATAGCTCCAAATAGCATTAACCGTAACAATGTACAACTCATTGCCACCCGACGGCACGCACAGGATTAACAAGGCTAGGGGAAGAAAGCGGTCGTGCGCTGCGTTCTGTAAACTCGACCAATCCTCGCCAGTGTGGAGAATACACTCCTGGAAATGGAAAAAAGAACACATTGACACCGGTATGTCAGACCCACCATACTTGCTCCGGACACTGCGAGAGGGCTGTACAAGCAATGATCACAAGCACGGCACAGCGGACACACCAGGAACCGCGGTGTTGGCCGTCGAATGGCGCTAGCTGCGCAGCATTTGTGCACCGCTGCCGTCAGTGTCAGCCAGTTTGCCGTGGCATACGGAGCTCCATTGCAGTCTTTAACACTGGTAGCATGCCGCGACAGCGTGGACGTGAACCGCATGTGCAGTTGACGGACTTTGAGAGAGGGCGTATAGTGGGCATGCGGGAGGCCGGGTGGATGTACCGCCGAATTGTTCAACACGTGGGGCGTGAGGTCTCCACAGTACATCGATGTTGTCGCCAGTGGTCGGCGGAAGGCACACAGGGCCAACACCCGGCATCATGGTGTGGGGAGCGATCTCCTACACTGGCCGTACACCTCTGGTGATCATCGAGGGGACACTGAATAGTGCACGGTACATCCAAACCGTCATCGAACCCATCGTTCTACCATTCCTAGACCGCCAAGGGAACTTGCTGTTCCAACAGAACAATGCAAGTCCGCATGTATCCCGTGCCACCCAACGTGCTCTAGAAGGTGTAAGTCAACTACCCTGGCCAGCAAGATCTCCGGATCTGTCCCCCATTGAGCATGTTTGGGACTGGATGAAGCGTCGTCTCACGCGGTCTGCACGTCCAGCACGAACGCTGGTCCAACTGAGGCGCCAGGTGGAATGGCATGGCTAGCCGTTCCACAGGACTACATCCAGCATCTCTACGATCGTCTCCATGGGAGAATAGCAGCCTGCATTGCTGCGAAAGGTGGATATACACTGTACTAGTGCCGACATTGTGCATGCTCTGTTGCCTGTGTCTATGTGCCTGTGGTTCTGTCAGTGTGATCATGTGATGTATCTGACCCCAGGAATGTGTCAATAAAGTTTCCCCTTCCTGGGACAATGAATTCACGGTGTTCTTATTTCAATTTCCAGGACTGTATGAATGCGGAGTTTCCTCAGAAGGAACAGACCATCCGTGCATACGATGTGTTCCGTACAATAAAAAAACACTGTTCTGAAGTAGCCAGGAGGTGCCTTCACTGTCGAGCATTTGTCTATGCCAACGGGCCGCCAGTCCCAAGAGCTCAGCATTGAGATCGCAAAGTTACTGATTTTTGGGAGGACACCTTTTGTGAAACAGAGCTCACAGTCTTTGGAAGCAGTGACTTGTCCATATGGTGGCGCTCACAACTTTTGGTTAAATGAGGAGTTGTGATAGGTCAGATTTTCAATATCCAAACGGCGACGCTGAACCTTCCAGAAGAAATTTGTCAGCAGGTGTCAGATTGTAAAAATGAAGTGCGTGCAATCTCAAGTTGACAAAAGGAAGTTTTAGCTTTCTCACGGCATAAAGGAGCAGGATGGCAAACTATCAGAGATAGTTCTTCGCTGTGTGGGGCAGACAGACGGCATTTCTTTACAGGGAGGCGTAGAGAGAACATTTCTTCGCAGCGAGTAGTAGAGAGTCGCAGTCTTGACTTGAAGCGGAGCCGTCGATTTTCTAGAAGGTGGATCAAGTCTTGCCAGCGTCCGTTTCCTCCTGCGACCTCGACAGATCTTACCTCCCACGACTGATATCACTTTCACCACAAAACGGCGGATGAAATTCTTTAAGGATGATAGGTGCGTTGGATTAGATAAATTGATCAGGTCTTCTCTCAGGCATGATTTTACTTTTTGGGGTTCTATTTCTCTTTATTCACTATACCTTCCAGTGAAATCGTGACTACCAATTTAATTTTGTAATCAGTAGAAAGTTAACAGACTTTTTTCCATTCAGCCTGTTCGAAATGGGTTGCATCAGATAAGACTGTTCTGCCCCTGTCAGCTTCATTGCAGGCCGTTTTGTTGCAACTTCCCCCAACGATTTTAGAAATTCCGATGGAAAGTTATCCAACCCTTCATCCTTATTTGATATTAAGTCTTCCAAAGCTCTTTTAGACTGATTCTAGTACTGAATCCCCCATCTCTTCCCTATTGACTGCTGTTTTTTTTCTTATATCACGTCATCAGATAAATCCTCACCCTCATGGTCGTTGGTGTCGGTTTTCTGTCGATCATGGTAAGAACAACCATATCACTAACTATTCACAGAAGCTCACGCTCTGTCCTACAATATGAGCTCCTCTCTAACTTGGTATTAATTATTATGTATGAGAAGGAAGCCATTAGGCGTGCTGGAGATCAAACTTTTGTCCTTGTCGTTTTTACAAGGGAATGGGCGACGTAAGCAGACCCGGTGGACACAGGTTCGGGTTTGGGTTTTGGAAACACCTTTCATGTGGAAAAACATTTGCCATAAACAGACGGATCAGTGTTTAATAGCAAGTCAACAGCGAATGTGAGAGGTTCTGCTTTAGTCCGCTAAAGAAAACATTACTCTTTTGGTACTAACATTGACACATAGCATTGAATGAATGCTTTTATTAATGCTTCAGCGTTGAGGGGCTATCTCTGGTAATTATTAGCCATAGTTATAAGACTTATCAGAGTAAACCATGATGTGGCAACGTCTGTAACGCTTTGCTTCGAACAGGCCTAACAGGGGCAGCCATTATGACGCCATTGTCACATCATTTCAACCAGAGACTTGAACAATTTCCAGGTGCACTGGCCATAACAATGGAACGTACAAACCACTCATTTGATATTCTTAAAAAAGAAATGCTATATGCAATTCAACACGTACTGTGGGTAAATGTGTTTTTGGTCAGTATAGGGATATTCACTTCTAAAGCCTGTGACTGTTTAAGTGCCCCTTTCATTTTTATTAAACCCTACATTAAAATTTAGCAGTACTGAATGTGACAGGAGTAACAATTACTTCTGTGTTATAGTCAGTTAATTGAGATAGAGTATTATGCATCTTCTGTGGGTCGCTTTGTTCCAGCACTTAAGCAATTTTTTGCATAAAATCAATTTCTTAAAGAATCAGGTGCATATTAATTTTATTCAGATGACTAATATGAACTTCCTTTGTTGTTTGAAATGACTTAAGACTAACGAAAGGAGGTTTTGTTTCATTTTTGTTATAAAAAGTAAGCTTTAACTTTAGTGAAATATAAACGAAGCATCTTCTCCAAACTGAATGAGCAGAGTTGACTTTCAAAATTTGTTCCTTCGGAGAATGGCGACGGTAACTGCCAAATAGTAAAGTTGAATTTCAGGAGGAATCGCTTAAGAGGCATTTAGTTACAGTTCCTGTTCCACAAGTGACTGCAGTCACTATAGTTAGTGGAAAATTATAAAAACAATACTTCAAAGTAAGCAATGAATTGTAGCAAATAGTTTGTTGCTAAATACAGTGACCTAATAATTTTTCTAATATATTTAGTATTTTGTCCTTTGTCAGCAACTGTACTTCCATTTGTTGAAATAATCAACAAAGAGTTGCACGGAAAAAAAATTTGCTTTACCGATGTCAGGCAAGTGATGTCATTTTCAAAAGGCTAGAACTATCGCATAATTAACACGTCAGAAGAAGTTTCGATAACCAAATTAAAATTCAGTCAGCTAAATAAACAGTCAAGCTGAGTCAAAGAGTACATTGTAGTTCAAACATAGTGTTCAGAGAGTCGTATTGTTGCTTATATTAGCAAGCCCACATTTAGATGCTACGGACGACAGGCTGAGTGGTAGCAAGGTCACACTGCTGCACAGATGCGACCAGACTGTCATGAAATCACACATTAAGAGAAGGTTACATTTGAAATTAGTAAAGACTGCGATAGACCCGTTATATACACTTAGAGATACAGATACTGTAATTTGTTACACTGCATATAGAAAGGAGAACACTACCATCTTGCAAAACTGCCCATGTAAATTCATGTCAGAGTGTTTTTCACTGCGGGAACAATTGTGGCAATGGTTCAAAGTTATATTTAAAGTGTTAATGAAATATATACATACTCATTCAACATTCGTAGAATGTGACTATCTGTGGATACTTCCGTACTGAAGATTGACCGGAACAAAATGTTTGAGCAGGCAAAGAGGCTGTTGGAGTCAACTCCCTGAGTCTGTGCCAAGAAGACGTCGAGAGCTAAGTGGATGTAATTTCTCTGTAGGACTGCGACCAACCAGAGCAGTGAACATTTATTCATACTGTGCAGGCTTTAATGCAGGTGTTTACTTCAGTTGAAACTTCCGGGCTAAGAGGCAGTGGTGGATATTTCGAACTTGGACTGTAAGAGACACTTTCAGAGGCAAGATGACAAGTGTATCAAGGAAATGAGAGTCACCTGCATTTATAGAGGTGAGTAAATGGTACCACCACTCATGCGATGCCGAGTGCGTGATTATCTCTAACGAGCACCATCATTCTTGATTTAAAATAATTGTCGTAATGTTAGCACAAGGTCGACATTCATATTTTCCCTAACACTTCCACCATCTTCTATTCTATTAAAATTGTTACGGTTTTTCTGTTCTCTGTGGCCTCTCTACACATGCACCCATGATAATGCGTTGATTTTGCTAAAACGCTCGTCTCACAGACTTTTATTTCGTAGATCCCATCAGGGAAAACATGTTCTCCTATGGCCGATTTGTCACAATATTCCAGACGTCATTTCCTTTTCTATTGGGCTCAGCTGAATATAACACTTCTTGTTCTGGAACCAACATACATTAGCTACAACAGCATGCAATTTTATACATCCTAAGTGCGACTTTTGCTGGTGGGTGTAATGATCGTTATAGCCCCATACCTGGTCCAAACTTTCCCGACGTGACATATAATTTTCTTAACAAACAGGAGGTAAACTTCCCCATTTGATGGGCTTTTCTCATCATAGCTCCCGGCTTTGTTTCTTGTTGGACGGAGTGCCCGATCCACCTTCTTCAGAGAGCAACATGTTTTTCCTTGAAAGCCGACAGTAAGACAAAAACCTCTCGTAAATTTTGTTAGCTCTGTTCACCAAGTTTTTAATGACACTTCCTTTTTGTCTTGGATGATGAATTACTTATGGAGGTATCGATCGGGGTGTGTAGCTGTCCTGTACGTCTTACAACCCAAAGCACAGTCCTTCCGTCTGATAACAGATAATTAAGTTTCCCACCATTCTGTCTTTTTCATCGAAAATTTAAATTTGAGTTGGTACTACTGAGATGTACTAAGGAGACACGCAACTCCTCCTCATGCTGTATACATGCTACCAAGGTATCATCCATATAGAGGTGCTACTTCGCTGGTCTTTCATTGGCTCTTGGAAACGCTCATTGCTCGAAAATTGCCATGCAGAATTTGGTAACAGCTAGGCTGAGACGGCTGTCCATCGCCAACCAGCCAGTTTGTTCGAATAGTAGCTTTGTTTACACGCTGTCTCACCACAACGTATTTCCAGTGCGGCAATGAATTTCAAGCAAATTCCCTTAGAATGTTTCTTAGCATCAAAAAATCGATATCTACTTATCTACCGATAAACGCAGTATTTTTGAGAAACATTATTTGACACTCAAACGTCAGCGTGATGTTGGTGATAAAATATGAGTACCTTTGTGTGATATGATACAGTTCGAAGGTTTTTAAAATTTTTTCCTTTATTTACGCCAGAATACTCCACTGACACCTAGAAATGATTCATCACACACATAGACAATTAGCACGAAAGAAACTGCAATGATTTGTATTTTCAGAAGTTGCAGTTAATCACAGACTTCATCTAATAACAGTAGCAGTAACTCCTTTTAACACTTAAGCTGACTTTAAAATTCCTTTTTGTCGAACCTATTAACTGTAAACATGTGAATCTTTGTGGAAAAACGCTAGTCTTTTCCTTTGTACGAGTACAAACGTACCATGCTTAGAGTACATTGTAAAACTGTTTACGTGCACCAGCTATGCAACGAAGCATCATATACGCAACCAGTTGCATAAAAGAAATTTAATTTCTTTATCAGTTTCGGGAACTTAATGTCCTTCTTCAGGAGGCTTATCAGCAATACATTTTTTATATAGCGCTAGTAAGCCTTCTGAAAAAGGTAACTAAGTGTCCCAAATCGGTAAAGAAATTAAATTTCTTTTATACAACTGGTAGCTTATTATTTCGTCATGTACGACTGCAGTTGCTGAGGACGGATAAAATTCATTTCATATATCACTGAACTTGGCAAATTTTATTGGGAGACATCCTATTGGACATTCTAGCCTGGCAGTGAGACGGTGTACAGGTCGTCCTGTTCCATTACAACATCAATGAAATCGACATTGTAGCCAAGCAATTAGGCATTATAAATTAATTGCTTGAAGCTGCTGATGTTAAACGTCTACTCTTTGTTTTCTAGGTCAGCAGCTCGTCGTCTTTGTCATTACCATGCAAGCTTCTGCCTATCAATTGCAATCAGGACTTTAATAAAATGGCAAAGGTAATGTTAAACAGAAGACTGTGGTGTAAATAACAATTGATTTATTCATTATTAACATCACATGACAAAAGATGGCTAAAGAAACGCCACACAAACATTTTTTATTTGACAAACGCTTTCAATATGTGGTCTATGGTCAACAAAGTGATCAGCTGGTGACCAACGCATGACACTAACCAGAACTAATCGTTTTACCTGACTTCATACATATGAATCCGTGGTATGGCCCAAAATCTATGCTACTACCAAGCATCTATACCCTACTAATCCATAAAGATAAATATGTTTTCAAATTACAGGGTGCTGAGAAGCATATATTGGAGCCCTACGCCGGAGCAGCGAATGCTTTACGCTTCTGCTGGTCGGGGCGGTAAACCAAGATGCGCTTGGTGACTGCAATCATGGATGGCAGCAAACTGCTATTAATGGCGCGCGCCCGAAAAAAAATGCAAGTACGCGGTCTCGTGTTTGGCTTATTCGTAACACAGATATTTCCCTATGAGCCTCTGAAACCCTGGTGGATTCCAGTGTGCAGATGGACCCATTTGCCAAGCCAATTTGACTCCCGTCTATGCATGACGGAGTATGTGAAATGTTTAGATGGCCGACTCAAGACAAATAAGTATACCCATGCATCACTCGTTGTGTGTGTAATACAAGAAATAGTACCTCTCACGTTTCAGATAGTGACTGGCACAGGCTCACTAGCAAAGGACACAAGTCTCACTGTTTAGGTAAAGACCTGCCATTCTTTACTAGCGAAGCGCCAGTACAAGAGTGTCCTCTTTCAATCAGCTTTCCTCGCCAGCTCGGCGTCATAGCACATCTTAGACTACTTCCACTTTATCACAAGCCAATCACGAGCTGGAAAGCGGCATTAGAAGCTGGGCGACCGCCCCCTGCTTTGCATGCACAGATTTGACTAACCAGCGGCTTCAAAAAAATTATTGGGAGAAAAGTAAAAAAGATTCAGCTTCGCAGCCTCTTTCTCCCGCATTTACGCTTCGGCAGTGCTAAAAGCATGACCTAGATGGAACCACAGCCCTCCATAAAAAGATCGTTATCTCCTGTGTTGCATCCAATTCGAGCTTATCAAAGAACGGCCATAAACTCGCTTAAGGCCTCATGCCTTCACAAATATTTTGTAGGAGAGGCTGGACACAGAAACTCAGAGCCATCTCATAGGATTCCTACCTAACAAGGCCAATCCTCTGCTTTATTTCCAGTCATCAATGCCCTGCCCATAGCTCCAGCGTCTCCTCGATGCTAGTCAGCTTATCTGGGCGTGGCTGACCGATCGGCGCCATCCAATGTGTCCGCACAGCGAGACCAGTGGGTTGGGCAGTTCGCAAACGTTTTCACCCAGGCTTTGCACAAAAAACGCTGTCCTCGTCCCTCAGCAGCCGTGCGCTTTTACTGCAGTCCTCTTTCTTGGAATGCAGGTACAGCTTATCGCTATTCCTTCACTAGAGCACACAAGCAAGAGTGTTAACTACTGTCAACCATTTCATGATATGAATGACGTCACATTGTATGAAATATAGCAAGCTAAAAATAATGAGCATCTTCCCTAAGAACATGGAGCAGCATGACACCATATCAAAAGTGAGAGTACCCTGCAATCTCTCAACCATTGCTGACTCTCGACCACAGGGCCCTGGGTTCAGTTTTCTCCACTCTGGACTCGGTGTGTGTGTGTTTCCCTCATCATTATTTCGTCATCATCGAAGCGCAAGTCACCTAAGTGCCGAAGACTAGAACCAGGTAGCTGAACATTCTGGATGGTATCTCACAGCCGATAATGCCAAAGGCAAAATTTTTTTCGTGTCTCGAGGAATGCTTTTATTCGTCGTTTTTGTAGTAGGTAAGTGTTTTTGTAGAATATTCGTCAGCAAGCTTTAAAGTACGAAATATCAGATGCCTGTACTTTATTGTATGGAAAACATCTTGGTTTTTCTACAGTGCCGGCCCTTGTGGCCGAGTGGCTCTAGCCGCTTCAGTCTTGAACAGCGCGACCGCTACGGTCGCAGGTACGAATCCTTCTTCGGGTATGGATGTGTGTGATGTCCTTAGGTTAGTTAGGTTTCAGTAGTTCCATGTTCTAGGGGACTGATTACCTCAGACGTTAAGTCCCATAGTGCTCTGAGCTATTTTTTTGCTACAGTTTATAGTGAAGTCTGTAGATTTGCTCATTCTTCTTACCGGAATCTTTTACAACACTGAAGTCCCTTACAGCATGGTTTGCTTGAATTACATTCCTCACGCTATTATTTGTAAAACTGAGCCACTAATCCCCCAGTGCAAGGTATGTTGAGCTAGGAGAGATCGTGCATGACAGAAATGGGATACAATTAATAAAATGTTCTAGGCTATTATGCCTTGGTCGAATGGATTTAATTTAAACCTAATGTATCATCCTTATCTGCAGAGGTCAATTTCAAGGGAATTGTACCTTCTCTGAGTGTCCGATTCACACCCTGGTTCACTACTGATTCCAACAAAATTCCGTTTACACATCTCATGAATACGCAGTTTTGAATAAGGACTACCATCAGCTGTAGACTGGAATGACGACAATGAACATTTGTTGCGGACAGGGAGTCGTACCCGGATCTCCCGCACATCGCGAGCGGTCACCTTATCATTTGGCTACCCGTGCATGACTCACGGCCAGACCCAAACTTCCACATATTGTCAGCCATGCAGCTACCACCTGTACTCGTACATCCATTATGTATTTTCCCATACAGGTCAGAGGTTGTACTTGAAAGTCGCTTGCCCAGTATCAGTAGATAAATAGGATATTGCAGTGCCTGAGTTATTCTGATTGTGATGCAAGGTTCCATTGAACATGCATACATGCATGAATGTCCAAAGGAACTTTGCGCCCCATATTCCCTTCGACATGAATGCATGCTTCACTGTCCTACGGAACTTTGCATCATAATCAGAATAACACAGGCACTGCAATATCGTAAATGTCATTTACATGTGCAGTCACGTGTTTAATATCCCAGCGCAACTGGCCGTTGTCGGTTGCCGTCTCCCACTGAACATATTACCCAATGGTAGAGGACTGGTACACATACTCATCGGCGTTGGGATACAAATGTCATTCAGTTCCAAGGCATCTTTCTTCCTACAGAAATTTTGGTGCGTTTTACAATCTCTTTGGTCTCTATGTCTAGTCTTTCATGCTATCTGCTTGTGGCTTCCAGTACACGAATCCGATCAAAATAAATGTCGTTGTTTCCTGACAACAAATCATGTTCCGCAAGAGCTGATCTGTCAATTGCCCTTGTGGTGTTCTAGTTGTTTTGAACTTTTTTTTATAGTAACCACGTGTACCTGCCTACAAATACACGGAAACCTAAAAATTCGTGCTTTTTCCAGCAGTTTGCGAACATCCTTGGGGAATTTCAGGTGTTCTTGTATCTTTTAAGTGGGATTGTAGATTACCGTGATGCCCCTTTTGTCAAGACTTTTCCTATGCTGTCAGTGTTGCCTTAATGAAAGGCAGCAAAACTTTCTATTTCACAGTCGTTGTGCATCGCTATGATTTCTGCGCGGTGATGCTAACGCTCTTTTTAGCACAGCGCGTGAATAATTATTTTATAGCAATGTATTTGTGAGATGTTTTAATTCTGTGTCAATCAGCTGTAGTTCGCATATGTTCCTTACTCTATTCGCAACGCTTTTATGATGCCTCGCTTTCGTTGTGGCTGATGTTTCAAAAAATATTGTTCAAATGGCTCTGAGCACTAAGGGACTTAACATATGAGGTCATCAGACACCTAGTAACTAGAACTACTTAAACCTAACTAACCTGAGGACATCACACACATCCACGCTCGAGGCAGGATTCGAACCTACGACCGTAGCAGTCGCGCGGTTCCGGATTGAAGCGCCTGGAACTGCTCCGCCACCGCGTCCGGTGGTGATGGTTCGAAGGCCAGTATAGACAAAGGTCTGCGTGCGTGGATAAGCAGTGTGACCTAAGCTACCATTTTCTTTCTTGAAAAGTAGCATACCAAGAAAATTTAATCTTCCACGTAACGCCACTGTGCGAAAGCACGAGTAGACGGAATTTTTCTGCAGTTATTAGAGATCCAGGATGCGAACAGAACACTCAAAGAAGGTACGATCCCCCTTGAAAATGTCCTCCGAAAATGGGATGAAACGTTTGTTATAAATGTGAAATTTGTAATAGCCCGGAACTTTTATTGATTGTGGCTATTTCGTCCTTGAACATTTACATTTTACAGAGCTTGTACATCCAGTAACATGCAATACACTGTGAAATCACTTCATAGAATGAGAGACATTTCTCATTATTCATTTGTGTTACATTTTTACCAAGCTAGATTTTGCACTATCTGCCAACTTTTATTCATTCATAAAAGAAGACTCGCTAGGTTGGTTAAAGAAGAAAAGTTGGAGTGGCTCAGTAATCACACCATTTCAGTATTGATGGATTTATGAATACTAATAAATAAATGTAATCTGTGCGCTGAAGAGATCATTAACACGCCCATTTACAAGTGTCCCCTGACACCAACCGTCAACAGATAAAACAGAAATTAGCGGCCGACATACGACCTGAACAAACGCAGCTGAACACTCGATCAGCAAACGGCAAACACGTGTCATTTATCGACATGACATGTGCTATACACCTGTCAACAACATACCACCTACTCGCTCGGTGACGGCCAACCTAGCTAAAGCATACTACTGTTGCCAAGGGATCTCCGTGTTCCGAAGCATCAGTCGTCATAAAGGTTTCTCGAAACGCTGTCCCTTCAAATAAACTAATACATTCTCCAGAACCGTAGAATCTTCTCAATATCTCCATTTTGAAACGAAGTTGACAGCCCTTTGTCATACTTCGTTAAATCTCATTCTTGTCTACTCTTCATAATCCCTGCGGTTTCTACTAACTCTGCCTAAGGGTATATCTAAGCACCTTCACCCTAAATCACTCTTAATCCACTCTCGAACAGCGCGCGGAAAGAATGAACACCTATATCTTCCCCTTGCAAGCTCTGATTTTTTTATTATTTTATTATGATGATCGTTTTTTTTTTTTCGTGTAGGCCGGTGTAAACAAAATCTTCTCGCATTCGGAGGCTAAAGTTAATGATTGAATTTTTGTGAGGAGATCCCCCGCAACGAAAAGAGGTTTCGTTTTAAAGATATTCACTCCAAGTCGTATATCATATCCGTGACACTCGCTCACCTACTTTTCGATAAAACAAACGATCTGCTCTTCTTCGAACTTTCGTGATGTACTCCATTAATTCCGTTTGGTAACGATCCGACACCGCACAGCACTACTCTAAAGGTGGATCGACAAGCTCAGTGTACGCAGTCTCATTATAGATCTGTTTCATCTCCTAAGTGTTCTTCCAGTAAAACGCAGTCTTTGGTTCGCACTACCACAACATATTCTATGTCGTATCTCCAATGAAAGTTGTAATTCCTAGGTATTTAGTTGAATTAACGGCCTTTAGATTTGATTGATTTATCGTGTAAACGAAGTGTAACGGATTCCTTTTAGCACTCATGTGAGTCACTCCACACTTCATTATTTAGGATCAGTGGCCAATTTTAGCACCATGCAGATACCTTACAATTGGTTTTGATGTTCTGATGACTATTAGACGATAAACGACAGCATCATCTGCAAACAACTAAGATATCTGCTCAGATTGTCTCCTAAATTATTTACGAGTACAAAGAAAAGAAACAGCTCAGGGTATAGAACACTACCTTGCAGAACGCCAGAAATCTGATTCGATGACCTTCCGTTATTTACTACAAACTGTGGCCTCTCTGGCATGAAATCACGACTCCAGTCGCATAAATGAGGCGATATTTCAGAAGTACACAATTTGATTCCCAGCCGCTTGTGAGATGCGGTGTCAATAGCTTTCTGGAAATCTAGGAACATGGAATCAATTTGAAATCCCTTGTCGACATCACTCAATATTTCTTGTGAGTAAAGAGGTAGTTGTGTTTTACAAGAACGATGTTTTATAAATCCGTGTTGACTATGTATCAATAGATCGTTCTCATCGAGGTAACTCATAATGGTCGAATGCAATATATGTTCCAAAATCCTACTGCATGTCGACATTAACAATACGAGCCTGTAACTTAGTGGATTTTCCTACTTCCTTTCTTGAATATTGGTGTGACATGTGCAAATTTCTAGTCTTTGGACAGCGATCATGCGTCGAGGAAACGGTTGTATGTGATGGCTAATATGGAGCTATTGCATCAGCATACTCTGAAAGAAACTTGTCTGGTAGACAATCTGGACCGGATTACTTGCTTTTATTGATTTACGTTGCTTCGCTTCCCCCAGGATATCTGCTTCTAAGTTACTCATGCTGTCTATCGTTTTTGATTCGAATTTCCAATATTTACATCGTCTTCTTTAGTGAAGGAATTTCGGAAGGCGGCGGTTAGTAACTCTCCTGTAACACTAATGTTATCGGTAGTATATACATTGCTATCGGTCAGAGAAGGCGTTGATAGTGTGTTGCCGCTAGCATACTTCACATACGACCAGAATCTTTTTGGATTTTCTGCCAGGTTCAAAGACAAAGTTTCGTTGAGCAAACTATTATAAACATCTCACATTGAATTCCGCCCTAAATTTCGAGCTTCAGTGAAAGGTGGTCAGTCTTGTGGATTTTGCCTTCGTTTAAATTTGGCATGCTTTTTTCCGTTTTTTCTGCAACTGTGTGATCCGTTTTGTGTACCATGAGGTACCAGTTTCCTCGTTTGTTAATTTATTTAGTATAGATCTCTCATTTGCTGTCGATAATATTTCTTTCGTGGAAACCACATCTGGTCTACACTTTCATTATTAATTCGGAGGGAGTGCAGATTGTCTCTCAGGAAGGTATCATGCAAATTTTTATCTGGATTTTATAATAGATATATATTTTCCCTTTCTTTTTGTTGGATTTGGGAGTTACGGTGTTCAGTCAGTCTTGCTTCGACAATCATGTGCTCACTAATCCATGTGTCCGCTTTGATGCCCGTTATTAGCTAAGGATTATTCGTTGCTAAAAAATCCAGTGGGTTTTCACAACCATTTACTATTAGAGCGGGCTCATGAACTAACTGCTCGAAACAGTTTTAATACAAAGCGTTTAGCACAATTTCGCATGATGTTTTATCAATAAACCTGGATTTAAACCTATTTTCACAAACATATCCAGGATAAATTGAAGTCAACACGAAATATAATTGTATGATTCGGGTATGCGTTTGAAACTAGACTCGAGTTTACTTTGAACATTTATTCGATTGTCTAAGTATGGAGATCGGTAAAAGGATTCAGTTACGATTTTATTCCGGTTGCCAAGAATGACGTCTGCCCATACTAACTCAAAGGACCTATATACTTGAACTTCTCTACAAGATAAACAATTTATAGCAGAAACGAGCGCATCACCACCAATTGTATTTAATATATCCTCTATGATCTGTATTAGGTCTTTTGCAAAAAATTCGGCTGAATATACCTCCGGGGGTCTAGGCATCTTTAAGTCCCTGTAACTATTTAAGCATCAATGCTTCCTATTAGAACTTATAGCTCTGGTACTTTCACAACTCGGTTACAATTATTTACAAATCTTACACCGACTGTTCGTATATCTACGTTCTTCCTGTATTCGACCATCATCCATTAGGACTGAAGTCCTGACCTATTCAGTGGAACCCTATATATCACCACCATATTGCGAGATTCGAGGAATCTCCTGCGTATACGGTCGCAGAACTGTTTGTCTCTGATTCAGATCCTTTACTCTTACCTGTACCAGAAGTCTGCAAGTGGTCCTGTCGACTGTGATGCATTTAGTGAGCACTGCTTTCATCTCACAAGCAAGTCGGGCAGCCTTTACTTCATATACCTGCTCGAAACCAGACAGAATCTCTTCCACTGCAAAGCGATACACATCACTGCCACCAACGTGAGCCGCCACCTACACCTCATTGACTGCTGTGCTGTTTATGGAATGTGGAAGGACCCATTCCACGTCTGCAATGACTCCAACCAGTACACATACGGAGTGCACTCTGGTTTTCTTCCCTTTGTGGCAGCCATGTCCCTAAGGTGCCCCATAAAGCACCTAACATTAGAGCTCCCAACTACAAATAATTCCACAGTCTGCGACTGCCCCGATCCTGCAGGTTGAGAGGTTTCCTCTGAAGCAGGACGAGCGACTGCATCTGGCTGAGAGACGTTGTCAACCACGGACAGCACCTGCAACAAACCGGGGAGCACTTGCTTTCGACCCCTAGAAAGTCTTTCGGAGACTGAGAGGTCAACCTCAATGGGAGCAGTAACTGGTATGGCCACCGACGCGGATTTATCGGCGGACTCGTGAGTCGTGCTGGACGTCCATTGAATGGTCAAGGCCGTTCCACAACAGCGATGCCCATCCACCGTAGCCTCAAACTGTGTAACCGCATCCAACACAACCTGGAGCTGAGAGTGAGGTGTCACCACCTCAGCTCGCATCCGCACACAGCATAGTCCAAAACCACACTGAACAAGGTGGAAAACAACTCTACACAGACAAACAAACGATTATCGACATGTGCTGCAGAACTCTACTGTAGACACTGACGAAACCGGAAGAACCGTGTCTCGTTAATTAGATTAACACGAAGAGATTAAAAAACCAAACTACCAAACCACACAAACCAAAAATGTCACAAAATCGGTTACTTTCCTGTTGCTGGTGTTGTTCGCACGGCGTTTGCATAAGACTATTAGTTTCACCATTCATGACGAAACTCTTCGTATCTTTTCTAGTCTTTTGCTTTCTTTAATATAACTAAGAAATTTTTCTGTATTCTAAGTTTGTCAATGGTTTTCCTTAAGTATGGTTATCGTTATCTATGCTTCCGGTGTGAATGTTAGGTACATATTGTAATCTCCTACTGCTTCTT
Source organism: Schistocerca gregaria (assembly GCF_023897955.1). Classification (NCBI taxonomy): domain Eukaryota; kingdom Metazoa; phylum Arthropoda; class Insecta; order Orthoptera; family Acrididae; genus Schistocerca; species Schistocerca gregaria. The sequence continues at coordinate 516,783,039 of NC_064925.1, read as the reverse complement.
AATCTTATCTTCTTTTTGAAAGCTTTCCACATGATGTTGTAGTAAACTTCCCCCTGTAGTACGAGTTTTCTGGTTATGGACGGCCAGTAGTTTTAGATTTACTATTTGTAATGCATATTTTATGTTTCCATTTCGCTCTTCTACTCTCTATCCATCAGGCATGGACAAGAAGGATGGTTATTGGGCACACTGTTTTGTTTAATTATCAGCAGGAGACGATATACCAACGGGCTTGCCTCAGTGGTAACACCGGTTCCCGTCAGATCACCGAAGTTAAGCGCTGTCGGACTGGGCTAGCACTTGGATGAGTGACGGGTCTGCCGAGTGTTGTTGGCAAACGTGGTGCACTCAGCCCTTGTGAGGTAAACTGAGGAGCTACTTGATTGAGAAGTAGCGGCTCCGGTCTCGGAAACTAACAAAGGGCGGGGAGAGCGGTGTACTGACCACGTGCCTCTCCACATCCGCATCCAGTGACGCCTGTGCCGTTGGACATTGTTGACCTGTTCGGAATTAGTTTAGTTTTAGTTTTTAGGAGATGATATAATATCACTTCATAAGCATGCAGTGTGTAATTACAAGCCGGCCGCGGTGGCCGTGCGGTTCCAGGCGCTGCAGTCCGGAACCACAGGACTGCTACCGTCGCAGGTTCGAATCCTGGCTCGGGAATGGATGTGTTTGATGTTCTTAGGTTAGTTTGGTTTAAGTAGTTATTGCTTCTAGGGGACTGATGACCTAAGATGTTAAGTCCCATAGCGCTCACAGCCATTTGAACCATTTGTAATTGCTGTGTGAATACGGAATCATTGTTGTACTAAAGGTGTATCACGATGCAGAGGGTACGCCACGCAGGAACATGGAATTTAAACACATGTACAAGGATTACTTAACTATATTAACGCAGTTTACTGCTGATCTGTTTTAAAGCATTTTAGTAATGATGGTAGTTTCAGTGACGCATTGTACCAGTTAATTTACTTCGAAGTCATAGTAAGAACGTTGCAATACAGGCCGGCATAAAGAATTTTATTGAACCTGGTGACGATCGACTGATCGAAACTGGTAGTTAATGAAGATTTCTTTTATCAGCAGCTCTGGCTGAACCTGAAATATAAATTTTTTTTCAAAAATGTAATGACTGTCACAAGCTATCTGCACAAGAGAATGTTTTTGATCTTAATCACAGAAGTATTAAAAATTAAGAAAGTTTATAATGAAGAATGTCATTTTATACCAGCAAGTAAGAAAGTGACCAAATATTGTTTACGAAATTCAGTCGACTGTTATCTACATACGTACAGCAGAACTATACAAATTCAATCATACAAACAGAGTTGCAGTTATTTACAGTCACCTTCATAGATGAAAACCATACGGAAATAAAAATATTTAGTACAGAATACCGTTTCAAAAAGGATTTATATTGCTGTTTATTTACTGATTGTGTTTTATTTGGGTATTTAAGCTATTAATTGTATATGTTTGATGCCATGCACATATTCTCCCAATTTAAAAATTTTCTCCAGGCGACCAGCATCTGCATAAGTTTAAAAATGGTTCAAATCGCTCCGAGCACTATGGGACTTAACATCTGAGGTCACCAGTCCCCTAGTACTTAGAACTACTTAAACCTAACTGACCGAAGGACATCACACACATCCGTGCCCCAGTCAGGATTCGAACCTGCGACCGTACCAGTCACTCGGTGCTGAAGTGCCTATCACCGCTCGGCCACAGCGGCCGGTGCATAAGTTTAAAACTTGTCGGGTTTGGCTTATGACTCCCTCCATATTTTACAGAGGGCCACATATGACTGGCACGTAAAATATTTCATGTGCCTGAATATAGGCAACCAAACTTAAATCTTCTGTGCTGGGTGTGGATAATGTAGGCCGGTTCGTTTATCTTAAGGTGCATTGAACATTTTCCCCGCAAGTTTTATTTTGTCAAACCTGTACTATTACAGTTTTCCAATTGTGCCATATTACATCAGTGTAATCGATTCTTGCACACATTAATTATGTTTGAAAACGGCATTTCAAATTGCTGTTTTGCACCAAATTACTGTGCTTTCGAATGGAATAACTTCCGACACTGCAATTGTACAGAATAAAATGTAGTCAGTTATAAGCGAATTATCGGAATTTCAAATTATTCTGCTGGTGGATCCATCCATCAAGACGTTAATCTGAAAACGCATTTATTTCCTCGCACTGACGCTTTACTGCGGTCTTTCCGCTCAAGATGCGCTGAATAACCCTTTCGCCCTGTTAACGCGGTGCCTCCGCGTAATGTGGGTCGGCTCAAATACGGAGGAACCTTTCAAAATTGATGACACACTCCCTGACGGTAGATGTACAACCCCGTGCTCCCTAAGCAGGAGAGGCATAGCGCCTGATGGACATAGTTGTCTACTTGCAGTTAACGAGGCAACCGTGACGCTGAGATGAGGAACTGGATGAACTTTTGTTCATAGAGATAGTGAATGTTCCGTTCTTCCTGTTGTCCTTTGCACTACCGCGATATTCCGCTATGGGAAACACTGAAATCGCAGCCATCACCGTACTAACCCATAAGCAGTGTCGTTCAACCTATAGTGTTTTCTGTACCTTACTGCTTTCCTGACATTTCAGCACACAATACCCACTCAGGGCCACTACACTCTGAAGAGCCGTGTTAGCATAAATAGTTAACAGGTACACTGATCGTTGCTCCGTTACTTGCACGAGTTATGTGTCACGTGTTTTGTGTCGTCAGTGGCCCTGTTAAGTTTCCATATCGACATGACGCAGCATTCCTTCATGGACTTCGAGAACGCATTAGGTTTTGAACATGACCGTATTTCCTATTTCTTTATTGAAATCTTATCATCTGCTATGCATTACCTAAGTTGGAACGATCACATAGATATTATTGTGCGTAGAGCGAATAAAAGACTGCGATTCATTGGCAGAACACTTAGAAGGTGCAACAGGTCTACTAAAGAGACTGCTTACACCGCGCTTGTCCGCTCTATTCTGGAGTATTTTCTGTGCGGTGTGGGATCCGCATCAGGTAGAACTGACAGATGACATCGAAAAAGTACAAAGAAGGGCAGCTCGTTTTGTATTATCGCGATATAGGAGAGATAGAGTCACAGACATGATACCTGAATTGGAGTGGCAATCATTAAAACAAAAGCGTTTTTCGTTGCGACGGGATCTCATGAAATTTCAGTCACCAGTTTTCTCCTCCGATTGCGAAAACATTCTGTTGGCATCCACCTACATAGGGAGGAAATTATATCACGATAAAATAAGAGATATCAGGGCTCGTACAGAAAAATTTAAGTGCTCGTTTTTCCACGAGTCATTCAAGAGTGGAACGGTTGAGGGACAGCTTGAAGGTGGTTCATTGAAACCTCTGCCAGGCACTTTATTGTGAATATCATAGTAATCACGTAGATGTAGATGTAGATGTAGAATGTTCTGAACTATACATGTTTTCCAGTCGAACATTTCTTTTGTATTTGTAAGTATGGAATGCAATGAACAGGGTATTTCACAAACTTGATACAGCGCACATTATTGTACGTAGTTATGAAACAGGTGGGACAACATCGCTGATACGTACGGGAGTGTTGTGTACATGAGAGACGGTTTCAGTCAGAGTGCCGCTGTCAGTTTATAGCTAACTGGCGTGGTCATCCGTACTACGATTGTACTCACAAGCACTTTCTTTTTAAAATTTATTTTGGCTATGAATTTACATGGACTGTTCCCAAGCTGCCTAAAACAGATCATAAAAATATATCTTACACAACTTTACAATACCACTCAATATAGGATTTCATGATATTTTTTCTGCAAAATGGATTTATAATAAAAAAGAACAAAAATCTACAAAAAATGAAGTAAAACATTATACAAACAAAAATAAAATACAATAAGATCAAAACATGCAGATATAACTCCTTTACAAAATATTTATATATTAAGCCTACCCAAGTTCTTAAAAACGCTCAAGCGTCAGTAAATTTTAACTTAAAACGTGATCATTTACATTTCATTGTTATTTGTTGTCAAGTAATTGAAATAAATTTTTGCATTGCAGATACAAACAACTAATGAGGAATGTCACTGCTAGATGGCTGCAAGGTGCTGTGGAAACGCCTCCGGACGAGAGTGAGAAGACATATACAACGTAAAGTTTCCGACTTTTAGACGCTCTTCAAGAAGTGAAGAGGATGCATGGAAGAAATTTTTACACTGGAGCAACTGATTGAACATAGGGCCTTAAAGAACAGTAAAATATTTCTGGATATAACGAAGGCAAATAATTTCATCGACAGATATTCCCTTTGAAATATCCGTAAGATGGGAGGAATAGATGACACTACTCGAGAACACACAGCGGCAATTCTAACAGAGAGAAACGGAAGATTTCTGCACGAAGAGTATGAGATTAAAACCAGTATCAAACATCGAAGTCGACTGTCATCAGTTTTGGTCAACACAGCGCTGAACGATGCGATCTGACTGTGGAGAATAATAGACGAATAGGTGGAAATACCGAGACTTAAGTGGCCAAATTATAACACCTAAGGATTATAGGATCACCTAAACCAATAAAAACAAACTAAATACTGCTAAAGCAGGAAATCATCTGGAGGCACTCTGGAACAGGTGGTAATGTACATAGGAGCAATGACGGAGTAATAGGGAGCATATAGGTCATCCTTTCTATGCCGCAGTTTCCACACAAAAATAAAATGTCTATAGACACAAATATCAGATACTATAACGCAACAGGAATACAGCTGTATAGATCAGATAGGAAAAAAATAAATAGGACGTACAGAAAAGACAAGGCCGAATGGCTGCAGGAAAAATATGAAGAAACCGAAAAAGAAATTGTCGTCGGAGGGGTGACTCAGCATATTGAAAAGTCACCCTTCGGTGAAATTAAAAGCAAGGGCGGCAATATCAAAAGTGCAATGGGAATCCCACTGTTAAAAGCAGCGGGAAAAGCGGATAGGTGGAACGAGTACACAGATGGCACCTGTGAGGGGGAAGAAATGCCTGATGACGTGATACTCATTGATAAGCATGATGTAGGGTATCGTGTATTACAGTCGAATTTGAAAGACCTTTATCAGACTTCAGATAAAATAAGGCAGAAGGGATAATAACAGGCCATCGGTATTTCTAAAACCATTGGTGTCAATGCCAATCGAACAACTATTGAAGCTCATGTGTAGAATCTATGAGACTGACGACGTATAACCAGACTTGAGGAAAAATATCATTCACGCAGTTCCGAACACAGCAAGAACAAAAAAGAGCGAGAACTATGCACGGTTAGTTCCACAGCTCAAACATCTAAGCTGCTGACAATAATTACACACACTAGAGTGGAAAAGAGAATTGAGTATCTGTTAAACTTTAGAAAAGTGAAAGTCACCGGAGAGGTTTTCTTGATGTGCTTGATAATGGAAGCAAGATTGAAGAAAAATCTAGATACGTTCATGGGATTTATCGACCTGGTAAATGCGTTCGACAATGTAAAATGGTGCATGATGTTCGTAATTCTGAGAAAAATATGAGTAAGCAATAATGAAACACAGCTAATACACAAAATATCCAAGACTCAGGAGGAAACAATTACATTTGAAAGCCAAGAACGAAGTGCTAGGACTAAAAAGAGTATAAGACGAGGATGTAGTTTTTTGTCCCTAGTGTTCCGTCTACATATCGAAGAGACAATGGCGGAAATAAAATAAATATTCAGGGGTGAGATTAAAATTCAGGGTGTAAGGATATCAAAAATGAGATTCGATGAAGACATTTCTATTCTCAGTGTAGGCGAGGAAGAATTTGACGGTATGCTGAATAGCATGGACAGTCTAACGAGTACCGATTATGGATTACAGTAAAGTGCAAAAGACAAAAATAATGAAAAGAAGCAGAAATAATTATAGCAAGAAACTTAACATCAAGACTGATTGGCATGAAGCAGACAAAGTTAAGGAATTCTGCTTTCTGGGAAGCAAAATAACCCATGACGGAAATAAGGAGGACGTAAAAAGCAGTCTAGGACAGCCAAACGGAGCATTCCTGGGCAAGACAAGTGTACTAGTATCAAAGATAGGAATTAATCTGAGGATTAAATTTCTGAGAGAGTGCGTTTGGAGCACAGAGTTGTATAGTAGTGACACTTGGACTGAGGGAAAACCAGAATAGAAGAGGATCGAGATGTGGTGCTACAGACAAATATTGAAAATTAGCTGGACTGACAAGATAAGCAACGAGGAAGTTCTCCACAGAACCGTCCAATACATGGCTAACACTGGCAAGAAGAAATAGGGGAATGTGCGGTAAGACTAGGTACTGGGTGAAACCTGGTACCGTCTTTCTCATGCCACTATTTATGCTCTGTGATGGAGAGATACATAGTTACAACACACTATTCAAGAAGAAAGAGCGACCACATTTGTGTGTAGTTGCCGTTGAGTCCAGCGCGTCTGTGAAGGTAAATTCGGTACCAGCTGAGTAAGATTTTCTCGTTTTTACCCTGCGATTATTTTATAGTCAGCAGAATTATTAATCTCTATACACTAAGGAATATTACATGACTAGTAACTATTTAAACACTAGCAAGCAACTGGGATTTGGTTCAACAAGAGCCTATGTTTGTTTCGTCTTTACAACATCGCACTCGGTGTAAGACGGGTACGTTAGTGGCGCAAGACCGGGCAGTACCCGGTCACCCCTTCGAAAACGGTTCTTTGAATGAAGACGATAAAAACAATTCAGACGACAATTGGTTGTACTGTGAAAATTACTTTGCTGATCCCACAAAAAGTGCACTGTAGCAAATGGTGGGAGTTGTTAATTTAATTGTTAATTTTGTGAATAATATTGTTAATTAAATTATATTTTAATAAAACATTCTAATGCTTTTCCACTGTAAAGGTTGTTTTTCTGTGTTCCTGTGGCAGTTTTGCTTATCATCAACATGGACTATTGCAATGAATATGGATGATATGATAGTTGCATTAATTTGATTTTGTAAATGATACTGACAATATTATACACATTTATAATGCAATATTCATACTACAACTTCTCTCGGATAATTATTTTGTTCGAATTGCACAAAAATCCCATCTGACTTAGTGTAATAAGTTTTGTTCATATTAGTAAAATTACAGATCGTACATCAGAGCTTTTATAATTTTTGTCTTCGATAGATTTAATTATTCTCAGCAAATTGATCATGAAAAGGAACCACAGAATACCACCCTTACGCAAAACTAACGTATGCTACCAGAAATATTTTTCTCCGTGATTCGTGCATAGTTTAATTTTGGCCTCATACATAAGCAATGAAACCTTGTTCATCAATAAATACCATCAGCACTGTTCTTATAAGATGCAGTCTGATTCGATATATATATATATATATATATATATATATATATATATATATATATATATATAGAGAGAGAGAGAGAGAGAGAGAGAGAGAGAGAGAGAGAGAGAGGGGGAGAGCGAGAGTTCAGTACCACCGGTGCACATTTATTTCTCACACACCGGAATATTGTTTACAGTTTCAAGTAATTTAAATTAGATAAAAGTTAAGATGGTGGCCAACAAAAGATAGAGGATTTCTTCTTTAATTAAAATTTTCCTTTGCTCAATAAATAATTAATCATTTAAACTGATGCCACCAAAAAAATATGAATACTGTTTTGCAAATTAGGTGAACACAAACCCTTGATATTTCGATCAGAAGTAAAGACGAAGTTGCTATATAATCGCAACTAACAATGGCTGCGCATCTTGCAGCTATGATAAAACAATTAATACAAAATTATAATTAAAAGAGGCAGTGATTTTTCAATAATTAATCATAAATAGTTTTAACGCATTTGGCTCTATTTGTTTTTTTACCAGCAAATGAACATAAAACTACAATAATTTTATGTTATATGTTTTTCATTCAACAGACCTCAAACCGATTCGCGTCTTGCATCGGCGACGTACATCAGAAGAAGACGACAAAAGGGTACAAAACAAAACAAAAGAATGACATAGATTAATAAAGAATGTGAGACAAATATTGTTTCTGTTTTACATATCTTTTTAAGAAATAATTACATAATTGAATGAATATTATTGAGTTACGCAATTTTCCACACGTTCATATTCCACTCGTCACATTATAAGTAAAAAACATATATATCGTGGATGTTATATTCCCATAAAGCTATTACGTGTACCCGCTCTTACTCCTCCATTGACGTAAGACCGTGTGATTTGATTTTTTATTTCCTCATTACAGAAGTACTGAAGCTACTACTTTTCAACACTAATATATTGTGTCCCGTTAAACCATGATTACTTTTACTAAATTTGACAGTTTCTAGGTTAAATATTCTATCTTCAATGGGACGTGAAGTGTTGGCTACCCGATCTTACCCCACTTTTCCATACAGGATGACAGGACATGGAATAACTTCCGTAGTAATAGATGGAGCTGCAGAAGATGATAACTGTAGAACCCAATAAGTTTCAAAAACTGTAACGAAAGACAAGGTTAAAATGTATTTAAAAAAGAATTGAGGACGTAGGTTGCAAGTGCTGCTCTGAGACGAAGGGTTTGCGTCGAAGCCCTTATCAGTTGGAAATCTGGTGATTAAAATAAAAATATATAGAAATGAAATAAAATTATGAATTGGGAACAGTGAGGAATGCAGTTCTGTGTGTGGGTGATGTGATCATACTAAAAAGATATAGCACGGGCAAACTACAGAAAGAAGAAAGAAAAATATTGAAAATCATGGTGGACCATACAAGAAGTGGTGAAAGACAGATCTGAAGACCGAGCATGTGAACGATACCAGGAGAAATCATACTGAAGACCGCAATATTTAAAGAACCTGTGGTCAGGGTGACTATGGGCACATTAATCAAAGGAGTATGGTAAACAATCGATAGGACAAGAGTAAGACTATATACGAGTAGAGCCATTTCGGTTGTGGAACTCAGGAAAGATTGATCAGAAGTAGTGATCAAGGAGGATGGAAAAGAAAGCTAAAGAATATCCTGCACAATCTCATTTATTTCTAACAAATTATCCGTCTCTGAGTGACATTGGCCAGTTTCAGATCAATGAAACAAATGAATTTAAAAACTAAAAGAGAAGTTTAGCCTTTACTATTAAAGTACAGTAACATATATAAAGTGAAGTGATGTCACACCATGCAATACAGGCATGGACACTCCGCAGATTACACTTAAGTGCCTGGCACAAGAATAATCGAACCACCTTCTCAAGAAGTCTCCATTATTCCACTCTCGAACAGCGCCCAGAAGAAACGAACACCTGTATCTTTCCGGTCGAGCTCTGATTTCCACTATTTTATTACGATGATCGTTTCTCCCTATGTAAGATGGGGTCAATAAAAAAATTTCGCATTCGGAGGGGAAAGATGGTGATATAAATTTGGTGAGAAGATGCCGCCGCAACGAGAAACGCCTTTGTTTTAATGATATCCATACCAAATCCTGTATCATGTCACCGACACTTCCTCCCCTATTTCACGATAATACAAAACGTGCTGTTCTTCTTTGAACTTTCTCACTGTACTCCGTTAACCCTATCTGGTAAGGATTCCACACCGCGCAGCTGTACTCTAAAACAGGACGGACAAACGTATTGTTGACAGTCTCTTTAGTAGATATGTTATATTTTCTAATTGTTCTACGACTAAAACGTGGTCTTTGGTTTAGATTCCCCACTACATTTTCTATGTGTTCCTTCCAATTTACATTGTTCGTGATTGTAATTCGTAGGTATTTAATTAATTTTTGGCGTTTAGATTTGACTGATTTATCGTGTAACCGAAGTTTAACGATTTCTTGTAGCACTCATGTGGACGACCTAATTATTTAGGGCAATTTGCCAATTTTTGCACGACACAGATATCATTTCTAAATAGATTTTGCAACTTCTTTTGAACGACTTTACTAGACGATGAACGACAGTACCATCTGCAAACAACCTAAGACATCTGCTCAGATCAGATTGTTTCCTAAATCATTTATACAGATAAGGAACAGCAAAGGGCCTGTAACGCTACCTTGGAGAACGACGGGAATCACTTCTGTTTCACTCGATTACTTTCCGTCAGTTATTACAAACTGTGCCCTCTCTGTCTGGTAATCACATATCCAGTGTCATTCCTAAGGCGATATTCCATAAGCACGCAATTTCACTACAAGCCGCTTGTGTGGTACAGTGCCAAAAGCGTTCTACGAATGTATAAATATGGAACCAATTTTAAATCCCTTGTCAATAGCACTCAAAACCATCCACTCACCGGACCCCATTGTGACTGCATTTACTTGAGGAGGCTACCGTACATAAAAGGTAATACCTTGGTACCCTAACGACTAACTATTGACGTATTTCAATAACATGTTAATCAACATGGATATTAACAACGAATACGTAACTACTTTAGTCAATAAACTGCATAAAGCTTCGTAACACGATCTACAGTTACCGTGTTATATTCGCCGTAGCTGAGAAGCCAGCTCGATTCCTGGTTGTGTCGGGTGTTGTGTTATCTTATATGTTATAATCAAAATGGTGACCTGGTAACGGAAAATGCAATAACCGAGGCAATTGCTGACTTTTTGTGAACCACTTAGAACAGAGATGCTTTTGCGGAAAGAGAGATGAAGCAGACGGCATCATTTGTTGCATGAGATTTGTCAACGTCTCCATTGTCCTATGTTCGGTGAAGCAACGTATATTAGAGATATAAAAGCTAGTTTAAATAGTCTGCATCCGAAAATAGCTTACACCACAGCTCAAAATGGAACATCAGGATTTATCTGTTTTGAAAGTAAAAGATACATTTGTGGAAACGACCATGCACAGACGTTAGTATAAATACACATACTGATCACCTGACCCGACAAAAAAATCTAATAATTACAAAAACAATTAATAACTGTGGTCTTCTTTCGACAGAAATATCGTTCTTTCCAGGACCAAAAAATTTGTACAGACTCACATATACACAAGGAATTAACGATAGACGGGTGGTGATTGTGAACATACGGTCTAACCCACCAAAATACCAATGTGACTTGCTAGCGCTGTACCCTACGAAGCTATCGGGATTCTGGCGGCCGACTATTGATGATATAAAAGCAGCATCTGGTGTAGAGGAAGTGCTTTAGCATCCCTCAAGACAAAATGAGCTTAGACTGGAAGGTCAGACATAGCAGCGTCATCTTGTCTTACCGTTTCGAGTCGTCAGTTTTGTGACTGACCTGATTGGGCCAGCCAAGAATTCCTCTATCCCCTTCTGTGCCAGCCTCTTTATCTCAGAGCAGCACTTGCAACCAGTGTCCTCAAGTATTTGTTGAGTAATGTACTTCAGTCCTTGTTTCCTGTTCTGTTTCCACGCTTGGGACATCTGTTGGTCAGGTTTGATGCGGTCCGCCACAAGTTCCTCTCCTGTGGCAACCTCTCCACCTCAGGGAATCAATTGCTATCTACGTCCCCAATTATTTGCTGGATGTATTCTTATTTTTGACTTCCTCTACTTTTTTACATTCTACAGCTCCCTCTAGTGCCATGAAAGCTATTCCCTGATGACATCCCCACCTTTCTTCTTGTCGGTGTTTCCCATATAACCCTTCATTCGCAGATTATACGGAGGACTTCCTCATTCATTATCTACCACTCCAACTAATTTTCAAACTTTTTCCTGTAGAAAGTCGTCTCAAACGCTTCGATTCTCCTTATTCCGGTTTTCTCAGCGTCCGTGATTCATAACACTACAGTTCTGTGCTGAAAACGTACATTCTCAGAAATGTATTCCTCCGATTGAGGCCCATATTTGGTAGAAGTAGACTTATCGGTCAGGAGCGTCCTCTTTGGATGTGCTAGACTGCTTCTTAAGTCCTCCGTCATTCATTCATCATGGGTTATTTTGATTCGAAGGTAGCAGAATTCCTTAACTTCGTCTCCTTTGTTATCATTAACTTCGATGTTAAGTTTCTCCCTATACTCATTTCCGCTATTTCTCATTACTTCTGTCTTTTCCCCGCTTACTCTCAGTCTATCTTTTGTGCTCACTAGACTGTTCATTCCAATCAGCAGATCAAACATTCTTATTCACCTGCGCTGATAGCAGTGTCGTAAGTGAATATTATCGTTGATAGCCTTTCACCGCGAATTTTAATCTCATTCTCGAAGCTATTTCTTATTTCGGCAAATGCTTCCTCATTGTCCACACTGAAGAGTGACTTGATTTTTCTTGGTCTTGCTTCCATTATCAATCGTAACATTATAACTGCGTCTCTGGTGCCTTTGTCTTTTGTAACTCCAACAGATCCTCAAATTCCCATTCTTCTGTGCATTATTCCCCTAATACCACAAATAGGGATAGCCCCATTTATCCAGTGATGTGGGCCAACGGAAAATGTTTTTTGGTCACAAAAAATCTAAATAAAATTCTTCATATATTATCATTTTATTGCAGCGAAAATAGGAAGAGTAAAAAAAGTCGCGGAACAAGGGTGGGAGTGAAGAAATGGAATGATGAAAAAGTCGTGATAGAAGAAGAAAACGCAACCCAAAAGGGGAGAGCTGTGGTCATACAGATGCCATAACACAATGTAGAAGATAGTTATCACTAACATCTATCCTGTGATAGACAATTTCACTTTTCCCTTATTCCAGTGCCTTTGTTTTTACTATTTACGCTGAAATATCTTCCAAAAAAAATGTGTGTGAAATCTTATGGGACGTAACTGCTAAGGTCATCAGGCCCTAAGCTTACACACTACTTAACCTAAATTATACTAAGGACGAACACACGCACCCGTGCCCGAGGGAGGACTCGAACATCCGTCTGGACTAGCCGCACAGCTCATGACTGCAGCGCCCCGACCGCTCGACTAATCCCTCGCGAATTGTCTTCCAGACATGCGTGAACGTCGTAAAAACACAGCACTGTATTATAGTGTTTTATGCTAAGACAAGGCAGGAACAGAAATCATAAGTCTCTGCATGTGAGGGAATCACAGCAATTGCGAGAGTACACTACGTAGACACACGGTGACATATGGAGTACTGGATAGGTCCTGAAGGCGTGCTCGGGTAGTCGAGATGGGTTGGCGTCCCGGCCCGGCACAAATTTTCGTTGGCACCAATACATTCTGCAGCTGAGTCATTCGCAACTGCGAATACACGTCTTGCATTTCCCTACGGCGTTGGTCAGCAGTACGTGCCCCTGCAGATAGCTACAATACAATCTTCGGGTGCTGGGGTTGAAGTTTACTAATTTTTCTGCTCGCGCTGTTTGCCCAGGCGGCAGTGGCCAACGCAAAAGCGACGCCTGTCCTGGAGAGCGACGGCTGGATGCTGGGACGCGCGCCCACTGGAGGTGGAAACTTTTTAAGTGCCGAGATAAGAGAGGCGGGCCGACGTACAAAGCTGACGAGCCGTAAAACTGGCGCCGCCGGGACAAAGTGGCCGTCCGTCTCGCACACGAGATCCCCCGCCCCCCTTTCCCCACTGCCGCAGCCCACCATCCGTCTCTGTACTGACTGCGGCGACGCTTGTTCCCGACCGGCTGCCTTTACTTTCTTTGGCAGCAAACGGGACATCGTTGCCCTTCATCCAATCCCTAGACAACGCGCTCTTCCTTTGCTTGTTGGCCGACGTGAGCCCTCGCATACTAGCACATATTTTGCAACCAGTATTGCGAGGGTACAGGAACGTTAAGCTTCCTTTCCGCTATGCGGGCCAGTAGTAGAACTGTGGGTGAGAAGGGACGACTTGGCTGATTTTAACCTTTCCTTTCGATTAGACATTACCCCAATTACACTCGAACGGATAAAGAGTGAAAATTGACGTAGGAAGTTTCAGTTTCATGTAGCTTAGACAACACGCTCATTACGTCTATATACATGCTCCGTAAGACACTGTGCACTGAGTGCCAGACGGTGCCTCGTGCAAGTTTGATGGCATTTCTGTCCCATTTCATTCATGTACTACGCAAAGGACATATGACGGTCTATGTTTCTCTGAATGCCCCCTAACATCTCTTGCTATAATCTCATGATATCTTCCAATAAAGGTTCTCTAACCGAACCCACTAGGGTTTCGCGAAAACCACATTATCTTCCTACCAATGATTCGCATTAGCCGGCCGCTGTGGCCGAGCGGTTCTACGCACTACGGTCTGGAACCGCGCGACCGCTATGGCCGCAGGTTCGGATCCTGCCTCGGCATGGATATGTGTGATGTCGTTAGGTTAGTTAAATTTAAATCGTTCTAAGTTCTAGGCGACTGATGAACTCAGAATTTAAGTCCCATAGTGCTCAAAGCCGTTTGAACCATCTTTTTAGTCGGATTTAAGCTAACTATTCAAGTATGTTACACCTTCATATGAAATAAAGTTACCTATTAAATACATCTCATGTTGAAATCACCCTCAAAGTATCTTCCTCAGTAATTCCATCCTTTTCAGTTTGTCCAATTCCGACGTTTCTTGGATAATGATTGTTCCTTGCCTATCTTTGTTTCAAAACTGTTCCCAGAATTTTCATTTTTTTTCCAAACTGCTCAGCGAAGCACATCACTGAAGCACAAAAGACACTGGTACACATGCGTATTCAAATACAGAGGTAAGCCAACAGGCAGAATACGGCGATGCGGTCGTCAACGAATGTAAGAGAACAAGTGTCTGCCGCAATTACATCGGTTACTGCTGCTACAATAGCAGGTTATCAAGGTTTAAGTGGATGTAGGCCCTCGATCAATGGGTGGCAGCATATCGGAGGTAGCGATGAAGTGGGGATTTTCCCGTACGACCCTTTCAGGATTGTACTGTGTGTATCAGGAATCCGGTAAAACATCAGATCTCCGATGTATCAAGGATCCCACATCAGTTTAACTGCACACGCCCCACACCATTACAGTGCTTCCACCAGCTCGAACAGTTCCCTGCTGACATGCGGGGTCCAGAGATTCATGATGTTGTCTCTATACCTGTACACGTCCATCCACTCGATACAACTTGAAACGAGACTCGTCCGACAAGGCAACATGATCCAGTCGTCAACAGCCCAATGTCGGTGTTGACAGGCTCAGGAGAGGCGTAAAGCTTTGTGTCGTGCAATCATCAAGGGTTGATGAGTGGGCCTTCGGCTCCGAAAGCCCATTTCGATGATGTTTCATTGAATGATTCGCACGCTGAAACTTGTTGATGGCCCAGCATTGAAATCTACAGCAATTTGGTCAAGAGTTGCACTTCTTTCACGTTGAACGACTCTCTTCAGCCGTCGTTGGTCGGTTCTCTAGGATTTTTTTTCCAACCGCAGCAATGTTGGAGATCTCATGTTTTACTGGATTCCTGATATTCACAGTACATTCGTGAAATGGTCGTAAGGGAAAATCCCCACTTCATCGCTACCCCTGAGGTGCTGTGCCCCATCACTCGTGCGCCGGATATAACACGACGTTAAAACACACTTAAATCTTGATAATCTGCCATTGCAGCAGCAGTAACCGATGTAACAACTGTTCCAGACACTATTTTCTTATATAGGTGTTTCCGACCGCAACGCTGTATTCTGCCTGATTACATATATCTGTATTTGAATTTCTTCTGAGCGCCCGGTTGGCCAAGCAGTGTAACACACGACTCTCCAGGCAAGAAGGAGCGCCTGGTCCCCGGCACGAATCCGCCCGCCGGATTTGTGGCGAGGTCCGGTGAATCGGCCAGTCTGTGGATGGTTTTCAGGCGGTTTTTCATCTGCCTCGGCGAATGCAGATTGGTTCCCCTACTCCACCTCAGTTACACTATGACGGCCATTGCTGCGCAAACAAGTTTTCCACGTACGCGTACAGCACCATTACTCTACCACGCAAACATAGGGGTTACACTCGTCTGATGTAAAACGTTCCCTGTGGGATCAACCGGGGACCGAACAGCACAGTAACCCTGGTTTTGGTGTGGGGTGGAGGAGGGGTGAAGTGGACTGCGGTAGTCGTCGTGGGGGTGTGGACCACTTCAGCTGCGGTGTGGACAGAGCCTCTCTGTCGTTTCTAGGTCCCCAGTTAATATACATACATGCCATTTTTTTGGCGCTTCAGTGTATATTAAAGCTAATTGGAGTATACAATTAATTCTGCAGAATTCTATGGAAATTGAAATAGTATACGTGAGCGTGCTGAAAAGTAATATGTGAAAATTCTTAAACTTGTTAAGCAAAATATACTTTATTGACATTGAACACCTTTATTCTCCATGTCTACATATATATTTCTCAACGTATCCTGACGAAAAACAGAGAAGTTTGTTGATAACATCACTGTGGTATATTTGACTTCGTTGACGAAACCACAACCTGATCTCTACTGGCACCACTTCATCACTATCAAAGTGAAGTCCACGAAGATGTTCATTAAGTTTGGGAAACTAATGGACAGGCCAAGTCGGAATGGTATGGAGGCTCATCTATGAGGATGAATCCAAATTGTCAGGCTATTGCAGATGTCAGACGTCGCTCTCCTGAAGGAGAAGATACTCCACATGTGGATGAAGTTTTCTGCGATTAGAAACTCGATTACAGTGCGCCGTTTCTCACGCACCGGCACAGTCACTTTGCACAGCGCCATGTTATTTGCTAGATTTCGGAGCCCTCTAGCGGCAGAGGGTTGCAACTTGGGTCATAGAAGCGGCAAGTTTTTTTTTTTTTGTTCCTTTATTAAAATTTCATGCCCCAGCTGAGGCAGGTCGGCAGCGGCCTACAAATGCCACTCTTTGGCCAAAAGGCACAACATAAATACACAGAAGACATATGAAACATAAAAAAACATGGTAAACTCAAGATGAACACTGCACAAGAGATGGAAGACAGTGTAACGAAGAGTGGCGCCAGTTGAAAACATATGAAGATGTCCAGGTGTAGACACGTACGTAAGAGAAAAAACTGACAAAGACACTGTACACAAACGGAGAGACACTGACGCATGGAAAACACTGGCGACATTCATCAGCTAAGCACTCACACTGATAAAGGGGGGGCGGGCCTGCCTCCAGGTCAAAGTGAGAGGTAGGAGGGCAGGAAGGGGGTATGGAGCCAGTGGGAGAAAGAAGGGAGAAGGGGGGAGAGGAGAGAGGGGGTTTGGAAGCTCGAGGAGAGGGTTTGAAGCGGGAGACGTGGGAGAAAGGAGCGGTGGAAGGAAGGTGAGGAGGGAGAGAGGGAGCCCTGGGGTGGGGGAAAGAGGGGGTGACACCAAGGTACTAGAGGGTTGGGGTGAAGTGAATGGGACAACCATAGATGGTGATATAAAAAACGAGGAGGAGGGGTGGTTTTGCCTACAATGACTGCCTGGGTTTTGGAAGGATGGACCTTGAGAAGCCAATGGTTGCACCAAGTGGTCAACCGGTCAACATGGGATTGGAGAAGGTGCTGGGAGCATTGCAGGATGTGGGCGAGGACAAGGAAGGCAGTGTCATTGGCGTACTGGAGAAGGCGGACAGGGGGTGGAAGCAGTGGCATGTGTGCCACATTCAGAAGGTAGAGAAGAGGGGAGAGGACAGAACCTTGGGGCACACGGGCGGAGGGGTAGAAGGTGTAGGAATCCGTGTTATGAGAAGCAGTAGGTTGGGCGGGTAATACATAGACATGTTATACCTCAGCCTCTATTGAGCACAGAATACAGAATTCGAAGGCAAAAACCTTAATTTTCCCTGGAATTTCAGAAAAAGATGCAGTGCATGAAAACTGAATTCCACCATTTAAAAACTGGATAAATAATGTATTAAACTAGCGGCGGAAGTCTGAAAATTGTAGTGAGATACAGTATCATTCACAGTACTAAATACCAGGTAACATAGTTTTGGCAGTTGTTCTTTCTCCGAAGGATATCAACAGTTCTAAGGGAATGACGTCTACTGCTGGGATACATAAAAGAGGATTTCGTTCAGGAAGTTTTTGGTTAGATTTATTGTGTTTAAAATTGCTAAGCGTTGTAACCTGGTTATCAAAGTATAACCTGATACACGTATTTCTAACTAAAAGTTACGTTTAAGAGCGTAAAATAATTTTATACAGGATGTAGTAGGGTGCATAAAAAGCCCCGTGTCTAGAGCCTGTTTACGCACAAATGGGGCCATGTATCATCGAGAATATCATGCAACATAATTATAAGAAACAAAACACACTACTAAAACTTTCAAAACTTGTTTTATTGGCAATAAACATAGTATAGGGTTACATTGGTAAAATACAAAAATTTTAATGGTAAGAAACAGGTTTTGGTGGCCTTCCAGCTCTTAGCAAAAGACGGCCAACAAATAAGTTTGAACGTAAATTAGAGGCCTATTTATCCTCACTGTCCGAGTTGCAGTTTATGCGCACAAGAAGCAATGTGTTTACCGTGACACAGCCGTCACGAACCACCTTTAACATCTAAAGCACTGGACGATCTTCATTTCTTTTATGTTAGCTGTATCATTTCAAGCAGTAAGTACAGCGACAATTTTCATCCTCCTCAGCAGACTGCTAGAGTTATAAGAGAAAGGGAGAACAGAATGGCATTTCCGTTGAGACGGGAGTGCTGACAGACGTTTTGAAAGGAGTACTTTATGAGACGAGATTGAGACGAAGGAAGAAATACAAGACAACTGACGACATAAAGGGGAGCAGAAATTACGCAGCCCTGCAAAGGATGGCGGCAGAAAGGACGGCATTGAGAATTGCCGTGTGAAAACCTGCCTTTGGGTAGAACGCTAATGATGACATCAGAAGTAGGCCTATCTGCATTTTTCTTGTTCTTGCTCTTAGCAGTTTCTTAACCTTATCTGCCCTTGCTCTCGTAGAATTAATACTTTTTGCTTGAGATTCATTAGGTTCAGATAGCCTTTTTAAATATTTCTACCTTGTATTATTCTGCGCCTTCATTTTTCCCGATTGCGATTCCGGTTGCTGTTGTCTTCAAGTTTCCTTGACTGGGGTATCACTTTGGTTGGAAATCGAAAAATAGTACGTAAACGTGCCCCCCCCCCCCCTCAAAAAAAATACCTCGTCAATGTGTCCCATCTCCACGCCTGAATTAGATTCGAAACTACATTAGTAACTTTCAGGCTGAACAATTCTACATATGTACTTTGTAAAGTAGAATAATCCCATGTCCACGAGCGTTTATTTATCTGTTTTCGATTCTAAATGGTACGCTCCCTAAGAGTTTCGATGTAAGAGAACCAAAATTTACTCACCTTGCACAAAACCACACGTCTGTTCTTCGCGCTTTGAGGATCATTCAGCTGGTGCAACGATGTTTATGAGAGTCCTCAGTAGTCGGCGGTACTAAACTTACATTGTCGAAGGGCTGTAACAAGAATGGTTCCCGAGAAAGGTGCTTTGCGTGAACATGTCAAGCACTTGAAGATTCCCCGGTTTCCCCTTCCTTCTGGATATTCAGCAGACAATGTAGTCACAGCAGCCAAAGGGTGGATATATCATATTTAAAAGGAGAGTGCTTTAACTGCAAGTCCGTCATTTATACGCTTGCCCGGTTTCGCAGCATTTTAGCTGCGTAATCAAGTGCAATAAAATCAAGTCATGTTCCGATCAAGAAAAGAGAATTGGATGATACAAAGTTCAGAGTCAGTAATTTTTCGCCAAGTAGTGGACGTCAGATATGAAACAGCTTGAATTAAGATATAACGCTGCTATCAAAAGACCAGTATCTGGTGATGTAATACTTTCCCATATACGGTTTATGGTTGTATCTCCAGCATCTCGACGTCTGGGTTTTATAGGCGTTGCTCTCTGCCGACTGAGTTGTTCAGGCAAATGAGGGATCGTGAGCTGCTTAATTTTAGATAATCCCATACTTAGTCATACAACGATCGGTTTTTTGTCAGTTTTTCGGTATGTGGAGACCGACTAGCTCACCAGTTGTTGGTACTAATACACTCCTGGAAATGGAAAAAAGAACACATTGACATCGGTGTGTCAGACCCACCATACTTGCTCCGGACACTGCGAGAGGGCTATACAAGCAATGATCACACGCACGGCACAGCGGACACACCAGGAACCGCGGTGTTGGCCGTCGAATGGCGCTAGCTGCGCAGCATTAGTGCACCGCCGCCGTCAGTGTCAGCCAGTTTGCCGTGGCATACGGAGCTCCATCGCAGTCTTTAACACTGGTACCATGCCGCGACAGCGTGGACGTGAAACGTATGTGCAGTTGACGGACATTGAGCGAGGGAATATAGTGGGCATGCGGAAGGCCGGGTGGACGTACCGCCGAATTGCTCAACACGTGGGGCGTGAGGTCTCCACAGTACATCGATGTTGTCGCCAGTGGTCGGCGGAAGGTGCACGTGCCCGTCTACCTGGGACCGGACCGCAGCGACGCACGGATGCACGCCAAGACCGTAGGATCCTACTCAGTGCCGTAAGGGACCGCAACCGCCACTTCCCATGAAATTAGGGATACTGTTGCTCCTGGGGTATCGGCGAGGACCATTCGCAACCGTCTCCATGAAGCTGGGCTACGGTCCCGCACACCGTTAGGCCGTCTTCCGCTCACGCCACAACATCGTGCAGCCCGTCTCCAGTGGTGTCGCGACAGGTGTGAATGGAGGGACGAATGGAGACGTGTCGTCTTCAGCGATGAGAGTCGCTTCTGCGTTGGTGCCAATGATGGTCGAATGTGTGTTTGGCGCCGTGCAGGTGAGCGCCACAATCAGGACTGCATACGACCGAGGCACACAGGGCCAACACCCGGCATCATGGTGTGGGGAGCGATCTCCTACACTGGCCGTACACCTCTGGTGATCGTCGAGGGGACACTGAATAGTGCACGGTACATCCAAACCGTCATCGAACCCATCGTTCTACCATTCCTAGACCGGCAAGGGAACTTGCTGTTCCAACAGGACAATGCAAGTCCGCATGTATCCCGTGCCACCCAACGTACTCTAGAAGGTGTAAGTCAACTACCCTGGCCAGCAAGATCTCCGGATCTGTCCTCCATTGAGCATGTTTGGGACTGGATGAAGCGTCGTCTCACGCGGTCTGCACGTCCAGCAAGAACGCTGGTCCAACTGAGGCGCCAGGTGGAAATGGCATGGCAAGCCGTTCCACAGGACTACATCCAGCATCTCTACGATCGTCTCCATGGGAGAATAGCAGCCTGCATTGCTGCGAAAGGTGGATATGCACTGTACTAGTGCCGACATTGTGCATGCTCTGTTGCCTGTGTGTATGTGCCTGTGGTTCTGTCAGTGTGATCATGTGATGTATCTGACCCCAGTAATGTGTCAATAAAGTTTCCCCTTCGTGGGACAATGAATTCACGGTGTTCTTATTTCAATTTCCAGGAGTGTAGTATTCCGGGAGAGCTCTGTTATTTCACCCTGTTTTATATTTGGCATGTGCAACTTAGCGAAAAATCCATGAGTATGAACGCTGGACCATCACATTCTCTTTTCCTGATCTGAACACGACTATATTTTATTGCATCTGACGATGTAGCTAAAGTCCTACTGACTCGTAGCGCCTCGGCCATGCCTGTTCAGAATGGTACATTACGTAGCAATGAGACGTTCAACACGAGTCACACTCAAGACATTTGGCGTCGATGTTTGTATGTAGTATCTAAGCGATGTGACAGAGGTCACTACTTGTCGGACACTGTTAGAGTTGCAGTCAAAATACTGTCAATTTTATTTCCTGTTTTGTGTGTTTAATTTTCAATTTTTTTATTAATTACTTTCATTATTATGTTTAGTTATGAGAGGGAAAGAAGGTGTGAATGTGAAGCTCTGTTTTATGTAAAGTTTCTGTACTATATAGTGAAGTAATTGGCACGTGAAGAAAGTTCTAGAATGACGTGTGTTAGTCATTCGTACCAGGGAATTTGTTATGAACTATTATGGTACTAGGGAAATGAGTTTATGATTTCGGTAAGATTGTTCTGTTAAAAGGGAATTATTTGTGAGTTTTAAAAATTTAACTATGTTAATTTACTGTTCTGATTCAGTGATAAATTTTATTTGGTCTTGTATAGATGCCCGGGACTGAGCGGCTTGGATATTGCTTTCCGGTTGGTTGTGATGTTTCTCTGCCGATCACAAATTAACAAATTCGCGAGTTTTTCTTAAACCCTTTTATTATGTAGAGAGGAAAGTAGAGTTAGGGCTTGGATCTCATGGTGATCACACCTATTCAGATGTGCTCCGTTAAATATTATTAATATTATGATATTTCGTTACCGATATGTTTGAGAAGTGCTATAAAGTGTGAAGGTTGGGTTGTTTTGGGGGAGGAGAGCAGATAGCGAGGTCATCGGTCTCATCGGATTAGGAAAGGACGGGGAAGGAAGTCGGCCGTGCCCTTTCAAAGGAACCATCCCGGCATTTGCTTGAGGGATTTAGGGGAATCACGGAAAATCTAAATCAGGATGGCCGGACGCGGGATTGAACTGTCATCTGTTCTGATTCAGTGATAAATTTTATTTGGTCTTGTATAGATGCCCGGGACTGAGCGGCTTGGATATTGCTTTCCGGTTGGTTGTGATTTCTCTGCCGATCACAAATTAACAAATTCGCGAGTTTTTCTTAAACCCTTCTATTATGTAGAGAGGAAAGTAGAGTTAGAGCTTGGATCTCATGGTGATCACACCTATTCAGATGTGCTCCGTTAAATATTATTAATATTATGATATTTCGTTACTGATATGTTTGAGAAGTGCTATAAAGTGTGAAGGTTGGGTTGTTTTGGGGGAGGAGAGCAGATAGCGAGGTCATCGGTCTCATCGGATTAGGAAAGGACGGGGAAGGAAGTCGGCCGTGCCTTTTCAAAGGAACCATCCCGGCATTTGCTTGGGGGATTTAGGGGAATCACGGAAAATCTAAATCAGGATGGCCGGACGCGAGTCCAGTGTGTTAACGACTGCGCCACCTCGCTCGGTAAAAGTGCGAAGGGAGTTCGATTTAAAGCACAATGGGAAAATCGGAACATTTGGTGAGATTGAAAGAAATAAATTCCGTGTGGCGTGTTGCTTACTCGCAAACTTGAAATTTTTGTTCCGTAAGGATGATTTTCGCAACATTTGAGCAAGCAGTTGTAAAAGAAACTATCTGTTTGCACATTTTCTGTGAAGGATAGTTCATAATTACCATAAGCTGGCTACGGTTATGAATGATGTATACGTATGAACTTTTCAGACATTTTACAGTTTAGTCCGCATCTCGTGGTCGTGCGGTAGCGTTCTCGCTTCCCACGGCCAGGTTCTCGGGTTCGATTCCGGGCGGGGTCAGGGATTTTCTCTGCCTCGTGATGTCTGGGTGTTGTGTGATGTTCTTAGGTTAGTTAGGTTTAAGTAGTTCTAAGTTCTAGGGGACTGATGACCCTAGATGTTAAGTCCCATAGTGCTCATAGCCATTTGAACCTTTTTTTTGTGTACAGTTTAGAGTAAGGCTTGGAGTAACTGGTAAATGCAAGCTTATCGTAACAGAGTGAAATATTACGCATATAAATACCTTTATTTTTCTACTCCTTAGACAGACGAAACAATTTTAGAGCGACTTGAGGTTGCGATGTGAAAAGCAGTTTTTTCCACGACCTTTGCCGGCTGAGAACTGCATGCCAGTAACTTCTAGGAGGCGTGTAAGAACAAATTCACCACCAGCTGAGTGAAACTTTGCAATGCACTACACCTACGCACTTCGACATCAGTCGTGCTTGTAAATAAAGGGTTTACAGCTAAAGCCGTCTTACCTTCAAAAGTATGTCGACCTGATGTTTTACCTTTGTCTTTACTGCTTAGATCTGACTTAACCATCTGACCTCCAGATGTTCATAAGGAGTTGGCAAGCTGGCCAGTGTGGACGAGTAGTTCTAGGCGCTTCAGTCTGGAACCGCATGACAGCTACGGTCGCAGGTTCGAATCCTGTCTCTGGCATGGATGTGTGTGATGTCCTTGGGTTAGTTAGGTTCTAGGGGACTGATGACCTCAGATGTTAACTCCCATAGTTCTCAGAGCTATTTGCACCATTATTGAACCATCTGAATGACTTTGGCAAGTTATCTCTATGTTGAAAACTGTAAACTCCAGTGAAAAAATAGAAATAAATTTGAAATCTAAGCCTGGCTTTTTTTCAAAAATTTCCAGCAGAATTTCTGCTGCAACCAAGAAAGATAAAGAAGTGCGTGCCGCTTAGGAAGGCTGCGATTTTTCCGTTTGTCACAGCGCATCGCCGACTGCATAGGGCAGGCCTTAGGGAGCGGGCGATTCACTTTGCTGGCGGGTGGGGAGTGTGAGCGCGGCGCGGCAGCACACGGGCGAGTCGCGCCCTCTCCCAGAGCGGCCGCCTTTAATATTCATGGCCCGTTTAAACAGGGGCCGCCTGCTGCTCCTGGCGCGGCGGCAACCCGCCCACCGCGCCTCACCTACTGACACCGTGCCGCAGGCGCCCCTGCGGCTACCCGCCTGACACCCGGCAGCTCACGATAAACGGCAGTGAACAGCTTTCCTTAACGTAACATCGGACCTCTGATAAGCGTCACTTCCTTTAAAAGCAACGTGATTTTGGTGCTCCTCTTGTAGCGAGCCTGGATCTGCGTGATTCTAGAGTATGGTACGAGCAAAGACCTTGTAAAAAATAACTAGACTCACTGGTGGCGCTGCAGTCGCGGGATAATTTGAACCTTCGGCTGGACGCCATTATAGTGGTTGTAGTCTGATGTGTTGTGTAGTATTGTTGTTTATGAAGACCCTGATTCAACGTTGTATATTTGTTGGGGTGTACATACAGTATTTGTTACTCGTAATTCTACCGTCTGTACGTTCCAATCAAAAGAAGTACAAAGGTGAAGAGTTTTGCAGAGATTAATTGTAGAAATAAATTCGAGAAAGGAACGAATATTACATATCACAGGTATGTGGACATTTTAAATTGTTTTGTATGTCAGTGTACTTGCTTAATAAATGTTTTTATAACACGGTATTGGCATAATGTCCGTGTATCTCTTTTGAGGTTTACTTTCTCAAAACTACAGCTGTTACAAAAATGGTTGCACGCTGTAAGGAGGCAAGATTTGCGACCGACAGAATACCATTTTGTATCTTCTGATCATTTTGAAGAAAGTTGGCTGATGGGTAGTCTTTTCATAGTCTAGGTTAGGTTGAAACTTGATAATTTGTTCGTGAGTTGCCAAAGCACTATGCCATATATAACGCACTTTTCGTCATAAAATCTAAAGCAAGGTAGAGTCAGAAAATATATATTAACATAGTGGGCAAATCTTCGAGTATTTTGATGCATTTTGCGCACATCTATCGTAAATGAACTACGAAAAATGCTAGGGGTCCAGTACATAACTTTTAGCTACGGCAGATTCCATGTAGTACGTAAGATAAATTCATAAACAGTGACTAGTTGCTGTTTGTACATAAATTGAAAAGTATGTTGCAGTAACGTATTTAAATGAGGCATTATGTTCGTGATCTAACTCAAGGGAAGGCATTTTATAACCAAAAGCGATGTATAAACATTCGAACTCCGCGCGTTAGTTTACAACTCTAATGGCCGCCGCCCAGCCATTCAATTTGTCCACTCTTCACAGTCAACCACTCTTGCGGTTGTGGGGGCCTGGGTACGAGGGACGTTTGAAAAGTCCGTGCAAAGTCCGAGAATGGCACCACCGGCGCCTATCGATGTCAAGTTTAGATAGTAGCATCTTTGGAAAGAACGCATACGAATTTTCAGCCATATTGGTCTAGTTCTTTGTGTTTGGCACTAGTGTTAATCAAGGAAGTCGAGTGATCGTAAAAAAATGGACGGAAAACAATTTAGTGTGGTGATTAAACATTACTTTATGAAAGGCAATACGCCTCAGGAGACTAAAGAGAAGCATGATAAACATTATGGTGACTCTGCACCTTCAGTGACAACAGTATATAAGCGGTTTCAAAATTATTGGAGTGTCCATATGGGCACTAGTGATGCTGAACGTTCTGGACGCCCTGTGCAGGTTACCAGAAATAATTTATAAAATCCATGATATGGTCATGAATGACAGAAGGGTTAAGGTGCATGAGATTGCTAATGCTGTGGGCATTTAGAATGTCCGGCCGGAGTAGCCGAGAAGTTCTAGGTGTTCAGTCAGGAACCGCGAAACCACTGCGGTCGCAGGTTCGAATCCTGCCTCAGGCATGGATGTGTGTGATGTCCTTAGGTCAGTTAGGTTTAATTAGTTCTAAGTTGTAGGGGACTGATGACCTCAGGTGTTAAGTCCCATAGTGCTCAGAGCCATTTAGAATGAATGAGTACATAATATTTTGGATAAACATTTGGACATGAGAAAGCTATCCGCTAGATGGGTTCCACGATTGCTCACGTTTGACCAAAAACGGAATAGTGTCAAGTGTAGCAAGGATGGTTTGCAGCTGTTCAGGAAAAATCTGCAGTATTTTAAGAGTGGTTTCCTCACTGTGCATGAAACATGGATACATTACTGTACTCCTGAGACCAAACAACAGTCTAAACAATGGGTTACCAAGGAAGAATTTGCACCAAAAATGGCGAAGGTCATGCCTTCGACCGGAAAGGTTATGGGGACTTTCTTTTGGGATTCACAAGGGATAATCCTCATCTATCTATCTGGAAAAGCGTAAAAGTATTACAGGTGCATATTATTCATCGTTATTGGACCGTTTGATAACAGAGCTGCAAGATAAACGCCGGTGACTGGAGTGCAAAAATGCCATTTCCATCACGACAATGCACCAGCACACACCTCAGCAGTTGTCCCAAAATTATTGGCAATAGGATTTTAGCTCATTTCACATCCCTCTTATTCTACATACTTGGCTACCTCGGACTACTTTCATCTGAAAAAAAATAATGCCAAACCTTACCTTGGCCAGTAATGTTGACTTGTCTCTCCCAAATCGAGAACGTTCAGAGCATTATGGCAGACCCCTTCAACCAGCTGGATATTTTGACGATCTAACGAGCCATTTGAACCGAATTTGGCACTATATCCCTCAGAAGGACATCCAAGAACTTTATCAATCAATGCTAATCCAAATACTTACGTGAGGGCCAGAGGTGGAGAAACAGGTTTACTAGCTCGATTTGTGATGCTCTTTCTCTTGCACAAATCATCCACTTTCTCGGAAATTATAATCAGTTGTTTGTGTGTACATATATCGTACATCACATCTACCGATTTCTGTCACATTGAGATAACCTTTTTCTTAGAGAATATTTTCTAACATTGATAAACCTTATTTTCTCAATGTGGGTTTGTCGGTTTATTTGGATGTTTGGGGATCCAAGTTTCTCATGCTATGTTTATTTATTCTTTTCAATGTGAAAACATATTTCTTTGTATTTTCGAATTTCTTCTGAGAAGACTGAATATCATATGAGGCTAATTGTATTTCCACTTGTAAGTCATGAGTAGAGAATTTTGATCTTGGCAAAATATCAGACTGCTACTGACTCATTGCAATGTATTGTTTCTAAAACTACTTTATTACTCACACTTATCAGTGTAAACTGTTATACTTAAATGTCTTCTGTGATCAAATATCCATATGAATCGTTCTCTGTGAGTTATCGCTGTAAAGCCTTTTTATCTTTGGTTTATGGTACTCTTTTCTGTAGAGAGTAACAAGTATGAGGAGGAAGAAAGTTCTTTTGTAACGGTATTGATGAAGTGATGTGGAAAGGTAAGAGTATAGGTTGTCTACACTGCACCCATGTAAAATATATTGTCGATGTATGAAGAAATTTGAATGCCTTTTTATTCTTATTCAGGAGTGAGAGAATGTAACATACAATGGTGACTTCAGTTGGTGTTTCATTTGACGGAATATTTATAAATAACTGATAACATTATTTTGAGAATAAGACAGAATTGCATTACAGATGATTTTATTGGAGGACTTACTGCTGGACACTGAGACCACGAAGAACATTAACATATTGTTCTTAAACACAATAAAGATCCAGGCATCCTTTCACTTAAAACATAACCCGTTTATTTTCAGGACAACGAATAGAAATAACAACAGTTAAAGTGAGAAGCAAACGCTGAGTATTATATACAAAGAGTGATTTTCACAACGTTAGTTGTTAAAGAAATAGATCTCGCAGCGATACCGTGCAATCAATCTTAATAACCTTTCCGTCTGGTGTTCACCGACCGAAAGGTGACTGTTCTTTTATTACGTTAGTCATTCTACAACATTCCAATTACAGGCGGGACAAGATAGCATTAGACTCCCTAGTTCCATTTACAATCGAGGGTCCTAGTGCAAAACTTTATTCATGAGTGCAGAAGAGCCAAGTGCTGCGTTGAGGGAAACAAACCTTCACAGAAAATAAAAGGATCTCTATTACAGTGGATAGATCAAACAGTAATCCACTACTACTGAAAGAAGGAAAGGATCAAAGTGTAGAGGAATGGATAAAGGAGCTATACAAGTGAAACATTTTGGAAACTAGAAACGAAAGAGGAAATGGTTGGCCTTTTTGAACTCAAAACAGAGAAAACAATTTAACCAGTTACTAAGAGAGTTCAGTAGAAACAAGGAATCCAGAGGAGATGAAATCCCACGAAATTATTAAGATTATTGGCCGAATCAACCACGACAGAATTGTCCCACCTGTTATGTATGATATTAAGGATTTGGACTGTGATAAGCAAACATCAAGATAAATGTGTAGTTGAACATAAATACAAATGCTAGCAAAGCTTGCTGATTGCGCTGTTGTATTTGACGAAGTTGAAAGTGCTAGCCGTGATCAGAACAGTGTTCTGTGTAGTTGGGAATGCATTATGTCGGAGCTATGTGTATTAGAACGGGAGTAAATTGTTGGTGCTCGTGTGGGTAGTAGTTCCATAAGCAAGGGAGCCGAATTTTCTGGTTTCTCGAGAAACTTCCTGTCGAAGACACATACCGCATGTAGCGAAAACGGAAAAATTTCATCAAAGTGGACGAAGATATGTTATCGTGACAGACTGCTACTGAAGCTGTATGAGACAAAATAAAGGAGTAAGACAGTTGCAATGGTTCCTGCTGAGCTCTCAAAACCCTTTCAGCACCAAAACAACGCGCATAATATGCAGGTGATTTTATGGGGAGTTGGATCATCAGTATGCCGACACATTGCCGCAGTGGTAACATCGGTACCCGTCAGCTCACTGAAGTTAAGTACTGTCGGGCCCGGCTAGAATTTGGACGGGTCACCATCCAGGTCTGCCGAGTGTTGTTGACAAGCGGGCTGCACTCAGCCCTTAGGTTGCCAATTGAAGAGCTACTCGTTTGAGAAATAACGGCACCGGTCACGAAAACTGACAATGGCTGGCAGAGTGGTGTGCTGACCACATGCCCCTCTCTATCCACATTCGGTGACGCCTAAGATATGAGGGTGACACGACGGTCGGTCGGTGCCTTTTGGCCTTCAACGCCTGTTCGGACGGTTCTTTCTTATCATCAGAAGGGCACAAAACCTGGACTGTGGAGCAATGGATGAAAATGATTTGATTGGGTGGGTTGTTTCACACTATTTCCAATTTCTAGCCTTGTTTAGTTGATTCACACTGTTTCCAACTTCTGGCCTCGTTTATGTCCCAAAAGCGAAACATAGCGGGGCTTCGGTGGTGATTGGGGCAGCAATATCCTGGTTTTCCATGGACTCCATTGTTACTCTGGAAGGCCGCATTACTACCAAGGACTAGTTGACCATTCTGGCTGATCAGGTCCATCCCAGGGTAGAATGTTTGATCGCCAGCGGTGAAGCTATGTTCTAGAAAGACAGGGCCCTTGTTCACAAAGCTCGCGTCGTCAAGGACTTGTTTTAAGAGCTCTTGTATGAATCGTCACACCTCCGCTACTCACCAGTCACCATATCTCAATATTATTGAGCTTTTTTGGCACACTGGAGAGAAGGGTGCGTGATGGACACCCTCCTCTACCATTGCTGCCTGAAATTTCCCTGTATTGGAGGGAAAATGGTGTAAGATCCCCTTCAGAGCCACACTGAACCTATATTTACTCATTCCGAGTCGAGCTGTAGCTGTTTTTAGTGTCAACACTTTCCTACACCGTATTAATCACAATAATGGGTTGTGTTTTAGTGATTCCTTATTTTTCTACAATCCCTGTAAAAGACAGGTTGAATAGCTTCAGTTTTTAAGAAAAACATTAAATGTTTATCAATGGGTGAATGGTTATCTGAAAAGCGATTTGCAAATAAAAACTGGGTAAGTTAGTCACTGTGGAACTCTGCTGTCTACTATACGTTTCTTGCGCCAAAAAAATATGCTGATTCGCTATTCAATTTGATCAAAATTGGGAAAATTTATTATAAAAACTGAATTAATCGCTGAATTGGTAAGCATAACTAAAGTGACAATAAAAAATTCCGCCTGAATATGTGGAATGAATGTATTATTATAATCGAAGCACAAACGATAAAAAAATAATTTACAGCAAGCAGAAGCTTAAGCCTCAATAAAAAAGAAGATAATCAGACAAAAGCCTACAAATATAAAGCCTCCCTTCTGCGCTTCAGAAACGCCAGGTGGGAAGTATTAAGAATAATCTTACAAAAGGGGAGGAGTTTATCTGAGAAACAGTCATCACAGTTTAACACAGTCTATTAAAATAAAACATCATATTAAAAATTCACAAAGTAATTCCAAACTATGGTCTGTCATTAATTAATTAACTAACTAATAATACTGAGTGCTAAGGTGCACTGCAGTAATAAAAGAAATCTTAGACACTCATAGAAAAAGTTCGCACAAATATCCTGGATTCACACATACACAAGAATAGAGATTTTTTAAAAAATGCCCATCATAATAAGTCAAAAGCTCAGAGGTTTATCCCTATCGCCGTCCGCGTGACTGCTACGGTCGCAGGTTCGAATCCTCCCTCGGGCAAGGATGTGTGTGATGTCCTTAGGTTAGTTAGGTTTAGGTACTTCTAAGTTCTAGGGGACTGAGGACCTCAGATGTTAAGTCCAACAGCGCTCAGAGCCATTTGAACCATTTGAACCCATCGCCGTCATCGGATTGTTGCGAATACGAATACTATGGAATACTTTCCAACA
Source organism: Schistocerca gregaria (assembly GCF_023897955.1). Lineage (NCBI taxonomy): Eukaryota > Metazoa > Arthropoda > Insecta > Orthoptera > Acrididae > Schistocerca > Schistocerca gregaria. The sequence goes on along the minus strand of NC_064925.1, from coordinate 516,751,868 downwards.
AAGATATTTATATGCACACCAAACTAAGGTACCCTGGCCGGCCCAGCTAGCTGCGCGGTCCAACGCGCTGCTTCCCGAGGGGGAGGCGTGTTGGTCCGCAGCACGAATCCGCCTGGCAGATCACTGTCGATGTCTGGTGTGCCGGCCAGCCTGTGGATAGTTTTCAAGGTGATATGCTCGTGAAAATGAACCAAAAATTTGAAAAAGTTTCTTAGTCTATAGAAAAGAACATTTCATGCTGATTTCAAAAATGGATAGTTTATGGGCATTATCTTTTTCTGTTCGTTCTAAAATTGAGGTTGAAAATAATGTTGCAGTTAGTTTGAAGTGTGTTAGAATAAGTGATGCATTATTTTGTTCTTCCGTTAGTTCCACCGTTAGTTACGGATCGTTAACGCAGGTGTATTCAGGAAGCCAAATTACAGGTATCTCTAGAAGGCTGTGGTACGAAAGGAAACAAAGATCTGAGAAAATATGATTTCAGAATTTCACACGCACGTGGTTTTGTAGTTATTGTGTGTTGTTTTGTTTCTCTGTGTGTGTTTCCTGTGCTAAAAATGCCGAGATTAAGGAAATTTAGCCCCAAAGGAATGTTCGCAACAACCAGTTCCAAACAGAACCGAATAATCCACATCGGTTTCTTCAAATGTCCCCCGTGGAAACTATGTCTACAGGCAGTGCTTCTAGACGCAAACTTTCGCTTACTGAATGTAGTAAGACCACGCCCAGTAGTATTGTGAGCAGCAACAATGACGGAAATGTTATTGTGAACCTAAATAGGCAGTCAAGACTTTCGAAGAGTGCCGTGAAATGTAAGTACTGCAATTGTGAATATAGTATCGACGTTTCTGAGGACATTTCGGCAAGGAAGGGCCTTTCAAGTTCGTTAGGGATTGCCTGTAACTCTTGTATGATGCACAGTGATACTATGACGTCGTCAGTAACTGACAGTCGACAATACAATGTAATTATTCAGCTTGCTTATGCAATGCGAATTGTTGGAAGGGGAAGGATAGCTGCCCAGACTTTTTGTGCTGTAATGGATTTGCCTCCACCTCCACTGAGGTTTGACGGACATAATAAAGTAATACATAATGCTTTACGTAATATAAGTGAACATTCAATGAAAATATCAACAGAAGAAGCAGTAGCCTTGTCTAAGAATACAGACGTTGTAGCAGCATTTGATGGATCTTGGCAGAAGAGCGGCCATACTTCTCTGAATGGGGTTGCAACGGCCACATTTATAGACACTGGTAAGATACTAGGTTATGAATTCCTAACAAAGCACTGCCAGCGTTGTTCAAGTAAATTTATTGGCACCCATGTTTGTGTAAAAAACTCTGATGGCCCAAGTGGAAACATGGAAACGAATGGAGTTCTAAACTTTTTAGAGGATCACAAGTCAATCGTGGTGTGAGATATGTGGGCTACCTCGAGGGTGGAGACTGTAAAGGACACATTATTATTGTTAATGACAGACCATGTGGGGACACTCTGATAGAAAAGCTCGAATGTGTTAGGCATGTACAAAAAAGAATGGGAGCTCGGCTGAGAAAATTAAGTAAATATTTCAGTGGAAGAAAACTGTCAGATGGAAAACATGTTGGTGGTCCAGGTCGTCTTACAAAATATGAAATTGATTCTTCGACCCAATATTACTGACTAGCAATCAGGAGAAATGTAGGAGATTTTGAGAACATGAGACTAGCTGTTTGGGCAACATGGTTTCACAGAGTATCAACAGATTAAACCCCACAACATGGTTTGTGTCCAAAAGGCAAGATTCGTTGTGCAAGTTCTGGTTGAGCAATGTTACAGACATAAAATATACCGACAAGCACTCCTTACCACTTGCTGTAATGGAGGCAATTATACCTATATATAGGGATCTGGCAAATAAAAATGTACTTAGGAAATGTATACCTGGTCTCTCTCAGAATGCAAATGAAAGCTTCAACAGTTGTATTGGGGAGGGAATACCCAAAACTGTATTTGTTGGGCTGACAGTGCTGAAGATTGATGTAATGGAAGCAATAATAACATTCAATGACGGTACAGTTTCAAGGATCAATGTTATGAAGAAATTAAACATTCAGACTGGAAGGAATATGGCTTCATCTCTAACAGCTATTGATAAGCGGCGGGTAACCGAAACAGAGACAGCTGCAGAAGGTGCTACCAAGGAGTCAAGGATAAAGAAAATAATGAAGAGAAGTAGTATGGAGGATAAGAAAACAGGAGGACAGTTGTAACTCATCTTTTTCGATTTATCGAAAACTTGTATTTTCATGATTCAGGTACTCTTTTCTCCTAAATGACTGAAGTTTAACTCACAAAAATAGGCACTGATATTTAGAATGACCTCCTACCTCTCTTGCCTAATATTTCTAGAAAAATTTATAACATGATTATGATGTCAATGATATTTGAGCTACATTTTAACTATGTTTGTTGTAGTAAAATACATTACTTGTCTTTTTCACAGATAGAAATCAGGGGAGGAAATTGGAGAATTAAATCACTTATGTGAATGTTGCCTGCACTCTTTTTTTCCAAGCTGTGCAGTCAGTGGTTGCAAAGAAAATGGTACTGCAATGAAATATTGTTCCATTTTCATACTATTATAAATATTGTTGTTGCTCAGCACAGAAGTCGAGAAATAAAAATGCGTATTTGTTCAGAATATAAATTTCTCCTCCGTATAGGAAGATAATGTACTTCACTCTTTGGGGACAAAAATCAATTAATTACCAAAAGTGCCCCCCCCCCCCCCCAGCCTGCTATATGAGTTATCGGCCAGATTCCTGACGACTCTTGATTTCAAGAATCACACCAATTTACAAATCACCCTCTTATCACTCAAGTAACTTTAAAATTAACGTGTGACAGAGGACATTCTGTGTTATTTTTTATCATAAAATAACGAAAACACGCAGACTGACTGAAAGTTAAGACTAAATAATGCGCTGTAATATTCAGTTGAAATTGTGGAACCCTGTGTGTTTATTTAAAGGGCAGAAATTACAACCTATGAGAGGGATGTTATTGCGTCATTACAGTTCGTGTTGTACATACGAGACCTGTCAAAGGAGATGATGGTGACGGTTAGTGTTTAACGTCCCGTCGACAACGAGGTCATTAGAGACGGAGCGCAACCTCGGGTTAGAGAAGGATTGGGAAGGAAATCGGCCTTGCGCTTTCAAAGGAACCATCCCGGGATTTGCCTGAAGCGATTTCCTGTCAAAGGAAATGCGCTCCCAGCTGAAGGCGCAAACATAACAATCTATAATTAAACACTGCTGGGAAGAAAGAAACATCAACTAAAAATTACTATAAGGTAATGAAATGGCTGGGATACAACTGTGTAGGTATCATATTTAAGTGATTAACATTGTAAGAAGAAAGGTTAATGTTAGCGATACTTATGCGTTTGCAAATCTGAAATACTGGTACACTTATATCAGATTTTACCGCCAAAATGTTGAAAGCAAGAATGCAAACGTGCTTGCATTGTGTAGTACAGGTCCTGGATGTCAGATTGTGGCATAGAGTTACATGCCTCTTGCACTTGGTCGACGAATACAAGGACGGTTAATGCTGTGTGTGCGTGAAGCTTGATATGTCTTCCGGTAACATCCCATATGTGCTCGATTGGAGAAAGATGTGGTGATCGGGCAGCAGGTGCTTCACGTCCACGCTCTGTAGAGCATGTTGGGCTATGAAGCTGTATGTGGGCGAGCGTTGTGCTGTTAGAACAAACCCCTGGAATGCTCTTCACGAATGACACCACAACAAATCGAACCACTAGTATGACGTACAAATTTGCAGTCATGGTGCGTGGGATAACCACAGGAGAGCTACTGCTGTGATACGAAATCGAACTCCAGGCCACAACACCAGGTGAAGGTCCGGCGCGTCTAGCACGCAGACAGACTAGTTGCAGGCCGTGCATTGGCCACCTTCTAACCATCATCGGCGTCGAGGCAGAACTAACATTCATCGGGAAACACAAGGGACCTCCACCGTGCCCTCCATTGAGCTCTCGCTTGTTACCAATTAAGTCACAGATCGCGGTGTTTGGGGTCACTAGAATGCTCGATACATGCTGTGTGGCTCGGGTCTGTTCACGAAGTAACCGATTTGTTGCAGTTCGTAGAGCAACTGTACTGCTCGAGTTAGTGCTGCAGATGCAGTTCGATGCGCTGGAGCCATACGACGGAAACAATGGTCTTCTCTCTTGGTGGTGTCACGAGGCCGTCCGGATCGTACATTTTCATTACCACCGCTGACAGCATGCATGTATAATGGCTACATTCGTGGATAGTCTTTCTGCAAGATCCTTCTTCTCATTACACGACCTTGTTCACGCTCTGTGAGGCGTCGATTACGGCGACTTTTAAAGGGATTCTTGACTAACATCAACTCACCACGTCTAATCTACATCTACATCTACATCCATACTCTGCAAGCCACATGACGGTGTGTGGCGGAGCGTACTTTGAGTACCTGTGACGGTTCTCCCTTCTATTACAGTCTCGTATTGTTCGTGGAAAGCAAGATTGTCGGTATGCCTTTCTGTGTGGTCTAATCTCTCTCTTGTAGAGTCTTACACTGGAGTTTATCTATTATGTCCGTAACGTTTTCGCATTTATTAAATAATCCTGTAACCAAGCGCGCTGCTCTCCGTTGGTTCAGATGGTTCCAATGACTCTAAGCACTATGGGACTTAACTTCTGAGGTCATCAGTCCCCTTAGAACTACTTAAACCTAACTAACCTAAGGGCATCACACACATCCATTCCCTGGCAGGATTCGAACCTGTGACCGTAGCGGTCGCGCGGTTCCAGACTGTAGCGCCTAGAACCGCTCGGCCATCCCGGCCAGCCTCTCCGTTGGATCTTCTCTATCTCTTCTGTCAACCCTATCTGGCACGATTCCCACACTGGTGAGCAATATTCAAGCAGTGGGCGAACAAGTGTACTGTAACCTACTTCCTTTGTTTTCGGATTGTATTTCCTTAGTATTCTTCGAATGAATCTCAGTCTGGCACCTGCTTCACCGACAATCAACTTTCTACGATCATTCCATTTTAAATCACTCCTAATGCCTACTCCCAGATAATCCGAAAGGTAACTAACCCGCAGGACAGTTTCAGCGTTAGTTTAAAGACAGTTACAGCGTGTGTTTAAAGCAAACCTGATTTGCATCCTCAACGTGAAGTTACTAGCGCCACTCTTAGGCGACTGGGGCAAAATCTGAATATACGTCATCTTAGAAATGGAAATGAGCGTACGGCATTGTGGGCCGCGAGTCCCCATTCGGGGAAGCTCGGCTGCCGAGGGCAAGTACGTATTGCATTCGACGCCACATTGGGCGACTTGCGCGTCGGAGATGGGGATAAAATGATGATTAGAACAATACAACACCCTGTCCCTGAGCGGAGAAAATCTCTTGGCACAGCCGGGAATCGAACCCGGGTTCCTTGGTGTGGCATGCCACCGCGTTGACCAATCAGCTAACGAGGGGAAGACAACACGGCTAACAACTTTTGTTATGTACCACAACTCCTTCTTGATGTAAGGACTTTTTTCCCGTCAAGAATGCTTGGAGAGAATCGACGCATAATAAAACGGCAGTTGACCCCAAAATGTCCGCCTCCGGTAGCTGAGTGGCCAGCGCGCTGGAATGTCATGCCTCACGGCCCAGGTTCTATCCCCGACTGGGAAGGAGATTTTCTCTGCTCAGGGACTGGGTGTTTGTCCTTATCATGGTAATTTCATCCCCATCGACACGCAAGTCGCCGAAGTGGCGTCAACTCAAAAGACGTGCACCAGGCGAACGGTCTACCCGACGGGAGGCCCTAACCGCACGGCATTTCCATTTACCTCAAAATAACGAAGTGTGACAAATTGCACATAAAGAAACAGAAATAATCATTTTTGTTCAATTACATGGTCTTAAATTAATCATTGCAACACCATACAATTATTTGTAGAAAAGGCAAAAACCATACCGAGATTCGTTAGAAGGATACTAAGCAAACGTATCTCACCCTTCACAGTGGCAGTACATCGCAAAATGTATACTTCTTCCTCCAAAAACTTCAGATGGCTTTTTGATTCGAAAAAATTCCGTAAGTTACCACATAATAACGAATCACTTCACACTGAATGTTCACGTGTATAGTAAATGCGACACAAATGATTACAGCGAAAGGGATGCAGTTTTGCTACTGTTGTCACGAAACACAGATCTTAACGATTTTTAATCTAGTTAGTGCTACCGACCAACGATATCTGATTCAAATAATACCCACAGTGCGAACACCAAAAAAAGAAATGACTTTGAGCACTATGGGACTTAACTTCTGAGGTCATCAGCTCCATAGAACATAGAACTACTTAAACCTAACTAACCTAAGGACATCACACACATCCATGCCCGAGGCAGGATTCGAACCTGCGACCGTAGCGGTCGCGCGGTTCCAGACTGTAGCGCCTAGAACCGCCCGGCCACCCTGGCCGACCGAGCAACATTTGACGCATTTCATTTCCTTTGCATGCTTTCGTGCTTTTGATCATAATTAAAAGGTGTGTAAAATGTTTCTCTAATCTATTTTATTTATTACTTTTAGACAAATCATTTCGAGAAAGATTTGATGTTACTGACGTGGAAACAGATTTTCTTGCTAACGTCATCTATTCTCTAAATGTCATCTGATTCGAATGAAAACATTTTGGCCATAAATATCATACTGGTGTAACTTTTTATGTACAAAATACATGACCTTGAAAGGATAAACTTTATTTGTATTCCAAGTACCTGCTCTTGTCTAAATTTAGTTCGAACGGAGTCATTTGAAAAATTCAATGTCACACCGATGCAAATTTTTTACCCAAATTAGCTAGACTTTAAGGAGATGATCTTTCTGACACATTATTTACAAAGTGAACAGCAGCTATTCTAGAAATATTTAAATTTTCCTGCATATCACTATTTACGGTTTTTCTTACTTACCTTGATTTCTTCCAATCCATTAAGTACACTTCGTACTGGTCAGTATGGTACCCCTTTTGTTCACACCCCGCTTTCCGTTTCGCTTGAAAATTTGGTCAAAAATTCATTGTGTAATTTTCCCTCAAATCACTAGGTTTCTCTGACTTACAAGGTTATTTCAAATCAGTTAAATGTGTTTTTCTTTTCGAGACATCTCACGATGGACATTTTTATACCCCATTTGTCCATTTCGCACTCTTCATTCGGCTATGAAAATGCTGACAAAATTCTTCTTTCAAATGACTGATTAATTTTTTCGTAATTACCCTGATAACTTTCAATCAAATAAGCCCTGTTTTGCCAATTTAGACGTCACGTTGGTTAATACGATACCACATTTATCTATTTCCTGCTCTTAATTTGGCTACAAAAATTCGGAAGAAAACCCGTTGTGTAATTCATAGAGAATCTCTGCTCAAACTATTGACCAATAAAACAATGTCGACCGGCAAAGATTGTTCTTCTACTGTTGGATGTAGTTTGACAAACTGTTGCCGCATCAGCATCGTTACTCAACGAAGGTATTATCGGAAGATACCTGTCAGTAATAATAATGACTAAACTCAGTGTATAACGCTATTGATCCTCAAAACGACACGGCTAGGTTTAAACGTTCATTGAGAAGCACGGCACCTGTTTGTCTTCATTACGTCTTTCAATTAATTAAACAAACAGCTTTATTGCTACCAGCTGAAGTCGCTCTTTTCTTTTTCGTTAACCGATTAATCGTTTTAACTTTCGAAGTTATAGGCAATTACTTGTGACTATTTGAGAACGGAGTACTGATGGAAACTCACGCTTACAATTCTACTAACACATACACAGACGTACACAGACGCATACAGAACGAGAGAGACAGAGAGAGAGAGAGAGAGAGAGAGAGAGAGAGAGAGAGAGAGAGACAGAGAGAGAAAGGAGAGAGATAGGGAAATGAGAGAGAGGGGGGAAGGGTGAGAGATACCTGCACAGAAGGGGGATGAAATGATTTTTCCCGCACGCATCGCATTCGCCTCCCGCTGCATTATGCGCGTCGCCACATGAATTGGTAATTCAGTTCCAGCCCACTGCCTCAAATTACGCGCTGTTGGCCCGGACACGTGGTGAATACAAAGGCACAGCCAGCACCGACAAATGTGCCGCCACTGCTTCCCTGTCGACGTTCTGCACGTCAGCCTTGGCAGCAAACTGCACTCTATCACGTGCCGTGCTATTGACGATGAAGCATTGCCGCACGGGATCCATCGTACGTTTTAGCTCTTCAGAGCCTCCTCAATCATCGTTACCCTTAGTTTACTCGAGAACCAAGCAAATTCAGTACGTTTCACATGTTAAAACACTGGACTAAACGGTAGACAAAAAGTCCCAAACTCAGTTCACCGTACAGAATTCAAGTCTGAATCTCCAACGAGAAAGAGCATTGACAGGCGGAATAAACAGTTTAACGAAACTGGCTCTCTGGGTAAAGATAGAAGCACAAGCTGACCGCGTGTAAAGGAGGAGCACGTGGAGCTCATTCGAGAGAGCTTTTAACACAGACGAGAGGGCAGGGAACTTGTACTACAACAGGCAATACTCTATCGTGTACTGACACACAATTTCGTGTACAGACCATTCAATCTACAAATGGTACAGGGCTCTTTAAGCAAACACTATGACAGGATGTGTAGAATTTTGGCAGTGTTTTTTTCCGAAACATGGAAGAAGATGAATTGTTTCTGCCTTGTGTAATTTTTAGTGATAATGCTACGTTTCACCAAAGGAGGAAAGTTAACGGGGACAACATTCAGATATGGGTGCTACAAAATCCGCAGGTACCACTCGAACATCGTTGGAAAGACACAGTTTTAATTTTCTTGCGTTGTATAGTTGACAAAGGTTCATGGATCTTTCTTTTTTAGCGACAGTGCGGTTACTTCAGTAAAGTGTCTCAGAATGCTGCAAAACTGGCTTACTTCTAAAATGAATGAAGAGTTAGCAGATTACATTTTCCAGCAGGACATAGTTGCAGCCCACTGACATCCGAATGTTCGACGTTTCCTAGACGAAAAAGCACTACGGAACTTCACATCTGAGGTCGTCAGTCCCCTCGACTTAGAACTACTTAAACCTAACTAACCTAAGGACATCACACACATCCATGCCCGAGGCAGGATTCGAACCTGCGACCGCAGCAGCAGCGCGGTTCCGGAGAGAAGCGCCTAGAACCGGCCGGCCACAGTGGCCGGCTCGTGAATCTGTGTCTCAGAAATGGATAGGTTGCATAATGTATGAAGATTTAGCACTTCACTTCTGGCTATCGAGGTCTTCTGATTAAAGAATCTGCGATTTTTTCGTGCGGAAGTTACTGATACATGCAGTTTACGTACCAACCCTTCCCATAGATTTGAATGGCCTTAGAAAATGTATCGCAGATGGGGCGAACTCACTGATGCAAGACATTATTTTCTGATCGCGTGTGAGATGAATTCTTCCAGGAGTGCTAGTTCTGCTAGGTTTGCAGGAAAACTTCTGTGAAGTGTGGAAGGTAAGAGATGAGATACTAGCAGTTTTGAAGCTGTGGAGAGGGGGGGGGGGGAAGTGAGTCATGCTTCGGTAGCGCAGATGGTAGAGCACTTGCCAGCGAAAGGAAAAGATCCTGAGTTCGTGTGTCGGTGCGGCACACACTTTTAATCTGCCAGGATGTTTCATATCAGCGCACACTCCGCTGCAGAGTGAAAATCTCATTCTGGAAACATCCCCCGGGCAGTGGCTAAGCCATGTCTCCGCAACATCCTTTCTTCCAGGAGTACGCGTTCCGCAAGGTTTACAGAAGAGTTGCTGTGAAGTTTGAAAGGTAGGAGATGGGATACTGACGGAACTAAAGCTGTGAGGACGCGGCGTGAGTCGTGTTTGGATAGTTCAGACGGTAGAGCAGCTGCTCGCGGAAGGCAAAGGTACCGACTTCGAGTCTCGGTTCGGCACACACTCTTAAACTCCCAGTGATTTTCATGTCACCGAACACTTCGCTGCACAGTGAAAATCTCGGTCTTAAATTCAGCTATCGCCTAGATATTATCCGTGCAGCCGGAGGAGAAAGACATGTTGCACGTCTGTGAACTTCCATGTATGTTCACGGACCAATCACATTAACGAGACCACTGCCTATGTTCGATTTCAACCTGCAGTACCCATTGAGCGACGACAGGTTTCAGCACTTGCAGTGAAAGGTGTATTATGCGTGTGCCCAGAAAATGGTGCAGTCCTTATTTTTAATTTGAACAGTTCTCGGGTATCCGACCGGGTAGCGTCGAAATTTCTCCACAATATTTCGGCAGACGTACAGTCTGCCATCTTCAGGTGGTTCCTGACGAATGCTATGCTGTTCCTTTCGGCGCCCTATGTATACTAGGCGTTACCCCTCCACCGTTCCTCCCCTGGTGTCATTGGTGCGGTCGGGCGGCTACTGGAGCTGGTGGGGGAAGCAGCGCCACGGTCTCAACTAGGGTCTGCAGTCTTCCTGCTGCCGCCGTCGGGGGCGGTTCTCGATCTCTGGGACCGCATCTTTCTCTCCAGGCTGAGTGCACGGTTCCAAGCTTGACCAAGTTGAAGGCCGCTGTCCTTATAAACTAGATCGTCCTGTAATCGGATTTCGATGGGCTGTTTAGTAACGCAGTCCCAGAGTCTGAGGATTGACAGAGTATTTTTGCTTTTTCATAATCCAGGGTGTGGCGACATTGGGGAGACAGTCCGCACTGTAGAAGGAAGTTGCCACGAACAGAAGCGCCAGGCCACTAAATCAGTCGCGGCTGACCATTGTATAAAGACTGGCCATATTATGGACTATGAAAAAACAAAAATATTCTGTCAGTCCTCCTACTTCTGGGACTGCGTTACTGAACAGGCCTTCGAAATCCGACTACGGGACGATCTAACTGATAAAGACAGCGGCCTTCAATTTAGTCAGGCTTGGAACCCTGCACTCAGCCTGGAGAGAAGGATGCAGTCCCAGAGATCGTAGACCTCTCCAGACGGCGGCGGCAGGGAGACTGCAGACCCCAGTTTAGACACAGGCGCCGCTTCCCCCACCACCTTCAGTAGCCGCGGCGCCGGCCGCACCGAAGACACCAGGAGAGTGGAGGGCTCCAAGAGGAACAGTACAGCTTTCTCGAGGAACCACCTGAAGATGGCAGCGTGTACGTCTGCCGACATATTGTGGAGAAATTACGACGCTACCCGGTCGAATACCCGAGAACTGTTCAAATTGGAAATACGCCTGGGAAACTTCAGATCACAGTGCACTCCTTGTCGTAATCTGGAAACAGATCGATTTACCCGACGTGCAAAAGCGCTAGCGTAGAAGTATTTTCAAAACAGCAAAGTTTGTGTTTGCTGATTGCTGAGCAGCTGAATCAAAGGGCTACCAACAGTGTCTCCCCAACGACCGTTCAGCGAACGTTGCTGCACTACAAGCAGCTGGTTCATCCATCCATGCTGACTGCTGTTCATCGGCGACAAACGATTGAATTTGCGCTCCAGTAACGGCACCAGACGTCAACTGAGTGGCGACAGGTGGCCTTTCCAGATGAATAATATTTTATACTCCTTCGGGGAGGTGCCCGTTGGCGTGTTTGGTGTGAAACGGCTGAAGCAAGCACCCTGCAACAGTTATGGTCTGAGGAATGTCTTCGAGGCATTCTACATCTACATGACTACTCTGCAATTCACATTTAAGTGCTTGGCAGAGGGTTCATCGAACCACAATCATACTATCTCTCTACTATTCCACTCCCGAACAGCGAGCGAGAAAAACGAAGACCTAAACCTTTCTGTTCGAGCTCTGATTTCTCTTATTTTATTTTGATGATCATTCCTACCTATGTAGGTTGGGCTCAACAAAATATTTTCGCATTCGGAAGAGAAAGTTGGTGACTGAAATTTCGTAAAAAGGTCTCGCCGCGACGAAAAACGTCTACGCTGTAATGACTTCCATCCCAACTCGTGTATCATATCTGCCACACTCTCTCCCCTATAACGCGATAATACAAAACGAGCTGCCCTTCTTTGCACCCTCTCGATGTCCTCCGTCAATCCCACTTGGTAAGGATCCCATACCGCGCAGCAATATTCTAACAGAGGACGAACGAGTGTAGTGTAAGCTGTCTCTTTAGTGGACTTGTTGCATCTTCTAAGTGTCCTGCCAATGAAACGCAACCTTTGGCTCGCCTTCCCGACAATATTATCTATGTGGTCCTTCCAACTGAAGTTGTTCGTAATCTTAACACCCAGGTACTTAGTTGAATTGACACCCTTGAGAATTGTACTATTTATCGAGTAATCGAATTCCAACGGATTTCTTTTGGAACTCATGTGGATCATCTCACACTTTTCGTTATTTAGCGTCAACTGCCACCTGACACACCATACAGCAATCTTTTCTAAATCGCTTTGCAGCTGATACTGGTCTTCGGATGACCTTACTAGACGGTAAATTACAGCATCATCTGTGAACAGTCTAAGAGAACTGCTCAGATTGTCACCCAGGTCATTTATATAGATCAGGAACAGTAGAGGTCCCAGGACGCTTCCCTGGGGAACACCTGATATCACTTCAGTTTTACTCGATGATTTGCCGTCTATTACTACGAACTGCGACCTTCCTGACAGGAAATCACGAATCCAGTCGCACAACTGAGACGATACCCCATAGCTCCGCAGCTTGATTAGAAGTCGCTTGTGAGGAACGGTGTCAAAAGCTTTCCGGAAATCTAGAAATACGGAATCAACTTGAGATCCCCTGTCGATAGCGGCCATTACTTCGTGCGAATAAAGAGCTAGCTGCGTTGCACAAGAGCGATGTTTTCTGAAGCCATGCTGATTACGTGTCAATAGATCGTTCCCTTCGAGGTGATTCATAATGTTTGAATACAGTATATGCTCCAAAACCCTACTGCAAACCGACGTCAATGATATAGGTCTGTAGTTAAATGGATTACTCCTACTACCCTTCTTGAACACTGGTGCGACCTGCGCAATTTTCCAATCTGTAGGTACAGATCTATCGGTGAGCGAGCGGTTGTATATGAGTGCTAAGTAGGGAGCTATAGTATCAGCGTAATCTGAAAGGAACCTAATCGGTATACAATCTGGACCTGAAGACTTGCCCGTATCAAGCGATTTGAGTTGCTTCGCAACCCCTAAGGTATCTACTTCTAACAAACTTGTGCTAGCAGATGTTCGTGTTTCAAATTCTGGAATATTCCACTCGTCTTCCCTGGTGAAGGAATTTCGGAAAACTGCGTTCAATAGCTCCGCTTTAGCGGCACAGTCGTCGATAACAATACCATCGGCACTGCGCAGCGAAGGTATTGACTGCGTCTTGCCGCTTGTGTACTTTACATACGACCAGAATTTCTTCGGATTTTCTACCAAATTTCGAGACAATGTTTCGTTGTGGAACCTATTAAAGGCATCTCGCATCGAAGTACGTGCCAAATTTCGCGCGTCTGTAAATTTTAGCCCATCTTCAGGATTTCGCGTTCTTCTGAACTTCGCATGCTTTTTCCGTTGCCTCTGCAACAGCGTGCGGACCTTTTTTGTGTACCACGGGGGATCCGTTCCATCTCTTACCAATTTATGAGGTATGAATATCTCTCTGGGTGATCACGCCATTTTGGAAGGCCCAACGGAACAACACAAGTAGGCACCTATCCTTGAGGACTAGGTCCACGCCTTCATGCAGTCTGGTTTTCCTCGGCAAGATGGCATCTACCAGCAGGACAATGCAACGTGTGATAAACATCGCACTGTACATGCGTTGTTTGAACAGCACCAGGATGAGTTGAGTCGACCGTACTCCTCTCGCCGCCCAACTCCGGCATTTAAATTCGGTTGAGAAGCTATAGGAGCACCTCGATAGGGCTGCCATGCCATGTATCCTCAACCAAGAACCCTCGCTCCGCTGGCCACGGCGGTGGAGTTGATATGGCCCCACATACCGGTCATTACTTTCAAGAAGCTCATCGACTCGCAGCGGCCTGAGCTGCAAAACTTAGGTTATTCACGTTTTAGGCAGGTGGTCGCATTAACGTGACTGGACGGTGTGCGAGGGTCAACCCAAAAGAAATGCACACTATTTTTGTAAAAATACAGTTTTCATTATGCATGTGTGAAAGTTTTACATTGTGGAGATACACCATTCCCGCTTATTTTCAAACTTAGTTCAACCTGTTCCCGTGATTGGCGCGTCACAGCATGTCTTCAAGATGGCTGCTACACTTGGACGTTAGTCAGAAGCAACGTGCTGTCATATAATTCCTGTGTTGTGAAAACGAGACAATGGGAAACATCTAGGAGAGGTTGAAAAAGGTGTATGGAGATGCTGCTGTCGATCGCAGTGCAGCTACACGGTGGGCAACCAGGTTACGTGATGAAAGTGTGCACGGCAATATTGAGGATTGTGCTCGCAGCGGCAGGCCTCGTACTGCACACACTCTAGACAATTGTCAGTAGGCTGTTAAGGTTTTTTTATTGGTAACGCCACATAGCGCTCTGTATGAAAAATCACTGGCTGTGCTGTGTGCCGTCACTGGCTGGATGGCATTGTTGTAATACTCGCCATTGTAGTGTTGGGCAGATGGGTGTTAACAGCGCGTAGCGTTGCGCAGTTGGAGGTGAGCAGCTAGAAGTAGCGGATGTGGGGAGAGAGATGGCGGAGTTCTGAAAATTGTAAGAATGGATGTCATGAACTGCTATATACATATTATGACTATTAACGTAAATACAGTATTTGTTCTCTATTAAAATCTTTCATTCGCTAACTATGCCAATCAGTAGTTAGTGCCTTTCGTAGTTTGAATCTTTTATTTAGCTGGCAGTAATGGCGCTCGCTGTATTGCAGAAGTTCGAGTAACGAAGATTTTTTGTGAGGTAAGTGATTTGTGAAAGGTATAGGTTAATGTTAGTCAGGGCCATTCTTTTGTAGGGATTTTTGGAAGTCAGATTGCGTTGCGCTAAAAATATTGTGTGTCAGTTTAATCACAGTTATGTATACTTTTTCTAAGGGGACGTTTCATCATGTCTTCAAGATCGCTGTTACACTTGACGTTAGTCAGAAACAACGTGCTGTCATAGAATTCCTGTGCTGTGAAAACGAGACAACGGGAAACATCTAGGAGAGGTTGAAAAAGGTGTATGGAGATGCTGCTGCCGATCGCAGTACAGTTAGACGGTGGGCAACCGGGTTACGTGATGAAAGCGGGTACGGCAATATTGAGGACTGCCCACGCAGCGGCAGGCCTCGTACTGCACACACTCCCGACAATGTTCAGACAGTTAACCGATTGGTGATTGCTGACAGACGCATCACAGTGAACGAATAGTCACGCTACGTTGGCATAGGGGTAGGAAGTGTTTGCAGAATACTGAAAGTGTTGGTCTTAAAAAAGGTTTCTGCCAGGTGCGTTCGCAGGATACTGACAATGGCTCACAAAGAAACAAGAAAAACGGTATGCAGCGAACTTTTGGAACAGTACGAGAATGTTGGAGATGAACTTCTTGGAAGAATTGTGACAGGTGATGAAACGAGGCTCCATCATTTTTCAACAGAGACGAAGAGGCAATCAATGGAGTGGCATATGCAAATTCACCCAAGAAAAAAAATTTCAAAACCACACCTTCTGCTCGAAATGTTATGGCTACGGTATTTTTCGATTCCGATGGACTCTTGCTTGTGGACAACATGCAAAGTGAACCACCATAAATTCTGATGCATATATGACGACACTGAAGAAACTTCAAGCTCGACTGAGTCGTGTTCGACCATATCCGCAAAAGCAGGATGTTTTGCTGTTGCACGACAATGCATGACCGCATGTCAGTCAAAAAACCATGGAAGCGTTCACAAAACGCGGATGGACAACACTGAAACACCCACCTTACAGTCCTGACCTGGCTCCATGTATCTATCATCTCTTTGGGTAACTGAAAGACTCTCTTCGTGGAACAAGGTTTGAAGATGCTGACTCCCTTGTGCACGCTGCCAAACAGTGGCTCCTACAGGTTGGTCCAGAATTTTACCGTGCGGGTATACAGGCGCTGGTTCCAAGCTAGCGTAAGGCAGTTGAGAGGGACAGAAATTATGTGATGAAATGAAAATATTGTTCCTAAAGGATGTACGAGGTGCATTCAAGTTCTAAGGCCTCCAATTATTTTTCTCCGGACTGAAAAGAGATAGAAACATGCGCATTGTTTTAAAATGAGGCAACGTTCGTTGTCAATACGTCCCAGAGATGGCAGCACCGTACGCAGATGGAATTTTACCTCCAGTGGCGACGTTTTCCTTACTTGAACAGCGTGCAATCATTCGTTTTCTGAATTTGCGTGATGTGAAACCAATTGATATTCATCGACAGTTGAAGGAGACATGTGGTCTCCGAGTTATGGATGTGTCGAAAGTGCGTTCGTGGGTGCAACACTTTAATGAATGCAGAACATCGTGTGACAACAAACCGAAACAACCTCGGGCTCGCACAAGACGGTCTGATGACATGATCGAGAAAGTGGAGAGAATTGTTTTGGTGGATCGCCGAATGACTGTTGAACAGATCGCCTCCAGAGTTTGCATTTCTGTGGGTTCTGTGCACACAATCCTGCATGACGACCTGAATATGCGAAAAGTGTCATCCAGGTGGGTGCCACGAATGCTGACGGACGACCACATGGTTGCCCGTGTGGCATGTTGCTAAGCAATGTTGACGCGCAACGACAGCATGAATGGGACTTTCTTCTCGTCAGTTGTGACAATGGATGAGACGTGGATGCCATTTTTCAATCCAGAAACAATGCGCCAGTCAGCTCAACGGAAGCACACAGATTCACCGCCACCAAAACAATTTCGGGTAACCGCCAGTGCTGATAAAATGATGGTGTCCATGTTCTGGGACAGCGAGGGCGTAATCCTTGCCCATTGCGTTCCAAAGGTCACTACGGTAACAGGTGCATTCTACGAAAATGTTTTGAAGAACAAATTCCTTCCTGCATTGCAATAAAAACGTCCGGGAAGGGCTGCGCGTGTGCTGTTTCACCAAGACAACGCACCCGCACATCGAGCTAACGTTACGCAACAGTTGCTTCGTGATAACAACTTTGCAGTGATTCCTCATGCTCCCTACTCACCTGACCTGGCTCCTATTGACTTTTGGCTTTTTCCAACAATGAAAGACACTCTCCGTGGCCGCGCATTCACCAGCCGTGGTGCTACTGCCTCAGCGATTTCCCAGTGGTCAAAACAGACTCCTAAACAAGCCTTCGCCGCTGCCATGGAATCATGGCGTCAGCGTTGTGAAAAATGTGTAAGTCTGCAGGGCGATTACGTTGAGAAGTAACGCCAGTTTCATCGATTTTGGGTGAGTAGTTAATTAGAAAAAAAAATCGGAGGCCTCAGAACTTGAATGCACCTCGTATCTGCACACTGTATAACCTTCAAACATGTAGAATAAAAGATGGATTAAAAAGAATAGTGTCCATTTCTTTTGGATGGCCCTCGTATATTTAAATGTAATTTACAGAATTAACATATAACATACAATTAAGGAAAAATATCCAGGGGTTTTTGTGTCCAACTTCTTGAATCACCATTTTTACTTACCCCAATTAAAAAGACACAACGTTCGCTTTCGTGCGCTGCACATGGCGAGAAACTGATGCAAGACGGTCATTTGAAAGTCCATTGATGACGTAAGGCATGGCAGTGAAGTGGTGTGTTATGTGCCTGTCAATTTTTTGGAATCATTGCTGTAAGATACGTCGATGTGAAGACGTGATAGATTATCAGCAAAGAGGTATGTTCCGGAATGAAATTTTCACTCTGCAGTGAAGTGTGCGCTCATACGAAACTTTGTGGCAGATTTAAGCTGTGTGTAGGACCGAGACTCTAACTCGGGATCTTTGCCTTTCGCGGGGAAGGACTCTACCATCTGAGCTACCCAAGCACGACTCACGACCCATCCCCACAGCTTCAATTCTGCCAGGACCTCGTCTCCTACCTTCACTTCTCGGCCCGGGACACAGTTTTAATCTGCCAAGAAGTTGCATGTTAGTGCACATTCCACTGCAGAGTGAAAATTTCGTTCTGGAAACATCCCACATGCTATGGTTAAGCCATGTTTCCGCAATATGCTTACTTGCAGAAGAACTATTTCTGCAAGGTTCGCAGGAAAGCTTCTGTGAAGTTTGGAAGGTAGGAGACGAGGTACTGGCAGAATTAAGGCTATGTGGTCGGGTCGTGAGTCGTGCTTGGGTGGCTCAGATGGTAGAGCTCTTGCCCGCCAAAGGCAGAGATCCCGAGTTCGAGTCTCGGTCCGGCACACAGTTTTAATCTGCCACGAAACTGCAAGAGGTGTGATGCTTGAACGTAACTATGACCATATGGTGAATGATATTGCTAAAGCTGTTGGTGTATCATAACAGAATATACCATGTTTCTACCACGTGCAGACATGTAACACTCTATAAGAACAAGGTTCAGTCCGGAACCGCGCAACCGCTAGGGTCGCAGGTTCGAATCCTGCCTCGGGCACGGATGTGTGTGATCTCCTTAGGTTAGTTAGGTTTAAGTAGTTCTAAGTTCTATGGGACTGATGACCTCAGATGTTAAGTCCCTTAGTGTTCAGAGCCATTTGAACCATTTTTAAGAACAATGGTCGTAAAAACGTGCTGATCAGCCGTAGACGGAAGAGGACAGTTGCCCACTGCGAAGGAAACTGCATGTCATGGACACGTGTATTCGCGGTGCACGCATAAGTCCGATGGTCTCAGCAGCACCTAAAACTACACGTCTTCAGTGGGCCATACAACACAGCTGGCTGAAGCCACGATTTGCGTTCGACGAGTGGCATATTTCCGCTTTCAAAATGATGCATGTCTTGGAGTGGCCCAAAGGTCAAATAAGATGTTTGACCGGCAGTGTTTAGAGGGTGTCCTACAGGCTACAGCAGGTTTTGTGATGCATTGGCGTTGGTTGTCGTACCGTTACCTCGGTTGCTTATTCAGATTACCGCGAACGTGAAACAGGATGTTTATTTCAACATCCTCGTTGACCAAGTGTTGTCCTTCCATCTGAGTTTTCATTACCTGTATGAAGTGGACATAGCTCTCTTCCAAGATGACAACAGATCTGTACGTAAATCTGTCCGCGTACGTTCATGGCTTGACAAACATTAAAGCACAGTATCGTACCTCGATGCCCCAGCTAAACCACCTAATCTTAACCACACAGAAAACGCCTGGGGGTGTTTGGACTAGAAGGAGAAACTTAGCAATCAGCACCGCTTTCATTAGGTAGCTATCCGGGAAGGAGTCGTCAGTTTTCTGACTGGTTTGATGCGGCCTGCCACGAAGTGCTCTCCTGTGGCAACCTCTTCATTCCAACTTATGTCCTCAATTATTTGATGGAAATATTCCAATGTCTGTCATTCACTTCAGTTGCTAGCCTCTACAGCTCCCTCTACTACCATGGAAATTATTCCTTAATGTCACAGCGTATGTCCGACCATCCTGTCCCTTTTTCCTGTCATTTTTTCCCAAAAATCCCTCTCCTTCCTGATTCTGTGATAACGTTCTCATTTCTTAACTTTTCATTCCACCTAATTTTCAACTTTACTCTGTAGCACTACATCTCATATGCTTCCATTCTCTACTATTCCGGTTTTCCCACAGTCCATTTGCACCACATACAATTATGTGCTCAAAACGTACCTCATTCAGAAATTTATTCTCAAAATTAAGACATATGTTTGATACTAGAAGACTTCTCTTGTTCAGGTATGCCCTTTAGCCAGAGCTAATCTGCTTTTTATTACCTCCTTGCCTGTCTATCATCGGTTGTTTTGCTGACTAGGTAACAGAATTCCTTAACTTAGTCAGCTTTGTGATCCCCAATACCGACGTCAATTTCTCGCCCTTCTCATTTCTGCTACTTTTCATTACTTTCGTCTTTCTTCGATTTTCTCTCAGTCCACATTCTGTACTCATTAGACTGTTCATGCCATTCAACATATCCTGTAATTTTTCTGCGCTTTCGCTGAGGATAGCAAATTCATCGGTGAACAATATCATCGATATCCTTTCACCTTGCATTTTAATCCTGTTCTTGATACTTTCTTCTATTTCCATCTTCTTTGTTATATAGATAGAACAGCAGGGACGGAAGACTACATCCCTGTCTTATACCGTTTTTAATCCGAGCATTTCGTTTTTAGTCTCCCACTCTTATTGTTCCCTCGTGCTCCTTGTACTTATCGTACATTACCCATCTTTCTCCATAGCTTACTCCCATTTTTTTTCGAGAATTCCGAACATCTAGCACCATTTTGCATTGTCGAACGCTTTTTCCAGATCGACAATTCCTATGAAAGTTTCTTGATTTTTCTTCAGTCTTACCTGGGTTATCAAATGCATCGTCAGAACTGCGTCTCTGGTGCCTTTATCTTTCCAAGGAAACTGATTTCCATCTAACAAACCCTCAATTTTCATTCCCATTCTTCTATATTTTATACTTGTCACCAACTTAGATGCATGAGCTATTAAGCTGATTGTGCACTAATTTTCGCACTTGTTGGCTCTTGCAATCTTCGAATTTGTGTGGGTAACTTTTTTCGGGAAGTCTGATAATATATCGGCAACCATATATCAATAAATTACTTCAGTATGCTGAAGGACTATGGTGAATCCTTTTTTCGCCACACTGCAGTCACTACTAAAGCTAAAGGCAGTGCTATACGTACTTGAAATTATATCACTCTTTCATCACTGTTAGTCGTAGTTCTAAAGTGTAAACACGTCCCAATTTTCAAAGCTTTTTTCTTTTTAAGATGACATTTTAAATCCACTGGCCTGCTCAATATAAAAATTTTCGGTCTACCGCACATAGCTCCATATGTTTGCCTGTAGCAATAAATGCAGCTATACGCAAAGAACAGGAGATTTATGTGAAATTCTGTCAGAATTTCGCGTTCCTGTGAGTGGATTTCTTCTTAGAATATTAATCGTCACAAAGCCGCAGGTTGGTCATTACGAGTTGCACGCATGAAAAGACATCTGTGGGCCCAACAGACCGTGCATAGCTAACGGTATGGCGTGATGTGCAGGGTAGAACACAATGGTACGCTCAATTGATAGGTTCCCGATACCGCTTTGTTCCATAGAGACCGCGCTATTGTTGCCGGGCAACACGTACTGCGTGTATTATCTGTACACATACATTCCTGCGATCTCTTCGTGTGTTAACATTGTTTGCCGATTGCATGTCCCTCGCAAATGTGTCGCAATGGAATGTCTTTGAAAATGACACCAGTCTGTGGCTCCATCATTGAAAATTGCGAGGGGGGGCGGATATCACGACGCAAGTTTTTCTTACAGAATTCAGGAGGTCTAGCTCCTACACGTTCCATGATTATTCGGAGTACTTTTACTTCACGTGCTTTTCATTTTTATTATTTGAGGAGAAATATTTACAATTCTTAAAAAAAGAAGGTTTTAGTTATCTCTTTCATTTACTTTGTGCAGTTTCTTGCGCTGATGATTGTTGGTAGAAAATTCTGTTGATAATTTTATATAACATTGTAGGAGAACAGAGATCTTTGTCATAACATTATTTAAAAACAGTCTTGCTCGCAGCCGATTATACTTCTGAGCGGTCTCAGTCTTTTAATTACGGGCCATCATCAGCGTTTACACTGTAATAACGAAAGTAAAAAGGCTGTGTTACATAAGGAAGTCTATGATCTAAAAGTGTCCGCTAAAACGATTAATCATTACCCATCTGGATGACGGTGATGACGCCTGACCAGCTGTTACTGGTAGGTACAGTGACTGAGGCCTCCCCAGCGGTCAGAAGTTAATATCAGCTACGAGCAAGACAAATTTTAAATAATTCTAAACATTGAAACTTCCTGGCAGGTTATATCTGTGTGCCGGACCGAGGCTCTAACTCGGGACCTATGACTTTATCGGGCAAGTTTGGAAGGTAGGAGATGAGGTACTGGCGGAATTAAAGCTCTGAGGACGGGGCGTGAGTCGTGCTTTTCTCAGTTGGTAGAGCACTTGCTCGCGAAAGGCTAAGTTTCCGAGTTCGAGTCTCGGTCGGAAACACAGTTTTAACCTGCCAGGAAGTTTAATATCAGCACACACTCCGCTGTAGAGTGAAAATTTAATCTAAACACTGTTTACGTCACGTTTTTTGCTATAAGAACCTTAAATCTGGCTATTGTTACATAATTATGAAGAGAGCTTGTGTGCTGCCTGAGAGTTGTCTGGAATTTTACTTGTGTCCATTGAAGAGCCGCAGAAAACTACTCTAACAAAAATTAACCTCTTTTCTTTGTGAATATTCACCCATAGAAGAAATATCATGACGAAATCTGACTATCCCTTAGTACTAACGTGATCCTGATCCACGTATTAAGCGTAGAGTTAAAGCTGAGTCTCTGTCGTGCTTGCTGTTTTGTAATGATTAATCTTCTTATCACAGAAACTAACAAGTAATTCTACAAATAATTTTAGTGTTACTACATACAGATGAAAGAGAATCATGTTTGGCTTTCGATTGTAATTCACAACATTCTTCTAAAAAGTAACAATATGACAAAAAAGGAGAGACTGAGAGAGAGAGAACACAGAATTTCCGGAGAACATTGGAACATTGCCCCGGAACGTGGCACTAGAACTGCAGATCTCTAGTTCACGGCAGAAATTTATCTCCTGGAACATGAAAGAAAACGGCAAGAACATCGTAATCAATCTCACACTGTTTTAAAGTCTATATGAAGGGTGAAATATTTCTCATGGAAATAATAACCATTACGATTACCTGCCGTCGTCTAATATATAGCGAGTTCTGTGATTATGGATCTGAAGGTGGTCACAAGTGGCTGAAACTGGTTATTCATGCAACAAAACATGCGGTCTAGGCAATAAAATGTTCTAAACGGAGACCAGAATCTCAAATAACGACTGTTCTGAAGCCACAAGATTACAATCAGTTATTTTTATTCCACGACGTATAAGAGCATAGCTTCATAGTTATTCAAAGACAAATTTTATAAAAAAGAACAGATTGGTCAGCTTGATGAGGGAATGGTGTATAAATAAATGCGAAGTATTTTGTATCACTTGCCAAATATTGAAACCCAAACGAAACAACTGGTTTACAGGAGACATCGTGATCAATATTACAATAGCCAAGTGAGAAGCGTAGAACTGTAAGACAAGTATGACATCTACATAGTATTCATAAAATTTTCAAAAACGCAAAAAATGTTAGGTCATTGGTTCCCAGATAGAGTGTAGCTACACTCCGAGATAAGAAATAACATTTTCTGGCGGTACAAAGGAAAAGCGTTCAATTGCGCTTTAATCAGGAAACGAAATTACTTTTAAAATATCATTACTAAACTGGAATGCTGATTACGTGTTACCAATCATTACATGTTTTTTATTTATTCTTTTTAATACTAGCGTTATTAGATGTATGAACAACAACTGCCTCACAATGGCCACCATTAGAAACGTATTTTGTACTGTGTACCAGTATCTGTCCCGGTAAAAGGAGATTTATATGCGACATACCTTACACATATTTTGAAAATGTTTACTCCAAGATTTAGGTAACTTCCGTAATGGAGATGTTGATTCATTATTCACTTCACAAAAATAAGCGAATTAATTGACAGCAAAGCACAACTACGTAATTGCTACTACACTGCTGTAAACCCTAAATTGTATTATTATTATTTCTTTCTTATCTCAGACGTTATGTCTGGTCAAAAGTAGAAAGTGACGCGGACCTTGATCAAGCGTGACTTCCTTTTAACTGTACGGTATATGTTATATTGCATTTAGAAACATTCGGGTAATGGAACATGTATCAATAATTACTGATTTCTGTAGTTGTGTATATAAGTTTGGATGTATCTGTATTGCATTGATGTACTGGTGGATATTGTGTGGTATGACTCCTGTAGTTGATAGTATAATTGGTATAATGTCAACTTTATCCTGATGCCACATATCCTTGACTTCCTCAGCCAGTTGTATGTATTTTTCAATTTTTTCTCCTGTGTTCTTTTGTATATTTGTTGTATTGGGTATGGATATTTCGATTAGTTGTGCTAATTTCTTCTTTTTATTGGTGAGTATGATGTCAGGTTTGTGATATGGTGTTGTTTTATCTCTTATAATGGTTCTGTTCCAGTATAATTTGTATTCATCATTCTCCAGTACATTTTGTGGTGCATACTTGTATGTGGAAACGTGTTGTTTTATAAGTTTATGTTGTAAGGCAAGCTGTTGATGTATTATTTTTGCTACATTGTCATGTCTTCTGGGGTATTCTGTATTTGCTACTATTGTACATCCGCTTGTGATGTGATCTACTGTTTCTATTTGTTGTTTGCAAAATCTGCATTTATCTGTTGTGGTATTGGGATCTTTTATAATATGCTTGCTGTAATATCTGGTGTTTATTGTTTGATCCTGTATTGCAATCATGAATCCTTCCGTCTCACTGTATATATTGCCTTTTATTAGCAATGTGTTGGATGCGTGTTGATCGATGTGTGGCTCTGTTAGATGATACAGGTGCTTGCCATGTAGTGTTTTCTTTTTCCAATTTACTTCCTTCGTATCTGTTGATGTTATGTTATCTAAAGGGTTGTAGAAGTGGTTATGAAACTGCAATGGGGTAGCCGAGGTATTTATATGAGTGACTTCTTTGTGTATTTTGCTAGTTTCTGCTCGTTCTAGAAAGAATTTTCTTACATTGTCTACCTGTCCATGATGTAGGTTTTTTTATGTCGATAAATCCCCTTCCTCCTTCCTTTCTACTTAATTTGAATCTTTCTGTTGCTGAATGTATGTGATGTATTCTATATTTGTGGCATTGTGATCGTGTAAGTATATTGAGTGCTTCTAGGTCTGTGTTACTCCATTTCACTACTCCAAATGAGTAGGTCAATATTGGTATAGCGTAAGTATTTATAGCTTTTGTTTTGTTTCTTGCTGTCAATTCTGTTTTCAGTATTTTTGTTAGTCTTTGTCTATATTTTTCTTTTAGTTCTTCTTTAATATTTGTATTATCTATTCCTATATATATATATATATATATATATATATATATATATATATATATATATATATTCTGTATCCTAGATATTTATAGGCATCTGTTTTTTCCATCGCTTCTATGCAGTAGCTGTGGTTATCCAATATGTTATCTTCTTGTTTAGTGTGTTTTCCCTTGACTATGCTATTTTTCTTACATTTGTCTGTTCCAAAAGCCATTATTATTATTATTATTATTATTATTATTATTATTATTAAGGGCAGTTGTCAGACACAACGTGTTTGACACTTACAGTCTTCCAATTTGTGGCAATACAGAAGTAAGGGCTCTAGCAATCAAGTGATACACAAACATTAAGTATGGCACACACATGTTAACATGGTTGATTTGAAATAGGGTGCAGGCTGTGGGTGAAGCAAATGTTTCTAGGGATGGGAGTTGTTCAGAGAAAGTATGTTTTGTAACAAATGTCTACCTCAGTTTGAATAATTAGCTTTCTTTACTGAGAAGGAGTTGTAGGTAGCATTCGTGATACACCAAGGAATTCTTCATCATTCTGTAAATGAACGTTGTTAGACTTAAGCAGTACCTAATGCCAAGTGAGTTGTCGCAGTGGTTAGCACACTGAACACACATTCGGAGGGACGACGGTTTCAGTCAGCCTCCAGCCATCCTGCTTTGGGTTTTCCGTGATTTCCCTGAATCGCATGAGGCAAACGCCGGAGTGGTTCCTTTGAAACGGCACGGCAGATTTCCTTCACCTTCATTCCCTTATCCAAGCTAATGACGTCGTTGAAGACAGAAAGATAAACATTCATCTCCTTCTCCTCCATAAGCAGTACCAAGTGTGTCATTGATACATTAGCTCGTGTTTCGATATATGCGCACAGAAACTGAGTACCATTTACCTTTCATCATTTTATATAAAAAAAGAGTTCAAAGACATTTCTATTTCATTATGAAGTTTAGTAGCGCACCAAAGTTTATGAGGGTAATGGGAGTGGATTCCAATTAATATCTCGTTGTATTTAGGGAAATAGCCTCAGAAATGTTGTAAACCACTGCATTAGATGTGTGAATAATGTGTTAACCCAGATCGATTACGAATCAAATACACACTACAAAGACAACATAAACTGGCATATATCAATCATAAATGCTGGACCCACTTCGATACTCATGCTGCCTCAGTTCAGACGGGAGCCCTTCGTTCCAATATAGCTCGCCAAGCCCGCATTTACAGAAAATGTTACCTTCTGTTTTCAGCACGGGAGCACAGCGAAATTTTCCCCACAGTCCTCATCGACATTTCACACATACAAAACCCCGGGCTGCATTCCTACATCGCTCCCCTTCCTTCTCAGTATTGTTCAGAGCAGCCACATTTCTTATCACTCCGTAACACGCACAAAAAGTGATCGGTCATACATGAAAGCTAAATTTTGGTTTTCAAACGTAGGAATTATACAGCTAACAGGTTGCAAATAGCTGATTGGTACAATTAACCTAAGTTTCGACACCTACTAAGGATGCCTTCATCACAATGAAATTTTGAGAAAAAGTAAAATTACAGTGCGAGAAAGCAGTAGTCAGAATTTAGAGCAGCTACGCTCAAGTCAAAACTAAAATAATTAACGTTCTCAAATATACAGAGCTATACATTCTAAAAGGAAACTTATTGTTTTGTAGTCTGGACCGGAGAACTTGTCTCTAACAATTTGTGTTCCTTCGCTCCACCGTGGATATCTACTTTGAAGTATCTCATGTTTGTTGAAGTTCTTCATTCGAATTTTTTGCTTCGTCTTCTTTCGTAAAGGAATTTCAGAAAACTGTTTTTAGTAACTCCACCCTAGTGGCGCTGTCATCGGTAGCATTACCATTGCGCAGTGAAGGTATTGATTGTGGCTTGCCGCTGGTGTACCTTAAATAGGACCAGAATCCCTTTGAATGTTCATCACATTTCCACATATCAGTCAAGATGCTCCCTGTGTACTCGGAAGTGATTGTTGATAAGAGGTTAGTTATTTTTTCGCAATCATTTATACCTTGAGTGGGCTCTGGAACTAATTCTTGAAAAAATTTCAGAGAAAGCATTTAGTACAATTTCTGGCGATTTTTTATTCCTACCACCCGCTTTTAATGTGTATTTTCATCAGCAAATCTAGGGTAGATTGAAATATGACTGGGTTACCTAGTTGATATGATAATCAAGTTTTCTTCGAACCTTTCAGCAACTGTATCATCTGAGCCATGAACTCAGTAGATGGAATCAATAACATTTGTTTAGTAAATAACACCGCCTTTTCTTGCTGAAACTTAATTTATTTTTCCCAGACGCGTTCGGCTTTTTCTTGCTGTAAGGCATCTCTAGTGGGATTTATAACGATATAGTTTTGTTATTTTTAGATTATCAAACAGTTCACTTCGCGTGTTTTATGTAGTTAAGTAATTACTCACAGTTTGCTGTGATCTACGTTTCCTGTCATCTGGTATGGAGGTCGCACAATCACTTTATTTTTGAAACATAAGCACAATGCTATATTCGGAACTTTTCCACACTGTTCACCATGTTTATACTTTTTTTTGTGGTGTAGTATTATTCTCTTGCCACCAGATATAGCTATTTGTTCGAACACTGTGCTTTTAACAACGTAAATGTTGTAACTTCAGTTTGTATAACTTCATTATTTACGTTGTTAAAAGCACATTGTTCGAACACATAGGTATATCTAGCGGCAAAAGAATAATAGTACACCACAAAAAAGAAGGAGAGACATGGTGAACAGTGTGAAAAGGTTCGGAATAAAAAATAGTGCTTATGTTTCGAAAACAATGGTGGTAGTGCGACGTTCAGACCAGATGAGAGGAAACGAAGATCACAGCAAACTGTGTGTAATTGTTTAATTACATAAAAAACTCGACGTGAACTGTTTGATAATCCAAAAATATCAAAACTGTGTCGTTATAGATCTCGCTGAAGATGCATTAGAGCAAGAAAAAGGTGGAACGTGTCTGGGAAAAATCTATTAAGCTGCAGCAAGAAAAGGCGATTTTATTTACAAAACAAGTATTTTTGTGCTTGCTGCGGAGGATGGCCACGCAAACGAACTTGGAATCAATAATTATTATTTTTTCCCCTTACCAAGTATAGCCTCTACCCATAGTAACTCACCGGAAGTATCTAATTGAATTTAGCTACAAGATAATCTATTTCTAAAAGAAACGAACACGCAGCAACCAATTGCATTTAACCTATCCTTCCTGAACACTTTTAGCTCTCTTGTAAAAATTTTGGCTGAACTTATCTCCGGCTCCAACCAACTTTCAGTACCTACAACGATTAGAGCTCAAGTGCTTCATACGTGCAATTACAATTCTGCTTCTTTCCCAGCACAGATTGAATTTACTACTGTAATGCCTACTGTTCGCAAATCTGCCGTCGTCCTGTGTTTTCACTGCAGCCTTTGAGACTGAAGTCCTTTTCCTTCTTTCTCGAAAACCTCTAATCTAAAAAAAAACAAAAACCCAAGTTCATTCCGCACATGGCCCGCTACTTTTGTAGGCGTTTATAGCTTTTAACTGATCCTTGATCCATTAAGTGGAGCCCGATATCCCGCCACCCTATTGCGCAAGTCAAGAAATCTGTAGTCTACACGTTCACAGTAACATTTAAGCCTCTGGTTCAGACCCTTCACTCGCCTCTATAGAAAGGTCTGCAACCAGTCCTGTCATGGTGAGGTCTGTCTGCATCTTGTAAGCAGGACTGGGAGCCTTTACCACTTAAAAAAGCTGCCGGAAACCAGAGAGAATCTCTTCTGTTCCAAAGTGACACACATAATTAGTACCCGCGTCAGCCAACACCTGCAGTTGGTTACAAGCTGAGCTCTTCATGGGATCCGAAAGGACCCGTTCCACGTTTGGGATGACTCCCCTCGGTATACACACAGAAAGCAAACAGGACTTCTTTCGATCCTTGGCAGCCATACCGCCAAGGGGTCCCATTACATTCCCAACAAGCGAGTTTCCTACTGCTGGTAGTAACACAGTCCCTGGATGTCCCAGTCTTACAGCTACTATTAAGATGCAGACGTAACAATAACATCAGCATGTTAATGTTCTCCCTTAATTTCTGTGTAAGCAACTGGCGTTCAATACGTAGATGGTTATCTGTGTCAACTCAAACTGACTGTCGTTAAATCTGAATGAAGAGCTAGCGTTACGCAGTTAATTAGCAAACAAGATAAAAATAACGAGCTGAGTTTTGATAGCACAACTGCCTTTGTTACTTGTGCAAAGTCAAAGGAGAAACGCAGACATTCCGCAAAGTAAGGACCAACTGGGAGCTAACGTCCTGTGTGACTTGCCTTCTGCCTCGTCTGCTTCCTCTTTGTTTCTATGTCTCTCTCTCTCTCTCTCTCTCTCTCGCGCGCGCGCGCGCGCGCGCGGGCGCGCGCTCGCGCTTTCTCCCTGTTTCTCTTCCCTCCTTGTTTCCCTCTTCTTCTCTCTATCTTTATATCTCTCTGTAACTAAAGTCGAACGGCGACGTACTTGAATACACTCAGAACTCCATTCTTAGCGCTACGACGTTGCCTTTACAGGATACCCCGCGCCATCTCAACTTCTGAAGTCTTAAACCCGCATGTCAACAAACAATTTAGTGAGCACAAAACTGGGTGACTGTTTACATGGATTTCGTTTAAAGACTGGTTACCGGCTATTTATAGGAGAATACAGAACTACGCTCATTCGGGTATGTATTATTCGCCACTGCCGTTTACCTTTTAACTTCAAATATCTACTTAGCAAACATTTATCCAGTTTCCTACATTGCTTCCTGTCTTTCATGAGAAACTTCATTTGTTCAGAGCTTCTAAAACGTTTGCTTCATATTTGAGCAGTTATTATTGGCCCTTGCTTCTTCCACAACTGTCCGTTAGCTCGTTCAAACAATTTGCACAAAAAGAAATATTTGTGTTGGGAAATGTCTCGCTCAACATTTTCTCGGCTTTTTGATGCACGTAATTGTTAATCTAACATTGTCTCGGTGTACAAGCATCCTACGGACTGAGAACGGTTTACTGTATCTACATATAAGTCGTGATTAGATTCATCAGCATTTTAATTTATTTTTATCTCTAGGACATTACACCGTTGTAAGAGGTCCATGATTAAGGAATTTGTGGCTAGCGCACTCGAGCAGATGTAATTTGGATGGATTGCTCACGCGCTGCCTGCGATATGTAAGCTGTAAGAGAATCTCAAACCAGAGAACAGTGTTGTATGCAGTAGGAACTGTGTAGCAGTTGTAGTAGTAGTAGCTATCAGTGATGTGTATGAAGTTGGCTGGGATGGTCGTGGGGAGCGATGGCGGAGCCTGAGCGATATAATATAAGGTAAAAGCAGCCTCGCGCGTATGTAGTATTGTTATATCAAGTCCCATGTAAATGTTTTAAAAAATCTCTAAATAATAATCTTTTTTATAAAAATTAATTTTTGACAATCATTCATCTCAATTTAAAGAATTTACTAATTTCTCCAATCCATGGTCATCCCGATTTTTGTAAAGAAAAATCAGTTGTTTCCTTTTATACAGGACAAATCTATCGGTCACCATTGCACTGGGCTGTGCCAGAAAAGTTAAGTTTCATGTAGGAGCAGATATATACGCGTTATCCAGCGACTTCATTGAGGTAAGAATTTTCAATTTATTCAGTATGATGTTTCAGGGCCATGACGCAGCACTGCTGACGTCCACAATTTACCAGTTTAAATTCACAGTCAATTATTGAAACGCTATCTAGGAGTCACATTTTTTTATTAGGAGATTAGTCACATTTTATTATTGGTAGTTTACGGAATTTATTTTGTGGGGAGGTTACTCTAAATGTCAATGTTATAGTTATATTTTTTACTGTTGGTAGGTTACGGAATAATAAACTATTGCTAGGTTACACTAAATGTCAATGCTATACATAATTATATTTTTTACTGGGAGGTTACACCGTGAATTATCGTAGAATTCGCGAAAAAAGTCAACTGCACACTGTCCGCAGAACCAACATTCAAAGAGAGGGAAGTGGCGAAAAGTGCTGTAACTACATCAATCCATACGTAGTACGAAACTGTATGTATGATTGTCCGGTCGACATCTCCCCCTAAACACTGGACTGGTTTCAACCAAACTCGGTACACATATAACTTACTACTTGGAAAGAACCGCTATACCATCAAGGACCACCTACCTCTCGGAGGGGTTGACGTGGGGTTGAAGACAAAGCGTAGCTCACGATGCGCAAATTACTAAGAATATATTCATCCGGTATTTGAGGATGAGAGCACTTCGTTTCTTGCAAAAAACTTTAGACTTCCACGAGACTTCTCTTCTTTGCATTCGCACATTATGATCAAAGGAATAGAAGTTTGTTACTTAATAAATCTTCGCTGTTTACGCAATAAGCAAAACTGTCACAACAGACATGACGTTTTAATTTACTATTTCCTTACTGCTATCTCTGTTCGCAACATATTTTCAGACAGTATTCACATATATCATTGAATTCACCTGCAAATTTATATCGTTATACAGCACATAGTTCAGAAGATGTTGTTGTTGTTGTCTTCAGTCCTGAGACTGGTTTGATGCAGCTCTCCATGCTACTCTATCCTGTGCAAGCTGCTTCATCTCCCAGTACCTACTGCAACCTACATCCTTCTGAATCTGCTTAGTGTACTCATCTCTCGGTCTCCCTCTACGATTTTTACCCTCCACGCTGCCCTCCAATGCTAAATTTGTGATCCCTTGATGCCTCAAAACATGTCCTACCAACCGATCCCTTCTTCTAATCAAGTTGTGCCACAAACTTCTCTTCTCGCCAATCCTATTCAATACCTCCTCATTAGTTACGTGCTCTATCCACCTTATCTTCAGTATTCTTCTGTAGCACCACATTTCGAAAGCTTCTATTCTCTTCTTGTCCAAACTAGTTATCGTCCATGTTTCACTTCCATACATGGCTACACTCCAAACAAATACTTTCAGAAACGACTTCCTGATACATAAATCTATATTCGATGTTAACAAATTTCTCTTCTTCAGAAACGCTTTCCTTGCCATTGCCAGTCTACATTTTATATCCTCTCTACTTCGACCATCATCAGTTATTTTACTTCCTAAATAGCAAAACTCCTTTACTACTTTAAGTGTCTCATTTCCTAATCTAATTCCCTCAGCATCACCCGATTTAATTTGACTACATTCCATTATCCTCGTTTTGCTTTTGTTAATGTTCATCTTATATCCTCCTTTCAAGACACTGTCCATTCCGTTCAACTGCACTTCCAAGTCCTTTGCCGTCTCTGACAGAATTACAATGTCATCGGCGAACCTCAAAGTTTTTACTTCGTCTCCATGAATTTTAATACCTACTCCAAATTTTTCTTTTGTTTCCTTTACTGCTTGCTCAATATACAGATTGAATAACATCGGGGAGAGGCTACAACCCTGTCTCACTCCTTTCCCAACCACTGCTTCCCTTTCATGCCCCTCGACTCTTATGACTGCCATCTGGTTTCTGTACAAATTATAAATAGCCTTTCGCTTCCTGTATCTTACCCCTGCCACCTTTAGAATTTGAAAAAGAGTATTCCAGTCAACATTGTCAAAAGCTTTCTCTAAGTCTACAAATGCTAGAAACGTAGGTTTGCCTTTTCTTAATCTTTCTTCTAAGATAAGTCGTAAGGTCAGTATTGCCTCACGTGTCCCAACATTTCGACGGAATCCAAACTGATCCTCCCCGAGGTCTGCATCTACCAATTTTTCCATTCGTCTGTAAAGAATTCGCGTTAGTATTTTGCAGCCGTGGCTTATTAAACTGATAGTTCGGTAATTTTCACATCTGTCAGCACCTGCTTTCTTTGGGATTGGAATTATTATATTCTTCTTGAAGTCTGAGGGTATTTCGCCTGTCTCATACATCTTGCTCACCAGCTGGTAGAGATTTGTCAGGACTGGTTGTCCCAAGGCTGTCAGTAGTTCTAATGGAATGTTGTCTACTCCGGGGGCCTTGTTTCGACTCAGGTCGAAGATATGACGTCATAAACACTGAGTAGCGTGATAACTGCCGTAATATGTATGACGTTTTAATTTATTATTTCTCTATTGGCAACTCTATTCGCAACACATTTCGCAGGCAATATCTACATACACCATTGAATTTACATGCAAAATTAAGTCTTGGAACCATATAATACTTCAGCAAATATGATGTCGTAAACATTCAGCTGCGTCGAAATTAACCTTTACAGATCAATTCCCTAGAGATCCAGGTGAAATATGAATGGAAATACGTGTAACGCGTGTTAAATATGGGTGAAATAAATGCGGCATGCATGCAACTGAGCAACGCCGCAGGCAAACCGCTCCTCCTAAACGCCTGGAGTGATTTCAACTAAACTTGGTACACACTTTACTTACTATCCAGAAAGAAATATTGTGTGGTAAGAACCATGAGTTTCCTACTGCGGCGGGGATGAAAGCGTGAAGATGAAGAGAGAAGGAAGAAAGAGAAGATGGACAGACAGAATGGGGAAAGGAGGAGATGAACACAGATAGCAGGAAAGGGGAATTGGAAGGTGAAAGGGAATGGAAGGAAAAGGTGAAGAGGAGGAGATGAACAGAGAAATGGACAGAGAGAGGGTAGGAGGAGAAGAACAGGATGGGGAAGAGGATATGGATGTAGAGGGAGAGGAGGAGATGGAAAGAGAATTGAGGGATGAGAAGACACAGAAGAGGATGAGGAAACGGACAGTAGGATGGAAGAGAAGCTGACTGACAGAGAGGAGGAAGGAGCAGATGAAAGGAGAGAGGCGACAGGCAAATGGACAGAGAAAGATGTAGGTGGAGATGGAGAGTGGAGGTGAAGGGGTATACAGAGATAAGCGATTCGAGGAGATGATCAGAGAGGGGGAAAGGACCAGACAGACTAATAGACGGTACATTAAATTTCGGGCATGCACCTGTGCAAATAGAATTTACTGCACTGATATTTCGGCCACGTATCGTCAGGCCATCCTCAGAGTAAGTCACAAGACTAATAGATGATTGGAATAAATTCATATCCTGGTAACGTCAGATATTCGGCTAGTATTCATATAACTATCACCTGGTCACCAGGAGTGTTAGCATTCCAATAAACTATGTGATTGTATACATTGAACTTTATTAAATATTTATTACCAACGCTTTTAGTAGAAGATAAGTGCTTTATTGGGAATGCTACAACCAATTTGTCTCATACTAAGTCTATGCAGAACCGTCTCACAACTGTGGCAGAAATTGTATTGTTGTCAAATCTTTTTGAAACGAGTCCTACCTCCGTTGCCATTTACCAACGTAGCATAGCAACTCACCTGTTCATCTCATGTGCAGTCCATCAAGAATAAATGAGGGGTAAACCTTACCGCGTCTCTAGTGGAGGTACACTATGTGATCAAAAGTATCCGGACTCCTCCAAACACATACATTTTTCATATTAGGTGCATTGTGCTGCTACCTACTCCCAGGTGCCCCATATCAGCGACCTCAGTAGTCATTAAACATCATGAGAGAGAAGAATGCGGCGCTCAGCGGAACTCACGGACCTCGAACGTGGTCAGGTGATTGGGTGTCACTTGAGTCATACGTCTGTATGCGAGATTTCCACACTCATAAACATCCCTAGGTCCACTGTTTCCGATGTGATAGTGAAGTGAAAACGTGAAGGGACACATATAGCACAAAAACGTACAGGCCTACCTCGTCTCTTGACTGGCAGAGACTGCCAACAGTTGAAGAGGGTCGTAATGAGTAGTAGGCAGACATCTATCGAGACCATCACACAGAAATTCCAAACTGCGTTAGGATCCACTGCAAGTACTATGACAGGCGGAAGGTGAGAAAACGTGGAGCTCATGGTCGAGCGGCTGCTCATAAGCCACACATCACGCCGGTAAACGCCAAACGACGCCTCGCTTAGTGTAAGGTGCGTAAACATTGGACGATTGAACAGCGGAAAACGTTGTGTGGAGTTACGAATCACGGTACACAACGAGCCGATCCGATGGCAGGGTGTGGGTATGGCGAATGCCAGGGGAAGGTCATATGCCAGTGTGTACAGTGCCAACTGTAAAATTCGGAGGCGGTGGTGTTATGGTGTGGTCGTGTTTTTCATGGAGGGAATTTGCACCCCTTGTTGTTTTGCCTGGCACTATCACAGCACACACCTACACTGATGTTTTAAGCACGTTCTTGCTTCCCACTGTCGAAGAGCAACTCGGGGTTGGCGACTGCTTCTTTCAACACGATCGAGCACTTGCTCATAATGCAAGGCCTGTGGCGGAGTGGTTACACGACAATAACGTACCTGTAATGGACTGGCCTGGACAGAGTCATGACCTGAATCCTACAGAACACCTTTGAGATCTTTTGGAACGCCGACTTAGTGCCAGGCCTCACCGATGGACATCGATACCTCACCTCAGCGCGGCACTCCATGAAGAATGTGCTGCCATTCCCAAAGAAACCTTCAAGCACCGGACTGAACGTATGCCTGCGAGAGTGGAAGGTGTCATCAAGGCTAAGGGTGGGCCAACACCATACTGGATTCCAGCATGACCGATGAAGGGCGCCACGAACTTGTAAGTCAGTTTCAGGCAGGCGTCCGGATACTTTTGATCACATAGTGTGAATGCCACTAAGTCTCCGACAGAATGACTACTCCTCAGTAAGCAGTAATTTTAATATTACTTTTCGACATTTGCTTATATTAAATATCTGTTTCCTTGTGTAGATCAGCTTTGTCCCCGTATTAATCTACTGTCTCCCCTTATAAGCTTCTACCGCAATTATTAATGTAGCCCTCGAATTATCCTTGTTTTCTGATTAGCTGAAGCAGCAGCACTCTGGGCTGGCAATGCTGTATGCAGGAACGCAGCGCAAATATTCTGCTTCAATGGGCTGTTAGCAGCACAGAATCAGCAATCTTTGAACTGCAAGAGGTAGCTCCCCCTCTCCGCAGCTGCCTCGTCCACCAGACAGAGACTTTTGCACCTTTATTTTATGTTCAATATCTGTAATAAATGATTGTATCGCTACAGTTTGGAGATCAGCACCGAGTTCCTATGGGGTGCGTGGCGTAGTGTTTACGGCAATGTGCTCGAACACGGTAGAAGTAGGTTTCAGTTTCTCGTCTGGACATTCTGATCCAGGTTTTACGAGATTTCCTCACCTCATTTCGAAAAATGGTAAACCAGTAATATTGCTTTCATCCCCTTGTTATTTCCAGTAATTGTCTCCCACGTAGCTCTTGCTGCTCCACTGTAAGTTAATATCTTTTTTATGTACAATGACTTTTATAGCTTTAATGAGATTTACAGCTCCATAAAGATTTCTATGACGTTTCGTGTTAAATTCCCCAGTGTGTCAATAAAAACGAGGTTTTACGACGGCAGCTCTATTCTAGACCGTAAGAAGAGAAGTTCTAGGAATTGAGGTCCAGGCATATTGTTGACAACGCGTGGGACAGCGTACATGACCGTGCTAAATTAGAAGCCGCTTTCATCCGTTTTGGAGGTACTATTACGATATTCGGTTGAGGCTACGTAAGGAATCCGTGGGAATCCTAAATCACTCAGGTCGAATGCGATGAGAGCAAGCGGTATAACTGACAAGCTCATCACCTATGAAACCTGAACTTCATAAACTTTATTCAGAAACGTTTACGTATTAACCAAAACGTTACTTAATCATCACATAAAGGTAATGTAGCAGCTTAAAAATATGCGTTGCTTCGATCTATAAAAATGATAAAACGCTGGAGTACTCTTTACAGCCGGCTATATTGCGAGTGCATTATGATTTACACTGTTAAACACAATGAAGAGAGCGGGTAGCTTGAAAGTGTAGTATGATGGCGTCTATGAATGGAGGAACTGACTGCTGATGTGACAGAGGGTGAAACGGACATCGATCTGGAAAATGTTTGGGATCCAGTATTAAAGACCGACAGAACTTTTGAAGAATTGCAAATAAACAAAACAGAACAAACAGATAAATATTCGTTTTCTTTTTAACTTAAACACAGATATTTATACACTTTTTGTGGAAGATGGCAGATAAGCAAAAATCGGATATACACAATTACTTCGGAATTGCTAACATAATTGGAGGAAATGGCATCCAGACGATTATTCATAGTGCACAGTTATGATGTGTGTTACGCATTGGGGAAAGAGGATGGTATATGAATATCCTGGCAGAGTCACCATCTGTTCTGAATGGGGTAGAGCTATTGGTTAAACTCTAACAAACGGTAAGGACGAAGTAAGTACTACCTACAGAATGAGAACAACTCCCTTCATTGTACAGTGCTACCCGTTCGGACAATAACGGGTTGCAATTCAGCGGAGCGTGTGAGAACCAAACGGTGAGAGTTAAATGCAGAAACTTGCATTTGGAAGGTCGTGAGTGCATACCGTGATAATTATGGCCCAACTTTTCGCGTGCGGTCGACTGCTGCGACTGGTACCTTGCAAGCTTGATTTTTCCTCCTTAAAATATTAGACTGAATTGGCGATGTCTCTTTGTGAGTAATAAAAAATACTGTTGACACTCTGTCTGCGCAAGGGAAATACTCTACCTTAAAATCGGAAGGCTGGATTGGGAAATCCTCATACTTCGGTCTTTCTCATTTGTTTCTAATAATAATCACCGCTTTGTCCTCTCTCTTTCTATTAGAGTCACGGAAATTAGGCGATTAGTAGAGATTTGTTTCAATGTAATGACGCAGTTGGCGATTAGCAGGATTGTTTCATAGTGTCTATGGAAACGTTAGACTTTCTTATTTCGGAAGAATGGAAGGTGTATAAGCCAAATGAGGGCTATATATGACAATATAGGTATTATAGCTCCTTTGCAAGTTATTTATTTTCATTGCTTCTTAACCAAGTCCCCAGTTGAGATTTATCGATTTAAACAAATAATGAATTAGTTTCGTGCATTTCTCAATCACGTTGTGTATGGGTTCATTAAAAATAAATTTAGAATCAACAATTGTACCCAAGTATTTTAATCGTTCAACTTGCCTCAATGAATTAGTGTTTAGAACTATAATAATTGTTGCTCTGTGTTTTTGCCTTCTCCTCGTATTAGCATTACTTTCTACTTTTCGGCATTAAATTGGGCATTCTTGTTTTGGGGCGAAGCTGTGATTTCTTTCCATTTCTCTGTTCGTATTCATCTACAATGATGACAGTGTTTGCTTTGGTGAACACGGTCAAGTCATCTGCAAATGCCACCGTCCTTGTGCCAGATATGTAATCAAAATTCAGCCCAATATTGGTAGTGTAAGTAATTTTTATAGAAGTTACTGACCACCAGCCTAAATGCCAACGTTCTGCGATCAATTACAAACCTCTCCAAGGTGATTCAGAGAGTGTGAGCATGTGAGATTATTGAAGTTCATCCGTCTATCCCGCAGGGACACGGAACTCGACAACGCCCTCTGTGCTTATTCGTGAGAACTACGTTTTTTACAGGCATTGGGAATTGCTCTTTCCCTCTCTCCTTCCTTAACAATACAAACACTACACTTGGCAAACACTTCTCGCAGTTACATAATTATGGGTCCATTCTTTCGGCATTATGAAACCAAAAGGACGGTACCACTGGTATTACCATTTTCTAGGCTCATTAGCCTGTTGACTGGTTTCATGCGGGCTGTCACGACTTCCTCTCCTGTACTACACATCCTTTAATCTCAGAACAGTATACACACCATATTAAAGTATTTGTTGTATTTCTTTCAGATTCAGTCTTGCCAACTTCAGCTTTCTCTTGTACCATGGTTATATGCACTGATGAGCTGAAACGTTACGACTTTTGCTCATTGCGACTCTGAATGACGTCTGGTGACTTGTGGGGTGACGCCTTTGCAAGGAGCAGAAACCAATGGGAAAACGGTCTAGCAGTGATACGAAAGGAGAGGAGCAATTAGTGTTTAACATAATGAAAGACGGAGCACAAGCTCGGATTAAGGAAAGAAGTAAATTAGAACGGCGGCGATTGATGTTAGATCTGAGGACAAACTACAGTGTTTATCGGACGACACGTTCACATTATTGAACTTGGGACACCGCAACAGACTTGCTGACCTAACGACATCGTCAGCTACGACTGTAGTGGATACTGGATCATGCAGATTTGACCATGGATCGAAGGAAACTAGTCGCTTAGTTGGATGAATCATGTTTATTGTTACACCTTATCTACGCGGGTTGCCGTCATATAGGAGAATAGTTCCTTGAAACTTGCACCAAGCCACTGACGCAGTTGTTGGGAGCAGTGTTATGGTATGGGGGACATCCACCTGGAATTCCATGCGACTGATAGTAATCGAAGACACCTTTACAGCTGTGGGCTACGTGAACTTTACTGTTCATCACCAGCATCCATCCAAATTTGATGTCTTCCTGGCAGTGACGTCCTCTTTGAGCAGGATAACTATCCATTTTGCAAGACCAGAATCGACATGCATCTGTCTGAGGACGTGATGGTGGACTCCTATTGATGCATTGGCCATCGGGTTCGTCTGATGTGGATTAGATGGA
Source organism: Schistocerca gregaria (assembly GCF_023897955.1). NCBI lineage: Eukaryota > Metazoa > Arthropoda > Insecta > Orthoptera > Acrididae > Schistocerca > Schistocerca gregaria. Next base: position 516,712,069 of record NC_064925.1, on the reverse strand, counting down.
AAACAAATGAGACGCTAATGGGCACCAGTTCCGCATCCACAAACTACTAGCCCATAATTTACGAGCATTACTTGATCTGTCTGTAAACATATGGAGGCATATACCTGCGGAACCCTAGTAAGGACTTGTTGAATCCTTGTCACACCGAACTGTAGCAAGTGCTCCGCTCTAAGGTAACTTGGCTCATCAGCGTATATCCTATTCTTCTATCCCTTATTCTAACCAGAGTTTTCTACACATTCCTTTCCTCGAAGGTTCTGGAGAGAATTCCCTCATTTCTTATTTTATCAGCCCTCTCTATTTTCAGTATCCTTCAATAACACCACTTCTCACACGATTCGAGTCTCTTCTTTTATGATTATGATGCAAATCACATTTCGCTTTTATATAATGCTGTGCTCCAGTAGTAAGAAATTTCTTCCTCATCTTACATACTAGCAGACTTCTTTTAAGGAGGAAAACCTCTTCGCCTGATCTGGTTTGCATCTCAAATTCCTCTCGCTTCGTCCGTCAGAGGCTATTTTGCTTGCAAGTAGCATAATCCCGTCACTACATCCACTGCCCTGTGCCCTGTCCTCAATGTTCATCAATATTATTGCTGTTTTCGCTTCTTCTTCTTCTACTTCTTCTTCTTCGCCTCCTCCTTATCGTCCTTACCTTTGACTTTGTTTGGTTTACTCTCAACCCATATTGTGTGCTCATTAGACTGTTCATTCCTTTTCTTATTTCCTGCAACTATTCCTTACTTTTGCTTGGGCAGAAACGCCATCAGCTAATCTTGATATTCTTCACCTCAATTTGAATCTCCTTCCTCAACCTTTCATTAACTTCCGCTAGTACTTAGTCGATGCACAGGTATAAGCGGAAGGTGAAAACAGTTAGATGCATGTCTTATTCTCTTTTTAGACCGAGCAATTCTAATTTACTAGCCCTATTCTTGCACGAATTGTATACTGTCAGATCGATGCTGTATCTCTAGTTTCTCATCATCCATCCACTAAATTGCATAACTGTTTGGTTATCATTCACAACAAAAGAATATTATCCATCCCTCCGCTTTGTATGAATGCTCTGCCCAACTCTCATTCTAACACTGGACTCTCCTTACAGACAATCATTTCAATTAATTTCACACTATCAAGCAGTTCCACTCCTTTGTACAAGACACACATATGTTCTTGGCACCTATGCAAAATCTCCTCAGCGTTTAGCAGTGACACACGTTTCCGCTCTTAATGAAGACGCAATTTTGTTTCAGGTTCTCCGAAAGTTTATTGTGACTTTCTTGTATGCTCAAATTATCCTGTTGAATGTTTCTTTTTCGTCTCCTTCCAATTTTTCCTGTAAACTTCTCGCTTGATATTCCCTGCATTACTTACAGATTTGTTCTTCTAAGGGGCTTATAGTTTGTTAGTTCTGCATTTTTGTGAACATTTTTAAGGCTCCTCCATTTATTGAACAATGTCTTCAGTTACCCACAGTTTTTGTACAGTTCCCTTTACGTGCGGCCTCCACACAGAATACTACAATAACAATCGATTCATCAACTCAGAAACACTCGTAATTACAAATATGTTGTTACCAAACACCTTCCACAAAAATATTTCAATCTGAACAGGGCCTCACAGCACCACATCTGATGTGACCTCATTCCTGTGCAACTGAGATGATCGATATTGCCAGTTACATAAATCAGAAACAATGCCTGACCCCGTGGAAATAAATACACGGTGTTTTCTTGTGCGACCAGTAATGTTACAGGCTGTAATTGTCGTGGTTCGATTCACAACAAGACTTTCTGGTGTGTATCTTTCTTTGCGTGTTTTAACGTTCCCTGCAGCAAACAAATCCCTGTAACTGCCGAGATGGGCGTTGCCTTGACAGTGTAACCTCTCTAGGGCTAATGTTGGTAGCGTTATGAGCAGCTGGGTCAGGACAGCCTTGCGCACGGGAGTACGTCACGAATGAGTTGTTTCACTTCAGTATCTCACATTTACTTCTGAAAAGACTTACGAAAGTGTAAGCATTGTCCTCTGATTCACTCCATAACCGTTCAGTAATATTTTTGTTACGAATCTCACGGTCACAATTCGCATGTAATACAACAGTAAATTGATGAATGTAGTGACAGTTATATTCCAAATGAGATGAACATAAGGCGAACCATAATCATATCACGCAACACAAATGAGAAGATAAATACCTTTCTAGGCAACTTACTTGCGAGCTTAGACCTTGTTGGCAATGTGCGACTACGAATACTTCTGGCCATTAAAATTGCTACACCACAGAGAAATGGAGATGATAAACGGGTATTCATTGGACAAATACACTCCTGGAAATTGAAATAAGAACACCGTGAATTCATTGTCCCAGGAAGGGGAAACTTTATTGACACATTACTGGGGTCAGATACATCACATGATCACACTGACAGAACCACAGGCACATAGACACAGGCAACAGAGCATGCACAATGTCGGCACTAGTACAGTATATATCCACCTTTCGCAGCAATGCAGGCTGCTATTCTCCCATGGAGACGATCGTAGAGATGCTGGCTGTAGTCCTGTGGAACGACTTGCCATGCCATGTCCACCTGGCGCCTCAGTTGGACCAGCGTTCGTGCTGGACGTGCAGACCGCGTGAGACGACGCTTCATCCAGTCCCAAACATGCTCAGGACAGAACCGGAGATCTTGCTGGCCAGGGTAGCTGACTTATACCTTCTAGAGCACGTTGGGTGGAACGGGATACATGTGGACATGCATTGTCCTGTTGGAACAGCAAGTTCCCTTGCCGGTCTAGGAATGGTAGAACGATGGGTTCGATGACGGTTTGGATGTACCGTGCACTATTCAGTGTCCCCTCGACGATCACCAGAGGTGTACGGCCAGTGTAGGAGATCGCTCCCCACACCATGATGCCGGGTGTTGGCCCTGTGTGCCTCGGTCGTATGCAGTCCTGATTGTGGCGCTCACCTGCACGGCGCCAAACACGCATACGACCATCATTGGCACCAAGGCAGAAGCGACTCTCATCGCAGAAGACGACACGTCTCCATTCGTCCCTCCATTCACGCCTGTCGCGACACCACTGGAGACGGGCTGCACGATGTTGGGGCGTGAGTGGAAGACGGCCTAACGGTGTGCGAGACCGCAGCCCATCTTCATGGAGACGGTTGCGAATGGCCCTCGCCGATACCCCAGGAGCATCAGTGTCCCTAATTTGCTGGGAAGTGGCGGTGCGGTCCCCTACGGCACTGCGTAGGATCCTACGGTCTTGGCGTGCATCCGTGCGTCCCTGCGGTCCGGTCCCAGGTCGACGGGCACGTGCACCTTCCGCCGACCACTGGCGACAACATCGATGTACTGTGGAGACCTCACGCCCAACGTGTTGAGCAATTCGGCGGTACGTCCACCCGGCCTCCCGCATGACCACTATACGCCCTCGCTCAAAGTCCGTCAACTGCACATACGGTTCACGTCCACGCTGTCGCGGCATGCTACCAGTGTTAAAGACTGCGATGGAGCTCCGTATGCCACGGCAAACTGGCTGACACTGACGGCGGCGGTGCACAAATGCTGCGCAGCTAGCGCCGTTCGACGGCCAACACCGCGGTTCCTGGTGTGTCCGCTGTGCCGTGCGTGTGATCATTGCTTGTACAGCCCTCTCGCAGTATCCGGAGCAAGTATGGTGGGTCTGACACACCGGTGTCAATGTGTTCTTTTTTCCATTTCCAGGAGTGTATATTATACTAAAACTGACGTGTGCTTACATGTTCACGCAATTTGGTTGCATGGATCCTGAGAAATCAGTACCCATAATGAACACCTCAGGCCGTAATAACAGCCTCTATACGCCTGGGCATTTAGTCAAACAGAGCTTGGATGGCGTGTACGGCTACAGCTGCCCATGAAGCTTCAACACGATACCACAGTTCATCAAAGGTAGTGACTGGAGTATTGTGACGAGCCAGTTGCTAAGCCACCATTGACCAGACAGTTTCAGTTGGCGAGAGATCTATATAATGTGCTGGCCAGGGCATCAATCGAACATTTTATGTGTCCAGAAAGGCCCGTTCAGCATGCGGTCGTGCATTATCCTGCTGAAATGCAGGGATTTGCAGGGATCGAATGAACGGTAGAGCCACGGATCGTAAAACATCAGAAATATAACGCCCACTGTTGAAAGTGCCGTCAATGCGAACAAGAGGTGACCGACACCTGTGACCAATGCCACCCCATACCATCACGCCGGATGATACGCCAGTGTGGCGACGACGAATACACGCTTCCAATGTGCGTTCACCGCGATGTCGTCAAACACGGATGCGACCATCATGATGCTGTAAACAGAGCCTGGAATCATCCGAAAAAATAACGTTTTGCCATTCGTGCACCCAGGTTCGTCGTTGAGTACACCATCGCAGGTGCTCCTGTCTGTGATGCAGCGTCAAGGGTAACTGCGGCCATGGTCTCCGAGCTGATAGTCCATGCTGCTGCAAACGTCTTCAAGTGTTCGTGGAGATGGTTGTTGTTTTGCAAACGTCCCCATCTGTTGACTCAGGGATCGAGACGTGGCTGCAAGATCCGTTACAGCCATGCGGCTAAGATGCCTGTCATCTCGACTGCTAATGAGACGAGGCCGTTGCGATCCAGCACGGCGTTCCGTATTACCCTCCTGATTCCATATCCTGCTAGAAGTAATTGGATCTCGACCAACGCGAGCAACAATGTCGCGATACGACAGTTCGCTATAGCGATATGCTACAATCCGACCTTCATCAAAGTCGGAAACGTGATGGTACGCATGTCTCCTCCTTACAGGAGGCATCACAACAACATATCACCAGGCAACGCCGGTCAACTGCTGTTGTGTATGAGAAATCGGTTGGAAACTTTCCTCATGTCAACACGTTGTAGGTGTCACCACCGGTGCCGACCTTGTGTGAATGCTCTGAAAAGCTAATCATTTGCATATCACAGCATCTTCTTCGTGTAGGTTAAATTTCGCGTCTATAGCACCTCATCTTCGTGGTGTAGCAATTTTAATGGCCGGTAGTGTATTATACACTGAAGAGCGAAAGAAACTGGTACACCTGCCTCGTATCGTGTAGAGCCCCCGTGAGCACGCAGATGTGACGCAACACGACGTGCCATGGACTCGAGTTATGTCTGAAGTAGTGCTGGACGGAACTGACACCATGAATGCTGCAGGGCTGTCCATAAGAGCACGACAGGGTGGAGATCTCTTCTGAACAGCACGTTGCAAGGCATCCCAGATATGCTCAATAATGTTCATGTCTTGGGAGTTTGGTTGTACTGGAACTGCTTAAATTCAGAAGAGTGTTCCTGGAGCCGCTCTGTAGCATTTCTGGACGTGTGGAGTGTAGCATTGCCATGCTAGAATTTCCTAAGTCGTTCGGAATGCACAATACACATGAATGGATCCAGGTGATTAGACAGGAAGCTTACGTACGTGTCACCTGTCCCAGCTATATCACTCCAACTGCACACCGTTACACAGCCTCCACCGGGTTGAACAGTCCTCTGCTGACATGCAGGGCCCATGGATTCTTAAGTTATCTGTCGTATACGTCTATCCATTCGATACAATTTGAGACGAGATTCGTCCAACCATGCAACGTGTTTCCAGTTATCAACTGTCCAGTGTCGGTATCGACGGGCCTAGGCGCGGCATAAAGATTTGTGTCGAGCAGTCATCAATCCTTCGGCTCCAAAGGCCCATATCGATGATGTTTCGTCGAATGGTTCGCACGCTGACACTTGTTCATAGCTTATCATTGAAATCTGCAGGAATTTGCGGAAGGGTTGTATTTCTGTCACGTTGGACGATTCTCTTCGGTCATCGTTGGTCCCATTCTTACGAGATCCCTTTCCGACCGCAGCGATGTCGCAGGTCTGATGTATACTGGATTCCCAATTTTGACGGTACATTCCTAAAATGGTCGTACGGCAGAATGCCCACTTACCATTACATGGAGATGCTGTGCCCATGGCTCGTGTGCCGACGATAACACCACGTTCAAACTCACTTAAATCTTGATAACTTGCCACTGTAGCATCAGTAACCGATCTAACAACTGTGCCAGACACTTGCTGTCTTCTATAGGCGCTGCCGAGCGCAGCACCGTCTTCTGCCTATTTACATATCTCTGTATTTGAATACGCATGCCTATACCGGTTTCTTTGCCGCTTCAGTGTGTGATTCTGGTGTACTAGTACCAGAGATCCCAGCATAGAATGTGAGTACCACGATCAGCAACACAGTCCATATTGTTGGTGGTATTAATTAAGATGGTCAGAATTTTGCAGGTTTGACCTGCCCGGTTAACAGCCGGTGAACACACCATTTTCGGGATTCCCGATCGAGTAGAAGACGCGGTTTATGGAACATGGCAGGTCATCCTCGATGATGATATTAGGCGTTTTCCCAAATGTGACTAGGCGAATTCCGGGCTGGTATTCAACTACCGCCTGAGTTACGCACTTTTCAGACATTTCGAAAACGCTTTTACACGTTCACACAGATAGATAATATTCTTTTGGTTTTGCTAAAACATTCATAAACGCTACACGTAAACAGATGAGACTCACAGTTTCTTTCAGAGCGTCATGAGAAGGAGGGGGTTAGGGGGAGAAGGAGAGGGAGTCAGGCCACATAATACAGATTAACATTGTGACCCCATGAAGATATGGGATAAAGACCTGGAGAAAGATGATGATGTGGAGAAGTTATGGTTCAAATGGTTCAAATGGCTCTGAGTACTATGGGACTCAACATCTGTGTTTATCAGTCCCCTAGAACTCAGAACTACGTAAACCTAACTAACTTAAGGACATCACACACATCCATCCCAGAGGCAGGATTCGAACCTGCGACCGTAGCGGTCACGCAGTTCCAGACAAGCGCCTAGAACTGCACGGCCACTCCGGCCGGCAGGAGAAGTTTTCTCCTATAAAATACGGAAAGAAATGATATCTACAACCAGCACAGAAAACAGCGGAAACAAGAATTGATGGACATGTAAGAGAAGACATAGCTGAGACACGTTTGTAGCCTATTGCCCATGTTACAGAATTGGCCCATAAAGCAATTAGTACAGAAAACCTAAAGAAATTCGGAAAATCATTTATTATCCAGGGAAATGAAATAGAAGCTATAAGTTTAGCCACTGATGCGTTAAATCTGTGAAACATGGAGAAGGATTTGGAAGCACACTTTCACGAAAATTATAGTGCCTTGAAGAGAAGTTATAAGATAAACGCTAACAAAAGGAAGTAAGGGTACTGGAGAGGAGTCAAATTAATTTACCCAGTGCTGAGTGAATCAGACTGTGACTAAAATCTTCTCGGTTTCCAAGCCGCATCAGTTCGATTAAAATGCTTGAGCTTTCGATGGCTAGCTCCGTCGTCGGGAGTAAAACTACTGACTGCTCGGGATGTCACAATTTTAATTTTTTTCCTTTACTGTCATTTCACTCCCCAGAAAGGGGTGGGCTGGCGGTGACAAATACGCCACTCCTCAGCCAAGAGAGTTACGGAGATGCGAAAATAACACATAACGTAGAATGGTATAAAATGATGAATTAACAAGAACAAAAATAGATGAGTAGAAACGGTAGATTTAAAAACAACATAGGCTAGAGACATACACACATGCAGAGAATGACGAAAACAAAGAAACACCACAGTGGGAACACAAATGAATGACACTGGCGACACTGATGGTGGATTATAGCACTGCAAACAACACTGGAGTAACACAGACACCACAACGAAAACGTTAAAAATCACTGCATCAAGGGGGATCTACCACTCGGTGAAGGGAGGGGGAGGGGGAAGAAAAGGGGAGACAGACGGCAGTGGGAAACCAGGAGGGTGGTAGGAGAGGGCAGTGGATGGGAGAAGGAAAGGAGCTGGAAGCCCAGGAGGGGTGAAAAAGAAAAAGAAGGTGTTCGATAGGGGAAAAGGAGGAAGAAGGGAAGGGGGAGGGTGGGAGAGGGGGAGCCCTGAGAATGCGGGCAAGAAGGAGGGATTAGATCTGGTAGGAGGGGTAGATGGAAGGCACAAGGACATCATCTGGGAGGGGGAGTTGGCAGAAGCCAACTTGGGCGAGGGTATGGAGTGTGTGGAGATGGAGTCCAGGCAGGACACTGTGGTACAGGAGCACCAGTGGGCTAGGGTAGGAGAGAATGGGGGAAACCAACAGATGGGGGAGATCCAGTTTGCATGAGACATATAGGATCTGTATTCGTTCTAGGAATAGGAGGAGATGGGGGGAGGGAATTAGATCATAAAGGATCAGTGTGGGGGATGGGAGACAGATGCGAAAATCGAGGTGGAGTGCATGGCACTCAAGGATATGGAGAGATTTGTAGTAGGTTGGTGGGAGGGGAAGTCGGAGATCCAAGTGTGGTGGGCATAACATAGGATGGGGCAGATGAGGGACTTATAGGTATGTAGGATACTGGAAGGGTTTAATACCTATATTCGACCAGAGACGATTTTCCACTTATTCTCGCAGAAGGCCAGTTGGGCAGCTCATAGCAGCTCCAGCCCGCCGCAGGCAACTCTTAATCCAGGTTCTCTCTGTCTGTCTGTCTGTCTGACTGTCTCTCTCTCTCTCTCTCTCTCTCTCTCTCTCTCTCTCTCTCTCTCTCTCTCTCTCTCTCTCTCTCCACCATTCCTTCCCTCTCCTCCCACGCAACGACACTTCCTTGGAAACAGGAAACACGTATTGTACATTCCCGATAAACTTTTTCTACTTCTTCTTAAGACACACTCCTATAGTAACGAGGAAGGAAAGTTAGGTATGTCTCTGCAGAGTGGAGGTCGCAATATATTGTCATGCATCTACCACCTGCTGAGGTCAGGGGAACGGCCAGAACACATTCCCAACCCCAAATGCTACCGAATTCTACTTGTAGATTCACATTTTTCCTTGCTCCAAGCGTGAATCGCACATGACAGTGGGTCGCTAATAATAGTACGCAGTACCTTCGCCTATGCGCCATACAGTTGTTTGTACTGGTTTCAGCAAATATTTGCCACTTTTACATCTCTTGATGGCGTTATTAATATGCATGACGGGTGTCCAGAAAATAAGTACCGATCGGTCACGAAATGGAAACCCCAATGAAAATTCGATGATGCTTCCTGCAGATGTGTTGGTCAGTGTCGATCAAGTTAGGTAGTTGTTTTCAGTTCTGAGCGCATAGTAAGCACATAAAGAAGCTTAGAAATTGGGACCACACGCCGAGTATGGCTGACTGCTGGGAGATTTCGCCTAATTTCGTGCAACCGCGCATAGCGTCAATGTCCCATATTTCCTTCTTCATAACAATTCCCCTCTGCATACTGCAGGGTCAATGAAGACCCTCCTGCAACTTTTTCGATGAAAGACTTTGATTGCTCACCTTACAGCCCGGACGAGAGCCTGAAGAAAACATTTTTGGCAAGACAACGAACTGCAGACCATAACAGAGAACTGCTGGAAAGCACAAGCAATTGCCTTCTATGTCGATGGTACTGGAACGTTGAACAACACTACGACCAATATCTAAGGCAGACTGGCGACTATATAGAGAATTAGCTGCAAGGTGTAACTAACTGTTGCGAATAAAATATTCCTGGACTGATGTGCTGGAACAGACCAAATAACGGTGTCGTCGGTCTCGTCGGATTGTGGAAGGAAGGTGAAGGAAGTCGGCCGTGCCCTTTGAAAGGAACGATCCCGACATTTGCCTGATGCGATTTAGGGAAATCACGGAAAACTTAGATCAGGATTGCCGGACGCGGGATTGAAACGTCGTCCTCCCGAATGCGAGCCCAGTATGCTGACAACTGCTCCACCTCTCTCGGATTCTGATTATCACTGTGTTTTCCAGTTCACGACCGATCTGAACTTATTTTCATGACAACCCTCGTACTTCGCCACACATCAACGCACACAGTGTACATTCGCCAGTCACTTGTTGAGTACCGAAAAATGTAAAGCATTAAGTGGACCAACAACGACACATGGAGTTTCTTCTCTGGTCAGATGACATCAAAATTTTGCGGAAATTCCATACAGTAAGACTATCTATGTAGTGATCACACAGATACGCAGAATTTTTATTAATGATCTTTCAGACAACATTAATATTATCATCAGGTTTTTGGAGATGACGCAGTTATCTACAGCGAAGTATTGCCTGGAAAAATATGCTCAATATCTTGATAAGGTTTCAGAATGGTGTAAAAATTGTCAACTTGGTTTAATGTACGGAAGTGTGCACTTCACAAAACGACAAGAACGTATTATCCATGACTACGATACCAACGAGTCGCAATTGGGACCGCCAAAGTTTACAGATACTTTGGGTGTAATAATCAATATGGATATGAAACGGAAGCATAACATAGGCTCAGTCGTAAGTAAGGAAGGTGGCAGACTTCAGTACATTAGTACTCTATAAGAAAAAATGAAAATAAAATAATATAAAACGAAGCACTACTAAGGAGTTAACCAAATGGGACGTAAATCGGTATGTGATGTCCGTGTAAAGACAATTTTACAAAAATTGGATGACGTATACAGTAAAAAGATCTTCACAAACTGAGCAAGTCAATGACCCGGTGTCATTCGACTAGGTATTAACTGCCAGAGTAGTTGAATGTCCTCCTAGGTGATATCATAACAAATTCTGCCCAATTTTCTCGTAAGATCGTCAAAATCCCGATATGGTTGGAAGTCTCTGCCCATAATGCCCCAACCATTCTCAGTTGGGTAGAGATCCGGAGACCTTCCTGGCTAAGGCATTGTTGGGCAAGCACGGGGACAAGCAGTAGAAAATCTCACCATGTGCGGGAGGAGATGGGTATTATGTTCCTCAAATGTAAACCTAGCATGTCTTGCAATGAAGAGTAACAACACGGGGCGTAGAATATCGTCGACGTACCGCTGTACTGTAAGGGTGCCGCGGAAGGCAACCAAAGGGGTCTGCAAAGAAAGGACACCCCAAGCCATAACTCCTCGCTGTGGAGCCGTATGGCGGCGACAGTCAGATTTATATCTCCATACGCGTCTTCCGCCTGGAATCTCTTTGACTGCAGTATAATTGTCTTCAGTGATGATTCTGCTTCGAACTGAGTCCTGATGACCACCGATGACATATCTCGAGACGCCCCAGGCAGCGGTGGGATAGCACCCAGACTTTCGCCCGCCATGAGGTCCGACAATCAAGTGTGCCTTTTCATAGCGGGACCCCTTGAACTGTAATCCGCAGCACCTTTATAGCACAGTGACACGACAACAATGTTCTACGCCCCGTTTTGTTGCCCTTAATGTCAAACCATCCTGGTCTCATATTTCAGCAAGATAATGCCTACCCGCACTCGTCGAGAGTTTTTACTTCTTGTCTTCGTGATTACCATGCCTACCTTAGTCAGTATGGTGACCGAATCCCTCCCCAATTGAACACGTTTGGACCATTATGGGCAGGGTCCACCTATCAGCACGGGATTTTGTAGTTCTAAGGCGAGGACTGGACAGAATTTCACACGATTTCCCTTAGGGTTCATCCATCAACTCCATCAGTCAGTGTCAAGCCGAATAACTGCTTACAGAAGAGCCAGAGGTGGAGCAAAGCGTAATTGTTTTGCTCAATTGTTCTGGCTCTTTCTCTTCAATAAATCATTCATTTTCTCTTAGACTACAATCATTTATTTGTCTTTGCATCTAGCGTTTCCTTTCTCATTCTTACATCTCTTTCTTAGTGCATCGTTTTTTGTAAGAATATTAGGTAACTGCAATTAGTCTATAAAGGAGATTGCTTACACAACGCTCTTGCGATCCAGTCTAGAATATCGCTTAAATGCGTGGGACCTACGCCAAACACGACAACAGAATGGATTGAACTAGAAATACAAGGGCAGAGCGAATGGTCACTCAGTTGTTTGTCCCATGGGAGAATGTCACGGAGATGCCGAAGGAACTGAACTGGCAGAAACTTGAAGATAGACGCAATCTATTCTAAGAAAGCGACCTTACAAGTTTTCAAGAACCATCTCTGATTAATGAATCTAGGAATATACTAGACTATATATCGCTCCCGTAGGTATCGCAAGGACAAAATCATACATATTATTTAAATTTGTGAGAATTTTAGAGTGAAAAAGATATTTAACTATCATAGACAAAAGGGCATCATGAATGCCTAGCTTCATACATGTATTTTGGGAAGATACTAGGCCCCCTTTTCATATTATCTTATTACAAACAGCGCTTTCTTTGTTTGAAAGTACTTACGAATTGTCTAATTTGTGTACCGTACAGCCTCGTCACAGATAATAACCGTGACCACTGCGGTAGAAGTCATACATATATCCCAGGTAAAAAGGGAACACTACGTTATAACCTCTACATTCCGCAGGGACAAATGCTTCAAAGAGCAGGAGTGCATTTATTAAATCACGTCTTTATTCACGAGCCTTTTCAAGATTACTAAATAAACTAACATTTTTGTCTTTCTTAAAGAAAATGAAAAACGAAAAGTTCACGAAGATTACATTCTTATATCAAATATTGTTTACACCGAGGTACTGTAATGTCTGTAACGAATGTTATTCAAAATTATGTGCTTGTAAATATACATAAAAGGATGTATCATAAATTATCGCGCCCGTCATACAAGCTGACTTTCCGAAACGTATTTGTTGTTATCGCTTTGAATTGTGATTTAATTATTTCTACTACGGTCTAGTGCGCTCACTGTAAATGCAAATGTTTGTCGAGTTAAAGTTATAGGTTACGAGTCCCTACTCAAATGGCTCTGAGCTCTATGGGAATTAACATCTGAGGTCATCAGTCCCCTAGAACTTAGAACTACTTAAACCTAACTAACCTAAGGACATCACACACATCCATGCCCGAGGTAGGATTCGAACCTGTGGCCGCGCGGTTCCAGACTGAAGCGCCTAGAACCTCTCGACCACACCGTCTGGCCTGTTGCCCTACTGATAATCGCTGATCTCCCCCAGTCGTGCAAGCCGGTATAAACATTCCGGATGCAAAACATAATTATGCACAAAGTTCTCGACACAAATACATATTTCTACTTTTGCTTCTGGAGTGCACTTATGTACTGCTACTATAGCATAAAGTACAAAGTGTAATTAAAATCTCAATACGCAGTTAGAGGTTATGTGGCTTTACATCTATAACCGGTGAAAAACGAACACTACGTTATAAATTGTACATTTCGCAGGGACAATTGGTTAAAAGAGCAGGTTTTCTATTGATCAATTCCCGTCTGACGAACAATTCGAACTACCCTTATCAAGGGTACTAGATAAACCAACATTTTTGTATTTCTTAAAGAAAATGAAAAACAAAAAATTTATCAAGATTACATTCTTATATCAAATATCGTTTACACCGAAGTATTGTAATGTCTGTTAGGAACTTTGTTCAAAATTATGTACATACAAGAATGTATCAGAAATTCATAATTAGTATTTCACGTTGTTCGGTTAATTTTTGAAGATGTTTTCTCTTCATAACCGCAACCAGCCTTCTCCCCACGACTACATTATTTCAGATACTGTCTTTACCTAAAAAAAAGACTATGAAATTCGGAAGCTTCGAGCGGACCCCTGACTAGACTAATCACAGGACGCTCACAGACGTTTGAACATTCTTTCGTTCTGCGCTCCATTCGTGAATGAAAAGAGAAGACGCCTCAGTAACTGATACAACGGGATGTGCCCTCTTCCAAAGGTTTCACAGTGGTTTGGAGAGTACGCACGTAGATACAAATTAAAATTTTTGTCACCAACACACTTAGCCTCCAAACTCACGTGACTTTGGGGTAGGCAACCATGAAATGTAATTTTTGGTCTATTCAGGTGTTTCGATTTGCATCTGTACCAGTAACAATTATTCACCATTGCTACTCCAGCATGCTAATGTGAAAAACTCGACACATATACGCATAATATTAAAATTTATAGATTAGCGGAAAATGCCTATCGGGTTATACTGAAGTTACTCGACAGTTTACTGTTCATCGAACTCACACATTCAGTTTGGTGTTGCCGACACTTGTAGTACACTATATGCCCCCCCATAGAAATTAATAGTCTACGTAAAATTCCACTGTGTATCTTGTTCCTTGCCGTTTACTTGCAGGATTATTCAGTAACTACCATCTGTACTATAGGAGCTGAAATCCTGTCAGGACACACAGCATCTAACCAATATACGCCAAACTGATTCGCGTCGTTAGCCGAGAACAGAACTTCGCAACGAGGTGATGGGACTAAATCCGGAGGTAAGTGGTTAAAGGGCTGGCCCTGGTGGAAACTTTTACTGCGAGAGTGTGGAGGCGGAGTTACAACTCTTCCGTTCGAGCTCGGTCTTGCGCATCAGACTCCCGGACTAAATTGCAAGCCTCTCTCCACTACCTAACGGCGCGAAATCGTAAGGCGTCGCTGATTGTAATCCGTTCGTCGGATGTGAAGCTAAAGCTTCTTTGACGTTTAATGAAAAGACGGATTTCTCTTTTCGCTTTCTGTATATCTGTTTATTTGTGTAGGCGTACGAACGCAGATTTGTACAACTCATGCACTCATTACAGACATCCACACTACGCAGAAAGTGTTGTGACACGTATTGGTTGAAAATAAAGACAAATAATCTGCGTTAGATTTTTCTCATGACCCCAAGCTGTCGAATCCAGTACTACATACTACATGCGTCCCAACAACCTGCAGGATATGTAAGTCTGCAGGCTTTCGTGGCCGTGATCACTAAAGTTAAAATCTTCTGGGTTGTTAGTACCCATAAGAGTTCAGCCAATTACGCCCCTTCTTCTGCATAAGGGCGGGAATATTAGCCTATGCCGATGGCCCACCAATGGTAGCCACAAGAATTTTAACCGGAACTCCCACTTCTCCAGCACAAACGCAGGAAAACTCTGGTCACTGTCAGTGTTCTAGCAATGGTGGACACCGATACATCCTGAAGACGATCCCAGCAGAGGCGTCGAAACGTCGATTATTGTAGAAAGAAATATGACGCAGCCTGAGGCCAGTCTGTGTGGCCGAGCGGTTCCAGAAGCTTCAGTCTGGAACCGCGCGACCGCTACACTCGCAGGTTCGAATCCTGCCTCGGGCATTGATGTGTGTGATGTCCTTAGGTTACTTTACAGAAGCTCTCCTGCGAACCTTGCAGAGCTTCTGTAAGGTTTGTAAGGTAGGAGACGGATACTGGCAGAAGTAATGCTGTGAGTACCGGGTGTGAGTCGTGCTTCGGTAGCTCAGATGGTAGAGCACTTGCCCGCGAAAGGCAAAGGTCCCGAGTTCGAGTCTCGGTCGGGCACACAGTTTTAATCTGCCAGGAAGTTTCATATCAGCGCACACTCCGCTGCAGAGTGAAAATCTCATTCTGGAAAATTACTTGTAATCAGCCGTATTATGACTATTTAATTTATTATGTCTTCTGTTCCGCCATTATTCCTACTACACTACAGAACACAATTGAAGAGTTACTTTTTCGGAAGCCCGTAATTGCCACCCTTTGCAATGCAGAACTTTGAACTTTGGCTCGAAGATACCAATTACGTTCCTCTGGTGCAAAGGCTTGGTGGCCTGTGACGTCACCAACGGGATCGTCGAAGCTTCAAAGGTCAATGTGTCGACCCATGCGAAAACAAGACTGAAGCTCACGAGTTCATGGAAAGTGTCAGTAGAGTAAATGACGTCACCAAAATTCCCCACAATTCTGCCCAATACCCCCGTGGATATGTCACAAGATGGAAGATGTTTCTCTCTCTCACACACAGACACACACACACACACATACACACACACACACACACACACACACACACACACACACACACACACTCTTACCTATATTTCACCTGTTCCGTTCACGCCTGTTCGACGGAGATCAGACCCGCGACGCCCTGCGTTCAAATTACGCAGTTTTCTTATGGTTGATGGAGGAAAAGAGATCAGACACGCAGCCGCTCAATATCGACACAAGAAAGTCTCGGTCGCTTGTATAGAAAGCGTCGATGAAATTCTACTTTGGGTGTTGATTACCGCATAATTCGTGGTCGAAAACGACAGTCCGCAACATTACGACGTTGTTGACAACCGTCAACACTGTTGACACCTGCCCGAACGATCTAACCCTCTGTAACGACATCATTGACCTGCAACCTCATTGACTGCGACCTCACCCCTTGATTACCTTTGTTGTTAGTTTTATTTAGGGTTTATGATTTTTCTAATACTTTATATTTTCCATTGTTGTTTGATTTTGGTTCTTATTATTTAGTGTTTTATGATTTTATGATTCTAGTTTTTTAGTTAAGATGCCGATGTTTTTGGTAATGGGCCAGCTCTTTTTGCTCTCGCTTACAGGGTAGATCCATTAGGGAAGTGGTTCCAAAACTGGGGGTAATAATCCCTTGTGAGGTAAAACGAAATTTTTTGGGGGGTAAAAACCAAACGATTCGATTCTACTTCAGTAACGATACTAAATTATTTTCAGAAGATTATTACTATTATCAGTGTTTTGTAAGACTTTAATGCTGAATATATATTTTACCACTTATTATTTTTTCTCGATTAGTAGCATTGAAGCGGTGGAGGTTACAGATTTCTCACACCGTCCGCCCACTATGTACAGATGTCGTGCTTTGTCTCGACATCGTTGATGATGGAAGTGAGACATATGCGAAACACTGCAGAAGCCCAGAAATTGCTTCATTACTTGCTTGTATTAATTGACAGCATGACACAGGGTTAGCTACATAAGGGTTAAAATCGTGCTGTACGTGGTTCAGATGTTCCAATGTGAATTCCTAAGGGACCAAACTGCTGAGGTCATCGGTCCCTACACTTACACACTACTTAAACTAAATTATGCTAAGAACAACAAACACACCCATGCCCGAGGGAGGACTGGAACATCCGGTGGGAGGGGCCGCACAATCCGTGACATGGCGCCCCAGACCACTCGGCCACTCCCCGCGGCTTTTCGTGGTATTATTATTATTATTATTATTATTATTACTGCTGTTAGTGGCTGTGTCAGGCTCAAAGCATTAATATCCTGAAGTCTTCCAGTTTCTGCCAGTTCATAAATAAGGAGTGCAGCACTCAAGTGATTTACGGAAAGTAAGCAACGTGCACACATTTTAACTTCGTTGGTTTTAAATGACGTTGCAGTGTGCAGTTCAAGTAAGTGCCGAAACGGAGAGGAGTACTGCAGGGGAAGTACGTTTTGTAACAAGTGTCTACCCTCTATATGGCTACTTAGATTTCTTCTATGAGAAGGAGTTGTATCACTTGCGATGCCCCACGTTCATTCTAACACAGTCACACACACACAAACTAAAGTCTTTCATTCTACAGTTTAGTTAGGTGCTAAAGTTGGTGATAATGTGGGGGAGGGCAACAGAAGGGAGTGGGGTGGGAGCGGGTGTACTAGCTAATGTCTGATTTGATTCAGGGGTAATGGTCTAAGAAAGGTTGAGAACCACTGCACTAGGGACTGTTCAAAACCAATCGACGAAATCTGGGCGTGATCCGAAGCAGTAAAATGTGTTTATGATATTTTCAGCCTTCTTGTTTCGTGTGTCCTGTGGCGCCATGATGGTGGATGGGGCGGGGCTGGGCTGCAACAGTGATACATGTGTGAGTAAAACAACAAAGAGTCCGGGTAAGACCCAATGTTCGGCATATTCAGTGATTTCTGACGTCGCCCATGAAACACCTTCAGGTAGTTTCAAGGAAGACGAAGTCGCTGGCGAAACTAACAGAATTTCTTGCCCCAATGAGTTGTTGTGTCACTTGCTCTCTTTTAATGTATACGCCAACGACCAACCAACGCCTAACACGTGAAAAAGCTTTATACACTGAAGAGCCAAAGAAACTGGTACACGTTCCTAATACCGTGAAGGGCCCCCGTGTGCATGCAGAAGTGACGCAACTCGACGTGGCATGGACTCGGCTAATATCAGAAGTAGCGCTGGAGTCAATTGGCACCATGAATCCTGCAGGGCTGTCTATAACTATAAATCCATAAGAGTACGAGCGGGGCAAGATCTCTTCTGAGCAGCACACTGAAAGGCATCACAGCAACGCTCGATAATTTTCATGTCTGGGGATTATGGAGGCCAACGGAAGTGTTGAACCTTAGAAGAGTGTTCCTGGAACCACCCTGTAGCAGTTCTGGACGTGTGCGGTGTCGCACTGTCCTGTTAGAATTGACCAAGTCCGTCGGAATGCACAATGGACATTAATGGATGAAGGTGATCAGACAGGATGCTTACGTACGTGTCACCTGTCAGAGTTGTATCTAAACGTATCAGGGATCACATATTACTCCAACAGCTCACGCCTCGTACCATTACAAAGCCTCTACCAGCTTGAACAGTCCCCTGCTAACATGCAGGATCCATGGATTCATGAGGTTATTTCCATACCCGTACACATCCGTCCGCTCGATACAATTTCGAATGACACTCGTCTGACGAAGTACCAAATTTCCAGTCATCAACAGTCCAGTGTCGGTGTTGACGGGCCCAGACAAGGCGTAAAGCCTTGTGTCGTGTAGTCATCAAGGGTACACGAGTGGGCTCCGAAAGCCCGTATCGATTATGTTTCGTTGAACAGTTTGCACGCTGACACTTGCTGATCGTCCAGCACTGAAATCTGCAGCAATTTTGCAAGGGCTCCACTTGTGCCACGTTGAACGATTCTCTTCAGTCTTCGTTGGTCCTGTCCTTGCAGGATCTTTTTCTCGCCGCAACGGTGTCGGAGATTTGACGTTTTACCCTGATATTCAAGGTACAGTTGTGAAATGGTCGTACTGGAAAATCCCCATTGCATCGTTATCTCTGAGATGATTTGTCCCAGCGATTGTGCGCCGACTATAACACCACGTTCAGACGCACTTAAATCTTGATAACTGCCATTGTAACAGCAGTAACTGATCTAACAAGTGCGCCAGACACCTGTTCCGAAATCACTACATGGTTTGCATATTCTTGTGTTGACTGTTGGTGAACTTTCCTTGTAATGTTGGCCATGACTACATTTAAGTGCGCTGATGAGAGCACATTTTTTGAAGAACCCACCCGTCCGTTCTAAGTCATTCCGATTTTTTTTCGTCTATTGTAAAGTAATTCAGGTAGCTGTTGTACGTGTTCCTGGTTCTCAGTTGCATTCCTGTGCCATATCTCTTCCTTCTCACAGTCCTTTTTACATCTCTGTATGCAACTACTATATATTTCCAGAATTTCCATTTGTTTTCCACAACCAGTCAGGCTGAAAATATGATGTGTATGATCGGTCTTTCAGATCTAAATACTTATTATTCTTCTTTTAATTTTGATCTTCTGTAAAATTATCATTTCTTAAAACAACATGCTGTGGCGCATTATGCTGTTCCTCTGTAACTGTGATAGAGCACCTTCTTACCCTTGGTAAAGACAGATGCACTAATCCCCTTGTCCAAGCATCAGAAATCTTTCCATATGTCCATGCTATCCACATTATTCTATACAGCCACTGAATTCCGATATGTCCTGCAGCCATCTGCTCCCGCTGCTTTGCCACTTTTCATTTCTAATGCAGCTTTCTCTGCATCCAATATCTACAGATTTCCTCTTTGAATATTATCTGTAATGAAGTTACTTCTTTCATCTCACTTTATCTCATCACGTGTATTTGTTTCATCCTGAACTTCACGCAATTTTTGGAAATATTCTTTCTGTACTCTCAATACTTCTCTCTCCCATAGGGGTTTCCCTTCCTTGTTGATGGCTTTTGAAGTAATTTCTTTTTCCTTCCTTCTGTTATAACAAGCGGTATGTTATCTTCGTGTCGTCTATAAAATTCTGTTCTATTTATTTTCTGAAGTTTCCTCGACAAGTCTTTTTAGTCAGTTCTATTGTTTGATGCTCTGCTTAGTCGTTTCGATTTGTTTCTATTATATTCCTTTCTGTTTTTGACCCATTCTCTCCATGAGTAATTCTTCTTCTTGATTGTCTCTGCAGTTCTCTCATTACACAATTGAATTTCCTTTCGTTTAACTTTCCTTCCACATGTTCCTTCGGCCGCCTTAACTAAGGCCTTTTTGAATCTCCTACGTTCTTCCTAGGGACAGTTACGATAGCTTTAAAGGCTGTACACGAATCATAAATTGAAATACAACGGGGCTCTGGTAAAGCTACGATAGGCACAGCAGGCCAGTAGTGGACAGCTCATTTGCCTTCAATAATTAAACGAGCCCAGGAAAAAATATTCTATTTAAATTGAAAATGTCGCAGTGAAGAAAATCTTGTCAATAGTGCATTTAATAGTCAATGTGTTACATTATTACTCTGCTGTATTCTAATAACCAATAATTGAAATTAAAACAAGAAGAAATATGGACTTAGCCGTTGGTGGGGAGGCCTGCGTGCTTCAGCGATACAGATAGCCGTACTGTAGGTGAAACCATAACGGAGGGGTATCTGTTGAGAGGCCAGACAAACGTGTGGCGCGTAAAGAGGGGCAGCAGCCTTTTCAGTAGTTGCAGGGGCAGCAGTCTGGATGATTGGCTGATCTGGCCTTGAACACTAACCAAAACGGACTTGGTGTGCTGGTACTGTGAATGGATGAAAGCAACGGGAAACAACAACCCTAATTTTTCCCGAGGGAATGCAGCTTTACTGTATGGTTAAATGATGATGGTGTCCTCTTGAATAAAATATTCCGGAGGAACAGTAGTCCCCCATTGGGTTCTCTGGGTGGGGACTACTCAGGAAGACGTCGTTATCAGGAGAGAGAAAACTGAGGTTTTGCGGATCGGAGCGTGGAATGTTAATCTCTGAAACGGGCAGGTAGCCTAGAAAATTTAAAAATGGAAACGGATAGGTTAAAGTTAGATATAGTGGGAATTTGTGAAGTTCGGTGGCAGGACGAGCAAGACTTTTGGTCAGGTAAGTACAGGGTTAAAAATACAAAATCAAGTAGGGGTAATGCAGGAGTAGATTTAATCATGAATATGAAAATAGGGGCGCGGATGAGCTACTACGAACAGCATAGTGAACGTATTATTGCAGCCAAGACAGATGCGAAGCGTACGCCTACCACAGCAGTACAAGTCTATATGCCATCTAGTTCCACAGATGACGTGGAGATTGAAAAAATGTAGGATGCGATAAAAAAATTATTCAGATCGTTAAGGGAGACGAAAATTTAATAGTCATGAGAGACTGGAATTCGATTGTAGGAAAAGGAATAGAAGTAAACGTAATAGTTAAAGATGGAATGGGGGTAAGGAATGAAAGAGGAAGCAGCCTGGTAGAATTTTCCGCAGAGCATAACTTCATCTAACTAACACTTGGTTTAAGAATCATGAAAAAGGTTGTATACGATTTAGAGGCCTGGAGACACTGGAAGATTTTAGTTGGATTATATAATGGTAAGAGAGAGATATAGGACCCAGGTTTTAAATTATAAGACATTTCCAGGGGCAGATGTGGACTCTGGTCACAATCTATTGATTGTGAACTGTAGATTACAACTGAAGGAACTACAAACAGGTAGGAACTTAAGGAGGTGGGACCTGGACAACCTGGAAGAACCAGAGATTGTACAGAGTTTCTGGGAGAACGTTAGGGAATTATCGAGAAATACAGGGGAAGTAAATACATTAAACGAAGAATGGGTAGCTTTGAGAGATAAAATTGTGAAAGCAGAGAAGGATCAAGTAGGTAAAAAGGTGAGGAGTAGTAGAAATCCTTGGATAACAGAAGAGATATTGAATTTATTTTATGAAAGGAGAAGATATAAAAATTCAGTTAGTGAATCAGGCGAAAAGGAATACAAACGTCCAAAAAATCAGATCGACAGAAAGTGCAAAATGGCTAAGTAAGGATGGCTAAAGGACAAATGTAAGGATGTAGAGGCATATATCGCTAAGGATAAGATAGATACTGCCTACAGAAAAATTAAAGAGACCTTTGCAGAAAAGAGCACCACCAGTTTGAATATCAAGAGCTGAAATGAAAAACCAGTCCCAACCAAAGAAGCAGAAAGGTAGAAGTATATAGAGGGTTTATACAAGGGCGACGTATCTAAGGGCAATATTATGAAATGGAAGTGGACGTAGATTAAGATGAAATGGGAGATACGATACTATGTGGAGAATTTTACGGAGCACTGAAAGTCATAAGTCAAAAGAGGTCCCGGGAGTAGACAACATTCCATTCGAACTACTGATAGTCTTGGGAGAGCCAGGCATGGCAAGACTCTACCATATGGTGAGCAACATGTATGAGACAGGAGAAATACCCTCAGCTTTCAAGAATAATACAATAATTCCAACCCCAAAGAAATCAGAAGCCGACAGGTGTGAAAACTATCAAACTATCAGTTTAATAACTCATTGCTGCAAAATACTAGCACAAATTCTTAACAGACGAATGGAAAAACTAGTAGAAGCTGACCTTATGGAAGACCAGTTTGGATTCCGTCGAAATGTTGGAGCGCGCCAGTCAGTAGTGACCCTACGGCTTATCTTAGTAGATAGATTAAGGAAAGGCAAACCTAAGTTTCTAGCATAGAGAAACCTTTTGACAGTCTCGACTGGAATACTCTATTCCAAATTCTGAAGGCGGCAGGGGTAAAACAGATGGAGGGAAAGGCTATTTACAATTTGAACAGAAACCAGATGGCAGTTATAAGAGTCGAGGGACATGAAAGGGAAGCAGTGGTTGGGAAGGGAGTGAGACAGGCTTGTAGCCTCTCCACGATGTCATTCAATCTGTACATTCAGCAAGCAGTAAAGGAAACAATAGAAAAATTCGGAAGAGGTGTGAAAATCCATGGAGAATAAATAAAAACTGTGAGGTTCGCAGATAAGATTGTAATTATGTCAGAGACAGCAAAGGACTCGGAAGAGCAGTTGAACGGAATGGACAGTGTCTTGACAGAAGGATATAAGATGAATATCAACGAAAGCAAAACGAGCATAATGGAATGTAGTCGAATTAAATTGGATTAGGAAATGATAGACTTAAAGTAGTAAATGTGTTTTACTATTGGGAAAGCAAAATAATTGATCACGGTCGAAGTAGAGAGTATATAAAATGTAGACTGGCTATGGCAAGGAAAGCGTTTCTGAAGAAAAGAAATTTATTAACATCTAGTATAGATTTAAGTGCGAGGGAGTTTTTCTGAAACTATTTGTATGGAGAGTTGTCATGTACGGAAGTGAAACATGAATGGTAAATAGTTTGGACAAGAAGAGAATAGAAACACTCGAAATATGGTGCTACAGAAGAATTCTGAAGATTAGATGGGTAGATCTAGTAACTAATGAGGAGGTACTTAATAGAATTGGGTAGAGGATAAATTTGTGGAGCAACATGAGTAAAAGAAGGGGTCGGTTGGTGGGAGAGATTCTGAGGCACTAAGCGATCACCAATTTAGTATTGCAGGGATGTGTGGAGGGTAAAAATCGTAGAGGGAGTCCAGGAGATGAGTGCACTAAGCAGATTCAGAATGATGTAGGTTACAGTAATTACTCGGAGATGAAGATACTTGCACAGGATAGAGTGGCATGGAGAGCTTCATCAAACAAGTCTCTGGACTGAACACCATAAGAAACAATTACGAAAAACGAGTTGTAAGTTAAAAACTTTTTGAAACACACCCTATGGCCAACTAACACCAATTGCCTATTTCGAGACAGGGAAAACCGTCAAAACAATAAACACACTCAGTTCATTTGGAAATATCATGTGTTGCATGGAGACAAGACCTTCCGTTTCAAGGCATAAGAGGTACTAGTATAGTGGGGTTTCTGGAGCAATTTTGATATCAAATTTGATTATCTACGTAGTAAATCCTCCAGTTTTGTCACTGAAAGACATGGTTCAAAGCGGAGTAGCCTTTTCTCCTATAAGGGAACGGCAGTGTGACAGCAAGACGGATACGAGAAGAAATCGGCAAGGAAACACTGGAATAGTATAGTGGGTCTCTGGTGCAATTTTGACATCAAATGGATTATCTAAATAGTAAATTCTCCAATTTCGTCACTGCAAGGCATGGTGTCAAAGCGAAGTTGCCTTTTCTCCTGCCAGTTTTTAATTTGCTACCAATTCCCGGGTGGGGTTGGGAGGTATGTCAGCACAGCGCTGGGATAAAGAAATTCCCGCCAAAATTCGAAATTCCCGCCAGTAGGGTAGGTTGGTGGCAGGGGGAGGGGGGAGAGTGGAGGAGGCCGCTAGGGCACACGTGCAGCTGGGAAAAACACGTGACCTCATCTAGGAGAGGGGGCGGGGGCGTGGATGGGAGTTGTGCGTAGGGTTGTTGTTTGTTGTTGTTGTTGTCTTCAGTCCTGAGACTGGTTTGATGCAGCTCTCCATGCTACTCTATCCTGTGCAAGCTGCTTCATCTCCCAGTACCTACTGCATCCTACATCCTTCTGAATCTGCTTAGTGTACTCATCTCTCGGTCTCCCTCTACGATTTTTAACCTCCACGCTGCCCTCCAATGCTAAATTTGTGATCCCTTGGTGTCTCAAAACATGTCCTACCAACCGATCCCTTCTTCTAGGCAAGTTGTGCCACAAACTTCTCTTCTCCCCAATCCTATTCAATACCTCCTCATTAGTTACGTGATCTATCCACCTTATCTTCAGTATTCTTCTGTAGCACCACATTTCGAAAGCTTCTATTCTCTTCTTGTCCAAACTAGTTATCGTCCATGTTTCACTTCCATACATGGCTACACTCCAAACAAATACTTTCAGAAACGACTTCCTGATACATAAATCTATATTCGATGTTAGCAAATTTCTCTTCTTCAGAAACGCTTTCCTTGCCATTGCCAGTCAACATCTTATATCCTCTCTACTTCGACCATCATCAGTTATTTTACTTCCTAAATAGCAAAACTCCTTTACTACTTTAGGTGTCTCATTTCCTAATCTAATTCCCTCATTATCACCCGATTTAATTTGACTACATTCCATTATCCTCGTTTTGCTTTTGTTAATGTTCATCTTATATCCCCCTTTCAAGACACTGTCCATTCCGTTCAACTGCACTTCCAAGTCCTTTGCCGTCTCTGACAGAATTACAATGTCATCGGCGAACCTCAAAGTTTTTACTTCGTCTCCATGAATTTTAATACCTACTCCAAATTTTTCTTTTGTTTCCTTTACTGCTTGCTCAATATACAGATTGAATAACATCGGGGAGAGGCTACAACCCTGTCTCACTCGTTTCCCAACCACTGCTTCCCTTTCATGCCCCTCGACTCTTATTACTGCCATCTGGTTTCTGTACAAATTATAAATAGCCTTTCGCTCCCTGTATTTTACCCCTGCCACCTTTAGAATTTGAAAAAGAGTATTCCAATCAACATTGTCAAAAGCTTTCTCTAAGTCTACAAATGCTAGAAACGTAGGTTTGCCTTTTCTTAATCTTTCTTCTAAGATAAGTCGTAAGGTCAGTATTGCCTCACGTGTTCCAACATTTCGACGGAATCCAAACTGATCCTCCCCGAGGTCTGCATCTACCAGTTTTTCCATTCGTCTGTAAAGAATTCGCGTTAGTATTTTGCAGCCGTGGCTTATTAAACTGATAGTTCGGTAATTTTCACATCTGTCAGCACCTGCTTTCTTTGGGATTGGAATTATTATATTCTTCTTGAAGTCTGAGGGTATTTCGCCTGTTTCATACATCTTGCTCACCAGCTGGTAGAGTTTTGTCATGACTGGCTCTCCCAAGGCCGTCAGTAGTTCTAATGGAATGTTGTCTACTCCGGGGGGCCTTGTTTCGACTCAGGTCTTTCAGTGCTCTGTCAAACTCTTCACGCAGTATCGTATCTCCCATTTCGTCTTCATCTACATCCTCTTCTATTTCCATAATATTGTCCTCAAGTACATCGCCCTTGTATAAACCTTCTATATACTCCTTCCATGTAGGGTGGGGGTGTTTAATTGATCAATTTAGTTAATTTGCATATCAATTTGATATTAAAAGTGTTTTACAAACCTCACTACACTACTACTACAAGATAGTGCACAACTAACGAATTATGGGCTGACCAACAACACGTTCTGCAATTAGCTTTACACTGAAGTGATAAGTCGTGGGATAGTGATACACACATATACAGGTGGTTTTGGTATCGCGTATACAATGTACAAAAGGGCAGTGCTTTGGCGGAGCTGTTATCGGTACTCAGGTGAATCATACGAAAGGTTTCCAATCTGATTATGACCGCACGACGGGAATTAACAGACTCTGAATGCGGAATGGTAGTTGGAGCTAGACGCTTGAGACATTCCATTTCGCAAATCGTTAGGGCATTCAATACATGATCCATAATGGCAAGAGTACGCCGAGAATACCAAATTTCAGGCATGACCTCTCACCACGGACAACGCAGTGGCAGATGGCCGTCGCTTAACAACCGAGAGCAATGGCGTTCGCGTACAGTTGTCAGCGCTAACAGACAAGCAACACTGAGAGATATAACCGCAGAAATCAATGTGTGACGTCCGACGAACGTATCCTTTAGGACAGTACGGCGATATTTGGCGTTAATGGGCTATGACAGCAGACGACCTACGCTAGTGCCTTTGCTAACAGCACGACATCGCCTCAGCGCTTCTGCTGGGGTCGTAACCGTATTGGTTGGACCCTAGACAACTGAAAAACCGTGGCCACGTGCGATGAGGCCCGATCTCAGTTGGTAAGGGGTGATGGTAGGTTTCTAGTGTGGTGCGGACACCTCAAGGCCCTGGTCCCAGTTTGCCAACAAGGTACTAGGGAGACTGATGGTGCCTTTACAATAGTGTGGGCTATGGTTACATAGAATGGACTCACTCTGGTCCAACCAAACCGATCTCTGACTGGATGTGGTTCAGTTCGGCTACTTGGAGACAATATGATATTCGTGAACATCATGTTTTTACGAATGGTCGTGCGCCATGTGACTCGGCAACAATGGACCGCAACTGGTTTCAAGAACATTCTGACTTATTCGAGAGAATGATTTGGCCACTCCGCTCCCCCTATATGAATCCCATCGAAAATTATGGGACAGTTCGTGGACAAAATCCTGCACAGCTGTTATGGACGATTATAGAGGCAGTATGACTCAATATTTCTGCAGAGGACTTCCAACTACTTGTTGAGTTCATGCCAGATCATGGCGCTGGATTACGTAGGACAAAAGGGGGTTCGATACGTTATTAGGTTGTATCCCATGACTTTCGTTACCTGAGTTTAAAAATATGTGGAGTTTTATACACCGTAAGACACTGTAACGGAAGAATTAACGATGCCCTCGAAATAGGTTTGATACGTTATACACCACTTAAGTATCCAGACCTCTAAGCACGACCTCATATCTTGCAACAATAAAAAAAGTAGGAGACGGTGGAAACTACTTGTGACTGTCACAAGTTCGCGTTTCTTCATGAGATTCTATAATCAGTCACTAGTCTGAAACACGTACCACGAAACATCTTGTGTTCCTAGGTACACTACCCGGCCGCTGTGACCAAGCGGTTCTAGGCACTACAGTCCCGAACCACGCTGCTGCTAAGGTCGCAGCTTCGAATCCTGCCTTAGGTATAGACATGTGTGGTGTCCTTAGGTTAGTTAGGTCTAAGTAGTTCGAAGTCTACGAGACTGATGACCTCAGATGTTAAGTCCCATAGTGCTTAGAACCATTTGACATAGGTATGCTACCCTCCAGGCACAAAACTCATTACAGTTAAAGTGGTTGAATGTTACGAATTATTACTTACCTGTCGACAGCGTTTTATAATTCAACACAACTACGGAAAATCTACAGATTTGAACACCGATCCTGCCGACAGTGAATTGAGTGCCTTACACATTGTGCTACCTGACTCGGTACAACTGCTGCAGTATAGACTATAACTCACTCGGCTTTTGTATTCAGCCCCTATGTCTGCAGTTAACGCATAAATTCTCTGCTACTCTCAATAACTTACGTGTAATGTGGTTAGAGGTTCAGTTGCTGCACGAAACTGCCAGAAGTGTAATCTAGGGTATGGGAGATAATGTGTGCATCGCTCGTGAACTGGCACGAGAAGTCGTTTGACTGTGGAAGTGCTGCATCAACGCATTCGTCTATGTTTACTTAGTTACACGTCCTTCCTCGCCAGTAGCGCCAGCAGTAAAGCTTCTAATTTCCACGCGCAGAGCGTGCGAGCCCACCGACCGCGTCAACTGCCCTGCCTGTTTACTGTTTACGTGTTTGCGTGCAAACAGGGCTTCCGTGCCGGGCGTACTTTATTTGCCGGGCGCCAGGCGGTGCGTGACTCACCTACATGCACTTTGCACGTGTCAGCTAATGAGCAATAGCTCACATTTGTTTTCTCACTCATCGCTGGGAAAATACACATTCTGTCTGTGCTATGCTTACGACCCTGTTGGCGATTGATCAACATTCGAAACTCAACAGACACAGTACTTATGACGAAAACTTTCTCCCCTTCCAGATGTAAAGTCTTTTCATCATATCAAGTAACAAATCTATAAGTTAATTAAAGGATAATTCAATTTTTCATCTTTGTTATGTTTCATCCACGCTCATTTCCTTCACATGATCATCTTTTTTCAGCGATACGCGATCCTCAGTTGCTTACTCCTACCATGTAATTTTACACCTCACCGTGTGCAGATGTATGCTGAAGTTACTTTAAATTACGGACTTAAGTTGTATACACCCGTAGAGGTTAACTGTAAAATTGCAAGGTTATGGGTAAGCACTTCAGAATGGCCTACTGCCGAAGTTAGTTAGCCGTGTGCAGCAAATGACCGTGATTGCAATCAAACACAGGTAGAAAATGGAATTCTTTCCAAAAAATTCATTAAAAATTCGAGTAGAAATTGGCAATGTGAAATCAAGCTATTTGAAACAATAATCTCTTAACAATTAATAACTGCATTGGATTTAATGCAATAGTGAAAAATCAGAAGAAAAAGCAGTATCTTACGAATTCAAGAAGTAATTGACATGAAATTGTATTTATTGTAGCAAATCGGCAACGTAAGAAACGACTGGCGGCATCTGCCCAGAACATATTGCAATACCTATCTTCCTTCCGTCTTCGATAAAGTTCACATGTCCAATTATAAATGAAAATAGAGTAATGCCTATGTTCAACAGAATTAGTTTCTTTAATCAACCTGCTTACGAGTCCATTTTCAGACATTAAATGACTATCGTCGTCAAAGAGGGTACAATATTGACCAAAAAAATTGACAAAGGTGTTACAGAACGACAATACGGTGCCGGCCAAACGGTTCTAGGCGCTTCAGTCTGGAACCGCGTGACCGCTACGGTCGAAGGTTCGAATCCTGCCTCGGGGATGGATGTGTGTGATGTCCTTAGGTTACTTAGGTTTAAGTAGTTCTACGTTCTAGGGGACTGATGACCTCAGATGTTAAGTCCCATAGTGCTCAGAGCCATTTGAACCATTTTTGACAATATAGTACAAAAACATGGTAAAAGTCATTTATAAACGAAACAGTCCAGAAAGACACTAAGAAGACTAGACCTCGAAAAATCTGTGTGTGTGTGTGTGTGTGTGTGTGTGTGTGTGTGTGTGTGTGTGTGTGCGTGTGTGTGTGTGTCTGTGAGGTGGAGTTGGAAGGGATCAGAACTAAATTAGCAAAGAACTACATTTACTAAAAGAAGGGATGTGCAGATGACAAGACAACCTAATAATCTACATGACAGTTAAATTATATTGACACTCACACTAAAATAAAATGAATAAAAGACAAGCGTACTGAATAATAATAACTTGAAAAGATATTACATATGGTAGGTGACGCAGAAATAGAGTAAAAAAGAGGACTAAGAACTCTAACAGGAAGTACATACGCTGCAGCACATGTCAGTTACGTGACGAATTATCTTAGTGTAGGTAAGATTTAATTCTATATTATAAAATGACAGATATAGAAGTAACTCGACAATCACAATAAATGAAACACATGCAGGCAGCCGAGGAATAGAATTAAACAGACACAGTGGGAGGAATTAGAGAAATGTAAGCATTAAGCAAAGCTTAGAACAGGGAAAGTATTGAGCTGTGTTTGGTCAATTAATTTGACTGTAGGTCAGACATTCATTGATCTTCTGGAGTTCCAGCAGGTTAACTTTTTTTGCCTTTGCTTGCTAAGTGGTGGACATTTGGACAGTGACTGATAGCTGTGGCCTTCGCTCAGTACATGCTCAGCAGTGCTGGAATGGCTGCTTCACAGGTAGCCTGGCCGTTGATGGTGTAGGATAAATCTGTGCCAGGACTAGAATAGGTAGTGCTGGTTGGATGGATTGGGCAGGTTTTGCACTTGGGTCTTCCACAGGGATATGATTCTTGTGGCAAGGGAGTGAGCTTGGGAGTGGAATAGGGATGGACCAGGATGTTGTGGAGTTTGGGTGGGCAATGGAACACCACTTTAGGGGGAAGGTGGGTTGGGAAGTTTCTTGGGTAGGATGTCCCCCATTTCAGGGAACAATGATAGTTAATCAAAGCGCTGTCAAAAGATGTGGTTCAGCTGTTCCAGTTTGGGGTGGTTCTTGGTGATGAATAGGACACTCCTTGGTTCTTGGGAGTGATGGGAGGATTGGGGGTGTGAGGGGAAATGGCAAGGGAGATGCGTTTGTCAACTAGGTCTGGAGGATAGCGTGTGTCGGTGAAGGGCTTGATGAGACTCTCAGCATATTGAGCAAGGGAGTTTTTGTCTCTGCAGATATGCCATGCCTGGGTAGCAAGGCTGTGGGAGTGATGTTTTGGTGTGAAAGGGATGACAGGTACTGTTCGTGGTTAGAGGGTTTAATGTGAACAGAGGTGCGGATGGAGCCACTATAGAGGAGGTGGTCAACATCTAGGAAAGAGGGCACGCTGGGTTGAGGAGGACCACAGGAAGCGAGTAGGAGAGTTGTTGAGGCTGTGAAGGAACAAAGGTAGGGTATCTTGGCTCTGATTCCATATCATGAAGATATCATCAGTGAACCTGAACCAGGCTATGGTTTGGTGTTCTGGGAGGCTGGGAAGGTCTCCTCAAGATAGCCCATAAAAGGGTTGGCACAGGACTGTGCCACGTGGTTTTTATATACTTTACCTTGGAATGAGAAGTAGTAGTGGGTTAGGATAAAGTTAGTAAGGTATGACGAATAAGATAGTGGGTTTGGAGTCTGAAAGACCTTGGGAAAGGTAATGTTCAATAGTACTACAACCATGTGCATGAGGGATGTTGGTGTACAGGTAGGTGGCGTCAACAATGACAAATAGGGATCTGGGGAGGTAAAGAATTGGGAAAGGAAGACACTGGTGTCTTTGACATAGGCGGCAAGATTATTGACAATTGGTTGGAGATGGTCAGTTCTTTCACTGGGGGCGCAATAGTCGGCCACAATGGAGCATCCAGGATTGCTGGGTTTGTGGATTTTGTGAAGTATGTAGAATGTGTGTGTGCAAAGGTGTCATAGGAGTGAGAAGGGAAACTGATTCAGGGGAGATGTATTGGGAGGAGCCTAAGACTTTAAGCAGCAGGGATTGGAGTTTGATTTCTGGGATGGGATCACTCTGGCAGAGTTTATAGGTGAAGGAGTCAGACAATTGGCAGAGACCTTCTGCCAGGTAATCATTCCGATTCATAGCAACAGTGGTGAAACATCTGTCTCCAAATAGGATTATTAGCTCAGGATTTATTTTGAAGTTGTGTATGGGAGTGAAAGAGGCAGGTTTCAGTGATGCAATTAGCGTGGCTTTGATTGGAGATATTGGTGGCAAAGAAGTGCTTTCATTGTAGGGATCAGGAGAAGGAGAGTAGGTCTTTGACAAGTCCAGCATTGTTTAATTTGAGTGTAGGGCTACAAGTGAGGCCTTCAGATAGGACTGAAACTTCTGTGGAGCTGTTGTTTTTGATGAGAAGATTAACAACAGAGTTACAGCTGCGTATTGGCTCTGGATTTGGATTTGGTGGAGGGATGGTAGGGAGTTTAGGGGGATGTGCAAGTTGAAAAAGTCAGCTAGGAAGGGTTTAGCTGCTAAGAGGGATGGACGAGGAGGAACTCTGTGGGTACGATGCAGCTGGCAGTAGGATGTCAGCAGGGGGTGTTTGGAATACTCCTCCAGCCGCTGGAGAGCAAGGGATTCAGTTTCAGAGAAGTGATCTGTGGAGTAGGGATTGCAGAGTAGTAGTATCTTGCAGAGGGAGCAGAGGTAATTCTGGGATACCTGTGTTTTTGCAGTACCATTTTGTGAGTGCCAGGGATTGTCAGAATCTGGAAAGGTGTACATCATGGTGAAAGGAGGGGTGGATCCAGAGAAAGGAATCTGTACAGTTAGGCTGTTTGGGGAAATTCCATGGGTTAAGCAGCATTTGGGAAACAGGATGTGGGATTGGGCTTTAGCCAAGGAAAGAAAGTCTCCTGATGGTCCACTCGTTGGCTGGTTCCTGCACACTCCACCAGGCAGCGTTTGCCTCTCATCCCACAGTTTGAGGGGAGGGGGGAGGAGGGGGCATTATATGTCTTACATCGCATTTGAGAAACAGGATATAGAACTGGGTTTTAGCCAGGGAAAGGTAACCTCCTGACGCTGCACCTGCTGGCACTCTACTTCCTGTACACTCCTCCAGACAGCCCATTTGAACCATTTCTTTTCCACCAGACAGCATTCGTCTCTCTCCCCACTAGCTTCTCTGTACTACACAGACGGGAGTTGTCCTTACAACATATTCTCTGCTCCCATAATCATCCCAGTCCCAACCTACAGTAACTTGCTCTCCCCACAATCTCAGTCCTATCACCTCCTTCCCATTCCCATCTTCCACCCTGTTTATTTGCAGCCCTCTGCCAACGCATCGGCCTGTCTTTTCCTGCTCTTCCCCCCTTTTTGCGCCTTTTATCCCATCCTTTCTGCCACAAAACCTCCGGACGCTTCACCTGTTGGCAGCATAGTCCCTGCACACCCCATGAGACAGCGTTCATCTCTCCCCACCCGTACACTACCATCTCTTCTCCTCTCCTTTCCCCACACTTTCCAGATTGCTGATTGCATTCCATGTCATGTATTATGGGCATGCTGGAACTGGCGGCCGTGTGTGCGTGAGGTGTGCTTGTTTGTGTGTGTGTGTGTGTGTGTGTGTGTGTGTGTGTGTGTGTGTGTGTGTGTGTGAAAGGACCATGTGTGTTTGTCTTTTACTGACGAAAGCTATATCTGAGTGTCTTTTAATTGTACCTGTCTGCAGCTTGACGTTTATTTTTTACGGTAAGTAGCAATCTGTATATTCTTACATTGTTTATATTCGTACCTGGAGTTTTCATTCTTCATATTAGTAGTTATATTTCTGCTTCTTCACTTACAGATGGACTGTTGTCGAATGTACAACCAACTATGCATACAGTGTAGAAATTTGTTCCGACCATTACTTACTACACTATAAACGAACTTAACCTTCATTTTTCTTTATACTGTTTTTACCCTCTACAGATCCCTTTAGTACTATGGAAGCTGTTTCCCGATGTCCTGACAGATGTCTTACCATCGTGACCCTTCTTCTTGTTAGTATTTTCCATAAATACCTTTCCTTTCGCATTCTGCGGAGAACCTCCTCATTTCTTATCTTATTAGTCCACCTAATTTTCGACTTTATTCTGTAGCATCAGATATTAAATGCTTCGATTCTCATCTGTTCAGGTTTTCAGATTGTTCAAATGGTTCTATGCACTATGGGACTTAACCGAACCTACGACGGTAGTAGCAGCACGGTTCCGGACTTTTCCTATCGTCCATGTTTCACTACTACACAATGCAGCACTCGAAACATATGTTTTAAGAAATTTCTTTCTCAAATTGAAGCCTATGTTTCATAATGGAAAACTACTCTTGTCTGCATTCGGAATTCCCATTGCACTCTTAATGTTTCCGCCCTCGCTTTTAATTTCTCCGAGATTGTTCCGACTTTCTGTGTGCTGAGTCAGTAATACTGATAATCATTTATTTTTCAATTTTTTCACGTTTTTCATGTACCATTTCACCTTAACTTCCATGGACTTACCGGGCCAAATATCTCACGAAATTTATCGTCATACAAAAAACTACAAAGAACGAAACTTGTCTAGCTTGAAGGGGGAAACCAGATGGCGATATGGCTGGCCCGATAGAGGGTGCTACCATAGGTTAAACGGATAGCAACTGCGTTTTTTAAAATAGGAACCCCCATTTTTTATTACATATACGTGTAGTACGTAAGGAAATATGAGTGTTTTAGTTGGACCACTTTTTTCGCTTTGTTATAGATGGCGCTGTAATAGTCACAAACATATGGATCACAATTTTAAACGAACACTTGGTAACAAGCAGCTTTTTAAAATTAAAACACAGAACGTAGGTACAGTTGAAGATCTCATTTCGGTTGTTCCAATGTGATACATGTACCTGTGTGAACTTATCATTTCTGAGAACGCATGCTGTTAAAGCGTGATTACCTGTAAATACCACATTAATGCCAAAAATGCTGAAAGTGATGTCCGTCAGCCTCAATGCATTTGGCAATACGTGTAACGACATTCCTCTCGACAGCGAGTAGTCCGCCTTCCGTAATGTTCGCACATGCACTGACAATGCGCTGACGCATGTTGTCAGGGCTTTTCGGTGGAACACGGTAGCAAATATCCTTCAACTTTCCCCACAGAAAGAAATCCGGGGACGTCAGATCCGGTGAACGTGCGGGCCATGGCATGGTGCTTCGATGACCAATCCACCTGTCATGAAACATGCTATTCAGTACCGCTTCAACCGCACGCGAGCTATGTGCCGGACAACCATCATGTTGGAAGTACATTGCCATTCTGTCAAACAGTGAAACATCTTGTAGTAACATCGGTAGAACATTAGGTAGGAAATCAGCATACATTGCACCATTTAGATTGCCATCGATAAAATAGGGGCCAATTACCCTTCCTCCCATAATGCCGCTCCATACATTAACCCGCCAAGGTCACTGATGTTCCACATGTCGCACCCACCGTGGGTTTTCCGTTGCCCAATAGTGCATATTATGCCGGTTTACGTTACCGCTGTTGGTGAATGACGCTTCTACATCTACATCCATACTCCTCAAGCCACCTGACGGTGTGTGGCGGAGGGTACCTTGGGTACCTCTATCGGTTCTCCCTTCTATTCCAGTCTTGTATTGTTCGTGGAAAGAAGGATTGTCGATATGCCTATGTGTGGGCTCTAATCTCTCTGATTTTATCCTCATGGTCTCTTCGCGAGATATACGTAGGAAGGAGCAATATACTGCTTGACTCTTTGGTGAAGGTATGTTCTCGAAACTTCAACAAAAGCCCGTACAGAGCTACTGAGCATCTCTCTTGCAGAGTCTTCCACTGGAGTTTATCTATCATATCCGTAACGCTTTCGCGATTAGTAAATGATCCTGTAACGAAGCGCGCTGCTCTCCGTTGGATCTTCTCTATTTCTTCTATCAACCCTATCTGGTGCAGATCCCACACTGCTGAGCAGTATTCAAGCAGTGGGCAAACAAGCGTACTCTAACCTACTTCCTTTGTTTTCGGATTGTATTTCCTTAATGTTCTTCCAATGAATCTCTGCCTGACATCTGCTTTACCGACGATTAATTTTACATGGTCATTCCATTTTAAAGCACTCCTAATGCCTACTCCCAGATAATTTATGGAATTAACTGCTTCCAGTTGCTGACCTGCTATATTGTAGCTAAATAGAATGAGTGCAAAAAATCTCTCATCGTCCCGTAATTTCACTTGTGCCCAGTGGCAGAACTGTACATAACATTCAAAGTCGTCGCCATGTTATTCCTGGTGCATAGAAATATGGTAAGGGTGCAGTCGATGTTGATGTAGCATTCTCAACACCGACGTTTATGAGATTCCCGATTCTAGCGCAGTTTGTCTGCTACCGATGTGAGGATTAGCCACGACAGCAGCTAAAACACCTACTTGGGCATCGTCATTGGTTGCAGGTCGTGGTTGACGTTTCACATGTGGCTGAACACTTCCTGTTTCCTTAAATAACGTAACTATCTGGCGAACGGTCCGGACATTTGGATGATGTTGTCCAGGACACCGAGCAGCATACATAGCACACACCTATTGGGCATTTTTATCACAATAGCCATACATCAACAAGATATCGACCTTTTCCGCAATTGGTAAACGGTCCATTTTAACACGGGTAATGTGTCACGAAGCAAATACCGTGCGCACTGGCGGAATGATACGTGATACGACGTACTTACACGTTTGTGACTATTACAGCGCCATCTGTCACAAAGTGGAAAAAGTGGTCCAACTAAAACATTCATATTTCTTTACGTACTACACAAATATGTAATAAAAAATAGGGGTTCCTTTTTTAAAAACTCAAAAAATGGCTGTGAGCACTATGGGACTCAACTGCTGTGGTCATCAGTCCCCTAGAACTTAAAACTACTTAAACCTAACTAACCTAAGGACATCACACACATCCATGCCCGAGGCAGGATTGGAATCTGCGACCGTAGTAGTCGCACGGTTCCGGACTGCGCGCCTAGAACCGCGAGACCACCGCGGCCGGCAAATGAAATGTTCAACTGTACCTACGTTCTGTGGTTTGACCTATAGCAACGCCATCTAGCGGGCCAACCATAGCGCCATCTGGTTTCTCCCTTCAAGTTAGATGAGTTTCGTTCATTGTAGTTTTTCCGTTTGATGCTTATTTCGTGAGATATTTGGCCCGGTCACTATCAATGGATCACCCAGTGTAGTTCAGGCTCACCGGCCATTTGACCATATTCTTCTGTGCGGATGCACATACAGTGCCCGAACCCTTACGGGAATCGGCAAAAAAGCCGCGAGTAATGACTTTAATGGGCAGGGGCACTATGAATATAGTGTCGGACGATAAGTCGGCAAAGTGTCTCTCACGGGAAGCGTGTCAGAGATAAGTCCCTGCAGTCGCGCTATCGTCTGTGTCCTCGGTGGCTCAGATGGATAGAGCGTCTGCCAAGTAAGCAGAAGATCACGGATTCGACTCACGATCGGGGCACACATTTTCAACCGTCCCAGTTGATTTATATCAACGCCTGTACGCAGTTAGGGGTATTCTTTTCATAGTAAACCAATATCTGATGGCGAAATCTCTGCCTGACCATGACGTCATTTGACTGAAATCTTCCTGTATCTCCCGTTCTTTCCCAATGTACACCTCCTCCTTTTGAGAATCTTGCACAGAGTATTCGCTATTACCATCTGAAATTTGTGCAGAACTAAATTAGACTTTCTCTGCCATTTCTACTACCAGGCTCATATTCTTCCTTAAGCTTTTGTCCTCCTTCTTTCATTAATAACGCATTGCAATCCTGCTAAACGTACTAAATTACACGTTCAAAAACGCTCGTATACTTCCTCGATGTCTTCATCTTCTGCTTGCGAAGTCGGCATGTATTCCTGAACTGTTATTGTGGTTTGCCTATCGACACTGATGAGAACAAACCTATCACTGAAATGTTCACAATAGTTCACTCACTTCCTATTTATAACGAATCCTACTCCAGTTATACCATTTTCTGCTGTTGCTGATATTACCATATTCTCATCAGAACAAAAATCCTTGTCTTCTTTCCGTTTCGCTTCACTGACCCCCACTGTGTTTAGTCTGACCCTTAGCATTTCCCCCATTCAGATTTCCTAGCTTCCCTTCTATGTTGATACTTCTTACTCTCCACACCCCGACTCGTAGATCATTACCCTTTCGATTTTTATACAATCTTTTCCTCGTGGTGACCTCCATTTGGCTGTCTCCTCCCGGAGGTCCTAATGGGGGACTAGTTCGGAATCTTTTGTCAATGGAGAGATCATCATGACATTTTTTTCATTACAGGTCAATGTCCTGTGGATACTAATTACTTGTCTTTAATGTAGTTGTTCTCTATTGCCTTCTACACCCTCATGTCGTTGATCATTCCCAATCCGAAGGCAAGGCAGTGCCCGGAACGTCTCTCTGGTTTTCCACCCTCTTTGACAGCGGCTCTTGGCCGAAAGAGGTTAACTTCATAAGCAGGACGTTCTCGGCCGCCATTGCTGATGCTTTTTATTCAGAACTTGAGCAGTGGCGGGCTTCGAAGTTGGAATCGAGAATACTTTTATAATAAACCACGTACGCTGCCCCTAGATCGTGGGTGCTTACTACTAGCGTGGAAAAAAATTATACTACTGTCCGTGTATAAAGATAAATTTGTCGCTAGAGTTTCTGTTACAGTCTGTTAGAACGTGATTTATCGTAATTGTGCATAAAATTCACTGTTAATTATTCGGAGGCAGGCACACTTTCACCTACTAACATTTGAGAATTACCATGTTTGATTGAAAAGAAAGTAATTCAAAGTCAATGCAAAGAAAACGCTTTATATCCATTCGGCATCGGGGGAAATTAATACTCTTTCATACGTAAACGCTTATGGTAAAACGCAACATTCGGAAGATACTTCTTTTTTACGTTAGCACATGTCGTGTTATTTCTATATGCATATCTTATACCTACAGTGTCGAATGTCTGTGTTAAGTAAGACTCAACACGTACATTTTTATGTCCTTTAGTAATTGGCAAAGTTCTATTGCGATGGTACGAATACTTCAGCCGAGACGGCAGTACCGCTTTGGAGTTCCGTTGCCACTGTGTTTTATAGAGCAGCACGTGGGCGTACTGTGCCGTTAAGGGGCTCCACGTGGCCGCGTGAGCAGTCAGCTGTCCGAATTCCACCGCAGTGCCGCCGCTGCCATCTCCCGCCTATGTGACGTGAAGGGACACCAGGAACACGTCCCTTGACGACTGAAGATGGTAAAATTACGTCACACTGTCGCTCCTTGCAATCAATCGTGTACGAGCTAATAGCACATAAAACATACACTACTGGCCATTAAAATTGCTGCACCACGAAGATAAGGTGCTATAGACGCGAAATTTAACCGACATGAAGAAGATGCTGTGATATGCAAATGATTAGCTTTCCAGAGCATTCACACAAGGTTGGCGCCAGTGGTGACACCTACAACGTGCTGACACGAGGAAAGTTTCCAACCGATTTCTCATACACAAACAGCAGTTGACCAGCGTCGCCTGGAGAAACGTTGTTCTGATGCCTCGTGTAATGAGGATAAATGCGTACCATCACGTTCCCGACTTTAATAAAGGTCGGATTGTAGCCTATCTCGATTGCGGTTTATCGTATCGCGACATTGCTGCTCGCTAGCAGTGGAGATGACAGGCATCTTATCCGCGTGGCTGTAACGGATCGTGCAGCCACCCCTCGACCCGTGAGTCAACAGATGGGGACGTTTGCAACACAACAACCATATTCACGAACAGTTCAACAACGTTTGCAGCAGCATGGACTATCAGCTCGGAGACCATGTCTGCGGTTACCCTTGACGCTGTATCACACACAGGAGCGCTTGCGACGGTGTACTCAACGACGAACCTGGGTACACGAATGGCAAAACGTTATTTTCTCGGATGAATCGAGGTTCTGTTTGCAGCATCATGGTGGTCGCATCCGTGTTTGGCAACATCGCGGTGAACGCACATTGGAAGCGTGTATTCGTCATCGCCATATTGGCGTAACATCAGTCGCGATGGTATGGGGTGCCATTGGCTACACGTCTCAGTCACCTCTTGTTCGCATTGACGGCACTTTGAACAGTGGACGTTACATTTCAGATGTGTTACGACCTGTGGCTCTACACTTCATTCGATCCCTTTGAAACCCTACATTTCAGCAGAATAATGCACGACCGCATGTTGCTGGTAATGTACGGGCCTTTCTGGATACAAAAAAATGTTCGACTGCTGCCCTGATCAGCACATTCTCCAGATCTCTCACCAATTGAAAACGTCTGGTCAATGGTGGCCGAGCAACTGGCTCCTCACAATATTCCAGTCACTACTCTTGATGAACTGTGGTATTGTGTTGAAGCTGCATGGGCAGCAGTACCTGTACACGCCATCCCAGCTCTGTCTGTCTCAATGCCCAGGCGTATCAAGGCCGTTATTATGGCCAGACGTGGTTGTTCTTGGTACTTATTTCTCAGGATCTATGCACCCAAATCGCATGAAAATGTAATCGCATGTCAGTTCTAGTATAATACATTTGTCCAATGAGTATCTGTTTATCATCTGCTTTTCTTCTTGGTGTAGTAATTTTAATGGCCAGCAGTGTATAAAACTTACTTTTAAAAATATAGCGGTGTGAATGGCAGGAAGGAGGACAGTTTGGTATTACTCTGAGGAAGTTGTCTTCCGGGAATGATAAGCAAAGTAAGGCATTACGCAGTTCAGAATAATAATAAAAAAGACAATATAAAAAAATCATCGAACACCACCAAATTAGTATAAAAATTCTCATTCCCCAAGTAGCTAAATTCAATATCCATATGCATCATACACCAATAAATCATCGTTTTAGTACATTTAACATACACGATCGGACATTTTTAACATACCGATTTCCCTGAGTAACTGTAATTACTACGTCTTGAAATACAATACTGCCACATTCCTCAAACCTTCCTGTCTTGTGCTGAGAGTAGTACTTCACGTAACACTTTCACTTTTCACATTTCTGGTCGCAAGTGGTGCAGGTCAACCTCTGTAGTTAACTCTTCTGGGAACAGATACTCTACAAATTTGAACAGTTTAATTAGGAATAAGTAAGTTGAGCCGAGGCGACTGGCGCTAGTTATGTTCCACTTGCCGGCCGGGGTGTCCGAGCGGTTCTAGGCCCGCAGGTTCGAATCCTGCGTCGGGTATGGATGTTTGTGATGTCCTTAGGTTGCTTAGGATTAAGTAATTCAAAGTTCTAGGGGACTGATGACCTTAGAAGTTAAGTTCCATAGCGCTCAGAGCCATTTGAACTATTTATGTTCCACTTGCGTCACTGATGTCGATACTCGTCTGGTCTTGTATCTCTGACTGTTCCGCCTTTGGTTTTTCGTCTTGGCGTGTGGCCAGGGTCTCTCTCCGGTCGGCGTTCAACGAGGCAACATTGTTTTGAACGGAAGCCTTCGTCTCCATCCGCGGTGCCTGAGCCTCGCCGTCCTCGCCGTCCCTGTTGCTTGGCCGCGCCCCGGATGTATGGTGGTGACTAGCCGGAGCCTTTGCGTGCGACACGGTGGCTGGTTCGTCATCTCATGCTGGACATCTTCTCATTGCGCAGCTGGAAGCATTAAGTTACGTATGATGCATATTCTGATGTTAACCGGTGAAGATGTGTGAGACTTATGGTGACATGTGGTGTCTGCCAGAGATTAGTTACGGATAGTTCTGAACCTGCTTCCACAGTGTCTTATTCCTTGAGGCTAGTGTACTGCTTATTCTGCTTCAGGGCATGTACAGTGTGTGTTATTTTAAGTGGTTTGTATGGAAATTTTAGTCTGTTTTTGGACACACTGTCCGGTCTGAACCTGATCGGGATTGTGTACGTGTCCAGCGTCCGTAGAACACAATTGGTTCGGTGTTGGTTTAATCACTTGTTCCAGCAGGATCTGGTATAATTATTTAATGCGGCAAGTTCCTTAAGCCTACTGTAAGTGTTGTCTTAAATTGTTGCTAATTTCTTATAAAACTGTTAATCTTCCAGGATCGGTCCGTAAAAATTTGCATAAACTCTTGGGAGCGTAATTATTATTAATTATAATCCTGAATGTGACTGTAGCGTGCACTTATTGGAAGTTATTTGTGCTGCAGGAAATTTTGTTAAGACTACTTGTGCGCCGGAGCGGAGCTGTTTACAAATCCTTGTCATGGCTACTTAAGTTGGGTCCAGTGGGATTACACATCCCCCAGTTTATTCGATCCTGTACACAAGTTTTGGGGAGCGAAAGCTCGCGCTGTCTGTCTTCCGCAGTGTTATTTTTTCCAAGCGCCGCTATGGCCTTTTGTGCTGTTTAAAGTTAAGTTGCAACTTCAGAACGATTTTGAGTCATTTCATTGGTTACATTAAGAGAAGCTACCCTTTTATAACCTTATTGCTTCTGGAAGCTATTTAAATATTATACTAGTGGTTGAGATTATAGTCGTCACTCTTACTTAATGTAAATTTGACTTATTTGCATGTTGTTGGGCACCGCTGTAACCCTTGCTATCATTCGTGTTTGGTGAGGTTGTGAACTCTGGGATATCCTTCTTTGGCCACCTTGTGTTTTAGTATAAAAAGTTTTGGACTGTGGACTATTATGTGGCGGGTTCAGTTTTATTAATTTTTTATTCTCTGTTGTGCCCAGGAAGTTTTGGTAATTTTACGGCGGTTTAAATTTGGCTTGAAGATTGTATCATTAGTATTTTATCTTGTGATCGTGCGAAGAATGTTTGCGTGTGTGTTATAATTGACGTTTTCTGCCATCGATGATTATGCTTCAGTATTCAAATTAATTTATTTTGTACCCGTAAAAAGCAGGGGATTGGGGGACAAAGGTCCGAATTAAATTTTTATGTTACAATTTTTTGATTCTGTAATTTTGTAATAAGGAAAGTTGTTCTCTAGTCAGAATTAAAATTATGAACCAACCACATGTTTGTCCATGAGCAAAGATCCCTAGCTTTGTATTTACTTGTGGCTGTGTAATTTGAGTAGTAAACAGCTCATCAGTTTTAATCAATAAACCAATTACTTGTCAGTTATCACACTAATCTTGATTACTGTCATAGAGCATCACTTAAATATAGTGTTAAAACAGTCAAAGTTCATGTATAGCACTTGTTGTTTCTGTTCAAATTAATTTTAATTTGAACGAAATGCATCGTGATCTGGACTAAAGTATTAGGCACTACGGCACTAGGGAAATTGTATATACCGAAGAACACTGATTATTTGTATGTCGGCAACTGCTTGCGACACCACCTTGTACATACGCAAGTTAAGTATTGTCAGTTCACATCTTCAACTTTTGTACTCCCATCTTCCTGAGCTGCGTGTAATATTACTGTATATTGATAATTTCTATTTTTTCGACCGTCTGACTACAACTGAATGAAACACAATTTTCATGCTATAGGCGTTTCGTCTTTATTGTCTGCAATGCATCTTCGTTGGCCTGGAATATATACATATTGTTTACTATTTAGTTTACATTTTGGGGCAATGTACCTGTAGATTATAAACAGTTCTGGTGATTGGTTTTTGGTATAATGTAGTAATGTTATAAATTCTACTTACAGGTTGCACGGACGATTTTCTACGTATACGTATCTCATCCATTTTTGGTCCTGTTCCTCTTCTTATAA